>NW_027363458.1:0-600000 GCF_046119375.1 Phyllobates terribilis
AGGAATGCATGCACTGTTCCTTTAAGAATCAGGAAGTGCTGCTGCTACCGCCCTCAAAAAGCAGCCAAGACACATGCACACAGCCAGCATAGGAACATAGTGCGTAGCATTGATGGGTAAGTCGGCGGTCTTGCATGGTGTGAGATGGGAAGCCATGCCAACTTGCCGCCAGGGATGTTACAATTAAGTAGTGTAGGTCAGGTGTAGAGAAAATGGAAGTTTTGCAAATAAATATTACAACTATTGTTTAATAGGCAAACGTCACATGTAGAGTTTGCATGATATACCTTCATAGTACTTTATCTAAATTAGAAGCAAATTATTTGAAGATTACTTCTACCTAAATGGCAGAAAATGCACCTATCTTGGTGATGGATAGGACAGCTTGAGGGGATATGGAGGAGGCTGTTTTTTTGATAGGTGTCATTTTAAACATTTTGCTAATAATTTATGGAAAGTATCATATTTTTCTAACTATTGAACTCACCTTAATTTAAAACACACCCCAGGTTAAATTTCCTGGAGGTGTAGATTTGTGGAGGATTTGATAATACTACCTTTAATGAGATGGGCCAGATACAGGACGGGACAGGGCAGATACGTGACGGGATGGGCCAGATGCAGGACAGGCCAGAGACAGGACCGGACGTGACGTGCCTGAGAAAGGATGGGATGGGCCAGAGACGGGGCGACCAGATACAGGACGGGAAGGTCCAGATACAGGACGGGACGGACCAGAGCAGAACGGGACTGGCCAGAGGCAGGACAGGACCGGTCAGGCCAGAGACAGGATGGGACGGGCCAGATACAGGAAGGGACGGGCCCGATACGGGACGGGCCAGATTCAAGATGGGATGAACCAGAGACAGGACGGGATGGGACGGGCCAGATACAGGAAGGGACGGGCCAGATACGGGACGACCCAGATTTAAGACGGGACGGGCCACATACGGGACGGGACCGACCAGATACAGGACGGGATGGGCCAGAGACAGGACGGAATGTGCTAGAGACATTAAGGGACAGGCCATAGACAGGACGGGTTGGGCCAGAGACAGGATGCGACGGGCCAGAAACGTGACGAGCCAGATATTGGACGGTATGGGCCAGATATGGGACAGCCCAGATTCATGACGGGACGGGCCAGATTTAGGACGGTACGGACCAGATACGGGACGGGACGGGCCAGATACGGGACGTGTCAGATGCGGGATGGGCCACATACAGGACAGGCCAGATACAGGACGGGCCAGATACGGGACAGGCCGGGCCAGGGATAGGATGTGCCAGATACGGGACAGGCCAGATATTGAATGGGTCAGATACTGGACGGGATGGGCCAGATTCATGGCAGGCCAAATACGGGACGAGACGGGCCAGAGCTGGGCCAGAGACAGGAAGGGATGGGCCAGAGTTAGGACGGGACGGGCCAAAGACTGGACGGGACGGGCTAGAGACGGGACGGGCAAGAGACAGGATTGGACAGGCCAGAGGTAGCACCGGACGGGCCATAGACTGGACGGGACATACCAGAGACAGGACGATATGGGAAGGGACTGGCCAGATACAGGAAGGGACAGGCCAGATACGGGACAGGACAGGCCAGATACGGGGCGGGCCAGATACGAGACGGCACGGGCCAGATATAGGACGGGACGAGGCAGCGATAGGATGGGACGGGCCAGAAACAGGACGGGACGAGCTATACATTATGGGACGGGAAATAGACAGGAGGGGTCGGACCAGAGACGGTACGGGACGTGCCAGAAACAGGACGGGACAAGCTATACATTATGGGACGGGCCATAGACAGGACAGGACGGGCCAGAGACAACACGGAACGGGACAGATACAGGAAAAGACGGGCCAAAGACAGTACCGGACAGGCCAGATACAGGACGGTACGGGCCAAATAGTGCGCAGCCAGCATTGGTGGGTAAGTCGACGGTCTTGCATGGTGTGAGATGGGAAGCCGTGCCAGCACGCCGCCATGGATGTTACAATTAAGTAGTGTAGGTCAGGCGTAGAGAAAATGGAGGTTTTTCAAATAAATATTACAACTATTGTTTAATAGGCAAACATCACATGTAGAGTTTGCATGATATACCTTCCTGGTACTTTATCTAAATTAGAAGCAAATTGTTTGAAGATTACTTCTACCTAAATGGCAGAAAATGCACCTATCTTGGTGATGGATAGGACAGCTTAAGGGGACATGGAGGAGGCTGTTTTTTGATAGGTGTAATTTAAACATTTTGCTAATAATTTATGGAAAGTATTATATTTTTCTAACTTTTGAACTCACCTTAATTTAAAACACACCCCAGGTTAAATTTCCTGGAGGTGTAAATTTGTGGAAGATTTGATAATACTACCTTTAATGAGATGGACCAGATACGTGACGGGATGGGCCAGATGCAGGACAGGCCAGAGACAGGACCGGAAGGGACGTGCCTGAGAAAGGACGGGATGGGCCAGAGACAGGGCGACCAGATACAGGACGGGACGGTCCAGATACAGGACGGGCCAGGGACGGGACGGACCAGAGCAGGACGGGACTGGCCAGAGGCAGGACAGGACCGGTCAGGCCAGAGACAGGACGGGACGGGCCAGATACAGGAAGGGACGGGCCAGGTACATGACGGGATGGGCCAGAAACTTGATGAGCCAGATATGGGACGGTATGGGCCAGATATGGGACCGCCCAGATACATGACGGGATGGGCCAGATACAGGACGGTACTTACCAGATACGGGACTTGACGGGCCAGATACGAAACGGGTCAGATGCGGGACGGGCCAGATACAGGACAGGCAGGGCCAGGGACAAGACGTGCCAGATACGGGACAGGCCAGATATGGAACGGGACAGATACTGGACGGGATGGGCCAGATACAGGGCGGGCCAGATACGGGACCAGACGGGCCAGAGCTGCGCCAGAGACAGGAATGGATGGGCCAGAGACAGGACAGGACGGGCCAAAGACTGGACGGGAAGGGCCAGAGATGGGACGGGGCGAGGCAGAGATAGGACGGGATGGACCAGAAACAGGACGGGACAAGCTATCCATTATGGGACGGGAAATAGACGGGACGGGCCAGAGACGGTACGCGACGGGCCAGATACAGGACAGGACGAGCCAGAGACAGTACGGGATGGGCCAGATACAGTACGGGACAGGCCAGATACAAGACGGAACGGGCCAAATAGTGCGCAGCCTGCATTGGTGGGTAAGTCGGCGGTCTTGCATGATGTGAGATGGGAAGCCATGCCAGCATGCCGCCATGGATGTTACAATTAAGTAGTGTAGGTCAGGGGTAGAGAAAATGGAAGTTTTGCAAATAAATATTACAACTATTGTTTAATAGGCAAACATCACATGTAGAGTTTGCATGATATACCTTCCTAGTACTTTATCTAAATTAGAAGCAAATTGTTTGAAGATTACTTCTACCTAAATGGCAGAAAATGCACCTATCTTGGTGATGGATAGGACAGCTTGAGGGGATATGGAGGAGGCTGTTTTTTGGATAGGTGTCATTTAAATATTTTGCTAATAATTTATGGAAAGTATCATATTTTTCTAATTATTGAACTCACCTTAATTTAAAACACACCCCAGGTTAAAGTTCCTTTATGTGTAAATTTGTGGAGGATTTGATAATACTAATAATACTACCTTTAATGGGATGGGCCAGATACAGGACAGGCCAGGCCAGATACAAAATGGGCCAGATAAAGGACGGGCCAGAGACAGGACCGGACGGGACACGCCAGAGACAGGACGAGATGGGCCAGAGACAGTACGGGACGGGCCAAAGACAGGATGAGACTGGCCGGAGATAGGACGGACCGAGGCGTGCCAGAGACAGGACGGGACGGGCTAGAGACAGTGCGACCAGATACAGGATACAGGACGGTCCAGGAACGGGACGGGCCAGAGCAGGACTTGACTGGCCAGAGGCAGGACAGGACGGGCAAGAGAGGACGGGTCGGGCAAGAGACAGGATTGGACAGGACAGAACGGGATGGACCAGAGACGTGACGGGATGGGCCAGAGACAGGATGAGATGGGAAGGGATTGGCCAGATACAAGAAGGGACAGGCCAGATACGGGACAGGACAGGCCACATGCGGGACGGGCCAGATACCAGATGGGACGGGCCAGATACTGGACGGGACGAGCTATACATTATGGGACGGTCCAGATACAGGAAAAGAGGGGCCAGAGACAGGAGGGGATGCCCCAGATACAGTACGGGACAGGCCAGATACAGGACGGTACAGGCCAAATATGGGACGGGCCAGATACAAGACGACATGGGCCTGATACGGGACGGGCCAGATATGGGACAGGACAGGCTAGATATGGGATGTGCCATGGACAGGATGGGATGGGCCAGATACGAGATGGCCAGATACGGGACGGGCCAGATACTGAATGGGCCTGGCCACATTTAGGTCGGGCCAGATAGGGACTGGTTGGGTCAGATACGGGACAGGACGTTCCAGAGACGAGAAGGGATGAGGCGGGCCAGATACGGGATGAGATAGCCAGATACGGGATAGGATGGTCAGATACGGGACTAAACGGGTCAGATATGGGACTGGACGGACCAGATACGGGACGGGGCGGGTTAGACATTACAGGACGGGCCATAGACAGGATGCGAGGGGCCAGGGACGGGCCAGAGACGGGACGGGTCAGATACAGGACTGGGGACACATTTGGAATGCGTGCACTTTTCCTTTAAGAATCAGGAAGTGCTGCCGCTACCGCCATCAACAAGCAGCCAAGACACATGCACTCAGCCAGCATAGGAACATAGTGCGTAGCCTGCATTGGTGGGTAAGTCGGCGGTCTTGCATGGTGTGAGATGGGAAGCCATGCCAGCACACCGCCAGGGATGTTACAATTAAGTAGTATAGGTCAGGTGTAGAGAAAATGGAAGTTTTGCAAATAAATATTACAACTATTATTTATTAGGCAAACGTCACATGTAGAGTTTGCATGATATACCTTCCTAGTACTTTATCTAAATTAGAAGCAAATTGAAGATTAGTTCTACCTAAATGGCAGAAAATGCACCTATCTTGGTGATGGATAGGACAGCTTGAGGGGATATGGAGGAGGCTGTTTTTTGATAGGTGTCATTTAAACATTTTGCTAATAATTTATGGAAAGTATCATATTTTTCTAACTATTGAACTCACCTTAATTTAAAACACACTCCAGGTTAAATTTCCTGGAAGTTTAAATTTGTGGAGGATTTGACAATACTACCTTTAATGGGATGGGCCAGATACAGGACGGGACAGGCCAGATAGGGGATGGGCCAGATACAGGACGGGCCAGAGACAGGACGGGCCAGAGACAGGACCGGACGGGAGACGCCGGAGACAGGACGAGACGGGCCAGAAACAGGACGGGACGGGCCAAAGACAGGATGAGACTGGCCGGAGATAGGACAGACCGAGGCGTGCCAGAGACAGGATGGGACGGGCTAGAGCCGGGGCGACCAGATACAGGACAGTCCAGATACAGGACAGTCCAGGGACGGGACGGGCCAGAGCAGGATGGGACTGGCCAGAGGCAGGACAGGACCGGTCGGGCCAGAGACAGGACGGGACGGGCCAGAGACTGGACAGGAAGGGCCAAAGACAGGATGGGACGGACCAGAGATGGGACGGGCAAGAGACAGGATTGGACAGGCCAGAGATAGCACCGGATGGGCCAGAGACAGGACGGGACAGGCCAGAGAAAGGACCGGACGGGCCAGAGACAGGACGAGATGGGAAGGGACTGGCCAGATACAGGAAGGGACAGGCCAGATACGGGAAAGGACAGGCCAGATGCGGGACGTGCCAGAAACGAGATGGGACGGGTCAGATACAGGACGGGACGAGCCAGAGATAAGACGGGACGGGCCAGAAACAGGACTGGACGAGCTATACATTATGGGACGGGAAATAGACAGGATTTGACTGGCCAGGGATGTTACAATTAAGTAGTGTAGGTCAGGCGTAGAGAAAATGTAAGTTTTGCCAATAAATATTACAACTATTATTTAATAGGCAAACATCACATGTTGAGTTTGCATGATATACTTTCCTGGTACTTTATCTAAATCAGAAGCAAATTGTTTGAAGATTACTTCTACCTAAATGGCAGAAAATGCACCTATCTTGGTGATGGATAGGACAGCTTGAGGGGATATGGAGGAGGCTGTTTTTTGATAGGTGTCATTTAAACATTTTGCTAATAATTTATGGAAAGTATCATAGTTTTCTAACTATTGAACTCGCCTTAATTTAAAACACACCCCAGGTTAAAAATCCTGGAGGTGTAAATTTGTGGAGGAATTGATAATGCTACCTTTAATGGGATGGGCCAGATACAGGACGGGACAGGCCAGATACGTGACGGGATGGTCCAGATACAGGACGGGCCAGATACGGGACAAGCTGGGCCAGGGACAGGACATGCCAGATACGGGAAAGGCAGGGCCAGGATGTGCCAGATATGGGACAGGCCAGATATGGAACGGGACAGATACGTGACGGGATGGGCCAGATACAGGACGGGCCAGATACGGGACAGGCTGGGCCAGGGACAGGACATGCCAGATACGGGAAAGGCCAGATATGGAACGGGCCAGATACTGGACGGGATGGGCCAGATACAGGGCGGGTCAGATACGGGACGAGACGGGCCCGAGCTGGGCCAGAGACAGGAAGGGATGGGCCAGATACAGGACGGGACAGGCTCATCCTATCTCTGCCTCGTCCCGTCCTATATCTGGCCCGTCCCGCATCTGGGCTGTCCTGTCCCGTATCTGGCCAGTCTCTTCCCATCTCGTCCTGTCTCTGGCGTGTCCCGTCCTGTCTCTGGCCCTTCTGGTGCTATCTCTGGCCTGTCCAATCCTGTCTCTTGCCTGTCCCATCTCTAGTCCGTCCCGTCCTGTCTTTGGCTGTCCCATCCTGTCTCTGACCTGTCCCGTCCTCTCTTTGACCCGTCCCGTCCTGTCTCTTGCCCGTCCCGTCCTGTCTCTGGACATACCGGTCCTGTCCTGCCTCTGGCCAGTTCCGTCCTGCTCTGGCCCGTCCCGTCTCTGGCCCGTCCTGTATCTGGACCGTCGCATCCTGTATCTGGTCGCCCTGTCTCTAGCCCATCCCTTCCTGTCTCTGGCACGCCTCGGTCCGTCCTATCTCCGGCCAGTCTCATCCTGTCTTTGGCCCGTCCCGTTCTGTCTCTGGCCCGTCTCTTCCTGTCTCCTGTATCTAAATCAGAAGCAAATTGTTTGAAGATTACTTCTACCTAAATGGCAGAAAATGCACCTATCTTGGTGATGGATAGGATAGCTTGAGGGGATATGGAGGAGGCTGTTTTTTGATTGGTGTAATTTAAACATTTTGCTAATAATTTATGGAAAGTATCATAGTTTTCTAACTATTGAACTCACCTTAATTTAAAACACACCCCAGGTTAAAGTTCCTTTATGTGTAAATTTGTGGAGGATTTGATAATACTACCTTTAATGCTGTAAGGTAGAATAGAGTGGATAGAGATCTAATGTTAGTGTTTCTCTGCGGCATGTGTATTATACTCTTATACTTTTGCAGCAGGCAATTTATATGTATTCTATGCAGCAAACACATAATCACATCACTGCTGAATGCACAGTACATGCACATTGAGCTCTGCTATGCATGCACACAGCTCTGCTGCATATATACACACAGCTCAGTTACACACAGCTGTCTTATATACACACATCTCTGCTATATACATACACACACCTCTGCAGCATGCACACAGCTCAGCTACATACAAACACACAATTCTCCTACATTCACATACATAGCTTTCCTATATACACACATGTCTCATATATACACATACAGCTCCACTATGTACACTCACACACACACACACATATATATATATATATATATATATATATATATATATATATATATATATGTATATACACAAACGCACATAAAAACAGACATACACACAACCACTGTATACCATGCTGGGTTCTTTTGATGTGCCTTTAGCATTGATAAGTTGTCACACTCTTGCCTATTATGTTAATATTCTTCTAGTAAACTTTATAAGCCTGACTGTCTTTCTAGAAGACATATTGAGATTAATTTAAGTACTTGAGGCCCGATTGATTGCGCCCAGTTCAGGAGCTATACGGATGCTATAGGTGAAGGCCATGTCATTATGTTCCACTACGTACTAAAAAATGAAGTAGTGTAGGTCAAGCATAGAGAAAATGGAAGTTTTGCAAATAAATATTACAACTATTGTTTAATAGGCAAACATCACATGTAGAGTTTGCATGATATACCTTCCTAGTACTTTATCTAAATTAGAAGCAAATTGTTTGAAGATTAGTTCTACCTAAATGGCAGAAAATGCACCTATCTTGGTGATGGATAGGACAGCTTGAGGGGATATGGAGGAGGCTGTTTTTTGATAGGTGTCATTTAAACATTTTGCTAATAATTTATGGAAAGTATCATATTTTTCTAACTATTGAACTCACCTTAATTTAAAACACACCCCAGGTTAAATTTCCTGGAGGTGTAAATTTGTGGAGGATTTGATAATACTACCTTTAATGGGATGGGCCAGATACAGGACGGGACAGGCCAGATACGTGATGGGATGGGCCATATGCAGGACAGGCCAGAGACCGGACCGGACGGGACGTGCCTGAGAAAGAACGGGACGGGCCATAGTCGGGGCGACCAGATACAGGACGGGACGGTCCAGATACAGGACGGGCCAGGGACAGGACGGACCAGAGCTGGACGCGACTGGCCAGAGGCAGGACAGGACCAGTCAGGCCAGAGACAGGTCGGGACGGGCCAGATACGGGACGGGCCAGATTCAAGACAGGATGGGCCAGAGACAGGACAGGATGGGACGGGCCAGATACAGGAAGGGAAGGGCCAGATACGGGACGGGCCAGATTCAGGATGGGACGGGCCAGATTCAGGACGGGACCGACCAGATACAGGACGGGATGGGCCAGAGACAGGAAGGAATGTGCTAGAGACATTATGGGATAGGCCATAAACAGGACGGGTCGGGCCAGAGACAGGATGGGACGGGCCAGATACATGACGGGATGGGCCAGAAATGTGACGAGCCAGATGTGGGACGGTATGGGACAGATATGGGACAGCCCACATACATGACGGTACGGGCCAGATACAGGACGGGATGGGCCAGAAACACTACGGGACAAGCTATATATTATGGGACGGGCCAGAGACCGGACGGGACGGTCCAGATACAGGAAAAGACGGGCCAGAGACAGGACGGGATTGCCCAGATACAGTACGGGACAGGCCAGATACAGTACGGTGCGGGCCAAATATGGGACGGGCCAGATACAGGACGACATGGGCCAGATACAGGACGGGCCAGATATGGGACAGGACAGGCTAGATATGGGATGAGCCATGGACAGGATGGTATGGGCCAGATACGAGATGGCCAGATACGGGACGGACCAGATACTGAATGGGCCTGGCCACATACGGGACGGGCCAGATAGTGACTGGTATGGTCAGATACGGGACAGGATGTGCCAGAGAAGGGAAGGGACGAGGTGGGCCAGATACGGGATGAGATGGGCCAGATAAGGGACAGCCAGATACGGGACGGGATGGTCAGATATGGGACTAAACAGGTCAGATATGGGACTGGACAGACCAGATACGGGACTGTGCGGGTTAGACATTACAGGACGGGCCATAGACAGGATGGGAGGGGCCAGGGATGGGCCAGAGGCGGGACGGGCCAGAGACCGGATGGGTCTGATACAGGACTGGGGACACATTAGGAATGCGTGCACTGTTCCTTTAAGAATCAGGAAGTGCTGCCGCTGCCGCCCTCAGCAAGCAGCCAAGACACATGTACACAGCCAGCATAGGAACATAGTGCGCAGCCTGCATTGGTGGGTAAGTCGGCGGTCTTGCATGGTGTGAGATGGGAAGCCATGCCAGCTTGCCGCCAGGGATGTTACAATTAAGTAGTGTAGGTCAGGTGTAGAGAAAATGGAAGTTTTGCAAATAAATATTACAACTATTATTTAATAGGCAAACTTCACATGTAAAGTTTGCATGATATACCTTCCTAGTACTTTATCTAAATTAGAAGAAAATGGAAGATTACTTCTGCCTAAATGGCAGAAAATGCACCTATCTTGGTGATGGATAGGACAGCTTGAGGGGATATGGAGGAGGCTGTTTTTGATAGGTGTCATTTAAACATTTTGCTAATAATTTATGGAAAGTATCATATTATTCTAACTATTGAACTCACCTTAATTTAAAACACACCCCAGGTTAAATTTCCTGGAGGTGTAAATTTGTGGAGGATTTGATAATACTACCTTTAGTGGGATGGGCCAGATACAGGACGAGACAGGCCAGATACGTGACGGAATGGGCCAGATACAGGACAGGCCAAAGATAGGACCGGACGGGCCGTGCCTGAAAAAGGACGGGACGGGCCAGAGACGGGGCGACCAGATACAGGACGGGACGGTCCAGATACAGGACGGGACAGGGAAGGGACGGACCAGAGCAGGACGGGACTGGCCAGAGGCAGGACAGGACCGGTCAGGCCAGAGAAAGGACGGGACAGGCCAGATACAGGAAGGGACGGGCCAGATACGGCACGGGCCAGATTCAAGACGGGATGGGCCAGAGACAGGACAGGATAGGACGGGCCAGATACAGGAAGGGACTAACCAGATACGGGACGTGACGGGCCAGATACGGGACGGGTCAGATGCGGGACGGGCCAGATACGGGACAGGCCAGATACAGGACGGGCCAGATACGGGACAGGCCGGGCCAGGGACAGGACGTGCCAGATATGGGACAGGCCAGATATGGAACGGGCCAGATACTGGACGGGATGGGCCAGATACGGGATGAGACGGGCCAGACCTGGGCCAGAGACAGGAAGGAATGGGCCAGAGACAGGACAGGACGGGCCAGAGACGGGAGGGGCAAGAGACAGGATTGAACAGGCCAGAGATAGCACCGAACGGGCCAGAGACAGGACGGGACAGGCCAGCGACAGGACGAGATGGGAAGGGACTGGCCAGATACAGGAAGGGACAGGCCAGATACGGGACAGGACAGGCCAGATGCGGGATGGGCCAGATACGAGACGGGACGCGCCAGATATAGGACGGGACAAGGCAGAGATAGGATGGGACGGGCCAGAAACTGGACGGGACGAGCTAAACATTATGGGACGGGAAGTAGACAGGACGGGATGGGCCAGAGACGGTACGCGACGGGCCAGATACAGGACAGGACGAGCCAGAGATAGTACGGGACTGGCCAGAAACAGGACGGGACAAGCTATACATTATGGGACGGGCCATAGACAGGACGGGCCAGATTCAGGACGGGACGGGCCAGATACACGATGGGACCGACCAGATACAGGACGGGATGGGCCAGAGACAGAACAGGACGGGCCAAATACTAGACGGGACGGGCCAGAAACGGGACGGACAAGAGACAGGATTGGACAGGCCAGACATAGCACCGGACGGGCCAGAGACAGGACGGGACAGGCCAGAGACAGGACGAGATGGGAAAGGACTGTCCAGATACAGGAAGGGACAGGCCATATACGGGACAGGACAGGCCAAATGCGGGATGGGCCAGATACGAGACGGGACGGGCCAGAAACAGGACGGGACGAGCTATACATTATGGGACGGGAAATAGACAGGACGGGACGGGCCATAGACGGTACTCGACGGGCCAGATACAGGACAAGACGAGCCAGAGACAGTACGGGACGGGCCAGAAACAGGACGGGACAAGCTATACATTATGGGACGGGCCATAGACAGGACGGGACGGGCCAGAGACAAGACAGAACGGGCCAAATAGTGCGCAGCCTGCATTGGTGGGTAAGTCGGCAGTGTTGCATGATGTGAGATGGGAAGCCATGCCAGCACGCTGCCAGTGATGTTAAAATTAAATAGTGTTGGTCAGGCGTAGAGAAAATGGAAGTTTTTCAAATAAATATTACAACTATTGTTTAATAGGCAAACATCACATGTAGAGTTTGCATGATTTACCTTCCTAGTACTTAGAAGCAAATTGTTTGAAGATTACTTCTACCTAAATGGCAGAAAATGCACCTATCTTGGTGATGGATAGGACAGCTTGAGGGGATATGGAGGAGGCTGTTTTTTGATAGGTGTCATTTAAACATTTTGCTAATAATTTATGGAAAGTATCATATTTTTCTAACTATTGAACTCACCTTAATTTAAGACACACCCCAGGTTAAATTTCCTGGACGTGTAAATTTGTGGAGGATTTGATAATACTACCTTTAATGGGATGGGCCAGATCCAGGACGGGACAGGCCAGATACGTGAAGGGATGGGCCAGATGCAGGACAGGCCAGAGACAGGACGGACGGGACGTGCCTGAGAAAGGACGGGACTGGCCAGAGACGGGGCAACCAGATACAGGACGGGACGGTCTAGATACAGGATGGGCCAGGGACGGGATGGACCAGAGCAGGACGCGACTGGCCAGAGGCAGGACAGGACCAGTCAGGCCAGAGACAGGATGGGACGGGCCAGATACTGGAAGAGACGGGCCAGATACGGGACAGAATGTGCTAGAGACATTAAGGGACAGGACATAGACAGGACGGGTCGGGCCAGAGACAGGATGGGTCGGGCTAGAGACAGGATGGGACGGGCCAGATACATGACGGGATGGGCCAGAAACGTGACGAGCCAGATATGGGACGGTATGGGCCAGATATGGGACAGCCCAGATACATGACGGGACGGGCCAGATTTAGGACGGTACGGACCAGATACGGGACAGGACGGGCCAGATACGTGACGGGTCAGATGCGGGATGGGCCAGATACGGGACAGGCCAGATCCAGGACGGGCCAGATACGGGACAGGCCGGGCCAGGGACAGGACGTGCGAGATACGGGACAGGCCAGATATGGAACGGGCCAGATAGTGGACGGGATGGGCCAGATACAGAGCGGGCCAGATACGGGATGAGAAGGGCCAGAGCTGGGCCCGAGACAGGAAGGGATGGGCAAGAGACATGACTGGACGGGCCAAAGACTGGACGGGACGGGCCAGAGACGGGACGGGCAAGAGACAGGATTGGACATGCCAGAGATAGCACCGGACGGGCCAGAGACAGGACGGGACAGGCCAGAGACAGGACAAGATGGGAAGGGACTGGCCAGATACAGGAAGGGACAGGCCAGATACGGGACAGGACAGGCCAGATGCGGGACGGGCCAGATACGAGACGGGACGGGCCAGATATAGGACGGGACGAGGCAGAGATAGGATGGGACGGGCCAGAAACAGGACGGGACGAGCTATACATTATGGGACGGGAAATAGACAGGACGGGATGGGCCAGAGAGGGTACGTGACGGGCCAGATACAGGACAAGACGAGCCAGAGACAGTACGGGACCGGCCAGAAACAGGACGGGACAAGCTATACATTATGGGACGGCCATAGACAGGACGGGCCAGATTAAGGACGGGACGGGCCAGAGACAATACTGAAGGGGACAGATACAGGAAAAGACGGGCCAAAGACAGGACTGCATGGCCCAGAAACAGTACGGGACAGGCCAGATACAGGACGGTATGGGCCAAATAGTGCGCAGTCTGCATGGTGTGAGATGGGAAGCCATGCCAGCACGCCGCTAGGGATGTTACAATTAAGTAGTGTAGGTCAGGCGTAGAGAAAGTGGAAGTTTTGCAAATAAATATTACAACTATTGTTTAATAGGCAAACATCACATGTAGAGTTTGCATGATATACCTTCCTAGTACTTTATCTAAATTAGAAGCAAATTGTTTGAAGATTACTTCTACCTAAATGGCAGAAAATGCACCTATCTTGGTGATGGATAGGACAGCTTGAGGGGATATGGAGGAGGCTGTTTTTTGATAGGTGTCATTTAAACATTTTGCTAATAATCTATGGAAAGTATCATAGTTTTCTAACTATTGAACTCACCTTAATTTAAGACACACCCCAGGTTAAATTTCCTGGAGGTGTAAATTTGTGGAGGATTTGATAATACTACCTTTAATGGGATGGGCCAGATACCGGACGGGACAGGCCAGATACGGGACGGACCAAATACAAGACGGGCCAGAGACAGGACTGGACGGGACACGCCAGAGACAGGACGAGACGGGCCAGAGACAGGACGGGACGGGCCAAAGACAGGATGAGACTGGCCGGAGTTAGGACGGACCGAGGCGTGCCAGAGACAGGACGGGATGTGCTAGAGACGGGGTGACCAGATACAGGATTCAGGACGGTCCAGGGATGGGACGGGCCAGAGCAGGACGGGACTGGCCAGAGGCAGGACAGGACGGGCAAGAGAGAGGAAGGGCCAAAGAGAGGACGGGACGGGCCAGAGACAGGACAGGACGGGTCAAAGACAGGACGAGACTGACCAGAGATGGGTCGGGCAAGAGACATGATTGGACAGTCCAGAGACAGCACCAAACGGGCCTGGCCAGAGACATGACGGGATGGGCCAGAGACAGGACGAGATGGGAAGGGATTGGCCTGATACAGGAAGGGACAGGCCAGATACGGGACAGGACAGGCCACATGCGGGACGGGCCAGATACGAGATGGGACGGGCCAGATACAGGACGGGACGAGCCAGAGATAGGACGGGACGGGCCAGAAACAGGACTGGACGAGCTATACATTATGGGACGAGAAATAGACAGGATGGAACGGGCCAGAGACGGTATGGGTCGTGCCAGATACAGGACAGGACGAGCCAGAGACAGGACGGGGTCGGGCCAGAAACAGGACGGGACAAGCTATACATTATGGGACGGTCCAGATACAGGAAAAGAGGGGCCAGAGACAGGACGGGATGCCCCAGATACAGTACGGGACAGGCCAGATACAGGACGGTACGGGCCAAATATGGGACGGGCCAGATACAGGACGACATGGGCCAGATACGGGACGGGCCAGATATGGGACTGGACAGGCTAGATATGCGATGAGCCATGGACAGGATGGGGTGGGCCAGATACGAGATGGACAGATACGGGATGGGCCAGATACTGAATGGGCCTTGCCACATTTGGGACCGGCCAGATAGGGACTGGTTGGGTCAGATACGGGACAGGACTTTCCAGAGACGGGAAGGGATGAGGCGGGCTAGATACGGCATGAGATAGCCAGATACGGGACGGGATGATCAGACACGGGACTAAACGGGTCAGATATGGGACTGGACGGACCAGATACGGGACAGGGCGGGTTAGACATTACAGGACAGGCCATAGACAGGATGGGAGGGGCCAGGGATGGGCCAGAGACTGGACAGGACGGGCCAGAGACGGGACGGGTCATATACAGGACTAGGGACACATTTGGAATGCATGCACTTTTCCTTTAAGAATCAGGAAGTACTGTCGCTGCCGCCCTCAACAAGCAGCCAAGACACATGCACACAGCCAGCATAGGAACATAGTGCGTAGCCTGCATTGGTGGGTAAGTCGGTGGTCTTGTATGGTGTGAGATGGGAAGCCATGCCAGCACGCCGCCAAGGATGTTACAATTAAGTAGTATAGGTCAGGTATAGAGAAAATGGAAGTCTTGCAAAAAAATATTACAACTATTATTTAATAGGCAAACATCACATGTAGAGTTTGCATGATATACCTTCCTGGTACTTTATCTAAATTAGGAGCAAATTATTTGAAGATTACTTCTACCTAAATGGCAGAAAATGCACCTATCTTGGTGATGGATAGGACAGCTTGAGGGGATATGGAGGAGGCTGTATTTTGATAGGTGTCATTTAAACATTTTGCTAATAATTTATGGAAAGTATCATATTTTTCTAACTATTAAACTCACCTTAATTTAAGACACACCCCAGGTTAAATTTCCTGGAGGTGTAAATTTGTGGAGGTTTTGATAATACTACCTTTAATGGGATGGGCCAGATACAGGACTGGACAGGCCAGATATGTGACGGGATGGGCCAGATACAGGATAGGTCAGAGACAGGACCGAACGGGACGTGTCTGAGACAGGACGGGACGGGCCAGAGAAGGTGCGACCAGATACAGGACGGGACGGTTCAGATACAGGACGGGCCAGGGACGGGACGGACCAGAGCAGGACGGGACTGGCCAGAGGCAGGACAGGACCGGTCAGGCCAGAGATAGGATGGGACGCGCCAGAGACGGGACGGGCCAGATTCAACACGGGATGGGCCAGAGATAGGACGTGATGGGACGGGCCAGATACAGGAAGGGATGGGCCAGATACGGGACGGGACAGATTCACGACGGGACGGTCCAGATACAGGACGGGACCGACCAGATACAGGACGGGATGGGCCAAAGACAGGACGTAATGTGCTCGAGACATTACGGGACAGGCCATAAACAGGACGGGTCGGGCCAGAGACAGGATGGGACGGGCAAGATACATGACGGGATGGGCCAGAAACGTGACGAGTCAGATATGGGACGGTATGGGCCAGATATGGGACAGCCCAGATACATGACGGGACGGGCCAGATACGGGATGGGATGGGCCAGATACTGGACGGGTCAGATGCGGGATGGGCCAGATACGGGACAGGACAGATATGGAACGTGCCAGATACTAGACGGGATGGGCCAGATACCGGGCGAGCCAGATACGGGACGAGACTGGCCAGAGACAGGAAGGGATGGGCCAGAGACTGGACGGGACGGGCCAGAGACGGGACGGGCAAGAGACAGGATTGGACAGGCCAGAGATAGCACCGGACGGGCCAGAGACAGGACGGGACAGGCCAGCGACAGGACGAGATGGGAAGGGACTTGCCAGATACAGGAAGGGACAGGCCAGATACGGGACAGGACAGGCCAGATGCGGGACGGGCCAGATACGAGACGGGACGCGCCAGATATAGGACGGGGCGAGGCAGAGATAGGATGGGACGGGCCAGAAACAGGACGGGAAGAGCTATACATTATGGGACGGGAAATGGACGGGACGGGCCAGATACAGGACAAGACGAGCCAGAGATAGTACGGGACTGCTCAGAAACAGGACGGGACAAGCTATACATTATCGGACGGGCCATAGACAGGACGGGCCAGATTCAGGATGGGACGGGCCAGATACAGGACGGGACCGACCAGATACAGGATGGGATGGGCCAGAGACAGGACGGAATGTGCTAGAGACATTACGGGACAGGCCATAGACAGGACGGATCGGGCCAAAGACAGGATGGGATGGGCCAGATACATGACGGGATGGGCCAGAAACGTGACGAGCCAGATATGGGATGGTATGGGCCAGCTATGGGACAGCCCAGATACATGACGGGACGGGCCAGATACAGGACGGGACAGGCCAGATACTGGATGGGCCAGATACGGGACGGGCCAGAGACAGGACCGGACTTGCCAGAGACAGACGGGACGGGACGGGCCAAAGACAGGATGAGACTGGCCGAAGATAGGACGGACCGAGGCGTGCCAGAGACAGGACGGGACCTGCTAGAGACGGGGCGACCAGATACAGGATGGGGCGGTCCAGATACAGGACGGTCTAGGGACGGGACTGGCCAGAGCAGGATGGGACTGGCCTGAGGCAGGACAGGACCGGTCGGGCTAGAGACAGGACGGGACAGGCAAGAGAGAGGACGGGACGGGCCAAAGAGAGGACGGGACGGGCCAGAGACAGGACGGGAAGGGCCAAAGACAGGACGGGACGGACCAGAGATGGGACGGGCAAGAGACAGGATTGGACAGGCCAGAGATAGCACCGGTCGGGCCAGAGACAGGCTGGGACAGGCCAGAGACAGGACGGGACGGGCCAGAGACGGGACGGGCCAGAGACGGGATGGGTCAGATACAGGACTGGGGACACATTAGGAATGCGTGCACTGTTCCTTTAAGAATCAGGAAGTGCTGCCGCTGCCGCCCTCAACAAGCAGCAAAGACACATGTACACAGCCAGCATAGGAACATAGTGTTCAGCCTGCATTGGTGGGTAAGTCGACGGTCTTGCATGGTGTGAGATGGGAAGCCATGCCAGCACGCCACCAGGGATGTTACAATTAAGTAGTGTAGGTCAGGTGTACAGAAAATGGAAGTTTTGCAAATAAATATTACAACTATTGTTTAATAGGCAAACATCACATGTAGAGTTTGCATGATATACCTTCCTAGTACTTTATCTAAATTAGAAGCAAATTGTTTGAAGATTACTTCTACCTAAATGGCAGAAAATGCACCTATCTTGGTGATGGATAGGACAGCTTGAGGGGATATGGAGGAGGCTGTTTTTTGATAGGTGTCATTTAAACATTTTGCTAATAATTTATGGAAAGTATCATATTTTTCTAACTATTGAACTCACCTTAATTTAAAACACACCCCAGGCTAAAGTTCCTTTATGTGTAAATTTGTGGAGGATTTGATAATACTACCTTTAATGGGGTGGGCCAGATACAGGACGGGACAGACAAGATACGGAATTGGCCAGATACAGGACGGGCCAGAGACAGGACCGGATGGCACACGCCAGAGACATGACGAGACGGGCCAGAGACAGGACGGGACAGGCAAAAGACAGGATGAGACTGGCCGGAGATATTATGGACTGAGGCGTACCAGAGACAGGACGGGACGGGCTAGAGACAGGGCGACAGATACAGGACGGGACGGTCCAGATACAGGACAGTCCAGGGACGGGACGGGCCAGAGCAGGACGAGACTGGTCAGAGACAGGACAGGACCGGTCGGGCCAGAGACAGGAGGGGACGGGCAAGATAGAGGATGGGACGGGTCAAAGAGAGGACGGGACGGGCCAGATACAGGACGGGATGGGCCAGAAACAAGACTGAATGTGCTAGAGACATTACGGGATGGGCCATAGACAGGACGGGTCGGGCCAGAGACAGGATGGGATGGGCCAGATACATGACGGGATGGGCCAGAAACGTGACGAGCCAGATATGGGACGGTATTGGCCAGATATGCGACAGCCCAGATACATGACGGGATGGGCCAGATACAGGACGGTACGGACCCGATACGGGATGGGACGGGCCAGATACGGGACTGGTCAGATGCGGGACGGGCCAGATACTGGACAGGCCAGATACAGGACGGGCCAGATACGGGACAGGCCGGGCCAGGGACAGGACGTGCCAGATACGAGACTGGCCAGATATGGAACAGGTCAGATACTGGACGGGATGGGCCAGATACGGGATGAGACGGGCCAGACCTGGGCCAGAGACAGGAAGGGATGGGCCAGAGACGGGACCGGCAAGAGACAGGATTGGACAGGCCAGAGATAGCACCGGACGGGCCAGAGACAGGGCGGAACAGGCCAGCGACAGGACGAGATGGGAAGGGACTGGCCAGATACAGGAAGGGACAGGCCAGATACGGGACAGGACAGGCCAGATGCGGGACGGGCCAGATACGAGACGGGACGCGCCAGATATAGGACGGGACAAGGCAGAGATAGGATGGGACGGGCCAGAAACAGGATGGGACGAGCTATACATTATGGGACGGGAAATGGATGGGACGAGCCAGATACAGGACAAGACGAGCCAGAGATAGCACGGGACTGGCCAGAAACAGGACGGGACAAGCTATACATTATCGGACGGGCCATAGACAGGACGGGCCAGATTCAGGATGGGACGGGCCAGATACAGGACGGGACCAACCAGATACAGGACGGGATGGGCCAGAGACAGGACGGAATGTGCTAGAGACATTACGGGACAGGCCATAGACAGGACAAATCGGGCCATAGACAGGATGGGACGGGCCAGATACATGACGGGATGGGCCAGAAATGTGACGAGCCGGATATGGGATGGTATGGGCCAGCTATGGGACAGCCCAGATACATGACGGGATGGGCCAGATACAGGACGGGACAGGCCAGATACTGGATGGGCCAGATACGGGACGGGCCAGAGACAGGACCGGACTTGCCAGAGACAGACGGGACGGGACGGGCCAAAGACAGAATGAGACTGGCCGAAGATAGGACGGACCGAGGCGTGCTAGAGATAGGACGGGACCTGCTAGAGACGGGGCGACCAGATACAGGACGGGGCGGTCCAGATACAGGACGGTCCAGGGACGGGACTGGCCAGAGCAGGATGGGACTGGCCTGAGGCAGGACAGGACCGGTCGGGCCAGGGACAGGATCGGTCGAGCCAGAGACAGGACGGGACGGGTAAGAGAGAGGACGGGACGGGCCAGAGACAGGACGGGAAGGGCCAAAGACAGGACGGGACGGACCAGAGATGGGACGGGCAAGAGACAGGATTGGACAGGCCAGAGATAGCATCGGTCGGGCCAGAGACAGGACTGACCAGGCCTGAGACAGGATCGGACGGGCCAGAGACAGGATGAGATGGGAAGGTACTGGCCAGATACAGGAAGGGACTGGCCAGATAAGGGACAAGACAGGCCAGATGCGGGACGGGCCAGATACGAGATGGGACGGGCCAGATACAAGACGGGACGAGCCGGAGATAGGACGGGACGGGCCAGAAACAGGACTGGACGAGCTATACATTATGGGACGGGAAATAGACAGGATGGGACGGGCCAGAGACGGTACGGGACGTGCCAGATAAAGGACAGGACGAGCCAGAGACCGGACGGGACGGGCCAGAAACAGGACGGGACAAGCTATACATTATGGGACGGGACAGAGACCAGACGGTCCAGATACAGGAAAAGACGGGCCAGAGACAGGACAGGATGGCCCAGATACACTACGGGACAGGCCAGATACAGGACGGTACGGGCCAAATATGGGACGGGCCAGATACAGGACGACATGGGCCAGATACGGGACGAGCCAGATATGGGACAGGAGAGGCTAGATATGGGATGAGCCATGGACAGGATGGGATGGGGCTGATACGAGATGGCCAGATACGGGACTGGCCAGATACTGAATGGGCCTGGCCACATACGGGACGGGCCAGATAGGGACTGGTATGGTCAGATACGGGACAGGACGTGCCACAGATGGGAAGGGACGATGCGGGCCAGATACGGGATGAGATGGGCTAGATAAGGGAAAGCCAGATACGGGACGGGATGGTCAGATACGGGACTAAACGGGTCAGATATGCGACTGGACGGACCAGATACGGGACGGGGCGGGTTAGACATTACAGAACGGGTCATAGACAGGATGGATGGGGCCAGGGACAGGCTGGGACGGGCCAGAGACAGGACCGGACAGGCCAGACACGGGACGGGTCAGATACAGGACTGGGGATACAAAAGGAATGCGTGCACTGTTCCTTTAAGAATCAGGAAGTGCTGCCGCTGCCGCCCTCAAAAAGCAGCCAAGACACATGCACACAGCCCACATAGGAACATAGTGCGCAGCCTGCATTGGTGGGTAAGTCGGCGGTCTTGCATGGTGTGAGATGGGAAGCCATGCCAGCACGCCACCAGGGATGTTACAATTAAGTAGTGTAGGTCAGGTGTACAGAAAATGGAAGTTTTGCAAATAAATATTACAACTATTGTTTAATAGGCAAACGTCACATGTAGAGTTTGCATGATATACCTTCTTAGTACTTTATCTAAATTAGAAGCAAATTGTTTGAAGATTACTTCTACCTAAATGGCAGAAAATGCACCTATCTTGGTGATGGATAGGACAGCTTGAGGGGATATGGAGGAGGCTGTTTTTTGATAGGTGTCATTTAAACATTTTGCTAATAATTTATGGAAAGTATCATATTTTTCTAACTATTGAACTCACTTTAATTTAAAACACACCCCAGGCTAAAGTTCCTTTGTGTGTAAATTTGTGGAGGATTTGATAATACTACTTTTAATGGGGTGGGCCAGATACAGGACGGGACAGACAAGATACGGAATGGGCCAGATACAGGACGGGCCAGAGACAGGACCGGACGGCACACGCCAGAGACATGACGAGACGGGCCAGAGACAGGACGGGACAGGCGAAAGACAGGATGAGACTGGCCGGAGATATTATGGACTGAGGCGTACCAGAGACAGGACGGGACGGGCTAGAGACGGGGCGACAGATACAGGACGGGACGGTCCAGATACAGGACAGTCCAGGGACGGGACGGGCCAGAGCAGGACGAGACTGGTCAGAGACAGGACAGGACCGGTCGGGCCAGAGACAGGAGGGGGCGGGCAAGATAGAGGACGGGACGGGTCAAAGAGAGGACGGGCCAGATACAGGAAGGGACGGGCCAGAAACAGGACGAGACAAGCTATACATTATGGGATGGGCCAGAGACCGGACGGGACGGTCCAGATACAGTACGGGACTGTCCCGATACAGGACGGCACAGGCCAAATATAGGACGGGCCAGATACAGGACAACATGGGCAAGATACAGGACGGGCCAGATATGGGACAGGACAGGCTGGATATGGGATGAGCCATGGACAGGATGGGATGGGCCAGATACGAGATGGCCAGATACGGGACAGGCCAGATACTGAATGGGCCTGGCCACATACGGGACGGGCCAGATAGGGACTGGTTGGGTCAGACACGGGACAGGACGTGCCAGAGTTGGGAAGGGGCAAGGCAGGCCAGATACGGGATGAGATGGGCCAGATAAGGGAAAGCCAGATACGGGACGGGATGGTCAGATACGGCACTAAACGGGTCAGATATGGAACTGGACAGACCAGATACGGGACGGGGCGACTAGATACAGAATGGGACGGTCCAGATACAGGACGGGCCAGAGAAGGGACGGACCAGAGCAGCACTGGACTGGCCAGAGTCAGGACAGGACCGGTCAGGCCAGAGAAAGGACGGGACGGGCCAGATACAGGAAGGGACGGTCCAGATACGGCACGGGCCAGATTCAAGACTTAATGGGCCAGAGACAGGACAGGATAGGACGGGCCAGATACAGGAAGGGACGAGCCAGATACGGGATGGGCTAGATTCAGGACGGGACGGGCCAGATACAGGACTGGACCGAACCGATGCAGGACGGGATGGGCCAGAAACAAGACTGAATGTGCTAGAGACATTACGGGATGGGCCATAGACAGGACGGGTCGGGCCAGAGACAGGATGGGATGGGCCAGATACATGACGGGATGGGCCAGAAACGTGACGAGCCAGATATGGGACGGTATTGGCCAGATATGCGACAGCCCAGATACATGACGGGATGGGCCAGATACAGGACGGTACGGACCCGATACGGGATGGGACGGGCCAGATACGGGACTGGTCAGATGCGGGACGGGCCAGATACTGGACAGGCCAGATACAGGACGGGCCAGATACGGGACAGGCCGGGCCAGGGACAGGACGTGCCAGATACGAGACTGGCCAGATATGGAACGGGTCAGATACTGGACGGGATGGGCCAGATACGGGATGAGACGGCCCAGACCTGGGCCAGAGACAGGAAGGGATGGGCCAGAGACGGGACCGGCAAGAGACAGGATTGGACAGGCCAGAGATAGCACCGGACGGGCCAGAGACAGGACGGAACAGGCCAGCGACAGGACGAGATGGGAAGGGACTGGCCAGATACAGGAAGGGACAGGCCAGATACGGGACAGGACAGGCCAGATGCGGGACGGGCCAGATACGAGACGGGACGCGCCAGATATAGGACGGGACAAGGCAGAGATAGGATGGGACGGGCCAGAAACAGGATGGGACGAGCTATACATTATGGGACGGGAAATGGATGGGACGGGCCAGATACAGGACAAGACGAGCCAGAGATAGCACGGGACTGGCCAGAAACAGGACGGGACAAGCTATACATTATCGGACGGGCCATAGACAGGACGGGCCAGATTCAGGATGGGACGGGCCAGATACAGGACGGGACCAACCAGATACAGGACGGGATGGGCCAGAGACAGGACGGAATGTGCTAGAGACATTACGGGACAGGCCATAGACAGGACAAATCGGGCCATAGACAGGATGGGACGGGCCAGATACATGACGGGATGGGCCAGAAATGTGACGAGCCGGATATGGGATGGTATGGGTCAGCTATGGGACAGCCCAGATACATGACGGGACAGGCCAGATACTGGATGGGCCAGATACGGGACGGGCCAGAGACAGGACCGGACTTGCCAGAGACAGTCGGGACGGGACGGGCCAAAGACAGGATGAGACTGGCCGAAGATAGGACGGACCGAGGCGTGCTAGAGATAGGACGGGACCTGCTAGAGACGGGGCGACCAGATACAGGACGGGGCGGTCCAGATACAGGACGGTCCAGGGACGGGACTGGCCAGAGCAGGATGGGACTGGCCTGAGGCAGGACAGGACCGGTCGGGCCAGGGACAGGATCGGTCGAGCCAGAGACAGGACGGGACGGGCAAGAGAGAGGACGGGACGGGCCAGAGACAGGACGGGAAGGGCCAAAGACAGGACGGGACGGACCAGAGATGGGACGGGCAAGAGACAGGATTGGACAGGCCAGAGATAGCATCGGTCGGGCCAGAGACAGGACTGACCAGGCCTGAGACAGGATCGGACGGGCCAGAGACAGGATGAGATGGGAAGGTACTGGCCAAATACAGGAAGGGACTGGCCAGATAAGGGACAAGACAGGCCAGATGCGGGACGGGCCAGATACGAGATGGGACGGGCCAGATACAAGACGGGACGAGCCGGAGATAGGACGGGACGGGCCAGAAACAGGACTGGACGAGCTATACATTATGGGACGGGAAATAGACAGGATGGGACGGGCCAGAGACGGTACGGGACGTGCCAGATACAGGACAGGACGAGCCAGAGACCGGACGGGACGGGCCAGAAACAGGACGGGACAAGCTATACATTATGGGACGGGACAGAGACCAGACGGTCCAGATACAGGAAAAGACGGGCCAGAGACAGGACAGGATGGCCCAGATACACTACGGGACAGGCCAGATACAGGACGGTACGGGCCAAATATGGGACGGGCCAGATACAGGACGACATGGGCCAGATACGGGACGAGCCAGATATGGGACAGGAGAGGCTAGATATGGGATGAGCCATGGACAGGATGGGATGGGGCTGATACGAGATGGCCAGATACGGGACTGGCCAGATACTGAATGGGCCTGGCCACATACGGGACGGGCCAGATAGGGACTGGTATGGTCAGATACGGGACAGGACGTGCCACAGATGGGAAGGGACGATGCGGGCCAGATACGGGATGAGATGGGCTAGATAAGGGAAAGCCAGATACGGGACGGGATGGTCAGATACGGGACTAAACGGGTCAGATATGCGACTGGACGGACCAGATACGGGACGGGGCGGGTTAGACATTACAGAACGGGTCATAGACAGGATGGATGGGGCCAGGGACAGGCTGGGACGGGCCAGAGACAGGACCGGACAGGCCAGACACGGGACGGGTCAGATACAGGACTGGGGATACAAAAGGAATGCGTGCACTGTTCCTTTAAGAATCAGGAAGTGCTGCCGCTGCCGCCCTCAAAAAGCAGCCAAGACACATGCACACAGCCCACATAGGAACATAGTGCGCAGCCTGCATTGGTGGGTAAGTCGGCGGTCTTGCATGGTGTGAGATGGGAAGCCATGCCAGCACGCCACCAGGGATGTTACAATTAAGTAGTGTAGGTCAGGTGTACAGAAAATGGAAGTTTTGCAAATAAATATTACAACTATTGTTTAATAGGCAAACGTCACATGTAGAGTTTGCATGATATACCTTCTTAGTACTTTATCTAAATTAGAAGCAAATTGTTTGAAGATTACTTCTACCTAAATGGCAGAAAATGCACCTATCTTGGTGATGGATAGGACAGCTTGAGGGGATATGGAGGAGGCTGTTTTTTGATAGGTGTCATTTAAACATTTTGCTAATAATTTATGGAAAGTATCATATTTTTCTAACTATTGAACTCACCTTAATTTAAAACACACCCCAGGCTAAAGTTCCTTTGTGTGTAAATTTGTGGAGGATTTGATAATACTACTTTTAATGGGGTGGGCCAGATACAGGACGGGACAGACAAGATACGGAATGGGCCAGATACAGGACGGGCCAGAGACAGGACCGGACGGCACACGCCAGAGACATGACGAGACGGGCCAGAGACAGGACGGGACAGGCGAAAGACAGGATGAGACTGGCCGGAGATATTATGGACTGAGGCGTACCAGAGACAGGACGGGACGGGCTAGAGACGGGGCGACAGATACAGGACGGGACGGTCCAGATACAGGACAGTCCAGGGACGGGACGGGCCAGAGCAGGACGAGACTGGTCAGAGACAGGACAGGACCGGTCGGGCCAGAGACAGGAGGGGGCGGGCAAGATAGAGGACGGGACGGGTCAAAGAGAGGACGGGCCAGATACAGGAAGGGACGGGCCAGAAACAGGACGAGACAAGCTATACATTATGGGATGGGCCAGAGACCGGACGGGACGGTCCAGATACAGTACGGGACAGTCCCGATACAGGACGGCACAGGCCAAATATAGGACGGGCCAGATACAGGACAACATGGGCAAGATACAGGACGGGCCAGATATGGGACATGACAGGCTGGATATGGGATGAGCCATGGACAGGATGGGATGGGCCAGATACGAGATGGCCAGATACGGGACAGGCCAGATACTGAATGGGCCTGGCCACATACGGGACGGGCCAGATAGGGACTGGTTGGGTCAGACACGGGACAGGACGTGCCAGAGTTGGGAAGGGGCAAGGCAGGCCAGATACGGGATGAGATGGGCCAGATAAGGGAAAGCCAGATACGGGACGGGATGGTCAGATACGGCACTAAACAGGTCAGATATGGGACTGGACAGACCAGATACGGGACGGGGCGACTAGATACAGAATGGGACGGTCCAGATACAGGACGGGCCAGGGAAGGGACGGACCAGAGCAGCACTGGACTGGCCAGAGTCAGGACAGGACCGGTCAGGCCAGAGAAAGGACGGGACGGGCCAGATACAGGAAGGGACGGGACAGATACGGCTCGGGCCAGATTCAAGACGGAATGGGCCAGAGACAGGACAGGATAGAACATGCCAGATACAGGAAGGGACGAGCCAGATACGGGATGGGCTAGATTCAGGACTGGACCGAACCGATGCAGGACGGGATGGGCCAGAGACAAGACGGAATGTGCTAGAGACATTACGGGATGGGCCATAGACAGGACGGGTCGGGCCAGAGACAGGATGGGATGGGCCAGATACATGACGGGATGGGCCAGAAACATGACGAGCCAGATATGGGATGGTATTGGCCAGATATGCGACAGCCCAGATACATGACAGGATGGGCCAGATACAGGACGGTACGGACCAGATACGGGATGGGACGGGCCAGATACGGGACGGGTCAGATGCGGGACGGGCCAGATACTGGACAGGCCAGATACAGGACGGGCCAGATACGGGACAGGCCGGGCCAGGGACAGGACGTGCCAGATACGAGACTGGCCAGATATGGAACGGGTCAGATACTGGACGGGATGGGCCAGATACGGGATGAGACGGGCCAGACCTGGGCCAGAGACAGGAAGGGATGGGCCAGAGACGGGACCGGCAAGAGACAGGATTGGACAGGCCAGAGATAGCACCGGACGGGCCAGAGACAGGACGGAACAGGCCAGCGACAGGACGAGATGGGAAGGGACTGGCCAGATACAGGAAGGGACAGGCCAGATACGGGACAGGACAGGCCAGATGCAGGACGGGCCAGATACGAGACGGGACGCGCCAGATATAGGACGGGACAAGGCAGAGATAGGATGGGACGGGCCAGAAACAGGACGGGACGAGCTATACATTATGGGACGGGAAATGGACGGGACGGGCCAGATACAGGACAAGACGAGCCAGAGATAGTACGGGACTGGCCAGAAACAGGACGGGACAAGCTATACATTATCGGACGGGCCATAGACAGGACGGGCCAAATTCAGGATGGGACGGGCCAGATACAGGGTGGGACCGACCAGATACAGGACGGGATGGGCCAGAGACAGGACGGAATGTGCTAGAGACATTACGGGACAGGCCATAGACAGGACAAATCGGGCCATAGACAGGATGGGACGGGCCAGATACATGACGGGATGGGCCAGAAACGTGACGACCCAGATATGGGATGGTATGGGCCAGCTATGGGACAGCCCAGATACATGACGGGACGGGCCAGATACAGGACGGGACAGGCCAGATACTGGATGGGCCAGATACGGGACGGGCCAGAGACAGACGGGACGGGATGGGCCAAAGACAGAATGAGACTGGCCGAAGATAGGACGGACCGAGGCGTGCCAGAGACAGGACGGGACCTGCTAGAGACGGGGCGACCAGATACAGGACGGGGCGGTCCAGATACAGGACGGTCCAGGGACGGGACTGGCCAGAGCAGGATGGGACTGGCCTGAGGCAGGACAGTACCGGTCTGGCCAGAGACAGGACGGGACGGGCAAGAGAGAGGACGGGACGGGCCAAAGAGAGGACGGGACGGGCCAGAGATAGGACGGGAAGGGCCAAAGACAGAACGGGACGGACCAGAGATGGGACGGGCAAGAGACAGGATTGGACAGGCCAGAGATAGCACCGGTCGGGCCAGAGACAGGCTGGGACAGGCCAGAGACAGGACGGGACGGGCCAGAGACGGGACGGGCCAGAGACGGGATGGGTCAGATACAGGACTGGGGACACATTAGGAATGCGTGCACTGTTCCTTTAAGAATCAGGAAGTGCTGCCGCTGCCGCCCTCAACAAGCAGCCAAGACACATGTACACAGCCAGCATAGGAACATAGTGTTCAGCCTGCATTGGTGGGTAAGTCGACGGTCTTGCATGGTGTGAGATTGGAAGCCATGCCAGCTTGCCGCCAGTGATGTTACAATTAAGTAGTGTAGGTCAGGTGTAGAGAAAATGGAAGTTTTGCAAATAAATATTACAACTATTATTTAATAGGCAAACGTCACATGTAGAGTTTGCATGATATACCTTCCTAGTACTTTATCTAAATTAGAGGCAAATTGAAGATTACTTCTGCCTAAATGGCAGAAAATGCACCTATCTTGGTGATGGATAGGACAGCTTGAGGGGATATGGAGGAGGCTGTTTTTTGATAGGTGTCATTTAAACATTTTGCTAATAATTTATGGAAAGTATCATATTATTCTAACTATTGAACTCACCTTAATTTAAAACACACCCCAGGTTAAATTTCCTGGAGTTGTAAATTTGTGGAGGATTTGATAATACTACCTTTAGTGGGATGGGCCAGATACAGGACGTGACAGGCCAGATACGTGACGGAATGGGCCAGATACAGGACAGGCCAAAGATAGGACCGGACGGGCCGTGCCTGAAAAAGGACGGGACGGGCCAGAGACGGGGCGACCAGATACAGGATGAGACTGGCCGAAGATAGGACGGAGCGAGGCATGCCAGAGACAAGACGGGACGTGCTAGAGACGGGGCGACCAGATACAGGACGGGGCGGTCCAGATACAGGACCGTCCAGGGCCTGGACTGGCCAGAGCAGGATGGGACTGGCCTGAGGCAGGACAGGATCGGTCGAGCCAGAGAGAGGACGGGACGGGCAAGAGAGAGGACGGGACGGGCCAGAGACAGGACGGGAAGGGCCAAAGACAGGACGGGACGGACCAGAGATGGGACGGGCAAGAGACACGATTGGACAGGCCAGAGATAGCATCGGTCGGGCCAGAGACAGGACTGACCAGGCCTGAGACAGGATCGGACGGACCAGAGACAGGATGAGATGGGAAGGTACTGGCCAGATACAGGAAGGGACTGGCCAGATAAGGGACAAGACAGGCCAGATGCGGGACGGGCCAGATACGAGATGGGACGGGCCAGATACAAGACGGGACGAGCCGGAGATAGGACGGGACGGGCCAGAAACAGGACTGGACGAGCTATACATTATGGGACGGGAAATAGACAGGATGGGACGGGCCAGAGACGGTACGGGACGTGCCAGATACAGGACAGGACGAGCCAGAGACCGGACAGGACGGGCCAGAAACAGGACGGGACAAGCTATACATTATGGGACGGGACAGAGACCAGACGGTCCAGATACAGGAAAAGACGGGCCAGAGACAGGACAGGATGGCCCAGATACACTACGGGACAGGCCAGATACAGGACGGTACGGGCCAAATATGGGACGGGCCAGATACAGGACGACATGGGCCAGATACGGGACGAGCCAGATATGGGACAGGAGAGGCTAGATATGGGATGAGCCATGGACAGGATGGGATGGGGCTGATACGAGATGGCCAGATACGGGACGGGCCAGATACTGAAAGGGCCTGGCCACATACGGGACGGGCCAGAGAGGGACTGGTATGGTCAGATACGGGACAGGACGTGCCACAGATGGGAAGGGACGATGCGGGCCAGATACGGGATGAGATGGGCTAGATAAGGGAAAGATACGGGATGAGATGGGCTAGATAAGGGAAAGCCAGATACGGGACGGGATGGTCAGATACGGGACTAAACGGGTCAGATATGCGACTGGACGGACCAGATACAGGACGGGGCGGGTTAGACATTACATAACGGGTCATAGACAGGATGGATGGGGCCAGGGACAGGCTGGGACGGGCCAGAGACAGGACCTCACAGGCCAGACACGGGACGGGTCAGATACAGGACTGGGGATACAAAAGGAATGCGTGCACTGTTCCTTTAAGAATCAGGAAGTGCTGCCGCTGCCGCCCTCAAAAAGCAGCCAAGACACATGCACACAGCCCACATAGGAACATAGTGCGCAGCCTGCATTGGTGGGTAAGTCGGCGGTCTTGCATGGTGTGAGATGGGAAGCCATGCCAGCACGCCACCAGGGATGTTACAATTAAGTAGTGTAGGTCAGGTGTACAGAAAATGGAAGTTTTGCAAATAAATATTACAACTATTGTTTAATAGGCAAACATCACATGTAGAGTTTGCATGATATACCTTCCTAGTACTTTATCTAAATTAGAAGCAAATTGTTTGAAGATTACTTCTACCTAAATGGCAGAAACTGCACCTATCTTGGTGATGGATAGGACAGCTTGAGGGGATATGGAGGAGGCTGTTTTTTGATAGGTGTCATTTAAACATTTTGCTAATAATTTATGGAAAGTATCATAGTTTTCTAACTATTGAACTCACCTTAATTTAAAACACACCCCAGGTTAAAGTTCCTTTATGTGTAAATTTGTGGAGGATTTGATAATACTACCTTTAATGGGGTGGGCCAGATACAGGACGGGACAGACAAGATACGGAATGGGCCAGATACGGGACGGGCCAGAGACAGGACCGGACTTGCCAGAGACAGACGGGACGGGACGGGCCAAAGACAGGATGAGACTGGCCGAAGATAGGACGGACCGAGGCGTGCCAGAGACAGGACGGGACCTGCTAGAGACGGGGCGACCAGATACAGGACGGGGCGGTCCAGATACAGGACGGTCCAGGGACGGGACTGGCCAGAGCAGGATGGGACTGGCCTGAGGCAGGACAGGACCGGTCGGGCCAGAGACAGGACGGGACGGGCAAGAGAGAGGACGGGACGGGCCAAAGAGAGGACGGGACGGGCCAGAGATAGGACGGGAAGGGCCAGATACAGGACGAGCCAGATATGGGACAGGAGAGGCTAGATATGGGATGAGCCATGGACAGGATGGGATGGGGCTGATACGAGATGGCCAGATATGGGACGGGACAGATACTGAATGGGCCTGGTCACATACGGGACGGGCCAGATAGGGACTGGTATGGTCAGATACGGGATAGGACGTGCCACAGATGGGAAGGGACGATGCGGGCCAGATACGGGATGAGATGGGCTAGATAAGGGAAAGCCAGATACGGGAAGGGATGGTCAGATACGGGACTAAACGGGTCAGATATGCGACTGGACGGACCAGATACGGGACGGGGCGGGTTAGACATTACAGAACGGGTCATAGACAGGATGGGTAGGGCCAGGGACAGGCTGGGACGGGCCAGAGACAGGACCAGACAGGCCAGACACGGGACGGGTCAGATACAGGACTGGGGATACAAAAGGAATGCGTGCACTGTTCCTATAAGAATCAGGAAGTGCTGCCGCTACCGCCCTCAGAAAGCAGCCAAGACACATGCACACAGCCCGCATAGGAACATAGTGCGCAGCCTGCATTGGATGGCTAAGTCGGCGGTCTTGCATGGTGTGAGATGGGAAGCCATGCCAGCACGCCGCCATGGATGTTACAATTAAGTAGTGTAGGTCAGGCGTAGAGAAAATGGAAGTTTTTCAAATAAATATTACAACTATTGTTTAATAGGCAAACATCACATGTAGAAGTTTGTATGATATACCTTCCTAGTACTTTATCTAAATTAGAAGCAAATTGTTTGAAGATTACTTCTACCTAAATGGCAGAAAATGCACCTATCTTGGTGATGGATAGGACAGCTTGAGGGGATATGGAGGAGGCTGTTTTTTGATAGGTGTCATTTAAACATTTTGCTAATAATTTATGGAAAGTATCATATTTTTCTAACTATTAAACTCACCTTAATTTAAAACACACCCCAGGTTAAATTTCCTGGAGGTGTAAATTTGTGGAGGATTTGATAATACTACCTTTAATGAGATGGGCCAGATACAGGACGGGATGGGTCTGATACGGGACGGGCCAGATTCAGGACGGGCCGGGCCAGATACAGGACGGGACCGACCGACCAGATACAGGATGGGATGGGCTAGAAACAGGACGGAATGTGCTAGAGACATTAAGGGACAGGCCATAGACAGGACGGTTCGGGCCAGAGACAGGATGGGACGGGTCAGATACATGACGGGAAGGGCTAGAAACGTGACGAGCCAGATATGGGACGGTATGGGCCAGATATGGGACAGCCCAGATACATGACGGGACAGGCCAGATTTAGGACGGTACGGACCAGATACGGGACGGGACGGGCCAGATACGGGACGGGTCAGATGCGGGATGGGCCAGATACGGGACAGGCCAGATACAGGACGGGCTAGATACGGGACAGGCCGGGCAGGGACAGGACGTGCCAGATACGGGACTGGCCAGATATGGAACGGGCCAGATACTGGACGGGATGGGCCAGATGCAGGGCGGACCAAATACGGGACGAGACGGGCCAGAACTGGGCCAAACACAGGAAGGGATGGGCCAGAGACGGGACGGGCCAAAGACTGGACGGGACGGGCCAGAGAAGGGACGGGCAAGAGACTGGATTGGACAGGCCAGAGATAGCGACGGACCGGCCAGAGACAGGACGGGACAGGCCAGAGACAGGACGACATGGGAAGGGACTGGCCAGATACAGGAAGGGACAGTCCAGATACGCGACAGGACATGCCAGATGCGGAACGGGCCAGATACGAGACGGGACGGGCCAGATATATGACGGGACGACGCAGAGATAGGATGGGACGGGCCAGAAATAGGACGGGGCGAGCTATACATTATGGGACGGGAAATAGACAGGACGGGACGGACCAGAGAGGGTACGTGACGGGCCAGATACAGGACAGGACGAGCCAGAGAAAGTACGGGATGGGCCAGAAACAGTTCGGGACAAGCTATACATTATGGGACGGGCCATAGACAGGACTGGACGGGCCAGAGACAAGACGGAACGGGACAGATACAGGAAAAGACGGGCCAAAGACAGGACGGGATGGCCCAGATACAGTACGGGACAGGCCACATACAGGACGGTACAGGCCAAATAGTGTGCAGCCTGCTTTGGTGGGTATGTCGGCGGTCTTGCATGGTGTGAGATGGGAAGCCATGCCAGCACGCCGCCATAGATGTTACAATTAAGTAGTGTAGGTCAGGCGTAGAGAAAATGGAAGTTTTTCAAATAAATATTACAACTATTGTTTAATAGGCAAACATCACATGTAGAGTTTGCGTGATATACCTTCCTAGTACTTTATCTAAATTAGAAGCAAATTGAAGATTACTTCTACCTAAATGGCAGAAAATGCACCTATCTTGGTGATGGATAGGACAGCTTGAGGGGATATGGAGGAGGTTGTTTTTTTGATAGGTGTCATTTAAACATTTTGCTAATAATTTATGGAAAGTATCATATTTTTCTAACTATTGAACTCACCTTAATTTATAACACACCCCAGATTAAAGTTCCTTTATGTGTAAATTTGTGGAGGATTTGATAATACTACCTTTAATGGGATGGGCCAGATACAGGACGGGACGGGCCAGATACGGAATGGGCCAGATACAGGACGGGCCAGAGACAGGACCGGACGGATCACGCCAGAGACATGACGAGACGGGCCAGAGACAGGACTGGACAGGCCAAAGACAGGATGAGACTGGCTGGAGATAGGACGGACCGAGGCGTACCAGAGACAGGACGGGACGGGCTAGAGACGGGGCGACAGATAGTGGACGGGACGGTCCAGATACAGGACAGTCCAGGGACAGGACGGGCCAGAGCAGGACGGGACTGGTCAGAGGCAGGACAGGACCGATCAGGCCAGAGACAGGACGGGACGGGCAAGAGAGAGGACGGGACGTGCAAGAGAGAGGACGGGACGGGCCAAAGAGAGGACGGGATGGACAAGAGATGGGATGGGCAAGAGACAGGATTGGACAGGCCAGAGATAGCACCGAACGGGCCAGAGACATGACGGGACAGGCCAGAGACAGGACGGGACGGGCCAGAGACAGGACGAGATGGGAAGGGACAGGCCAGATATGGGACAGGACAGGCCAGATGCGGGACGGGCCAGATACGAGATGGGACGGGCCAGATACAGGACGGGACGAGCCAGAGATAGGACGGGACGGGCCAGAAACAGGACTTCACGAGCTATACATTATGGGAAGGGAAATAGACAGGATGGGACGGGCCAGAGACGGTACAGGATGTGCCAGATACAGGACAGGACTAGCCAGTGACAGGACGGGACGGGCCAGAAACAGGACGGGACAAGCTATACATTATGGGACCGTCCAGAGACCGGACGGGACGGTCCAGATACAGGATAAGACGGGCCAGAGACAGGACAGGATGGCCCAGATACAGTACGGGACAGGCCACATACAGGACGGTCCGGACCAAAAATGAGACGGGCCAGATACAGGACGACATGGGCCAGATACGGGACGGGCCAGATATGGGACAGGACAGGCTAGATATGGGATGAACCATGGACAGGATGGAATGGGCCAGATACGAGATGGCCAGATACGGGACGGGCCACATACTGAATGGGCATGGACACATACGGGACGGGCCAGATAGGGACTGGTTGGGTCACATACAGGACAGGACGTGCCAGAGACGGGAAGGGACGAGGCGGGCCAGATACGGGATGAGATGGGCCAGATAAGGGACAGCCAGATACGGGACGGGATGGTCAGATACGGGACTAAACGGGTCAGATATGGGACTGGACGGACCAGATACGGGACGGGGCGGGTTAGACATTACAGGACAGGACATAGACAGAATGGGAGGGGTCAGGGACAGGCTGAGACTGGCCAGAGACAGGATGTGACGGGCCAGAGACGGGACGGGTTAGAGATGGGACGGGTCAGATACAGGACTGGGGACACATTAGGAATGCGTGCACTGATCCTTTAAGAATCAGGAAGTGCTGCTGCTACCGCCCTCAACAAGCAACCAAGACACATGCACACAGACAGCATAGGAACATAGTGCGCAGCCTCCATTGGTGGGTAAGTCGGCGGTCTTGCATGGTGTGAGATGGGAAGCCATGCCAGCATGCCGCCATGGATGTTACAATTAAGTAGTGTAGGTCAGGCGTAGAGAAAATGGAAGTTTTGCAAATAAATATTACAACTATTATTTAATAGGCAAACATCACATGTAGTGTTTGCATGATATACTTTCCTGGTACTTTATCTAAATTAGAAGCAAATTGTTTGAAGATTACTTCTACCTAAATGGCAGAAAATGCACCTATCTTGGTGATGGATAGGACAGCTTGAGGGGATATGGAGGAGGCTGTTTTTTTGATAGGTGTCATTTTAAACATTTTGCTAATAATTTATGGAAAGTATCATATTTTTCTAACTATTGAACTCACCTTAATTTAAAACACACCCCAGGTTAAATTTCCTGGAGGTGTAAATTTGTGGAGGATTTGATAATACTACCTTTAATGGGATGGGCCAGATACAGGACGGGACAGGAAAGATACGGGATGAGCCAGACACAGGACGGGCCAGATACAGGACGGGCCAGAGACAGGACCGGACGGGACACGCCAGAGACAGGACGAGACGGGTTATAGACAGGACGGGACGGACCAAATACAGGATGAGACTGGCCGGAGATAGCACGGACCGAGGCGTGCCAGAGACAGGACGGGACGGGCTAGAGACGGGGCGACCAGATACAGGATGGGACGGTCCAGATACAGGACGGTCCAGGGACGGGACGGGCCAGAGCAGAACGGGACTGGCCAAAGGCAGGACAGGACAGGTCGGGCCAGAGACAGGACGAGACAGGCCAAATACAGGACGGGACGGACCAGAGATGGGACGGGCAAGAGACAGGATTGGACAGGCCAGAGATAGCATCGGACGGGCCATACCATAGACAGGACGGGGCAGGCCAGAGACAGGACGAGATGGGAAGGGACTGGCCAGATACAGGAAGGGACAGGCCAGATACAGGACAGGACAGGACAGATGCGGGACGGGCCAGATACGAGATGGGACGGGCCAGATACAGGACGGGACGGGCCAGAAACAGGACAGGATGAGTCAGAGACAGGACGAGACGGGCCAGAAACAGGACGGGACAAGCTATACTTTATCGGACAGGCCAGAGACCGGACGGGACGGTCCAGATACAGGAAAAGACAGGCCAGAGACTGGACGGGATGGTCCAGATACAGTACGGGACAGGCCAGATACAGGACGGTACGGGCAAAATATGGGACGGGCCAGATACAGGATGACATGGGCCAGATACGGGACGGGCCAGATATGGGACAGGACATGCTAGATATGGGATGAGCCATGGACAGGATGGGATGGGCCAGATACGAGATGGCCAGATACGGGACGGGCCAGATACTGAATGGGCCTGGCCACATATGGGACGGGCCAGATAGGGACTGGTTGGGTCAGATACGGGACAGGACGAGCCAGAAACGGGAAGGGATGAGGCGGGCCAGATACGGGATGAGATAGCCAGATACGGGACGGGATGGTCAGATACGGGACCAAACGGGTCAGATATGGGACTGGACGGACCAGATACGGGACGGGGCGGGTTAGACATTACAGGACGGGCCATAGACAGGATGGGAGGGGCCAGGGACAGGCTGGGACGGGCCAGAGACAGAACGGGACGGCCAGAGACGGGACGGGCCAGAGACGGGATGGATCAGATACAGGACTGGGGACACATTAGGAATGCGTGCACTGTTCCTTTAAGAATCAGGAAGTGCTGCCGCTTCCGCCCTCAACAAGCAGCCAAGACACATGTACACAGCCAGCATAGGAACATAGTGCGCAGCCTGCATTGGTGGGTAAGTCGACGGTCTTGCATGGTGTGAGATGGGAAGCCATGCCAGCTTGCCGCCAGGGATGTTACCATTAAGTAGTGTAGGTCAGGTGCTGAGAAAATGGAAGTTTTGCAAATAAATATTACAACTATTATTTAATAGGCAAACATCACATGTAAAGTTTGCATGATATACCTTCCTAGTACTTTATCTAAATTAGAAGCAAATTGAAGATTACTTCTGCCTAAATGGCAGAAAATGCACCTATCTTGGTGATGGATAGGACAGCTTGAGGGGATATGGAGGAGGCTGTTTTTTGATAGGTGTCATTTAAACATTTTGCTAATAATTTATGGAAAGTATCATATTATTCTAACTATTGAACTCACCTTAATTTAAAACACACCCCAGTTTAAATTTGCTGGAGGTGTAAATTTGTGGAGGATTTGATAATACTACCTTTAGTGGGATGGGCCAGATACAGGACGAGACAGGCCAGATACGTGACGGAATGAGCCAGATACAGGACAGGCCAGAAATAGGACCGGACGGGCCGTGCTTGAAAAAGGACGGGACGGGCCAGAGACGGAGCGACCAGATACAGGACGGGCCAGATACGGGACAGGCTGGGCCAGGGATAGGACGTGCTAGATACGGGACTGGCCAGATATGGAACGGGCCAGATACTGGACGGGATGGGCCAGATACGGGATGAGATGGGCTAGATAAGGGAAAGCCCGATACGGGACAGGATGGTCAGAAACGGGACTAAACGGGTCAGATATGGACTGGACGGACCAGATAAAGGAAGGGGCGGGTTAGACATTAGAGGACGGGCCATAGACAGGATGGGATGGGCCAGGGACAGGCTGGGATGGGCCAGAGACGGGACGGGTCAGATACAGGACTGGGGACACATTAGGAATGCACACAGCCAGCATAGGAACATAGTGCGCAGCCTGCATTGGTGGGTAAGTCGGCGGTCTTGCATGGTGTGAGATGGGAAGCCATGCCAGCACGCCGCCAGGGATGTTACAATTAAGTAGTGTAGGTCAGGTGTAGAGAAAATGGAAGTTTTGCAAATAAATATTACAATTATTGTTTAATAGGCAAACATCACATGTAGAGTTTGCATGATATACCTTCCTATTACTTTATCTAAATTAGAAGCAAATTGTTTGAAGATTACTTCTACCTAAATGGCAGAAAATGCACCTATCTTGGTGATGGATAGGACAGCTTGAGGGGATATGGAGGAGGCTGTTTTTTGATAGGTGTCATTTAAACATTTTGCTAATAATTTATGGAAAGTATCATATTTTTCTAACTATTGAACTCACCTTAATTTAAAACACACCCCAGGTTAAATTTCCTGGAGGTGTAAATTTGTGGAGGATTTGATAATACTACCTTTAATGGGATGGGCCAGATACAGGACGGGACAGGCCAGATACGTGACGGGATGGGCCAGATGCAGGACAGGCCAGAGACAGGACCGGACGGGACGTGCCTGACAAAGGACGGGACGGGCCAGAGACGGGGCGACCAGATACAGGACAGGACGGTCCAGATACAGGACGGGCCAGGGACGGGACGGACCAGAGCAGGACGGGACTGGCCAGAGGCAGGCCAGGACCAGTCAGGCCAGAGACAGGACGGGACGGGCCAGATACAGGAAGGAACGGGCCAGATGCGGGACGGGCCACATTCAAGACGGGATGGGCCAGAGACAGGACGGGACGGGCCAGATACAGGAAGGAACGGGCCAGATGCGGGACGGGCCAGATTCAAGACGGGATGGGCCAGAGACAGGAAAGGATGGGACGGGCCAGATACAGGAAGGGACAGGCCAGATTCAGGACGGGATGGGCCAGAGACAGGACGGAATGTGCTAGAGACATTATGGGATAGGCCATAGACAGGACAGGTCGGGCCAGAGACAGGATGGAACGTGCCAGATACATGACGGGATGGGGCAGAAACGTGACGAGCCAGAAATGGGACGGTATGGGCCAGATATGGGACAGGCCAGATACATGATGGGACGGGCCAGATACAGGACGGTACGGACCAGATACGGGACGGGACGGGCCAGATACGGGACGGGTCAGATGCGGGACGGGCCAGATACGGGACAGGCCAGATACAGGACGGGCCAGATACGAGACAGGCCGGGCCAGGGACAGGACGTGCCAGATACGGGATTGGCAGATATGGAACGGGCCAGATGCTGGACGGGATGGGCCAGATACAGGGCGGGCCAGATACGGGACGAGACGTGCCAAAGACTGGACGGGATGGGCCAGAGAAGGGACGGGCAAGAGACAGGATTGGACAGGCCAGAGATAGCACCGGACGGGCCATAGACAGGACGAGACAGGCCAGAGACAGGATGAGATGGGAAGGGACTGGCCAGATACAGGAAGGGACAGGCCAGATACGGGACAGGATAGGCCAGATGCGGGACGTGCCAGATAAGAGACGGGACGGGCCAGATATAGGACGAGACGAGGCAGAGATAGGATGGGACGGGCCAGAACAGGACCGGACGAGCTATATATTATGGGACGTGAAATAGACAGGACGGGACGGGCCAGAGACGGTAGGCGATGAGCCAGATACAGGACAGGACGAGCCAGAGACAGTACGGGACGGTCCAGAAGCAGGACGGGACAAGCTATACATTATGGGACGTGAAATAGACAGGACGGGACGGGCCAGATACAGGACAGTACGAGCCATAGACAGGACGGGACGGGCCAGAGACAAGATGGAACAGGACAGGTACAGGAAAAGACGGGCCAAAAACAGGACGGGATGGCCCAGATACAGTACGGGACAGGCCAGATACAGGACTGTACGGGCCAAATAGTGCGCAGCCTGCATTGGATGGCTAAGTCGGCAGTCTTGCATGGTGTGAGATGGGAAGCCATGCCAGCACGCCGCCATGGATGTTACAATTAAGTAGTGTAGGTCAGGCGTAGAGAAAATGGAAGTTTTTCAAATAAATATTACAACTATTGTTTAATAGGCAAACATCACATGTAGAGTTTGCATGATATACCTTCCTAGTACTTTATCTAAATTAGAGGCAAATTGTTTGAAGATTACTTCTACCTAAATGGCAGAAAATGCACCTATCTTGGTGATGGATAGGACAGCTTGAGGGGATATGGAGGAGGCTGTTTTTTGATAGGTGTCATTTAAACATTTTGCTAATAATTTATGGAAAGTATCATATTTTTCTAACTATTGAGCTCACCTTAATTTAAAGCACAGAGGACGGCACGGGCCAAAGACCAGATGGGACGGGCCAAAGACCGGATGGGACGGGCCAGAGACCGGATGGGACGGGCCAGAGACCGACGGGGCGGGCCAGAGACCGGACGGGACATATACAGGACGGGACAGGCCAGAGACGAGGCGGGCCAGATACAGGATGGGGCAGATACAGGATGGGCCAGGGACGGGCCACTGCAGTACCGGACGGGTCAGAGGCAGGACAGGACGGGTCGGGCCAGAGACAGGACGGGACGGGCCAGAAACAGGACAAGACGGGCCAGAGGCAAGACGAGATGGGCCAGAGACAGGACGAGCCAGAGATAGGACAGGACGGGCCAAATACGGGATGGTACGGGCCAGAAATGGGACGGCACGGGCCAGATACATGACGGGACGGGCCAGATACATGACGAGATGGAACAGATACGGAACAGGACGGGCCAGATACGGGACGAGCCAGATACGGGACAGGCCAGTTACGGGATGGGGCAGATATGGGACGGGGCAGATACGGGACGGTACAGATACAGGACGGGCCAGAGATACAGGACGGGCCAGAGACAGGAATAGGACGGACCATAGACAGGACTGGACGGGCCAGAGACGAGATGGGTCAGATACAGGACTGGGGACACATTAGGAATGCGTGCACTGTTCCTTTAAAAATCAGGAAGTGCTGCCGCTGTCGCCCTCAACAAGCAGCCAAGACACATGCACACAGCCAGCAGAGGAACACAGTGTGCAGCCTGGATTGGTGGGTAAGTCGGCGGTCTTGCATGGTGTGAGATGGGAAGCCATGCCAGCACGCCGCCAGGGATGTTACAATTAAATAGTGTAGGACAGGCATAGAGAAAATGGAAGTTTTGCAAATAAATATTACAACTATTGTTTAATAGGCAAACATCACATGTAGAGTTTGCATGCTATACCTTCCTGGTACTTTATCTAAATTAGAAGCAAATTGTTTGAAGATTACTTCTACCTAAATGGCAGAAAATGCACCTATCTTGGTGATGGATAGGACAGCTTGAGGGGATATGGAGGAGGCTGTTTTTTGATAGGTGTCATTTAAACATTTTGCTAATAATTTATGGAAAGTATCATACTTTTCTAACTATTGAGCTCACCTTAATTTAAAGCACAGAGGACGGCACGGGCCAAAACCAGATGGAACGGGCCAAAGACCGGATGGGATGGGCCAAAGACCGGATGGGACGGGCCAAAGACCGGATGGGACGGGCCAGAGACAGGACGGGACGGGGCGGGCCAGAGACAGGACGGGACATAGACAGGACGGGTCGGGCCAGAGACAGGATGGGACAGGCCAGATTCATGACGGGATGGGCCAGAAACGTGACGAGCCAAATATGGGACGGTATGGGACAGATATGGGACAGCCCACATACATTACGGGACGGGCCAGATACAGGACGGTACGGACCAAATACGTGACGGGACGGGCCAGATACGGGACGGGTCAGATGCGGGACGGGCCAGATACGGGACAGGCCAGATACAGGACGGGCCAGATACGGGACAGGCTGGGCCAGGGACAGGACGTGCCAGATACGGGACAGGCCAGATATGGAACGGGCCAGATACTGGATGGGATGGGCCAGATACAGGGCGGGCCAGATACAGGACGAAACGGACCAGAGCTGCGCCAGAGACAGGAAGGGATGGGCCAGAGACAGGACAGGACGGGCCAAAGACTGGACCGGATGGGCCAGAGACGGGACGGGTAAGAGACAGGATTGGACATGCCAGAGATAGCACCGGACGGGCCAGAGACAGGACGGGACAGGCCAGAGACAGGACAAGATGGGAAGGGACTGGCCAGATACAGGAAGGGACAGGCCAGATACGGGACAGGACAGGCCAGTTGCGGGACGGGCCAGATACGAGACGGGATGGGCCATATATAGGACGGGATGAGGCAGAGATAGGATGGGACGGGCCAGAAACAGGACGGGACGAGCTATACATTATGGGACGGGAAATAGACAGGACGGGACGGGCCATAGACGGTACGCGACGGGCCAGATACAGGACAGGACGAGCCAGAGACAGTACGTGACGGGCCAGAAACAGGACGGGACAAGCAATACATTATGGGACGGGCCATATACAGGACGGGACGGGCCAGAGACAAGACGGAACGGGACAGATACAGGAAAAGACTGGCCAAAGACAGGACTGTACGGGCCAAATAGTGCGCAGCCTGCATTGGTGGGTAAGTCGGCTCTCTTGCATGGTGTGAGATGGGGAAGGGGCGGGTTAGACATTACAGGACGTGCCATAGACAGGATGGGAGGGGCCAGGGACGGGCAAGAGACAGGACGGGACGGGCCAGAGACCGGGACGGGCCAGAGATGGGACGGGTGAGATACAGGACTGGGGACACATTAGGAATGCGTGCACTGTTCCTTTAAGAATCAGGAAGTGCTGCCGCTACAGCCCTCAACAAGCAGCCAAGACACATGCACACAGCCAGCATAGGAACATAGTGCGCAGCCTGCATTGGTGGATAAGTCGGCGGTCTTGCATGGTGTGAGATGGGAAGCCATGCCAGCACGCCGCCATGGATGTTACAATTAAGTAGTGTAGGTCAGGTGTAGAGAAAATGGAAATTTTGCAAATAAATATTACAACTATTGTTTAATAGGCAAACATCACATGTAGAGTTTGCATGATATACCTTCCTGGTACTTTATCTAAATTAGAAGCAAATTGTTTGAAGATTACTTCTACCTAAATGGCAGAAAATGCACCTATCTTGGTGATGGATAGGACAGCTTGAGGGGATATGGAGGAGGCTGTTTTTTTGATAGGTGTCATTTAAACATTTTGCTAATAATTTATGGAAAGTATCATATTTTTCTAACTATTGAACTCACCTTAATTTAAAACACACCCCAGGTTAAAGTTCCTTTATGTGTAAATTTGTGGAGGATTTGATAATACTACCTTTAATGGGATGGGCCAGATACAGGACGGAACAGGCCAGATACGGAATGGGCCAGATACAGGACGGGCCAGAGTCAGGACCGGACGGGACGATCCAGAGACATGACAAGACGGGCCAGAGACATTACGGGACGGGCCGGAGATAGGACGGACTGAGGCGTGCCAGAGACAAGACTGGACGGGCTAGAAACGGGGCGACAGATACAGGACAGGACGGTCCAGATACAGGACAGTCCAGGGATGGGACGGGACAGAGCAGTACGGGACTGGTCTGAGGTAGGACAGGACAGGTCGGGCCAGAGACAGGAGGGGACGGGCAAGAGAGAGGACGGGACGGGCAAAAGAGAGGACGGGACGTTCCAGAGACAGGACGTCATGGGCCAAAGACAGGACGGGACGGACCAGAGATGGGACAGGCAAGAGACAGGATTGGACAGGCCAGAGGTCGCACCGGACGGGTCAGAGACAGGACGGGACAGGCCAGAGACAGAACGGGACAGGCCAGAGACAGGACGAGATGGGAAGGGACTGGCCAGATACAGGAAGGGACAGGCCAGATATGGGACAGGACAGGCCAGATGCGGGACGGGCCAGATACGAGATGGGACGGGCCAGATACAGGACGGGACGAGCCAGAGATAGGACAGGACGGGCCAGAAACAGGACTGGACGAGCAATACATTATGGGACGGGAAATAGACAGGATGGGACGGGCCAGAGACGGTACGGGACGTGCCAGATACAGGACAGGACGAGCAAGTGACAGGACGGGACGGGCCAGAAACAGGACAGGACATGCTATACATTATGAGACCGTCCAGAGACTGGACGGGACGGTCCAGATACAGGAAAAGACGGGCCAGAGACAGGATGGGATGGCCCAGATACAGTACGGGGTGACCAGATACAGGACGGGACGGTTCAGATACAGGATGGGCCAGGGACGGGACGGACCAGAGCAGGACGAGACTGGCCAGAGGCAGGACTGGACCGTTCAGGCCAGAGACAGGACGGGACGGGCCAGATACAGGAAGGGACGGGCCAGATACGGGACGGGCCAGATTCAAGACGGGATGGGCCAGAGATAGGACGTGATGGGACGGGCCAGATACAGGAAGGGACGGGCCATATACTGGACGTGCCACATTCAGGACGGGACGGGCCAGATACAGGACGGGACCGACCAGATACAGGACGGGATGGGCCAGAGACAGGACGGAATGTGCTAGAGACATTACGGGACAGGCCATAGACAGGACGGGTCGGGCCAGAGACAGGATGGGACAGGCCAGATTCATGACGGGATGGGCCAGAAACGTGACGAGCCAAATATGGGACGATATGGGACAGCCCACATACATTACGGGACGGGCCAGATACAGGACGGTACGGACCAAATACGTGACGGGACGGGCCAGATACGGGACGGGTCAGATGCGGGACGGGCCAGATACGGGACAGGCCAGATACAGGACGGGCCAGATACGGGACAGGCTGGGCCAGGGACAGGACGTGCCAGATACGGGACAGGCCAGATATGGAACGGGCCAGATACTGGATGGGATGGGCCAGATACAGGGCGGGCCAGATACAGGACGAAACGGACCAGAGCTGCGCCAGAGACAGGAAGGGATGGGCCAGAGACAGGACAGGACGGGCCAAAGACTGGACCGGACGGGCCAGAGACGGGACGGGTAAGAGACAGGATTGGACATGCCAGAGATAGCACCGGACGGGCCAGAGACAGGACGGGACAGGCCAGAGACAGGACAAGATGGGAAGGGACTGGCCAGATACAGGAAGGGACAGGCCAGATACGGGACAGGACAAGCCAGTTGCGGGACGGGCCAGATACGAGACGGGATGGGCCATATATAGGACGGGATGAGGCAGAGATAGGATGGGACGGGCCAGAAACAGGACGGGACGAGCTATACATTATGGGACGGGAAATAGACAGGACGGGACGGGCCATAGACGGTACGCGACGGGCCAGATACAGGACAGGACGAGCCAGAGACAGTACGTGACGGGCCAGAAACAGGACGGGACAAGCAATACATTATGGGACGGGCCATATACAGGACGGGACGGGCCAGAGACAAGACGGAACGGGACAGATACAGGAAAAGACTGGCCAAAGACAGGACTGTACGGGCCAAATAGTGCGCAGCCTGCATTGGTGGGTAAGTCGGCTCTCTTGCATGGTGTGAGATGGGAAGCCATGCCACAACGCCGCCATGGATGTTACAATTAAGTAGTGTAGGTCAGGCATAGAGAAAATGGAAGTTTTGTAAATAAATATTACAACTATTGTTTACTAGGCAAACATCACATGTAGAGTTTGCATGATATACCTTCCTAGTGCTTTATCTAAATTAGAAGCAAATTGTTTGAAGATTACTTCTACCTAAATGGTAGAAAATGCACCTATCTTGGTGATGGATAGGACAGCTTGAGGGGATATGGAGGAGGCTGTTTTTTGATAGGTGTCATTTCAACATTTTGCTAATAATTTATGGAAAGTATCATATTTTTCTAACTATTGAACTCACCTTAATTTAAAACACACCCCAGGTTAAATTTCCTGGAGGTTTAAATTTGTGGAGGATTTGATAATACTACCTTTAATGGGATGGGCCAGATACAGGACGGGACAGGCCAGATACGTGACGGGATGGGCCAGATGCAGGACAGGCCAGAGACAGGACCGGACGGGACGTGCCTGAGAAAGGACGGGACGGGCCAGAGACGAGGCGACCAGATACAGGACGGGACGGTCCAGATACAGGATGGGCGAGGGACGGGACGGACCAGAGCAGGACGGGACTGGCCAGAGGCAGGACAGGAACAGTTAGGCCAGAGACAGGTCGGGACGGGCCTGATACAGGAAGGGACGGGCCAGATACGGGACGGGCCAGATTCAAGACAGGATGGGCCATAGACAGGACAGGATGGGACGGGCCCGATACAGGAAGGGACGGGCCAGATACGGGACGGGCCAGATTCAGGATGGGACGGGCCAGATACAGGACGGGACCGACCAGATACAAGACAGGATGGGCCAGAGAGAGGACGGAATGTGCTAGAGACATTAAGGAATAGGCCATACACAGGACGGGTCGAGCCAGAGACAGGATGGGACGGGCCAGATACATGACGGGATGGGCCAGAAACGTGACGAGCCAGATATGGGACGGGACGGGCCAGATACAGGACGGTACGGACCAAATACGGGACGGGCCAGATACGGGACGGGTCAGATGCGGGACGGGCCAGATACGGGACAGGCCAAATACAGGACGGGCCAGATACGGGACAGGCCGGGCCAGGGACAGGACGTGCCAGATACGGGACAGGCCAGATATGGAACGTGCCAGATACTAGACGGGATGGGTCAGATATGGGACAGCCCAGATACATGATGGGGCGGGCCAGATACGGGATGGGATGGGCCAGATACTGGACGGGTCAGATGCGGGATGGGCCAGATACGGGACAGGACAGATACAGGACGGGCCAGATACGGGACAGGCCGGGCCAGGGACAGAACGTGCCAGATACGGGACAGGCCAGATATGGAACGTGCCAGATACTAGACGGGATGGGCCAGATATCGGGCGGGCCAGATATGGGACGAGACGGGCCAGAGCTGGGCCAGAGACAGGAAGGGATGGGCCAGAGACAGGACGGGACGGGCCAAAGACTGGACCGGACGGGCCAGAGACGGGACGGGCAAGAGACAGGATTGGACAGGCCAGAGATAGCACCAGACGTGCCAGAGACAGGACGAGATGGGAAGGGACTGGCCAGATACAGGAAGGGACAGGCCAGATACGGGACAGGACAGGCCAGATGCGGGACGGGCTATATACGAGACGGGACGGGCCAGATATAGGACGGGACGAGGCAGAGATAGGATGGGACGGGCCAGAAACAGGATGGGACGAGCTATGTGTTATGGGACGGTAAATAGAAAGGACGGGACGGGCCAGAGACGGTACGCGATGGGCCAGATATAGGACAGGACGAGCCAGAGACAGTACGGGACGGGCCAGAAACAGGACTGGACAAGCAATACATTATGGGTCGGGCCAGAGACAGGATGGGACAGGCCAGATTCATGACGGGATGGGCCAGAAACGTGACGAGCCAAATATGGGACGGTATGGGACAGATATGGGACAGCCCACATACATTACGGGACGGGCCAGATACAGGACGGTACGGACCAAATACGGGACGGGACGGGCCAGATACGGGACGGGTCAGATGCGGGACAGGCCAGATACGGGACAGGCCAGATACAGGACGGGCCAGATACGGGACAGGCTGGGCCAGGGACAGGACGTGCCAGATACGGGACAGGCCAGATATGGAACGGGCCAGATACTGGATGGGATGGGCTAGATACAGGGCGGGCCAGATACAGGACGAGACGGACCAGAGCTGCGCCAGAGACAGGAAGGGATGGGCCAGAGACAGGACAGGACGGGCCAAAGACTGTACCGGACGGGCCAGAGACGGGATGGGTAAGAGACAGGATTGGACATGCCAGAGATAGCACCGGACGGGCCAGAGACAGGACGGGACAGGCCAGAGACAGGACAAGATGGGAAGGGACTGGCCAGATACAGGAAGGGACAGGCCAGATACGGGACAGGACAGGCCAGTTGCAGGACGGGCCAGATACGAGACGGGATGGGCCATATATAGGACGGGATGAGGCAGAGATAGGATGGGACGGGCCAGAAACAGGACGGGACGAGCTATACATTATGGGACGGGAAATAGACAGGACGGGACGGGCCATAGACGGTACGCGACGGGCCAGATACAGGACAGGACGAGCCAGAGACAGTACGTGACGGGCCAGAAACAGGACGGGACAAGCAATACATTATGGGACGGGCCATATACAGGACGGGACGGGCCAGAGACAAGACGGAACGGGACAGATACAGGAAAAGACTGGCCAAAGACAGGACTGTACGGGCCAAATAGTTCGCAGCCTGCATTGGTGGGTAAGTCGGCGGTCTTGCATGGTGTGAGATGGGAAGCCATGCCACAACGCCGCCATGGATGTTACAATTAAGTAGTGTAGGTCAGGCATAGAGAAAATGGAAGTTTTGTAAATAAATATTACAACTATTGTTTACTAGGCAAACATCACATGTAGAGTTTGCATGATATACCTTCCTAGTGCTTTATGTAAATTAGAAGCAAATTGTTTGAAGATTACTTCTACCTAAATGGTAGAAAATGCACCTATCTTGGTGATGGATAGGACAGCTTGAGGGGATATGGAGGAGGCTGTTTTTTGATAGGTGTCATTTAAACATTTTGCTAATAATTTATGGAAAGTATCATATTTTTCTAACTATTGAACTCACCTTAATTTAAAACACACCCCAGGTTAAATTTCCTGGAGGTTTAAATTTGTGGAGGATTTGATAATACTACCTTTAATGGGATGGGCCAGATACAGGACGGGACAGGCCAGATACGTGACGGGATGGGCCAGATGCAGGACAGGCCAGAGGCAGGACCGGACGGGACGTGCCTGAGAAAGGACGGGACGGGCCAGAGACGAGGCGACCAGATACAGGACGGGACGGTCCAGATACAGGACGGGCCAGGGACGGGACGGACCAGAGCAGGACTGGACTGGCCAGAGGCAGGACAGGACCAGTTAGGCCAGAGACAGGTCGGGACGGGCCTGATACAGGAAGGGACGGGCCAGATACGGGACGGGCCAGATTCAAGACAGGATGGGCCATAGACAGGACAGGATGGGACGGGCCCGATACAGGAAGGGACGGGCCAGATACGGGACGGGCCAGATTCAGGATGGGACGGGCCAGATACAGGACGGGACCGACCAGATACAGGACGGGATGGGCCAGAGAGAGGACGGAATGTGCTAGAGACATTAAGGAATAGGCCATACACAGGACGGGTCGAGCCAGAGACAGGATGGGACGGGCCAGATACATGACGGGATGGGCCAGAAACGTGACGAGCCAGATATGGGACGGGACGGGCCAGATACAGGACGGTACGGACCAAATACGGGACGGGCCAGATACGGGACGGGTCAGATGCGGGACGGGCCAGATACGGGACAGGCCAAATACAGGACGGGCCAGATACGGGACAGGCCGGGCCAGGGACAGGACGTGCCAGATACGGGACAGGCCAGATATGGAACGTGCCAGATACTAGACGGGATGGGTCAGATATGGGACAGCCCAGATACATGATGGGACGGGCCAGATACGGGATGGGATGGGCCAGATACGGGACGGGTCAGATGCGGGATGGGCCAGATACGGGACAGGACAAATACAGGACGGGCCAGATACGGGATAGGCCGGGCCAGGGACAGGACGTGCCATATACGGGACAGGCCAGATATGGAACGTGCCAGATACTAGACGGGATGGGCCAGATATCGGGCGGGCCAGATATGGGACGAGACGGGCCAGATCTGGGCCAGAGACAGGAAGGGATGGGCCAGAGACAGGACGGGACGGGCCAAAGACTGGACCGGACGGGCCAGAGACGGGACGGGCAAGAGACAGGATTGGACAGGCCAGAGATAGCACCAGACGTGCCAGAGACAGGACGGGACAGGCCAGAGACAGGACGAGATGGGAAGGGACTGGCCAGATACAGGACGGGACAGGCCAGATACGGGACAGGACAGGCCAGATGCGGGACGGGCTATATACGAGACGGGACGGGCCAGATATAGGACGGGACGAGGCAGAGATAGGATGGGACGGGCCAGAAACAGGATGGGACGAGCTATGCGTTATGGGACGGTAAATAGAAAGGACGGGACGGGCCAGAGACGGTTCAGCGATGGGCCAGATACAGGACAGGACGAGCCAGAGACAGTACGGGGCGGGCCAGAAACAGGACGGGACAAGCAATACATTATGGGACGGGCCATAGACAGGACTTGACGGGCCAGAGACAAGACGGAACGGGACAGATACAGGAAAAGACGGGCCAAAGACAGGACGGGATGACCCAGATACAGTACGGGACAGGCCAGATACAGGACGGTACGGGCCAAATAGTGCGCAGCCTGCATTGGTGGGTATGTCGGCGGTATTGCATGGTGTGAGATGGGAAGCCATGCCAGCACGCCGCCATGGATGTTACAATTAAGTAGTGTAGGTCAGGCGTAGAGAAAATGGAAGTTTTTCAAATAAATATTACAACTATTGTTTAATAGGCAAACATCACATGTAGAGTTCGCATGATATACCTTCCTAGTACTTTATCTAAATTAGCAGCAAATTGTTTGAAGATTACTTCTACCTAAATGGCAGAAAATGCACCTATCTTGGTGATGGATAGGACAGCTTGAGGGGATATGGAGGAGGCTGTTTTTTGATAGGTGTCATTTAAACATTTTGCTAATAATTTATGGAAAGTATCATATTTTTCTAACTATTAAACTCACCTTAATTTAAAACACACCCCAGGTTAAATTTCCTGGAGGTGTAAATTTGTGGAGGATTTGATAATACTACCTTTAATGAGATGGGCCAGATACAGGACGGGACAGGCCAGATACGTGACAGGATGGGCCAGATACAGGACAGGGCAGAGACAGGACCGGACGGACTGTGCCTGAAAAATGACGGGACGGGCCCGAGACGGGGCGACCAGATACAGGACGGGACGGTCCAGATACAGGACGGGCAGCGAAGGGACAGACCAGAGCAGGACGGGACTGGCCAGAGGCAGAACAGGACCGGTCAGGCCAGAGACAGGACGAGACGGGCCCGATACAGGAAGGTACGGGCCAAATATGGGACGGGCCAGATTCAGGATGGGATGGGCCAGAGATAGGACGTGATGGGACGGGCCACATACAGGAAGGGATGGGCCAGATACCGGACGGGCCAGATTCAGGACTGGACGGACCAGATACAGGACGGGACCGAACAGTTACAGGACGGGATCGGCCAGAGACAGGACGGAATGTGCTAGAGACATTACGGGACAGGCCATAGACAGGACGGGTCGGGCCAGAGACAGGACGGGACGGGCCAGATACATGACTGAATTTGTCAGAAACGTGATGAGGCAGATATGGGACGGTATGGGCTAGAAATGGGACAGACCAGATACATGACGGGACTGGCCAGATACAGGACGGTACGGACCAGATATGTGACGGGCCAGATACGGGACGATTCATATGCGGGACGGGCCAGATACGGGACAGTCCAGATACAGGACGGGCCAGATACGGGACAGGCCGGCCCAGGGACAGGACATGCCAGATACGGGACAGGCCAGATATGGAACGGGCCAGATACTGGACGGGATGGGCCAGATACAGGGCGGGCCAGATTCGGGATGAGACGGGCCAGAGCTGGGCCAGAAACAGGAAAGCACGGGCCGGAGACCATATGGGACGGGCCAAAGACTGGACGAGACGGGCCAGAGACGGGACGGGACAGACAGGCCAGAGACAGGACGAGATGGGAAGGGACTGGCCAGATACAGGAAGGGACAGGCCAGATACGGGACAGGACAGGCCAGATGCGGGACGGGCCAGATACAATGTGGGACGTGCCAGATATTGGACGGGACGAGGCAGAGATAGGATGGGACGGGCCAGAAACAGGACGGGACGAGCTATACATTATGGGAAGGGAAATAGACAGGACGGGACGGGCCAGAGACGGTACACGACAGGCCATATACAGGACAGGACGAGCCATAGACAGTACGGGACGGGCCAGAATCAGGACGGGACAAGCTATACATTATGGGACGGGCCATAGACAGGACGGGACGGGCCAGAGACAAGACTTAAGGGGACAGATACAGGAAAAGACGGCCAAAGACAGGACGGGATGGCCCAGATACAGTACAGGACAGGCCAGATACAGGACGGTACGGACCAAATAGTGCGCAGCCTGCATTGGTGGGTAAGTCGGCGGTCTTGCATGGTGTGAGATGGGAAGCCATGCCAGCACGCCGCCATGGATGTTACAATTAAGTAGTGTAGGTCAGGCGTCGAGAAAGTGGAAGTTTTGCAAATAAATATTACAACTATTGTTTAATAGGCAAACGTCACATGTAGAGTTTGCATGATATACCTTCCTAGTACTTTATCTAAATTAGAAGCAAATTGTTTGAAGATTACTTCTACCTAAATGGCAGAAAATGCACCTATCTTGGTGATGGATAGGACAGCTTGAGGGGATATGGAGGAGGCTGTTTTTTGATAGGTGTCATTTAAACATTTTGCTAATAATTTATGGAAAGTATCATATTTTTCTAACTATTAAACTCACCTTAATTTAAAACACACCCCAGGTTAAATTTTCTGGAGGTTTAATTTTGTGGAGGATTTGATAATACTACCTTTAATGGGATGGGCCAGATACAGGACGGGACAGGCCAGATACGGGATGGACCAAATACAGGACGGGCCAGAGACAGGACCGGACGGGACACGCCAGAGACAGGACGAGACGGGCCAGAGACTGGACGGGACGGGCCAAAGACAGGATGAGACTGGCCGGAGATAGGAAGGACCGAGGTGTACCAGAGGCAGGATGGGACGGGCTAGAGACGGGGCGACCAAACACAGGATACAGGATGGTCCAGGGACGGTATGGACCAGAGCAGGACGGGACTGGCCAGAGGCAGGACAGGACGGGCAAGAGAGAGGATGGGGCGGGCCAAAGAGAGGACGGGACGGGCCAGAGACAGGACGGGACGGGGCAAAGACAGGAAGGGACGGACCAGAGATAGGTCTGGCAAGAGACAGGATTGGACAGGCCAGAGACAGCACCAGACGGGCCAGAGACAGGACGGGACAGGCCAGAAACAGGACGGGACGGGCCAGAGACAGGACAAGATGGGAATGGATTGGCCAGAAACAGGAAGGGACAGGCCAGATACGGGACAGGACAGGCCACATACGGGACGGGCCAGATACGAGATGGGATGGGCCAGATGCAGGACGGGACGAGCCAGAGATAGGACGGGACGGGCCAGAAACAGGACTGGACGAGCTATACATTATGGGACGGGAAATAGACAGGATGGGACGGCCCAGAGATGGGATGGGACGGTCCAGATACAGGAAAAGACGGGCCAGAGACAGGACGGGATGCCCCAGATACAGTACGGGACAGGCCAGATACAGGACGGTACGGGCCAAATATTGGACAGGCCAGATACAGGACGACATGGGCCAGATACGGGACGGGCCAGATATGGGAAAGGACAGGCTAGATATGGGATGAGCCATGGACAGGATGGGATGGGCCAGATACGGGACGGGCCAGATACTGAATGGGCCTGGCCACATACGGGACGGGCCAGATAGGGACTGGTTGGGTCAGATACGGGACAGGAAGTGCCAGAGACGGGAAGGGACGAGGCGGGACAGATTCGGGATGAGATGGGCCAGATAAGAGATAGCCACATACGGGACGGGATGGTCAGATACGGGACCAAACGGGTCAGATATGCGACTGGACGGACCAGATACGGGACGGGGCGGGTTAGACATTACAGGACGGGCCATAGACAGGATGGGAGGGGCCAGGGACAGGCTGGGACGGGCCAGAGACAGGATGGGACGGGCCAGAGACGGGACGGGCCAGAGACGGGATGGGTCAGATATAGTACTGGGGACACATTAGGAATGGGTGCACTGTTCCTTTAAGAATCAGGAAGTGCTGCCGCTACCGCCCTCAACAAGCAGCCAAGACACATGCACACAGCCAGCATAGGAACATAGTGCGTAGCCTGCATTGATGGGTAAGTCGGCGGTCTTGCATGGTGTGAGATGGGAAGCCATGCCAGCACGCCGCCAGTGATGTTACAATTAAGTAGTGTAGGTCAGGTGTAGAGAAAATGGAAGTTTTGCAAATAAATATTACAACTATTGTTTAATAGGCAAACGTCACATGTAGAGTTTGCATGATATACCTTCCTAGTACTTTATCTAAATTAGAAGCAAATTATTTGAAGATTACTTCTACCTAAATGGCAGAAAATGCACCTATCTTGGTGATGGATAGGACAGCTTGAGGGGATATGGAGGAGGCTGTTTTTTTGATAGGTGTCATTTTAAACATTTTGCTAATAATTTATGGAAAGTATCATATTTTTCTAACTATTGGACTCACCTTAATTTAAAACACACCCCAGGTTAAATTTCCTGGAGGTGTAAATTTGTGGAGGATTTGATAATACTACCTTTAATGGGATGGGCCAGATACAGGACAGTGCAGGCCACATGCGGGACGGGCCAGATACGAGATGGGACGAGCCAGATATAGGACGGGACGGGCCAGAAACAGGACTGGACGAGCTATACATTAAGGAACGGGAAATAGACAGGATGGGACGGGCTAGAGACGGTATGGGTCGTGCCAGATGCAGGACAGGACGAGCCAGAGACAGGACGGGGTCGGGCCAGAAACAGGACGGGACAAGCTATACATTATGGGACGGTCCAGATACAGGAAAAGACAGGCCAGAGACAGGACGGGATGCCCCAGATACAGTATGGGACAGGCCAGATACAGGACGGTACGGGCCAAATACGGGACGGGCCAGATACAGGACGGGACGAGCCAGATATAGGACGGGACGGGCCAGAAACAGGACTGGACGAGCTATACATTATGGGACGGGAAATAGACAGGATGGGACGGGCTAGAGACGGTATGGGTCGTGCCAGATGCAGGACAGGACGAGCCAGAGACAGGACGGGGTCGGGCCAGAAACAGGACGGGACAAGCTATACATTATGGGACGGTCCAGATACAGGAAAAGACGGGCCAGAGACAGGACGGGATGCCCCAGATACAGTATGGGACAGGCCAGATACAGGACGGTACGGGCCAAATATGGGACAGGCCAGATACAGGACGACATGGGCCAGATACGGGACGGGCCAGATATGGGACAGGACAGGGTAGATATGGGATGAGCCATGGACCGGATGGAATGGGCCAGTTACGAGATGGCCAGATACGGGACGGGCCAGATACTGAATGGGCCTGGCCACATATGGGACGGGCCAGATAGGGACTGGTTGGGTCAGATACGGGACAGGACGAGCCAGAAACGGGAAGGGATGAGGCGGGCCAGATACGGGATGAGATAGCCAGATACGGGACAGGATGGTCAGATGCGGGACTAAACGGGTCAGATATGGGACTGGACGGACCAGATACGAGTTGGGGTGGGTTAGACATTACAGGACGGGCCATAGACAGGATGGGAGGGTCCAGGGACGGGCCAGAGACAGGACGGAACAGGCCAGAGACGGGACGGGTCAGATACAGGACTGGGGACACATTAGGAATGCGTGCACTGTTCCTTTAAGAATCAGGAAGTGCTGCCGCTGCTGCCCTCAACAAGCAGCCAAGACACATGTACACAGCCAGCATAGGAACATAGTGCGCAGCCTGCATTGGTGGGTAAGTCGGCGGTCTTGCATGGTGTGAGATGGGAAGCCATGCCAGCACGCCGCCATGGATGTTACAATTAAGTAGTATAGGTCAGGTGTAGAGAAAATGGAAGTTTTGCAAATAAATATTACAACTATTTAATAGGCAAACATCACATGTACAGTTTGCATGATATACCTTCCTGGTACTTTATCTAAATTAGAAGCAAATTGTTTGAAGATTACTTCTACCTAAATGGCAGAAAATGCACCTATCTTGGTGATGGATAGGACAGCTTGAGGGGATATGGAGGAGGCTGTTTTTTGATAGGTGTCATTTAAACATTTTGCTAAAAATTTATGGAAAGTATCATATTTTTCTAACTATTGAACTCACCTTTATTTAAAGCACACCCCAGGTTAAATTTCCTGGAGGTGTAAATTTGTGGAGGATTTGGTAATACTACCTTTAATGAGATGGGCCAGATACAGGACGGGACAGGCCAGATACGTGACGGGATGGGCCAGATGCAGGACAGGCCAGAGACAGGACCGGACGTGACGTGCCTGAGAAAGGATGGGATGGGCCAGAGACGGGGCGACCAGATACAGGACGGTAAGGTCCAGATACAGGACGGGCCAGGGACGGGACGGACCAGAGCAGGACGGGACTGGCCAGAGGCAGGACAGGACCGGTCAGGCCAGAGACAGGATGGGACGGGCCAGATACAGGAAGGGACGGGCCCGATACGGGAAGGGCCAGATTCAAGATGGGATGGACCAGAGACAGGACGGGATGGGACGGGCCAGATACAGGAAGGGACGGGCCAGATACGGGACGACCCAGATTTAAGACGTAACGGGCCACATACAGGACGGGACCGACCAGATACAGGACGGGATGGGCCAGAGACAGGACGGAATGTGCTAGAGACATTAAGGGACAGGCCATAGACAGGACGGGTTGGGCCAGAGACAGGATGGGACGGGCCAGAAACGTGACGAGCCAGATATGGAACGGTATGGGCCAGATATGGGACAGCCCAAATTCATGACGGGACGGGCCAGATTTAGGACGGTACGGACCAGATACGGGACGGGACGGGCCAGATACGGGACGTGTCAGATGCGGGATGGGCCACATACGGGACAGGCCAGATACAGGACGGGCCAGATACGGGACAGGCCGGGCCAGGGATAGGATGTGCCAGATACGGGACAGGCCAGATATGGAACGAGCCAGATACTGGACGGGATGGGCCAGATTCATGTCAGGCCAAATACGGGACGAGACGGGCCAGAGCTGGGCCAGAGACAGGAAGGGATGGGCCAGAGTTAGGACGGGACGGGCCAAAGACTGGACGGGACGGGCTAGAGACGGGACGGGCAAGAGACAGGATTGGACAGGCCAGAGGTAGCACAGGACGGGCCAGAGACTGGACGGGACATTCCAGAGACAGGACGAGATGGGAAGGGACTGGCCAGATACAGGAAGGGACAGGCCAGATACGGGACAGGACAGGCCAGATACGGGGCGGGCCAGATACGAGACGTCACGGGCCAGATATAGGACGGGACGAGGCAGAGATAGGATGGGACGGGCCAGAAACGGGACGGGACGAGCTATACATTATGGGACGGGAAATAGACAGGAGGGGTCGGGCCAGAGACGGTACGGGACGTGCCAGAAACAGGACGGGACAAGCTATACATTATGGGACGGGCCATAGACAGGACAGGACCGGCCAGAGACAACACGGAACGGGACAGATACAGGAAAAGACGGGCCAAAGACAGTACCGGACAGGCCAGATACAGGACGGTACGGGCCAAATAGTGCGCAGCCAGCATTGGTGGGTAAGTCGGCGGTCTTGCATGGTGTGAGATGGGAAGCCATGCCAACACGCCGCCAGTGATGTTACAATTAAGTAGTGTAGGTCAGGAGTAGAGAAAATGGAAGTTTTGCAAATAAATATTACAACTATTGTTTAATAGGCAAACATCACATGTAGAGTTTGCATGATATACCTTCCTAGTACTTTATCTAAATTAGAAGCAAATTGTTTGAAGATTACTTCTACCTAAATGGCAGAAAATGCACCTATCTTGGTGATGGATAGGACAGCTTGAGGGGATATGGAGGAGGCTGTTTTTTTGATAGGTGTCATTTAAATATTTTGCTAATAATTTATGGAAAGTATCATATTTTTCTAATTATTGAACTCACCTTAATTTAAAACACACCCCAGGTTAAAGTTCCTTTATGTGTAAATTTGTGGAGGATTTGATAATACTAATAATACTACCTTTAATGGGATGGGCCAGATACAGGACAGGCCAGGCCAGATACAAAATGGGCCAGATAAAGGACGGGCCAGAGACAGGACCGGACGGGACACGCCAGAGACAGGACGAGATGGGCCAGAGACAGTACCGGACGGGCCAAAGACAGGATGAGACTGGCCGGAGATAGGACGGACCGAGGCGTGCCAGAGACAGGACGGGACGGGCTAGAGACAGGGCGACCAGATACAGGATACAGGACGGTCCAGGGACGGGACGGGCCAGAGCAGGACGGGACTGGCCAGAGGCAGGACAGGACCGGCAAGAGAGGACGGGTCGGGCAAGAGACAGGATTGGACAGGACAGAACGGGACGGACCAGAGACGTGACGGGATGGGCCAGAGACAGGATGAGATGGGAAGGGATTGGCCAGATACAAGAAGGGACAGGCCAGATACGGGACAGGACAGGCCACATGCGGGACGGGCCAGATACCAGATGGGACGGGCCAGATACTGGACGGGACGAGCCAGAGATAGGACGGGACGGGCCAGAAACAGGACTGGACGAGCTATACATTATGGGACGATCCAGATACAGGAAAAGAGGGACCAGAGACAGGAGGGGATGCCCCAGATACAGTACGGGACAGGCCAGATACAGGACGGTACAGGCCAAATATGGGACGGGCCAGATACAAGACGACATGGGCCTGATACGGGACGGGCCAGATATGGGACAGGACAGGCTAGATATGGGATGTGCCATGGACAGGATGGGATGGGCCAGATACGAGATGGCCAGATACGGGACGGGCCAGATACTGAATGGGCCTGGCCACATTTGGGTCGGGCCAGATAGGGACTGGTTGGGTCAGATACGGGACAGGACGTTCTAGAGACGAGAAGGGATGAGGCGGGCCAGATACGGGATGAGATAGCCAGATATGGGATAGGATGGTCAGATACGGGACTAAACGGGTCAGATATGGGACTGGACGGACCAGATACGGGACGGGGCGGGTTAGACATTACAGGACGGGCCATAGACAGGATGCGAGGGGCCAGGGACGGGCCAGAGACGGGACGGGTCAGATATAGTACTGGGGACACATTTGGAATGCGTGCACTTTTCCTTTAAGAATCAGGAAGTACTGCCGCTGCTGCCCTCAACAAGCAGCCAAGACACATGCACTCAGCCAGCATAGGAACATAGTGCGTAGCCTGCATTGGTGGGTAAGTCGGCGGTCTTGCATGGTGTGAGATGGGAAGCCATGCCAGCTTGCCGCCAGGGATGTTACAATTAAGTAGTATAGGTCAGGTGTAGAGAAAATGGAAGTTTTGCAAATAAATATTACAACTATTATTTAATAGGCAAACATCACATGTAGAGTTTGCATGATATACCTTCCTAGTACTTTATCTAAATTAGAAGCAAATTGAAGATTACTTCTACCTAAATGGCAGAAAATGCACCTATCTTGGTGATGGATAGGACAGCTTGAGGGGATATGGAGGAGGCTGGTTTTTGATAGGTGTCATTTAAACATTTTGCTAATAATTTATGGAAAGTATCATATTTTTCTAACTATTGAACTCACCTTAATTTAAAACACACCCCAGGTTAAATTTCCTGGAGGTGTAAGTTTGTGGAGGATTTGATAATACTACCTTTAATTGGATGGGCCAGATACAGGACGGGACAGGCCAGATACGTGATGGGATGTACCAGATACAGGACAGGCCAGAGACAGAACCAGACAGGATGTGCCTGAGAAAGGACGGGACGGGCCAGAGACGGGGCGACCAGATACAGGACGGGACGGTCCAGATACAGGATGGGCCAGGGACGGGACGCACCAGAGCAGGACGGGACTGGCCAGGGGCAGGACAGGACCGGTCAGGCCAGAGAAAGGACGGGACGGGCCAGATACAGGAAGGCACAGGCCAGATACGGGACGGGCCAGATTCAAGACGGGATGGGTCAGAGACAGGACAGGATAGGACGGGCCATATACAGGAAGGGACAGGCCAGATACGGGACGGGCTAGATTTAGGACGGGACGGGCCAGATACAGGACGGGACCGACCAGATGCAGGACGGGATGGGCCAGAGACAGGACGGAATGTGCTAGAGACATTACGGGACGGGCCATAGACAGGACGGGTTGGGCCACAGACAGGATAGGATGGGCCAGATACCTGACGGGATGGGCCAGAAACGTGATGAGCCAGATATGGGACAGCCCAGATACATGACGGGACGGGCCATATACAGGACGGTACGGACCAGATAGGGGACGGGACGGGCCAGATATGGGACGGGTCAGATGCGGGATGGGCCAGATACGGGACAGGCCAGATACAGGACTGGCCAGATACGGGACAGGCCGGGCCAGGGACAGGACGTGCCAGATACGGGACAGGCCAGATATGGAACGGGCCAGATACTGGACGGGATGGGCCAGATACGGGATGAGACAGGCCAGAGCTGGGCCAGAGACAGGAAAGGATGGGCCAGAGACAGGAAAGGACGGGCCAGAGATGGGACGGGCAAGAGACAGGATTGGACAGACCAGAGATAGCACCGGACGGGCCAGAGACAGGACGGGACAGGCCATGGACAGGACGAGATGGGAAGGGACTGGCCAGATACAGGAAAGGACAGGCCAGATACGGGACAGGACAGGCCAGATGCGGGACGGGCCAGATACGAGAGGGGACGCGTGAGAAATAGGACGGGACAAGGCAGAGATAGGATGGCACGGGCCAGAAACAGGACGGGACGAGCTATACATTATGGGACGGGAAATAGACAGGACGGGACGGGCCAGAGACGGTACGCGACGGGCCAGATACAGGACAGGACGAGCCAGAGATAGTACGGGACTGGCCAGAAACAGGACGGGAAAAGCTATACATTATGGGACGGGCCATAGACAGGACGGGCCAGATTCAGGACGGGACGGGCCAGATACAGGACGGGACCGACCAGATACAGGACGGGATGGGCCAGAGACAGGACGGAATGTGCTAGAGACATTATGGGACAGGCCATAGACAGGACGGGTCGGGCCATATAAAGGATGGGACGGGCCAGATACATGACGGGATGGGCCAGAAACGTGACGAGCCAGATATGGGATGGTATGGGCCAGCTATGGGACAGCCCAGATACATGACGGGACGGGACAGATACAGGACGGGACAGGCCAAATACAGGACAGGCCAGATACAGGACGGGCCAGAGACAGAACCGGACGGGCCAGAGACTGGACGGGACGGGCCAAAGACAGGATGAGGCTGGCCGAAGATAGGACGGACCGAGGCATGCCAGAGACAGGACGGGATGGGCTAAAGACGGGGAGACCAGATACAGGACGTGGCGGTCCAGATACAGGACGGTCCAGGGACGGGACGGGCCAGAGCCGGATGGGACTGGCCAGAGCCAGGACAGGACCGGTCGGGCCAGAGACAGGACGGGACGGGCAAGAGAGAGGACGGGACGGGCCAAAGAGAGGACTTGACGGGCCAGAGACAGGACGGGAAGGGCCAAAGACAGGACGGGAAGGACCAGAGATGGGACGGGCAAGAGACAGGATTGGACAGGCCAGAGATAGCACCGGACGGGCCAGAGATAGGACGGACCAGGCCAGAGACAGGACGGGATGGGCCAGAGACAGGATGAGATGGGAAGGTGCTGGCCAGATACAGGAAGGGACAGGCCAGATAAGGGAGAAAACAGGCCAGATGCGGGACTGGCCAGATACAAGATGGGTCGGGCCAGATACCAGACGGGACGAGCCGGAGATAGGACGGGACGGGCCAGAAACAGGACTGGACGAGCTATACATTATGGGACGGGAAATAGACAGGATGGGACGGGCCAGAGACGGTACGGGACGTGCCAGATACAGGACAGGACGAGCCAGAGACAGGACGGGACGGGCCAGAAACAGGACGGGACAAGCTATACATTATGGGGCGGGACAGAGACCGGGCGGGACGGTCCAGATACAGGAAAAGACAGGCCAGAGACAGGACAAGATGGCCCTGATACAGTACGGGACAGGCGAGATACAGTACGGTACGGGCCAAATATGGGACAGGCCAGATACAGGACGACATGGGCCAGATACGAGACGGGCCAGATATGGGACAGGACAGGCTAGATATGGGATGAGCCATGGACAGGATGGGATGGGCCAGATACGAGATGGCCAGATACGGGACGGGCCAGATACTGAATGGGCCTGACCACATACGGGACGGGCCATATAGGGACTGCTATGGTCAGATACGGGACAGGATGTGCCAGAGAAGGGAAGGGACGAGGTGGGCCAGATACGGGATGAGATGGTCCAGATAAGGGACAGCCAGATACGGGACGGGATGGTCAGATACGGGACTAAACAGGTCAGATATGGGACTGGACAGACCAGATACGGGACGGGGCGGGTTATACATTACAGGACGGGCCATAGACAGGATGGGAGGGGCCAGGGACGGGCCAGAGACAGGACGGGACGGGCCAGAGACGGGACGGGCCAGAGATGGGACGGGTCAGATACAGGACTGGGGACACATTAGGAATGCGTGCACTGTTCTTTTAAGAATCAGGAAGTACTGCTGCTGCCGCCCTCAACAAGCAGCCAAGACACATGCACACAGCCAGCATAGGAACATAGTGCGTAGCCTGCATTGGTGGGTAAGTCGGCTGTCTTGCATGGTGTGAGATGGGAAGCCATGCCAGCACGCCGCCAGGGATGTTACAATTAAGTAGTGTAGGTCAGGTGTAGAGAAAATGAAAGTTTTGCAAATAAATATTACAACTATTATTTAATAGGCAAACATCACATGTAGAATTTGCATGATATACTTTCCTGGTACTTTATCTAAATTAGAAGCAAATTGTTTGAAGATTACTTCTACCTAAATGGCAGAAAATGCACCTATCTTGGTGATGGATAGGACAGCTTGAGGGGATATGGAGGAGGCTGTTTTTTGATTGGTGTAATTTAAACATTTTGCTAATAATTTATGGAAAGTATCATAGTTTTCTAACTATTGAACTCTCCTTAATTTAAAACACACCGCAGGCTAAAGTTCCTTTATGTGTAAATTTGTGGAGGAATTGATAATGCTACCTTTAATGGGATGGGCCAGATACAGGACGGGACAGGCCAGATACGTGACGGGATGGGCCAGATACAGGACGGGCCAGATACGGGACAGGCTGGGCCAGGGACAGGACATGCCAGATACGGGAAAGGCCAGATATGGAACGGGCCAGATACTGGACGGGATGGGCCAGATACAGGGCGGGTCAGATACGGGACGAGAAGGGCCCGAGCTGGGCCAGAGACAGGAAGGGATGGGCCAGATACAGGACGGGACAGGCCCATCCTATCTCTGCCTCGTCCCGTCCTATATCTGGCCCGTCCCGCATCTGGCCTGTCCTGTCCCGTATCTGGCCAGTTTCTTTCCATCTCGTCCTGTCTCTGGCGTGTCCCCTCCTGTCTCTGGCCCGTCTGGTGCTATCTCTGGCCTGTCCAATCCTGTCTCTTGCCTGTCCCATCTCTAGTCCGTCCCGTCCTGTCTTTGGCTGTCCCATCCTGTCTCTGACCTGTCCCGTCCTCTCTTTGACCCGTCCCGTCCTGTCTCTTGCCCGTCCCGTCCTGTCTCTGGACAGACCGGTCCTGTCCTGCCTCTGGCCAGTTCCGTCCTGCTCTGGCCCGTCCCGTCTCTGGACCGTCCTGTATCTGGACCGTCGCATCCTGTATCTGGTCGCCCTGTCTCTAGCCCATCCCTTCCTGTCTCTGGCACGCCTCGGTCCGTCCTATCTCCGGCCAGTCTCATCCTGTCTTTGGCCCGTCCCGTCCTGTCTCTGGCCCGTCTCTTCCTGTCTCCTGTATCTAAATCAGAAGCAAATTGTTTGAAGATTACTTCTACCTAAATGGCAGAAAATGCACCTATCTTGGTGATGGATAGGACAGCTTGAGGGGATATGGAGGAGGCTGTTTTTTGATTGGTGTAATTTAAACATTTTGCTAATAATTTATGGAAAGTATCATAGTTTTCTAACTATTGAACTCACCTTAATTTAAAACACACCCCAGGTTAAAGTTCCTTTATGTGTAAATTTGTGGAGGATTTGATAATACTACCTTTAATGCTGTAAGGTAGAATAGAGTGGATAGAGATCTAATGTTAGTGTTTCTCTGCGGCATGTGTATTATACTCGTATACTTTTGCAGCAGGCAATTTATATGTATTCTATGCAGCAAACACATAATCACATCACTGCTGAATGCACAGTACATGCACATTGAGCTCTGCTATGCATGCACACAGCTCTGCTGCATATATACACACAGCTCAGTTACACACAGCTGTCTTATATACACACATCTCTGCTATATACGTACACACACCTCTGCAGCATGCACACAGCTCAGCTACATACAAACACACAATTCTCCTACATTCACATACATAGCTTTCCTATATACACACATGTCTCATATATACACATACAGCTCCACTATGTACACTCACACACACACACATATATATATATATATATATATATATATATATGTATATACACAAACGCACATAAAAACAGACATACACACAACCACTGTATACCATGCTGGGTTCTTTTGATGTGCCTTTAGCATTGATAAGTTGTCACACTCTTGCCTATTATGTTAATATTCTTCTAGTAAACTTTATAAGCCTGACTGTCTTTCTAGAAGACATATTGAGATTAATTTAAGTACTTGAGGCCCGATTGATTGCGCCCAGTTCAGGAGCTATACGGATGCTATAGGTGAAGGCCATGTCATTATGTTCCACTACGTACTAAAAAATGAAGTAGTGTAGGTCAAGCATAGAGAAAATGGAAGTTTTGCAAATAAATATTACAGCTATTGTTTAATAGGCAAACATCACATGTAGAGTTTGCATGATATACCTTCCTAGTACTTTATCTAAATTAGAAGCAAATTGTTTGAAGATTACTTCTACCTAAATGGCAGAAAATGCACCTATCTTGGTGATGGATAGGACAGCTTGAGGGGATATGGAGGAGGCTGTTTTTTGATAGGTGTCATTTAAACATTTTGCTAATAATTTATGGAAAGTATCATATTTTTCTAACTATTGGACTCACCTTAATTTAAAACACACCCCAGATTAAATTTCCTGGAGGTGTAAATTTGTGGAGGATTTGATAATACTACCTTTAATGGGATGGGCCAGATACAGGATGGGACAGGCCAGATACGGGACGGACCAAATACAATACGGGCCAGAGACAGGACCGGACGGGACACGCCAGAGACAGGACGAGACGGGCCAGAGACAGGACGGGACGGGCCATAGACAGGATGAGACTGGCCGTAGATAGGACGGACCGAGGCGTGCCAGAGACAGGACGGGACTGGCTAGAGACGGGGCGACCAGATACAGGATGGGACGGGCCAGATACAGGACGGGCCAGAGACAGGACCGGACGGGAGACGCCGGAGACAGGACGAGACGGGCCAGAAACAGGACGGGACGGGTCAAAGACAGGATGAGACTGGCCGGAGATAGGACAGACCGAGGCGTGCCAGAGACAGGATGGGACGGGCTAGAGCCGGGGCGACCAGATACAGGACAGTCCAGATACAGGACAGTCCAGGGACGTGACGGGCCAGAGCAGGACGGAACTGGCCAGAGGCAGCACAGGACTGGTCGGGCCAGAGACAGGACGGGACGGGCAAGAGAGAGGACGGGACTGGCCAAATAGAGTACGGGACGGGCCAGAGACAGGACGGGATGGGCCAAAGACAGGACGGGACGGACCAGAGATGGGACGGGCAAGAGACAGGATTGGACAGGCCAGAGATAGCACCGGACGGGCCAGAGACAGGACGGGACAGGCCAGAGACAGGATGGGACGGGCCAGAGACAGGACGAGATGGGAAGGTACTGGCCAGATACAGGAAGGGACAGGCCAGATACGGGACAGGACAGGCCAGATGCGGGACGGGCTAGATACGAGATGGAACGGGCCAGATACAGGACGGGACGAGCCAGAGATAGGACAGAACGGGCCAGAAACAGGACTGGACAAGCTATACATTATGGGACGGGAAATAGACAGGATGGGACGGGCCAGAGACAGTACGGGACGTGCCAGATACAGGACAGGACGAGCCAGTGACAGGACGGGACGGGCCAGAAACAGGACGGGACAAGCTATACATTATGGAACGGGACAGAGACCGGACGGGACAGTCCAGATACAGGAAAAGACGGGCAAGAGACAGGACGGAATGGCCCAGATACAGTGCGGGCCAAATATGGGACGGGCCAGATACAGGATGACATGGGCCAGATACGGGATGGGCCAGATATTGGACAGGACAGGCTAGATATGGGATGAGCCATGGACAGGATGGGATGGGCCAGATACGAGATGGCCAGATACGGAACGGGCCAGATACTGAATGGGCCTGGCCACATACGGGACGGATCAGATAGGGACTTGTTGGGTCAGATACGGGACAGGACGTGCCAGAGACGGGAAGGGACGAGGCGGGCCAGATACGGGATGAGATGGGCCAGATAAGGGACAGCCAGATACAGGACGGGATGGTCAGATATGGGACTAATCGGGTCAGATACGGGAAAGGACGGACCAGATACGTGACGGGGCGGGTTAGACATTACAGGACGGGACGGGCCAGAGACGGGACGAGCCAGAGATGGGACGGGTCAGATACAGGACTGGGGACAGATTAGGAATGCGTGCACTGTTCCTTTAAGAATCAGGAAGTGCTGCTGCTGCCACCCTCAACAAACAGCCAAGACACATGCACACAGCCAGCATAGGAACATAGTGCGTAGCCTGCATTGGTGGGTAAGTCGGCTGTCTTGCATGGTGTGAGATGGGAAGCCATGCCAGCACGCCGCCAGGGATGTTACAATTAAGTAGTGTAGGTCAGGTGTAGAGAAAATGGAAGTTTTGCTAATAAATATTACAACTATTATTTAATAGGCAAACATCACATGTAGAGTTTGCATGATGTACTTTCCTGGTACTTTATCTAAATTAGAAGCAAATTGTTTGAAGATTACTTCTACCTAAATGGTAGAAAATGCACCTATCTTGGTGATGGATAGGACAGCTTGAGGGGATATGGAGGAGGCTGTTTTTTGATAGGTGTCACTTAAACATTTTGCTAATAATTTATGGAAAGTATCATATTTTTCTAACTATTGAACTCACCTTAATTTAAAACACACCCCAGGTTAAATTTCCTGGAGGAGTAAATTTGTGGAGGATTTGATAATACTACCTTTAATAGGATGGACCAGATACAGGACTGGACAGGCCAGATATGTGACGGGATTGGCCAGATACAGAACAGGTGAGAGACAGAACCGGACGGGACGTGCCTGAGAAAGGACGGGAGGGGCCAGAGACGGGGCAACCAGGTACAGGACGGGACGGTTGAGATACAGGATGGGCCAGGGACGGGACGGACCAGAGCAGGACGGGACTGGCCAGAGGCAGGACAGGACCGGTCAGGCCAGAGATAGGACGAGACGGGCCAGATACAGGAAGGGACGGGCCAGAGACGGGACGGGCTCGATTCAACACGGGATGGGCCAGAGATAGGACGTGATGGGTTGGGCCAGATACAGGAAGGGATGGGCCAGATACGGGACGGGACAGATTCACGATGGGACGGGCCAGATACAGGATGGGACTGACCAGATGTAGGACGGGATGGGCCAGAGACAGGACAGAATGTGCTAGAGACATTACGGGACAGGCCATAGACAGGACGGGTCGGGCCAGAGACAGGATGGGACGGGACAGATATATGACGGGATGGGCCAGAAACGTGACGAGCCAGATATGGGACGGTATGGGCCAGATATGGGACAGCCCAGATACATGAAGGGACGGGCCAGGTACGGGATGGGATGGGCCAGATACTGGACGGGTCAGATGCGGGATGGGCCAGATACGGGACAGGACAGATACAGGACGGGCCAGATACGGGATAGGCCGTGCCAGGGACAGGATGTGCCAGATACGGGACAGGCCAGATATGGAACGTGCCAGATACTAGACGGGATGGGCCAGATACCGGGTGGTCCAGATACGGGACGAGACGGGCCAGAGACAGAAAGGGATGGACCAGAGACAGGACGGGACGGGCCAAAGACTGGACGGGACGGGCCAGAGACGGGACGGGCAAGAGACAGGATTGGACAGGCCAGGGATAGCACCGGACGGACCAGAGACAGGACGGGACAGGCCAGAGACAGGACGAGATGGGAAGGGACTGGCCAGATACAGGAAGGGACAAGCCAGATACGGGACAGGACAGGCCAGATGCGGGACGGGCCATATACGAGACGGGACGGGCCAGATATAGGACGGGACGAGGCAGAGATAGGATGGGACGGGCCAGAAAAAGGACGGGAAGAGCTATGCATTTTGGGACGGGAAATAGAAAGGACAGGACGGGCCATAGACGGTACGCGATGGGCCAGATACAGGATAGGACGAGCCAGAGACAGTACAGGACGGGCCAGAAACAGGACGGGACAAGCAATACATTATGGGACGGGCCATAGACAGGACGGGACGGGCCAGAGACAAGTCGGAACGGGACAGATACAGGAAAAGATGGGCCAAAGCCAGGACGGGATGGCCCAGATACAGTACGGGACAGGCCAGATACAGGACGGTACGGGCCAAATAGTGCGCAGCCTGCATTGGTGGGTATGTCGGCGGTATTGCATGGTGTGAGATGGGAAGCCATGCCAGTACGCCGCCATGGATGTTACAATTAAGTAGTGTAGGTCAGGCGTAGAGAAAATGGAAGTTTTTCAAATAAATATTACAACTATTGTTTAATAGGCAAACATCACATGTAGAGTTTGCATGATATACCTTCCTAGTACTTTATCTAAACTAGAAGCAAATTGTTTGAAGATTACTTCTACCTAAATGGCAGAAAATGCACCTATCTTGGTGATGGATAGGACAGCTTGAGGGAATATGGAGAAGGCTGTTTTTTTGATAGGTGTCATTTAAACATTTTTCTAATAATTTATGGAAAGTATCATATTTTTCTAACTATTGAACTCACCTTAATTTAAAACACACCCCAGGTTAAATTTCCTGGAGGTTTAAATTTGTGGAGGATTTGATAATACTACCTTTAATGGGATGGGCCAGATACAGGACGGGACAGGCCAGATACGTGACGGGATGGACCAGATGCAGGACAGGCCAGAGACAGGACCGGACGGGACGTGTCTGAGAAAGGACGGGACGGGCCAGAGACGGGGCGACCAGATACAGGACGGGACGGTCCAGATAGAGGAAGGGCCAGGGATGGGACGGACCAGAGCAGGACGGGACTGGCCAGAGGCAGGACAGGACCGGTCAGGCCAGAGACAGGATGGGACGGGCCAGATACAGGAAGGGACGGGCCAGATACGGTACGGGCCATATTTAAGCCGGGATGGGCCAGAGACAGGACGGGATGGGACGGGCCACATACAAGAAGGGACGGGCCAGACACGGGACGGGCCAGATTCAAGACGGGACGGGCCAGATACAGGACGGGACCGACCAGATACAGGACGGGACGGTCCAGATACAGGACGGGCCAGGGACGGGACGGACCAGAGCAGGACGGGACTGGCCGGAGGCAGGACAGGACCGGTCAGGCCAGAGACAGGACGGGACGGGCCAGTTACAGGAAGGGAAGGGCCACATACGGTACGGGCCAGGTTCAAGACGGGATGGGCCAGAGACAGGACGGGATGGGACGGGCCAGATACAGGAAGGGACGGGCCAGATACGGGACGGGCCAGATTCAGGACGGGACGGGCCAGATACAGGACGGGACCGACCAGATACAAGACGGGATGGACCAGAGATAAGACGGAATGTGCTAGAGACATTACGGGATAGGCCATAGACAGGACGGGTCGGGCCAGAGACAGGATGGGACGGGCCAGATACATGACGGGATGGGCCAGGAACGTGACGAGCCAGATATGGGACGGTATGGGCCAGATATGGGACAGCCCAGATACATGACGGGACGGGCCAGATACAGGACGGTACGGACCAGATACGGGACTTGACGGGCCAGATACGAAACGGGTCAGATGCGGGATGGGCCAGATACGGGACCGGCTAGATACAGGACGGGCCAGATACGGGACAGGCAGGGACAGGGACAAGACGTACCAGATACGGGACAGGCCAGATACTGGACGGGATGGGCCAGATACAGGGCGGGCCAGATACGTGACGAGACGGGCCAGAGCTGCGCCAGAGACAGGAAGGGAAGGGCCAGAGACAGGGCAGGACGGGCCAAGGACTGGACAGGAAGGGCCAGAGATGGGACGGGACGAGGCAGAGATAGGATGGGATGGGCCAGAAACAGGACGGTACGAGCTATCCGTTATGGGACGGGAAATAGACAGGACGGGACGGGCCAGAGACGGTACGCGACGGGGTCAGATACAGAACAGGACAAGCCAGAGACAGTACGGTACGGGCCAGAGACAGTACGGGACGGGCCAGATACATGACGGGACGGGCCAGAGCAGGATGGGACTGGCCAGAGGCAGGACAGGACCGATCGGGCCAGAGACAGGACGGAACGGGCAAGAGAGAGGACGGGACGGGCCAGATACAGGACGGGACAGGCCAGACACGGGATGGGCCAGATACAGGACGGGCCAGAGACAGGACCGGATGGGCTAGAGACAGACGGGACCGGACGGGCCAAAGACAAGATGAGACTGGCCGAAGATAGGACGGACCGAGGCGTGCCAGAGACAGGACGGGACGGGCTAGAGACGGGGCGACCAGATACAGGACGGGGCGGTCCAGATACAGGACGGTCCAGGGACGGGACGGGCCAGAGCAGGATGGGACTGGCCAGAGGCAGGACAGGACCGATCGGGCCAGAGACAGGACAGGACGGGCAAGAGACAGGATTGGACAGGCTAGAGATAGCACCGGTCGGGCCAGAGACAGGACGGACGAGGCCAGAGACAGGATGGGACAGGCCAGAGACAGGATGAGATGGGAAGGTACTGGCCAGATACAGGAAGGGACAGGCCAGATAAGGGACAAGACAGGCCAGATGCGGGACGGGCCAGATACGAGATGGGACGGGCCAGATACAAGATGGGACGAGCCGGAGATAGGACGGGACGGGCCAGAAACAGGACTGGACGAGCTAAACATTATGGGACGGGAAATAGACAAGATGGGAACGGCCAGAGACGGTACGGGATGTGCCAGATACAGGACAGGATGAGCCAGAGACAGGATGGGACGGGCCAGAAACAGGACGGGACAAGCTATACATTATGGGACGAAACAGAGACCGGACGGGATGGTCCAGATACAGGAAAAGACGGGCCAGAGACAGGACAGGATGGCCCAGATACACTACGGGACAGGCCAGATACAGGACGGTACGGGCCAAATATGGGACGGGCCAGATACAGGACGACATGGGCCAGATATGGGACAGGAGAGGCTAGATATGGGTTGAGCCATGGACAGGATGGGATGGGCCAGATACTAGATGGCCAGATACGAGACGGACCAGATACTGAATGGGCCTGGCCACATACGGGACTGGCCAGATAGGGATTGGTTGGGTCAAATACGGGACAGGACGTGCCAGAGATGGGAAGGGACAAGGCGGGCCAGATACTGGATGTGATGAGCCAGATAAGGGAAAGCCAGATACGGGACGGGATGGTCAGATACGGGACTAAACGGGTCAGATATGCGACTGGACGGACCAGATACGGGACGGGGCGGGTTAGACATTACAGAACGTGTCATAGACAGGATGGGAGGGGCCAGGGACAGGCTGGGACGGACCAGAGACAGGACCGGACAGGCCAGACACGGGACGGGTCAGATACAGGACTGAGGATACAAAAGGAATGCGTGCACTGTTCTTTTAAGAATCAGGAAGTGCTGCCGCTGCCGCCCTCAACAAGCAGCCAAGACAAATGCACACAGCCCGCATAGGAACATAGTGCGCAGCCTGCATTGGTGGGTAAGTCGGCGGTCTTGCATGGTGTGAGATGGGAAGCCATGCCAGCACGCCGCCATGGATGTTACAATTAAGTAGTGTAGGTCAGGTGTAGAGAAAATGGAAGTTTTGCAAATAAATATTACAACTATTGTTTAATAGGCAAATGTCACATGTAGAGTTTGCATGATATACCTTCCTAGTACTTTATCTAAATTAGAAGCAAATTGTTTGAAGATTACTTCTACCTAAATGGCAGAAAATGCACCTATCTTGGTGATGGATAGGACAGCTTGAGGGGATATGGAGGAGGCTGTTTTTTTGATAGGTGTCATTTAAACATTTTGCTAATAATTTATGGAAAGTATCATATTTTTCTAACTATTGAACTCACCTTAATTTAAAACACACCCCAGGTTAAAGTTCCTTCATGTGTAAATTTGTGGAGGATTTGATAATACTACCTTTAATGGGATGTGCCAGATACAGGACGGGACAGGCCAGATACGGAATGGGCCAGATACAGGATGGGCCAGAGACAGGACGAGACGGGCCAGAGACAGGACGGGACAGGCCAAAGACAGGATGAGACTGGCCGGAGATAGGACGGACCGAGGCGTACCAGAGACAGGACGGGACGGACTAGAGACGGGGCGACAGATACAGGACGGGACGGTCCAGATACAGGACAGTCCCGGGACGGGACGTGCCAGAGCAGGACGGGACTGGTCAGAGGCAGGACAGGACCGATCGGGCCAGAGACAGGATGGGACGGGTTAGAGAGAGGACGGGACGGGCCAAAGAGAGGACTGGATGGACAAAAGATGGGATGGGCAAGAGACAGGATTGGACAGGCCAGAGATAGCACCGGACGGGCCAGAGACATTACGGGACAGGCCAGAGACAGGACGAGACGGGCCAGAGACAGGACGAGATGGGAAGGGACAGGCCAGATACGGGACAGGACAGGCCAGATACGGGACAGGCGAGATACGAGATGGGACGGGCCAGATACAGGACGGGACGAGCCTGAGATAGGACGGGGCGTGCCAGAAACAGGACTTGACGAGCTATACATTATGGGATGGGAAATAGACAGGATGGGACGGGCCAGAGATGGTACAGGATGTGCCAGATACAGGACAGGACGGGACGGGCCAGAAACAGGACGGGACAAGCTATACATTATGGGACCGTCCAGAGACCTGACAGGACGGTCCAGATACAGGATAAGACGGGCCAGAGACAGGACAGGATGACCCAGATACAGTACAGGACAGGCCACATACAGGACGGTCCGGGCCAAAAATGAGACGGGTCAGATACAGGACGACATGGGCCAGATACGGGACGGGCCAGATATGGGACAGGACAGGCTAGATATGGGATGAGCCATGGACAGGATGGGATGGGCCACATACAAGATGGCCAGATACAGGACGGGCCAGATACTGAATGGGCCTGGCCACATACGGGACGGGCCAGATAGGGACTGGTTGGGTCAGATACGGGACAGGAAGTGCCAGAGACGGGAAAGGATGAGGCGGGCCAGATACGTGATGAGATGGGCCAGATAAGGGATAGCCAGATTCGGGACGGGATGGTCAGATACGGGACCAAACGGGTCAGATATGGGACTTGACGGACCAGATATGGGACGGGGCGGGTTAGACATTACAGGACGGGCCATAGACAGGATGGGAGGGGCCAGGGACAGGCTGGGACGGGCCAGAGACAGGACGGGACGGGCCAGAGACGGAATGGGTGTGATACAGGACTGGGGACACATTAGGAATGCGTGCACTGTTCCTTTAAGAATCAGGAAGTGCTGCCGCTGCCGCCCTCAACAAGCAGCCAAGACACATGTACACAGCCAGCATAGGAACATAGTGCGCAGCCTGCATTGGTGGGTAAGTCGACGGTCTTGCATGGTGTGAGATGGGAAGCCATGCCAGCTTGCCGCCAGGGATGTTACAATTAAGTAGTGTAGGTCAGGTGTAGAGAAAATGGAAGTTTTGCAAATAAATATTACAACTATTATTTAATAGGCAAACATCACATGTAGAGTTTGCATGATATACCTTCCTAGTACTTTATCTAAATTAGAAGCAAATTGAAGATTACTTCTACCTAAATGGCAGAAAATGCACCTATCTTGGTGATGGATAGGACAGCTTGAGGGGATATGGAGGAGGCTGTTTTTTGATAGATGTCATTTAAACATTTTGCTAATAATTTATGGAAAGTATCATATTATTCTAACTATTGAACTCACCTTAATTTAAAACACACCCCAGGTTAAATTTCCTGGAGGTGTAAATTTGTGGAGGATTTGATAATACTACCTTTAGTGGGATGGGCCAGATACAGAACAAGACAGGCCAGATACGTGACGGAACGGGCCAGATACAGGACAGGCCAAAGATAGGACCGGAAGGGCCGTGCCTGAAAAAGGACGGGACGGGCCAGAGACGGGGCGACCAGATACAGGACGGGACGGTCCAGATACAGGACGGGCCAGGGAAGGGACTGAACAGAGCAGGACGGGACTGGCCAGAGGCAGGACAGGAACGGTTAGGCCAGAGAAAGGACGGGACGGGCCAGATACAGGAAGGGACGGGCCAGATACGGCACGGGTCAGATTCAAGACGGGATGGGCCAGAGACAGGACAGGATAGGACGGGCCAGATACAGGAAGGGACGAACCAGATACGGGACGTGACGGGCCAGATACGGGACGGGTCAGATGCGGGACGGGCCAGATACGGGACAGGCCAGATACAGGACGGGCCAGATACGGGACAGGCCGGGCCAGGGACAGGACGTGCCAGATACGGGACAGGCCAGATATGGAACGGGCCAGATACTGGACGGGATGGGCCCGATACGGGATGAGACGGGCCAGACCTGGGCCAGAGACAGGAAGGGATGGGCCAGAGACAGGACAGGACGGGCCAGAGATGGGACGTGCAAGAGACAGGATTGAACAGGCCAGAGATAGCACCGAACGGGCCAGAGACAGGACGGGACAGGCCAGCGACAGGACGAGATGGGAAGGGACTGGCCAGATACAGGAAGGGACAGGCCAGATACGGGACAGGACAGGCCAGATGCGGGACGGGCCAGATACGAGACGGGACGCGCCAGATATAGGACGGGACAAGGCAGAGATAGGATGGGACGGGCCAGAAACAGGACGGGACGAGCTATACATTATGGGACGGGAAGTAGACAGGATGGGATGGGCCAGAGACGGTACGCGACGGGCCAGGTACAGGACAGGACGAGCCAGAGATAGTACGGGACTGGCCAGAAACAGGACGGGACAAGCTATACATTATGGGGCGGGTCATAGACAGGACGGGCCAGATTCAGGACGGGACGGGCCAGATACAGGACGGGACCGACCAGATACAGGACGGGATGGGCCATAGACAGGACGGAATGTGCTAGAGACATTACGGGACAGGCCATAGACAGGACGGGTCGGGCCATAGACAGGATGGGAGGGGCCAGGGACAGGCTGGGACGGGCCAGAGACAGGACGGGACGGGCCAGAGACGGAATGGGTCTGATACAGGACTGGGGACACATTAGGAATGCGTGCACTGTTCCTTTAAGAATCAGGAAGTGCTGCCGCTGCCGCCCTCAACAAGCAGCCAAGACACATGTACACAGCCAGCATAGGAACATAGTGCGCAGCCTGCATTGGTGGGTAAGTCGACGGTCTTGCATGGTGTGAGATGGGAAGCCATGCCAGCTTGCCGCCAGGGATGTTACAATTAAGTAGTGTAGGTCAGGTGTAGAGAAAATGGAAGTTTTGCAAATAAATATTACAACTATTATTTAATAGGCAAACATCACATGTAGAGTTTGCATGATATACCTTCCTAGTACTTTATCTAAATTAGAAGCAAATTGAAGATTACTTCTGCCTAAATGGCAGAAAATGCACCTATCTTGGTGATGGATAGGACAGCTTGAGGGGATATGGAGGAGGCTGTTTTTTGATAGATGTCATTTAAACATTTTGCTATTAATTTATGGAAAGTATCATATTATTCTAACTATTGAACTCACCTTAATTTAAAACACACCCCAGGTTAAATTTCCTGGAGGTGTAAATTTGTGGAGGATTTGATAATACTACCTTTAGTGGGATGGGCCAGATAAAGGACAAGACAGGCCAGATACATGACGGAACGGGCCAGATACAGGACAGGCCAAAGATAGGACCGGACGGGCCGTGCCTGAAAAAGGACGGGACGGGCCAGAGACGGGGCGACCAGATACAGGACGGGACGGTCCAGATACAGGACGGGCCAGGGAAGGGACTGAACAGAGCAGGACGGGACTGGCCAGAGGCAGGACAGGAACGGTCAGGCCAGAGAAAGGACGGGACGGGCCAGATACAGGAAGGGACGGGCCAGATACGGCACGGGTCAGATTCAAGACGGGATGGGCCAGAGACAGGACAGGATAGGACGGGCCAGATACAGGAAGGGACGAACCAGATACGGGACGTGACGGGCCAGATACAGGACGGGTCAGATGCGGGACGGGCCAGATACGGGACAGGCCAGATACAGGACGGGCCAGATACGGGACAGGCCGGGCCAGGGACAGGACGTGCCAGATACGGGACAGGCCAGATATGGAACGGGCCAGATACTGGACGGGATGGGCCAGATACGGGATGAGACGGGCCAGACCTGGGCCAGAGACAGGAAGGGATGGGCCAGAGACAGGACAGGACGGGCCAGAGATGGGACGTGCAAGAGACAGGATTGAACAGGCCAGAGATAGCACCGAACGGGCCAGAGACAGGACGGGACAGGCCAGCGACAGGACGAGATGGGAAGGGACTGGCCAGATACAGGAAGGGACAGGCCAGATACGGGACAGGACAGGCCAGATGCGGGACGGGCCAGATACGAGACGGGACGCGCCAGATATAGGACGGGACAAGGCAGAGATAGGATGGGACGGGCCAGAAACAGGACGGGACGAGCTAAACATTATGGGACGGGAAGTAGACAGGACGGGATGGGCCAGAGACGGTACGCGACGGGCCAGATACAGGACAGGACGAGCCAGAGATAGTACGGGACTGGCCAGAAACAGGACAGGACAAGCTATACATTATGGGACGGGCCATAGACAGGACGGGCCAGATTCAGGACGGGACGGGCCAGATACACGACGGGACCGACCAGATACAGGACGGGATGGGCCATAGACAGGACGGAATGTGCTAGAGACATTACGGGACAGGCCATAGACAGGACGGGTCGGGCCATAGACAGGATGGGACGGGCCAGATACATGACGGGATGGGCCAGAAACGTGACGAGCTAGATATGGGATGGTATGGGCCAGCTATTGGACAGCCCAGATAAATGACGGGACGGGCCAGATACAGGACGGGACAGGCCAGATACGGGATGGGCCAGATACAGGACAGGCCAGAGACAGGACCGGACGGGCCAGAGACAGATGGGACCGGACGGGCCAAAGACAAGATGAGACTGGCCGAAGATAGGACTGACCGAGGCGTGCCAGAGACAGGACGGGACTGGCTAGAGACGGGGCGACCAGATACAGGACGGGGCGGTCCAGATACAGGACGGTCCAGGGACGGGACTGGCCAGAGCAGGATGGGACTGGCCAGAGGCAGGACAGGACCGATCGGGCCAGAGACAGGACAGGACGGGCAAGAGACAGGATTGGACAGACCAGAGATAGCACCGGTCGGGCCAGAGACAGGACGGACGAGGCCAGAGACAGGATGGGACCGACCAGATACAGGTCGGGACGGGCCAGATACAGGAATGGACGGGCCAGATACGGGACGGGCCAGATTCAAGACAGGATGGGCCAGAGACAGGACAGGATGGGACGGGCCACATACAGGAAGGGACGGGCCAGATACGGGAAGGGCCAGATTCAGGATGGGACGGGCCAGATTCAGGACGGGACCGACCAGATACAGGACGGGATCAGCCAGAGACAGGACGGAATGTGCTAGAGACATGGGATAGGCCATACACAGGACGGGTCAGGCCAGAGACAGGATGGGACGGGCCAGATATATGACGGGATGGGCCAGAAACGTGACGAGCCAGATATGGGACGGTATGGGCCAGATATGGGACAGCCCACATACATGACGGGACGGGCCAGATACAGGACGGTACGGACTAGATACGGGACGGGACGGGCCAAATACGGGACGGGTCAGATGCGGGACGGGCCAGATACGGGACAGGCCAGATACAGGACGGGCCAGATACGGGACAGGCCGGGCCAGGGACAGGACGTGCCAGATACGGGACAGGCCAGATATGGAACGGGCCAGATACTGGACGGGATGGGCCAGATACAGGGCGGGCCAGATACAGGACGAGACGGACCAGAACTGCGCCAGAGACAGGAAGGGATGGGCCAGAGACAGGACAGGACGGGCCAAATACTAGACGGGACGGGCCAGAAACGGGACGGACAAGAGACAGGATTATACAGGCCAGAGATAGCACCGGACGGGCCAGAGACAGGACGGGACAGGCCAGAGACAGGACGAGATGGGAAAGGACTGGCCAGATACAGGAAGGGACAGGCCATATACGGGACAGGACAGGCCAAATGCGGGATGGGCCAGATACGAGACGGGACGGGCCAGAAACAGGACGGGACGAGCTATACATTATGGGACGGGAAATAGACAGGACGGGACGGGCCATAGACGGTACTCGACGGGCCAGATACAGGACAAGACGAGCCAGAGACAGTACGGGACGGGCCAGAAACAGGACGGGACAAGCTATACATTATGGGACGGGCCATAGACAGGACGGGACGGGCCAGAGACAAGACAGAACGGGCCAAATAGTGCGCAGCCTGCATTGGTGGGTAAGTCGGCGGTGTTGCATGATGTGAGATGGGAAGCCATGCCAGCATGCTGCCAGTGATGTTAAAATTAAATAGTGTTGGTCAGGCGTAGAGAAAATGGAAGTTTTTCAAATAAATATTACAACTATTGTTTAATAGGCAAACATCACATGTAGAGTTTGCATGATTTACCTTCCTAGTACTTAGAAGCAAATTGTTTGAAGATTAGTTCTACCTAAATGGCAGAAAATGCACCTATCTTGGTGATGGATAGGACAGCTTGAGGGGATATGGAGGAGGCTGTTTTTTGATAGGTGTCATTTACACATTTTGCTAATAATTTATGGAAAGTATCATATTTTTCTAACTATTGAACTCACCTTAATTTAAGACACACCCCAGGTTAAATTTCCTGGACGTGTAAATTTGTGGAGGATTTGATAATACTACCTTTAATGGGATGGGCCAGATCCAGGACGGGACAGGCCAGATACGTGACGGGATGGGCCAGATGCAGGACAGGCCAGAGACAGGACGGACGGGACGTGCCTGAGAAAGGACGGGACTGGCCAGAGACGGGGCAACCAGATACAGGACGGGACGGTCTAGATACAGGACGGGCCAGGGACGGGATGGACCAGAGCAGGACGCGACTGGCCAGAGGCAGGACAGGACCAGTCAGGCCAGAGACAGGATGGGACGGGCCAGATACTAGAAGAGACGGGCCAGATACGGGACCGGCCAAATTCAAGACGGGATGGGCCAGAGATAGGACGTGATGGGACGGGCCAGATACAGAACGGGATGGGTCAGAGACAGGACAGAATGTGCTAGAGACATTAAGGGACAGGACATAGACAGGACGGGTCGGGCCAGAGACAGGATGGGTCGGGCTAGAGACAGGATGGGACGGGCCAGATACATGACGGGATGGGCCAGAAACGTGACGAGCCAGATATGGGACGGTATGGGCCAGATATGGGACAGCCCAGATACATGACGGGACGGGCCAGATTTAGGATGGTACGGACCAGATACGGGACGGGACGGGCCAGATACGGGACGGGTCAGATGCGGGATGGGCCAGATACGGGTCAGGCCAGATACAGGACGGGCTAGATACGGGACAGGCCGGGCAGGGACAGGACGTGCCAGACACGGGACTGTCCAGATATGAAACGGGCCAGATACTGGACGGGATGGGCCAGATGCAGGGCGGACCAAATACGGGACGAGACGGGCCAGAACTGGGCCAAACACAGGAAGGGATGGGCCAGAGACGGGGCGGGCCAAAGACTGGACGGGACGGGCCAGAGAAGGGACGGGCAAGAGACTGGATTGGACAGGCCAGAAATAGCAACGGACCGGCCAGAGACAGGACGGGACAGGCCAGAGACAGGACGACATGGGAAGGGACTGGCCAGATACAGGAAGGGACAGGCCAGATACGCGACAGGACAGGCCAGATGCGGAACGGGCCACATACGAGACGGGACGGGCCAGATATATGACAGGACGACGCAGTGATAGGATGGGACGGGCCAGAAATAGGACGGGGCAAGCTATACATTATGGGACGGGAAATAGACAGGACGGGACGGACCAGAGAGGGTACGTGACGGGCCAGATACAGGACAGGACGAGCCAGAGAAAGTACGGGACGGGCCAGAAACAGTTCGGGACAAGCTATACATTATGGGACGGGCCATAGACAGGACTGGACGGGCCAGAGACAAGACGGAACGGGACAGATACAGGACAGGACGAGCCAGAGACAGTACTGGACGAGCCAGAAACAGGACATTATGGGACGGGCCATAGACATGACAAGACGGGCCAGAGAGAAGACGGAACGGGACAGATAAAGGAAAAGACGGGCCAAAGACAGGACGGAATGGCCCAGATACAGTATGGGACAGGCCAGATACAGAAAGGTATGGGCCAAATAGTGCACAGCCTGCATTGGTGGGTAAGTTGGCGGTCTTGCATGGTGTGAGATGGGAAGCCATGCCAGCACGCCGCCATGGATGTTACAATTAAGTAGTGTAGGTCAGGCGTAGAGAAAATGGAGGTTTTTCAAATAAATATTACAACTATTGTTTAATAGGCAAACATCACATGTAGAGTTTGCGTGATATACCTTCCTAGTACTTTATCTAAATTAGAAGCAAATTGAAGATTACTTCTACCTAAATGACAGAAAATGCACCTATCTTGGTGATGGATAGGACAGCTTGAGGGGATATGGAGGAGGTTGTTTTTTTGATAGGTGTCATTTAAACATTTTGCTAATAATTTATGGAAAGTATCATATTTTTCTAACTATTGAACTCACCTTAATTTAAAACACACCCCAGGTTAAAGTTCCTTTATGTGTAAATTTGTGGAGGATTTGATAATACTACCTTTAATGGGATGGGCCAGATACAGGACGGGACAGGCCAGATACGGAATGGGCCAGATACAGGACGGGCCAGAGACAGGACCGGACGGATCACGCCAGAGACATGACGAGACGGGCCAGAGACAGGACGGGACAGGCCAAAGACAGGATAAGACTGGCCGGAGATAGGACGGACCGAGGCGTACCAGAGACAGGACGGGACGGGCTAGAGACGGGGCGACAGATACTGCACGGGACGGTCCAGATACAGGACAGTCCAGGGACAGGACGGGCCAGAGCAAGACGGGACTGGTCAGAGGCAGTACAGGACCGATCAGGCCAGAGACAGGACGGGACGGGCAAGAGAGAGGACGGGACGGGCCAAAGAGAGGACGGGATGGACAAGAGATGGGATGGGCAAGAGACAGGATTGGACAGGCCAGAGATAGCACCGAATGGGCCAGAGACATGACGGGACAGGCCAGAGACAGGACGGGACGGGCCAGAGACAGGACTAGATGGGAAGGGACAGGCCAGATATGGGACAGGACAGGCCAGATGCGGGACGGGCCAGATACGAGATGGGACGGGCCAGATACAGGACGGGACGAGCCAGAGATAGGACGGGACGGGCCAGAAACAGGACTTCACGAGCTATACATTATGGGACGGGAAATAGACAGGATGGGACGTGCCAGAGACGGTACAGGATGCGCCAGATACAGGACAGGACTAGCCAGTGACAGGACGGGACGGGCCAGAAACAGGACGGGACAAGCTATACATTATGGGACCGTCCAGAGACCGGACGGGACGGTCCAGATACACGATAAGACGGGCCAGAGACAGGACAGGATGGCCCAGATACAGTACGGGACAGGCCACATACCGGACGGTCCGGGCCAAAAATGAGACGGGCCAGATACAGGACGACATGGGCCAGATACGGGACGGGCCAGATAGGGACTGGTTGGGTCACATACAGGACAGGACGTGCCAGAGACGGGAAGGGACGAGGCGGGCCAGATACGGGATGAGATGGGCCAGATAAGGGACAGCCAGATACGGGACGGGATGGTCAGATACGGGACTAAACGGGTCAGATATGGGACTGGACGGACCAGATACGGGACGGGGCGGGTTAGACATTACAGGACAGGACATAGACAGAATGGGAGGGGTCAGGTACAGGCTGAGACTGGCCAGAGACAGGACGGGACGGGCCAGAGACGGGACGGGCTAGAGATGGGACGGGTCAGATACAGGACTGGGGACACATTAGGAATGCGTGCACTGATCCTTTAAGAATCAGGAAGTGCTGCCGCTGCCGCCCTCAACAAGCAACTAAGACACATGCACACAGCCAGCATAGGAACATAGTGCGCAGCCTGCATTGGTGGGTAAGTCGGCGGTCTTGCATGGTGTGAGATGGGAAGCCATGCCAGCTCACCGCCAGGGATGTTAAAATTAAGTAGTGTAGGTCAGGTGTAGAGAAAATGGAAGTTTTGCAAATAAATATTACAACTATTATTTAATAGGCAAACATCACATGTAGAGTTTGCATGATATACTTTCCTGGTACTTTATCTAAATTAGAAGCAAATTGTTTGAAGATTACTTCTACCTAAATGGCAGAAAATGCACCTATCTTGGTGATGGATAGGACAGCTTGAGGGGATATGGAGGAGGCTGTTTTTGATAGGTGTAATTTAAACATTTTGCTAATAATTTATGGAAAGAATCATATTTTTCTAACTATTGAACTCACCTTAATTTAAAACACACCCCAGGTTAAATTTCCTGGAGGTGTAAATTTGTGGAGGATTTGATAATACTACCTTTAATGGGATTTTAATGGGATGGGCCAGATACAGGACGGGACAGGAAAGATACGGGATGGGCCAGACACAGGACCGGCCAGATACAGGACGGGCCAGAGACAGGACCGGACGGGACACGCCAGAGACAGGACGAAACGGGCTAGAGACAGGACGGGACGGACCAAATACAAGATGAGACTGGCCGGAGATAGCACGGACCGAGGCGTGCCAGAGACAGAACTGGACGGGCTAAAGACGGGGCGACCAGATACAGGATGGGACGGTCCAGATACAGGACGGTCCAGGGACGGGACGGGCCAGAGCAGAATGGGACTGGCCAAAGGCAGGACAGGACAGGTCGGGCCAGAGACAGGACGAGACGGGCAAGAGAGATGACGGGACAAGCCAAAGAGAGGATGGGACTGGCCAGAGACAGGACGAGACGGGCCAAATACAGGACGGGACGGACCAGAGATGGGACGGGCAAGAGACAGGATTGGACAGGCCAGAGATAGCACCGGACGGGCCATACCATAGACAGGACGGGGCAGGCCAGAGACAGGACGAGATGGGAAGGGACTGGCCAGATACAGGAAGGGACAGGCCAGATACAGGACAGGACAGGCCAGATGCGGGACGGGCCAGATACGAGATGGGACGGGCCAGATACAGGACGGGACGAGCCAGAGATAGGACGGGACGGGCCAGAAACAGGACTGGACGAGCTATACATTATGGGACGGGATATAGACAGGATGGGACGGGCCAGAGACGGAACGGGACGTGCCAGATACAGGACAGGATGAGCCAGAGACAGGACGGGACGGGCCAGAAACAGGACGGGACAAGCTATACTTTATGGGACGGGCCGGAGACCGGACGGGACGGTCCAGATACAGGAAAAGACAGGCCAGAGACTGGACGGGATGGCCCAGATACAGTACGGGACAGGCCAGATACAGGCTGGTACGGGCAAAATATGGGACGGGCCAGATACAGGACGACATGGGCCAGATACGGGACGGGCCAGATATGGGACAGGACAGGCTAGATATGGGATGAGCCATGGACAGGATGGGATGGGCCAGATACGAGATGGCCAGATAAGGGACGGGCCAGATACTGAATGGGCCTGGCCACATACGGGACGGGCCAGATAGGGACTGGTTGGGTCAGATACGGGACAGGAAGTGCCAGAGACGGGAAAGGATGAGGCGGGCCAGATACGTGATGAGATGGGCCAGATAAGGGATAGCCAGATACGGGACGGATGGTCAAATACGGGACCAAACGGGTCAGATATGGGACTGGACGGACCAGATACGGGACGGGGCGGGTTAGACATTACAGGACGGGCCATAGACAGGATGGAAGGGGCCAGGGACAGGCTGGGATGGGCCAGAGACAGGACGGGACGGGCCAGAGACGGGACGGGCCAGAGACGGGACGGGTCAGATATAGAACTGTAGAGTTTGCATGATATACCTTCCTAGTACTTTATCTAAATTAGAAGCAAATTGTTTGAAGATTACTTCTGCCTAAATGGCAGAAAATGCACCTATCTTGGTGATGGATAGGACAGCTTGAGGGGATATGGAGGAGGCTGTTTTTTGATAGGTGTCATTTAAACATTTTGCTAATAATTTATAGAAAGTATCATATTTTTCTAACTATTGAGCTCACCTTAATTTAATGCACAGAGGACGGCACGGGCCAAAGACCGGATGGGACGGGCCAGAGACCGGATGGGGCGGGCCAGAGACCGGATGGGGCGGGCCAGAGACCGGATGGGACGGGACATATACAGGACGGGACGGGCCAGAGACGAGGCGGGCCAGATACAGGATGGGCCAGGGACGGGCCACTGCAGTACTGGACGAGTCAGAGGCAGGACAGGACGGGTCCGGCCAGAGACAGGACGGGACGGGCCAGAAACAGTACGAGATGGGCCAGAGACAGGACGAGCCAGAGATAGGACAGGACGGGCCAGATACGGGATGGTATGGGCCAGAAATGGGATGGTACGGACCAGATACATGACGGGACGGGACAGATACAGGACAAGACGGACCAGATACGGAACAGGACGGGCCAGATACGGGACGAGCCAGATACGGGACAGGCCAGATACGGGACGGGGCAGATAGGGGACGGGGCAGATAGGGGACGGTACAGATACGGGACGGTCCAGAGATACAGGACGGGCCAGAGACAGGAATAGGACGGGCCATAGACAGGACGGGATGGGCCAGAGACGGGACGGGTCAGACACAGGACTGGGGACACATTAGGAATGCGTGCACTGTTCCTTTAAGGATCAGGAAGTGCTGCCGCTGTCGCCCTCAACAAGCAGCCAAGACACATGCACACAGCCAGCAGAGGAACACAGTGTGCAGCCTGGATTGGTGGGTAAGTCGGCGGTCTTGCATGGTGTGAGATGGGAAGCCATGCCAGCACGCCGCCAGGGATGTTACAATTAAATAGTGTAGGACAGGCATAGAGAAAATGGAAGTTTTGCAAATAAATATTACAACTGTTGTTTAATAGGCAAACATCACATGTAGAGTTTGCATGATATACCTTCCTGGTACTTTATGTAAATTAGAACAAATTGTTTGAAGATTACTTCTACCTAAATGGCAGAAAATGCACCTATCTTGGTGATGGATAGGACAGCTTGAGGGGATATGGAGGAGGCTGTTTTTTTGATAGGTGTCATTTAAACATTTTGCTAATAATTTATAGAAAGTATCATATTTTTCTAACGATTGAGCTCACCTTAATTTAAAGTACAGAGGACGGCACGGACCAAAGACCGGATGGGGCGGGCCAGAGACCGGATGGGGCGGGCCAGAGACCGAATGGGGCAGGCCAGAGACAGGACGGGACATATACAGGACGGGACGGGCCAGAGACGACGCGGGCCAGATACAGGATGGGCCAGGGACGGGCCACTGCAGTACCGGACGGGTCAGAGGCAGGACAGGACGGGTCCAGCCAGAGATAGGACTGGACGGGCCAGATACGGGATGGTACGGTCCAGAAATGGGATGGTACGGGCCAGATACAAGACGGGACGGGCCAGATACAGGATGAGACGGACCAGATACGGAACAGGACGGGCCAGATACGGGACGAGCCAGATACGGGACAGGGCAGATATGGGACGGGGCAGATACGGGACGGTACAGATACGGGACGGTCCAGAGATACAGGACCGGCCAGAGACAGGAATAGGACGGGCCATAGACAGGACGGGAGGGGTCAGATACAGGACTGGGGACACATTAGGAATGCGTGCACTGTTCCTTTAAGAATCAGGAAGTGCTGCCGCTGTCGCCCTCAACAAGCAGCCAAGACACATGCACACAGCCAGCAGAGGAACACAGTGTGCAGCCTGGATTGGTGGGTAAGTCGGCGGTCTTGCATGGTGTGAGATGGGAAGCCATGCCAGCACGCCGCCAGGGATGTTACAATTAAATAGTGTAGGACAGGCATAGAGAAAATGGAAGTTTTGCAAATAAATATTACAACTATTGTTTAATAGGCAAACATCACATGTAGAGTTTGCATGATATACCTTCCTAGTACTTTATCTAAATTAGAAGCAAATTGTTTGAAGATTACTTCTACCTAAATGGCAGAAAATGCACCTATCTTGGTGATGGATAGGACAGCTTGAGGGGATATGGAGGAGGCTGTTTTTTGATAGGTGTCATTTAAACATTTTGCTAATAATTTATAGAAAGTATCATACTTTTCTAACTATTGAGCTCACCTTAATTTAAAGCACAGAGGACGGCACGGGCCAAAACCAGATGGAACGGGCCAAAGACCGGATGGGATGGGCCAAAGACCGGATGGGACGGGCCAAAGACCGGATGGGACGGGCCAGAGACAGGACGGGGCGGGGCGGGCCAGAGACAGGACGGGACATATACAGGACGGGATGGGCCAGATACAGGATGGGCCAGATACAGGATGGGCCAGGGACGGGCCACTGCAGTACCAGACGGGTCTGAGGCAGGACAGGACGGGTCGGGCCAGAGACAGGATGGGACGGGACAGAGATAGGACAAGACGGGCCAGAGACAGAACGAGATGGGCCAGAGACAGGACGAGCCGGAGATAGGACAGGATGGGCCAGAGAAAGGACGGGACTGGCTAGAAACAGGAAGGGACGGGCCAGATACGGGACGGGCCAGATACAGGACGGGACAGGCGAGAGACAGGATGGGATGGGCCAGATATGGGTCGGGAGAGGCCAGATATGTGACGGGACCCGACAGGATAGACACGGGACGGTACAAGCCAGATACGCGACGGGCCAGATACAAGATGGGACTAGATGGGCCAGATACAGGATGGTACGGAACGGGCCAGATACAGGAGGGGACGGTCCGAGTACAGGATGGGACAGGCCAGATAGAGAACTGCACGGGATGGGCCAGAGACAGGACGGGACGGGCCAGAGATAGGATGGGACAGGCCAGATACGGGACGGGACAGGAAAGATACGGAACAGGACGGGCCAGATACGAGATGGTACGGGCCAGATACAGGACGGTACGGGCCAGATACAGAACTGTATGGGACGGGCCAGAGACAGGAGGGGATGGGCCAGTTACAGGATGGGACGGGCCAGATACGGAACTGCACGGTACGGACCAGAGACAGGACTGGACGGGTCAGAGACAGGATGGGATAGGCCAGATACGGGATGGGGCAGGCCAGATACGGGACAAGACGGGCCAGATACAGGATGGTACGGGCCAGATATGGGACGGTATGGGCCAGATACATGACGGGACGGGCCAGATACAGGACGAGACAGACCAGATACAGAACAGGACGGGCCAGATACGGGACAAGCCAGATACGGGACAGGTCATATATGGGATGGGGCAGATATGGGACGGTACAGATACGGGACGTGCCAGCGACAGGACGGGCCAGATACTGGACGGGATGGGCTAGATACGGGGCGGGCCAGATACGGGACGATACTAGCCAGAGACAGGATGGGACTGGCTAGAGACAGGATGGGATGAGCCAAAGACAGGACGGGTCAGAGACAGGATGGGACGAGCCAAAGACAGGACGGGAGGGGCCAGACACAGGACTGGACAGGCCAGAGACAGAACGGCACGGGCAAGACACAGGACTGGACAGGCCAGAGACAGGACAGGACGGGCCAGATACAGGATGGGACTGGCTAGATACGGGACAGGACCGGCCAGATACTGGACAGGTCAGATACGGGACGGGATGGGCCAGATTCAGGACGGGACGAGATGGGCCAGATACAAGACGGGACGGGACGGGTCAGATACAGGACGGGACGGGATAGATACGGAACGGGCCAAATACAGGACGGAACGGGCCAGAGACAGGATGGGCGGGCTTGACATTACGGGCCGGGCCATAGACAGAATGGGACGGGCCAGATACAGGACGGTACTGCCCAGATATGGGACGGAACGGGCCAGATACGCGATGGGACGGGCCAGATACGGGATGGGCCAGATACGGGACGGTCCAGATATGAGACGGGCCAGATATGGGACAGGACGGGCCAGATACGACATGAGCCAGGGATGGGAAAGGACAGAAACTGAACGGGATGTGCCATTTATGGTGATGGGCCAGATACGTGACACGCTGGGCCATATACGGGACGGGCCAGATACGGGACTGGTTGGGCCATATACGGGATAGGACGGGCTAGATAGTGAAGGGACGAGACGTGCCAGATAAGAGATGGGCCAGATACGGGACTGGACTGGCCAGATATGGGACTGGACTGGCCAGATACGGGACTTGTCGGGTCAGATATGGGACTAAGCAGGCCAGATATGGGACATACGGGCTAGACATTACAGGACGGGCCATAGACAGGAGGGGAGGGGCCAGGGACAGCACGGGACGGGCCAGAGACAGGTCAGGACGGGATGAGCCAAAGACGGGATGGGCCAGATACAGGACTGGGGACACATTAGGAATGCGTACACTGTTCCTTTAAGAAGAAGGAAGTGCTGCCACTGTCGCCCTCAACAAGCAGCCAAGACACATGAACCCAGCCAGTTGAGGAACACAGTGCGCAGCCTGGATTGGTGGGTAATTCGGTGGTCTTACATGGTGTGAGATGGGAAGCCATGCCAGCACGCCTCCAGGGATGTTACAATTAGGTAGTGTAGCACAGGCATAAAGAAAATGAAAGTTTTGCAAATAAATATTACAACTATTGTTTAATATGCAAACATCACATGTATCGTTTGCATGATATACCTTCCTGGTACTTTATCTAAATTAGAAGCAAATTGTTTGAAGATTACTTCTACCTAAATGGCAGAAAATGCACCTATCTTGGTGATGGATAGGACAGCTTGAGGGGATATGAAGGAGGCTCTTTTTTTGATAGGTGTCATTTAAACATTTTGCTAATAATTTATGGAAAGTATAATATTTTTCTAACTATTGAGCTCACCTTAATTTAAACCACACAGGACGGGACGGGCCAGAGACAGGTTGGGACAGGCCAATTATCGGATGGGACTGGCCAGAGACAGGACGGGATGGGGCTGGCCAGAAACAAGACAGGATGGGCCAGATACATGACGGGGCAAGCCAGATACAGGATGGTCCAGATACAGGATGGGCCAGGGACGGGCCAGAGCAGTGCCGGACGGGCCACAGGCAGGACAGGACGTGTCGGGCCAGAGACAGGACCGGACGGGCCAGAGACATGACAAGACGAGCTTGAGACAGGACGGGACGGGCCAGAGACAGGACGAGCCGGAGATAGGACAGGACGGGCCAGAGACAGGACGGGACTGGCTAGTTACAGGAAGGGACAGGCCAGATACGGGACGGGCCAGATATAGGACGGGATGGGCCAGAGACAGGATGGGACGGGTCAGAGACAGGATGGAACAGGCCAGATATGGGACGGGACAGGCCATATGCGTGACGGGACAGGCCAGATACGTGACGGGACAGGACAGGACAGATATAGGACTGTACAAACCAGATACAGGACGGGCCAGATACAGGACGGGATGAGATGGGCCAGATACAGGATGGTACGAAACGGGCCAGATACAGGATGCTACGGGCCAGATACAGGAGGGGACAGGCCGGGTACAGGATGGGACGGGCCAGATACAGAACTGCACAGGACGGGCCAGAGACAGGACGGGACAGGCCAGAGACAGGATGGGACAGGCCTGATATGTGATGGGACAGGCCAGATACGGGACAGGATGGACCAGATACGGGATGGTACAGGCTAGATACGGGCCAGATATGGGACGGTTCGGGGCAGATATGGGACGGGCCAGATACATGACGGGACGGGCCAGATACATGACGGGACGGGCAAGATACAGGACGAGACGGACCAGATACGAAACAGGACGGGCCAGATACGGGACGAGCCAGATACGGGACAGGGCAGATACGGAACGGAGCAGATATGGGACGGTACAGATACGGGACGGGCCAGATACTAGACAGGATGGGCCAGATACGGGACGATACTGGCCAGAGACAGGACGGGACGGGCTAGAGACAGGACGGGATGAGCCAAAGACAGGACGGGCCAGAGACAGGAAGGGCCAAAGACAGGACGGGAGGGACCAGAGACAGGACTGGACAGGCCAGAGACAGGACTGGACGGGCCAGAGACAGGACTGGATAGGCCAGAGACAGGATGGGACAGGCCAGATACAGGACGAGACTGGGAGGGACTGGCCAGATATGGGACAGGACAGGCCAGATACGGGACAGGACGGGCCAGATATGGGAGCCCTCAACAAGCAGCCAAGACACATGCACACAGCCAGCAGAAGAAGGCAGTGTTCAGCCTGGCTTGGTGGGTAAGTCGGCGGTCTTGCATGGTGTAAGATGGGAAGCCATGCCAGCACGCCGCCAGGGATGTTACAATTAAGTAGGACGGGTCGGGTCGGGCCAGAGACAGGACAAGACGGGCCTGAGACAGGACAGGACTGGCCAGAGACAGGATGGGACGGGCTAGATACAGGAAGGGACGGGCCAGATACAGGACGGGACGGGCCAGATACAGGACGGGACGGGCCAGAGACAGGATGGGACGGGTCAGAGATAGAATGGGACGGGCCAGATACGGGACAGGCCAGATACAAGACTGGCCAGATACAGGACGGGCCAGATACGGGACAGGCCAGATACGAGACTGGCCAGATAGGGGACGGGCCAGATACGGGACAGGCTGGGCCAAATACAGAACGGGACAGGCCAGATACGGGATGGGCCTGATACAGGACGGGACGGGCCAGATACGGGATGGGCCAGACACGGGATGGGCCAAACACGGGACAGGACCTGGCAACTCAGCAGTTGCACAGATCACGCTGAAGGATAGTGTTGCTCAGGCACCTTCCAATGGGTGGAGGTGGTTTAAGTATCCAGTGTCTCATAGCAATAGTCTGGGGACGCATTAGGAATGCGTGCACTGTTCCTTTAAGAATCAGGATGTGCTGCCGCCCTCAACAAGCAGCCAAGACACATGCACACAGCCAGCAGAGGAACACAGTGCGCAGCCTGGATTGATGGGTAAGTCGGCGGTCTTACATGGTGGGAGATGGGAAGCCATGCCAGCACGCCGCCATGGATGTTACAATTAAGTAGTGTAGGTCAGGCATAGAGAAAATGGAAGTTTTGCAAATAAATATTACAACTATTATTTAATAGGCAAACATCACATGTAGAGTTTGCATGATATACCTTCCTAGTACTTTATCTAAATTAGAAGCAAATTGTTTGAAGATTTTGAAGATTACTTCTACCTAAATGGCAAAAAATACATCTATCTTGGTGATGGATAGGACAGCTTAAGGGGATATGGAGGAGGCTGTTTTTTTGATAGGTGCATTTTAAACATTTTGCTAATAATTTATGGAAAGTATCATATTTTTCTAACTATTGAACTCACCTTAATTTAAAACACACCCCAGGTTAAATTTCCTGGAGGTGTAAATTTGTGGAGGATTTGATAATACTACCTTTAATGCTGTAAGGTAGAATAGAGTGGATAGAGATCTAATGTTAGTGCTTCTCTGCGACATGTATATTATACTCCTATACATTTGCAGCAGGCAATTTATATGTCTTTTATACAGCACATACATACACTGTGTTCCAAATTATTATGCAAATAATATTTTCTCAGATTTTCCCAAATTACCTATATGAATTGTAGTCATTGTAATTTTCCAGTCAAATAACTATTAGAGTACAATTGAAAGGTTTTTGTACAAACTGCCTATGATAACAGTATATTTTAAAAAAAATAAAACACTCAAACTGCACTCAAAATGCATGTTCCAAATTATTATGCACAGCAGAGCTTCCAACCTTTTTATTTTATATGTCCTTACATTTAGTTGGGGATTATCTAAATATATGAGTTCACTTGTTCTTTTTTATTGTGGAATTTAAGTGTATTATTGTTTAATTTTTGTATGTTGTTGTAAAGTTTTGTTATATATTTTTTGTCTTGTTGGTCTACTCTTTTTTTATGTTAATGAGAATTATGTCATTTCCGTGGATCTGTGTATAAATGTCTTGACTGAATGTATTTAACCACAATTGAAAAAAGCCTTGGACAGGCTGAAACGTCTTGTATGAGTTGTGGAATAAATCAACTGATTATCAACACGTGAGTGCCGGGATTTTCTTTTTCTACAGACATTGTTTTCCACGTGCACCACCCTAGCTATACAGAGTGCCGACTATTCCTTTTCTGTTGCTTACATGTGAACTGCCTCCCGCCATCATAGACACTCCTTTTGATGATGCTCCAGAGGTTCTCAATGGGGTTGAGGTCAGGGGAGCATGGGGGCCACACCATAAGTTTGTCCCCTTTTATGCCCACAGCAGCCAGAGATGCAGATGTGTTATGTGCAGCATGAGTCTGGGCATTATCATGCACGAAAATGATCTTGCTGCGGAATGCACGGTTCTTCTTCTTGAACCATGGCAGGAAGTGCTGTTTGAGAAACTCAACATACATTATGGAGTTCATCTTTACCCCTTCAGGGATTCTAAAAGGGCCGACAATCTCTCTCCCCATGATTCCAGCCCAAAACATTACTCCACCTCCTCCTTGTTGGCGCCGTAGCCGTGTTTGCATGGGGTGTCCATCAACCAGCCATCCTCCACTCCATCCATCTGGACCATCGAGATCATTTCATGCATGATAATGCCCCGTCTCATGCTGCACATGACACATCTGCATCTCTGGCTGCTGTGGGCATAAGAGGGGACAAACTTATGGTGTGGCCCCCATGCTCCCCTGACCTCAACCCCATTGAGAACCTCTGGAGCATCATCAAAATGAGTGTCTATGATGGCGGGAGGCAGTTCACATCTAAGCAACAGCTCTGGGAGGGTATTCTGTCCTCATGCAAAACAATTGAAGCAGAAACCATCCAAAACCTGACAAATTCAATGAATGAGAGAGTTCAGAAGCTCCTTTCGAACAAGGGGTCCTATGTGCAAATGTTACATCACCTAGAATAAAGTTTTGAGTTGAAAACTGTTTGATTTCAGTTTGTAATAACCTGCTAATGCTTATAATTTCAAAAATGACCATTTTTTTGTTCTTTATTAAAATGAAAAGGTTGGAAGCTCTGCTGTGCATAATAATTTGGAACATGCATTTTGAGTGCAGTTTGAGTGTTTTATTTTTTTTTTTAATATACTGTTATCATAGGCAGTTTGTACAAAAACCTTTCAATTGTACTCTAATAGTTATTTGACTGGAAAATTACAATGACTGCAATTCATATAGGTAATTTGGGAAAATCTGAGACAATATTATTTGTATAATAATTTGGAACACAGTGTAATCACATCACTGCTGAATGCACAGTACAATGCACATTAAGCTCTGCTATGCATGCACACTGCTCTGCTCCATACATATGTAACACAGGTGCTGGAATGCAACGCACAGAGACACAAAATGGGAACAGTTAGGGATATATATAAAACCACTTTATACAAGTATTATGCAAGGGGGTTAGTAACAGGGATAATGAACAGCAAATTGGAATAACAATGAGAAACAGCTTCAGTGAATAATGGTAAAGTTCTTTGCAAAAGTGTGATGCATCCAGTCGTGGGAGTCACCACGTGAGTTTCTCTTTGTATGGCCGTAGCGGGGGGGTCACCGGTTATTCCCGCTAGGCCGCAAGTCTCTTCCGGATAAAGTCTATCAGATCCCTTTTAGCCTCCCACACACCAACCAGCCCCCTCCCAACCTGAAATCCTAATCGCAACTGTCCCTGGTACCGTGAGTGGAAATTGGAAGTGACGGCCCTGTTCACTTGCGCGATTCCTCCGCTGCTGCTGGCGCGTCTCTCCTGTCACAGTCCTCTCTCAGCTCTTCTCAGCTTGACCGTCGACGGTAGTCTCTCAGGCTTGGGGTAAGGGGATCCAGACCTCGGCTATTGACAGACGGCATCAGTTCCCAGGAATTTACTCTGTGTGGGACGCAGGCCCTGACTCTGGGCCACACATGGAGGGATCAGGTCGCTTCTGTGGGGAGTCCAGAACTTCTCAGGCTGCGTCTGACTCTGATGCAGCACAGGCCTCTGGCTGGGGCCTGCCGCGCTGGCATCTGTAGTCCCTCTGGAACACATCTGTTCCACTCTGCAGCCTGGCGCCAAATCTCCCTGTGTCTTGGCACGCTGGGCTTTTATATCCAGGAAATCCATCCTGGAGGTCACCTGATCAGGTGCAGCATCTGAATCTCTTCCCCCTCCAACTCTTCTGGCATAACTTGGTTCCGCTTTATTTCGTCTGGTCAGCAGATGGCAACCTTTCCTCATCTCTGGCACATCCTGCAAGAATCCTCCTTTATTGCACTCTACTACATTCCTCCCACCTCTTTGCTTGCCAGTCCTCGGGCAAGTGGACTTCTTGCTGGGTTGACGTCTCCTTCCAGGCAGCACAAGTTGAGACAAGAGTTGAGCACACTCTTCTGTTTTCTGTTGAATCTGAGACCATATAAACTCCTCTTGGGCAAACCGGTTATTGGGAATTCCGGCATTAGCCCGCCCAGTCTGGCGGAGCTGCTCTTGCAGAGGTGATTCTGGAGGTCCTGAATAATCAATCACTGGGGACTGCAAATCGCCTCCCGATTCATTCTCTGCCCCACTTGAGGATGACACTGGCAACTCTGACAGACTCAACAGTACTGTAGCCCATCCTTCTTCATCCCCCAAGACCCCTGTTTGTGGTGCCTCAGCAACCTCAGTTGGAGATTCAGTCCCATGACAGTCCTCCACTTTGGAAGAGCAGGGCCGCAGCATGTTACGGTGAAACACCCTAGATGTCGTGGTGTCATTCCCTTTGGGTCGGACCTCGTAGACCGGGTTATCTGGGTGGACCTTCTTCACCACTCGATAAGGTATCGCCTCCCAACGGTGACCCAGTTTACTTCCGAGCTGCTTGGCTCGCAATAGCTCACGGTCTCCTGACTGGAGTGGTCCACCCAAGGTCAGGGGCCGACTTGAATGTTCCACTTCCCCGTACTTCTATTCAACCAACCTCCTCAAAGTGTGAAGTCGGCATCGGTGCACCCGAATCCAGGTACTTGGGCTGCTGCCCGGGCAGGGGTCTTCTGCTTCTAGCTCCAGTTCGGTGATTTATCATCCATTCCTCCCAAACAGCGACATGTAAGGGGTGTAGCCAGTAGTCGCATGTATTCGATTGTTATACACCCACACCAGCTCAGACACAAATTCGGACCACTTCATCTTCTTGTCTTCTTCCAGAGTTGGCAACATCTGCTTCGCAGGCCCCATTCCCCTGGGGGTGATATGGCGTTGCTCGAGACTTATCGATTCCATAGATACGATACAGCTCATCCATCACTCGCCCCTGGAAGCAGGTCCCCTGGTCGGAATGTATTCGCTTCGGGCACCCATATATTCAAATGAAATCTTGGCAGATGTCCTTAGCCGCAGCTTCTGCTGTCTGGTCTCGAGTAGGAGTCACCACTGCGAACTTGGTCAAGTGGTCAGTCATCACCAAGCAGTACCCGTAGCCATTGTATGAAGTTCCGATCATCAGGTAGTTAATGATCAGGACCTCCAAGGGTGCAGAAGTTCACATGGTCTGAACAGGAGCCCTCTGTTCCGGGGGCTTACTTAGCTCACACTGGCGACATTTTCGGCAAACTCCCTCAACTTCCTGCCACAGTTAAGGCCAGTACAGCAGTTGTTGTAACCACCGGAAGGTTTTCTCCACACCAAAGTGAGCGCCCCTCTCATGAGCTTCTTTGGTCAGCTGTACCACTAGTGCCTCTGGAACCAGTACTTGCCAGGTAACGTCGAACTCTCGAGGTAGTTGGATCCTTTGGCATACCAAGCCATCCCTCAGAAAGAGCCTTTCCCACTGGCCCAAGATTTGCAGGGTAGTTGGGAGCAAAGCAGCCCTGGCCTTCTAATCTGGCTTTTTCCCCAGGGCGACCCATTCTCTAAGTTTCGCCAGATCTGGGTCAGACTGCTGTAGATGTATCCTCTCGTCTCTTGATCGTCCTAGAATTTGAGTGGGTCTAGGCTCTTCTCCAGACTCCTGAGCGTCTACTACAGCAGCGGCAAGCTAACTGAAATCCGGGATCTCGTCGCCTTCAAGCTCTTCGTCTATATCTCTCTTTGGTCCCGCTTGGGTGACTCGGGACAAGGCGCCTGCATGCATGTTCAGGGCCTTAGACCGATATGCGATCTTGTACTGGTACTTAGACATCCTCGCGACCCACCGCTGTTCCAACGCACCCAACTTCGCATTCTCCAGGTGGGCCAATGGGTTGTTGTCTGTTCGCACTTGTACTTCTGATCCCGACAAGTACTCCGCAAATTTCTCTGTCATGGCCCACACCAATGCCAGCAACTCCGGTTTGAACGAACTATAGTTGTCTGGGTTCTTCTCTGTATCCCGTAGTGACCGACTAGCATATGCGATCACCCTCTCTCTTTCTTCCTGTACTTGTGCCAACACTGCTCCCAGACCATGCAAGCTTCCATCGGTGTACAACACGAAGGGCTGTGAAAAGTCAGCGTAGGCTACAATTGGAGCATCCGTTAGCGCCATCTTTAATGCTCGGAAGGCTTCCTCTTGTCGTGGGCCCCACTAAATAGGTTGTCACTTGGCTCCCACCGCTGTTCCTCTCAGGAGCTCATTGAGCGGTACCGCAATCTTAGCAAAGTCTTTCACGAATCGGCGGTAATATCCGACGAGCCCCAGAAATGCCCTCAGTTCCCTCAGGTTGGTGGGTGTGGGCCACCTCTGTACCGCAGCTACTTTCTCTGCAGTGGGGGTGCACTCCTGCACTGGACACAGTGTGTCCCAAATAGTCAATCTCCTGCTTGAATAAATGACACTTGCGAGGCTTGATCTTCAATCCATGTCTCCGAAGTCGCTCTAACGCTTGTTCCAGCTGGCGGAGATGATCTTCAAACGTTGCATCCTGCCGACTACGCCAAATATAACACAGGTGCCTGAATGCAACGCACAGAGACACAAGACGGGAACAGTCAGGGATATATATAAAACGACTTTATATGTATAACAAGTATTATGCAAGGGGGGTTAGTAACAGGGATAATGAACAGCAAATTGGAATAACAATGAGAAACAGTTTTAGTGAATAACGGTAAAGTTCTTTGCAAAAGTGTGATGCACCCAGTCGTGGGAGTCACCACGTGAGTTCTCTTTGTATGGCCCTAGCGGGGGTCACCTGTTATTCCCACTAGTCTGTAAGTCTCTTCCGGATAAAGTCTATCAGATCCCGTTTAGCCTCCCACACACCAACCGGCCCCCTCCCAACCTTAAATCCTAATCCCAACTGTCCCCAGTACCATGAGTGGAAATTGGAAGTGACAGCCCTGTTCACTTGCGCGATTCCTCCGCTGTTGCTCTCTTGTCGCAGTCCTCTTTCGGTCCTCTCGGCTTGACCGTCGACAGTAGTCTCTCACGCTTGGGGTAAGGGGATCCAGATCTCGGCTCTTGACAGATGGCGTCCGTTCCCAGTAACTTACTCTGTGTGGGCGCAGGTCCTGACTCTGGGCCACACGTGCATGGCTCAGGTCGCTTCTGTGAGGAGTCCAGATCTTCTCAGGTGGCTTCTGACTCTGATGCAGCACAGGCCTGGGATCTGTGGTCCCTCTGGAACATGTCTGCTCCACTCTGCAGCATGGCATCAAATCTCTCTGTGTCTTGGCGCGCTGGGCTTTTATATCCAGGAAATCCTTCCTGGAGGTCACCTGATCAGGTGCAGCATCTGAATCTCTTCCCCCTTCAACTCTTCTGGCATAACTTGATTCTGCTTTATTTCGTCTGGCCAGCAGATGGCAACCTTTCCTCATCTCTGGCACATCCTGCAAGAATCTTCCTTCATTACACTCTACTACACATTCACACAGTTCAGTGGCACACAGCTGTCTTACATACACATATCTCTGCTACATACATACACACACCCCTGCAGCATGCACACAGCTCAGCTACATGAAAACACACAACTCTCATACATTCACAGACATAGCTTTCCTATATACACACATGTCTCATATATACACATACAGCTCCACTATGTACACTCGCACACACAGATATATATATATACGGTTGTGCTCAAAAGTTTACATACCCTGGCTGAATTTTTGCTTTCTTGGCCTTGTTTCAGAGAATATGAATGATAAAAAAAAACTTTTTCTCCACTCATGGTTATCGGTTGGGTGAAGCCATTTATTGTCAAATTACTGTGTTTTCTCTTTTTAAATCTTAATGACAACCAAAAACATCCAGATGACTCTGATCAAAAGTTCACATACCCCAGGTCTTAATACCGTGTATTGCCCCCTCTAACATCAATGACTGCTTGAAGTCTTTTGTGGTAGTAGTGGATGAGGTTCTTTATTTTCTCAGAATGCGCACTTGAGATCTCCCCAGAGTCTCTCAATGATATTGAGGTAAGGAGACTGAGATGGCCACTCCACAACCTTCACTTTGTTCTGCTGTAGCCAATGACAGGTCGACTTGGCCTTGTGTTTTGGATCGTTGTCATGTTGGAACGTCCAAGTACGTCCCATGCGCAGCTTCCAGGCTGATGAGTGCAAATTTGCCTCCAGTATTTGCTGATAACATGCTGCATTCATCTTTCCTTCAACTTTTACCAAGTTTCTTGTGCCTTTGTAGCTCACAAATCCCCAAAACATCAGCGATCCACCTCCGTGCTTTACAGTAGGAATGGTGTTCCTTTCATCATAGGCCTTGTTGACCTCTCTCTAAATGTAACGTTTATGGTTGTGGCCACAAAGTTCAATTTTGGTCTCATCACTCCAAATTACCTTGTTCAAGAAGTTTTGAGGCTTGTCTCTGTGCTGTTTGGCGTATTGTAGGCAAGATACTTTGTGGCATTTGCACAGTAATGGCTTTCTTCTGGCGACTCCACCATGCAGCCCATTTTTCTTCAAGTGCCTCCTTATTGTGCATCGTGAAACAGCCAACCGCTAGTTTTCAGAGAGTCCTGAATTTCAGCTGATGTTATTTGTGGGGTTGTCTTTGCATCCTGAACAATTTTCCTGGCAGTTGTGGCCTAAATTTTTGTTGGTCTACCTGACCGTGGTTTGGTTTTTACAGAGCCCCTGATTTTCCATTTGTTAGTCACGGTTTGAACTCTGCTGACTGGCATTATCAATTCCTTAGATATCTTTTTGTATCCCTTTCCTGTGTTATACAGTTCAACTACCTTTTTCCGTAGATCCATTGACAATTCTTTTTCTTTTCCCCATGACTCACAATCCAGAAACGTCAGTGGCTGGATAAAAGATGCAAGAGTCTGTCTGGATCCCAGAAACTCACTCAGCTTTTATGCACACACACTGATTACAAGCAAACAGGTCACAGGTGAGGATGTTACCTTTAGTAGCCAAATTCTGAGCATGTTATCAGGACAAAATTACCAGGGTATATGAACCTTTGATCAGGGTCATTTGGATGTTTTTTGGTTGTCATTAAGATTTAAAAAGAGAAAACACACTAGTTTGACAATAAATGGCTTCACCCAACCAATAACAATGAGTGGAGAAAAAGTTTTATTGTTATCATTCATATTCTCTGAAACAAGGCCAAGAAAGGAAAAATTCTGCCCTGGTATGTAAACTTTTGAGCACAACTGTATATATACACAAACGCACATAAAACAGACATACACACAACAACTGTATACATTACCACATTTTGAAATTCCTTTCAGGAATGTGACTTATCACATGATGTGAAATGTCCTTCTGCTAAACTGGAACGTGCAGTATCCTTACAGGTCCCAGTATCTTTCCTGTACCGCACCGATCAGATAGATCAGTGAAGGACAAGCACAGAGAGCATAGTTCTCTCAGTGATCAGGAAAGATGCTGTCATCACTCTCCTCGTGCAGAATAATCTGCCTCCAGACTGTAAGACGCATACACTTTTTAGCAAGTTTTTTCATTGCTAAAAAGTGTGTCTCATGTCTAATAGATACTGGTGGTAAAATTTACATTTGTTTACAACGCATTTTTGCCATGTATGTTATCATGGGTCAAAACCAAGAGTTTTAGCATGCTGAGTGAGTTCTCTTGTGGTGCCTTTAGCACTGATAAGTTGTCACACTCTTGCCTATAATTTTAATATTCTTCCAGTAAATTTTAGAACCCCTTCTTGAAGAAGCCCGTGCGAAACGTACGTAAAGGGGGATATCCTTACGTGGCTGACCGCCGACTACTGATAGCTGATTGCTGACTGCGCTTTGTTTGGTAATTATGTTTTAATAGGATATTTAATGAATTTATGAAGATCCATAGTGAATTTGTTCAAAGGGATGGTGCCTTTTAGACATGGGTTTACTCTGTTATGAGGTGCTAAGTTACATTTGAGGTTTAAGGCCCTTTTGACACCATCAATATGCCAAATGATGGATGGACATATATTATTTAGCAAGTTGTATTAAAGAGGTAATTTCTCTATTTATTTATTAAATGTAAAACTTGCTGCTTGTCGCCATTAGATGGCGATATTGTAACACCATCCCTTGGCATTCTTTCACTATAGAGATCTATGTACTGTTTATCCTGTCTTCTGAATAAAGATGCAATTCAGTGTTTGGTCATGCCATGTGATGCCTATTTATGCTATACTTGTATGCCTTTTTTAATAATTTTTTTCTGTTGTTTTTTATTGTGAATGAAATAAAGAATTGTTATTTTTTAAGAAACCTCGATCTGTGTTCATTGGTTTCAGTAAACTTTATAAGCCTGACAGTCTTTCTAGAAGACATATTGAGATGCATTTAAGTACTTGGGGTCCGTTAAATATAATTGATGGTGCCCAGTTCAGGAGATGTATGGATGCTATAGGTGAAGGCCATGTCATTATGTTCCACTACCTACTAAAAAAAATAAGTAGTGTAGGTCAGGAATTGAGAAAATGGAAGTTTTGCAAATAAATATTACAGCTATTATTTAATAGGCAAACATCACATGTAGAGTTTGCATGATATACAGTACAGACCAAAAGTTTGGACACACCTTCTCATTTAAAGTTTTTTTTGTATTTTCTTGACTATGGAAATTGTATATTCACACTGAAGGCATCAAAACTATGAATTAACACATGTGGAATTATATACTTAACAAAAAAGTGTGAAACAACTGAAAATATTTCTTATATTCTAGGTTTTTCAAAGTAGCCACCTTTTCCTGATGACTGCTTTGCACACTCTTGGCATTCTCTTGATGAGCTTCAAGAGGTAGTCACCGGAAATGGTCTTCCAACAATCTTGAAGGAGTTCCCAGAGATGTTTAGCACTTGTTGGCCCTTTTGCCTTCACTCTGCGGTCCAGCTCACCCCAAACCATCTTGATTGGGTTCAGGTCTGGTGACTGTGGAGGCCAGGTCAGCTGGCGTAGCACCCCATCACTCTCCCTCTTGCTCAAATAGCCCTTACACAGCCTGGAGGTGTGTTTGGGGTCATTGTCCTGTTGAAAAATAAATGATGGTCCAACTAAACGCAAACCGGATGGAATAGCAATGCTCTGTAAGATACTGTGGTAGCCATGCTGGTTCAGTATACCTTCAATTTTGAATAAATCCCCAACAGTGTCACCAGCAAAGCACCCCCACACCATCACACCTCCTCCTCCATGCTTCACGGTGGGAACCAGGCATGTAGAGTCCATCCGTTCACCTTTTCTGCGTCGCACAAAGACACGGTGGTTGGAAGCAAGGATCTCAAATTTGGACTCATCAGACCAAAGCACAGATTTCCACTAGTCTAATGTCCATTCCTTGTGTTCTTTAGCCCAAACAAGTCTCTTCTGCTTGTTGCCTGTCCTTAGCAGTGGTTTCCTAGCAGCTATTTTACCATGAAGGCCTGCTGCACAAAGTCTCCTCTTAACAGTTGTTGAAGAGATGTGTCTGCTGCTAGAACTCTGTGTGGCATTGACCTGGTCTCTAATCTGAGCTGCTGTTAACCTGCGATTTCTGAGGCTGGTGACTCGGATAAACTTATCCTCAGAAGCAGAGGTGACTCTTGGTCTTCCTTTCCAGGGGCGGTCCTCATGTGAGCCAGTTTCTTTGTAGCGCTTGATGGTTCTTGCAACTGCACTTGGGGACACTTTCAAAGTTTGCCCAATTTTTCGGACTGACTGACCTTCATTTCTTAAAGTAATGATGGCCACTCGTTTTTCTTTACTTAGCTGCTTTTTTTCTTGCCATAATACAAATTCTAACAGTCTATTCAGTAGGACTATCAGCTGTGTATCCACCTAACTTCTGCACAACACAACTTATGGTCTCAACCCCATTTATAAGGCAAGAAATCCCACTTATTAAACCTGACAGGGCACACCTGTGAAGTGAAAACCATTTCCGGTGACTACCTCTTGAAGCTCATCAAGAGGAATGCCAAGAGTATGCAAAGCAGTCATCAAAGCAAAAGGTGGCTACTTTGAAGAATCTAGAATATAAGACATATTTTCAGTTGTTTCACACTTTTTTGTTAAGAATATAATTACACATGTGTTAATTCATAGTTTTGATGCCTTCAGTGTGAATGTACAATTTTCATAGTCATGAAAATACAGAAAAATCATTAAATGCGAATGTGTGTCCAAACTTTTGGTCTGTACTGTACCTTCCTGGTACTTTATGTAAATTAGAAGCAAAATTGTTTGAAGATTACTTCTACCTAAATGGCAGAAAATGCACCTATCTTGGTGATGGATAGGACAGCTTGAGGGGATATGGAGGAGGCTGTTTTTTGAAAGGTGTAATTTAAATATTTTGCTAATAATTTATCGAAAGTATCATATTTTTCTAACTACTGAACTAATCTTTAAAACACACCCCAGGTTAAACTTCCTGGAGGTGTAAATTTGTGGAGGATTTGATAATACTACCTTTAATGCTGTAAGGTAAAATAGAGTGGATAGAGATCTAATGTTAGCATTTCTATGCAGCATGTATATTATTCTCATACATGTGCAGCAGGCAATTTATATGCATTCTATGCAGCACACACATACTCGCATCACTATGAATGCATAGTACATGCAAATTAAGCTCTGGTATTCATGCACACAGCTCTGCTACATACATACCCATAACTCAGTTACACACAGCTGTCTTACATACACACATCCATCTTTGTTACATACATTCCCACACCCCTGCAGCATACACACAGCTCAGCTACATACAAACATACAACTCTCCTACATTCACATACATAGCTTTCCTATATACACACATCTCTCATATATACACATACAAAGTACACTCACACACACCTCTTTTGATGTGCCTTTAGCACTAATAAGTTGTCACACTCTTGCCTATAATTTTAATATTCTTCCAGTAAACTTTATAAGCCTGACAGCCTTTCTAGAATACATATTGAGATGTACCATATTTTTCGGACTACAAGATGCACTGTTTTCCTCCAAAATTTTGGAGGGAAGTGGGGGGGTGCGTCTTTTAGTCTGAATATATACATATATGCTGTGGGTGGTAGTGGGTGTGGGGGGAGCAGGTGCGGCGGAGGAGCGGGGCACAGGAGGCAGTAGCCAGCTGCTGCATCCTACACTGTGCCCGCTGCTAAAGAAAATTAATATTCACTGCTCCCCACGCCCATGGGTGTGTAGAGCAGTGAATATTCATTTTCCTTAATAGCGGGCATACTGTACTCGCAGCGCAGCTCCTCGGCGGTCATGTGTGCCCGCTATTAAAGACCATGAATATTCACTACAACCCACTTCCATGGGAAAGGTCCCAGTATCTTTCTCTCCTGTACCGCACTGATCAGATAGATCATTGACCTGCCTCCGGACTTTAAGACGCATACACTTATTAGCAAGTTTTTTCATTGCCAAAAAAGGGCGTCTTATTATCTAATAGATACTGGTGTTAAAAATTACATTTGTTTACAATACACACAGCCATTGTATACATTACCACATTTTGAAATTCCTTTCAGGAATTTCTGGTTAAATAACCCTATAGGACTTTCCCATTGTCTTTGGAATTATATTGTCGTTTGAAATCCCAGTAGGACTTGCACACATAGACTTGCATTGAATAAAAAGCAAGAAAAAAATCAGACAGCACACGAACCGTGCATATGCTGGCCTATTTTTATGCACACATCTCAAAGGAACCACAAAAATTCCTCAGCCAAGTACAATGAATTCACAGCCAGAAACATCAGGATGGATAGAATAAACAAATGTTCTGTATTTTTATATATAATTTCACAAGCCCCCTACATTTAATAAACTTGCACCCTTAGGTGACTTTCATGTGGCTCTAAAGGGTGTTCAGCCTGGTTTATCCTAATAAATAATTGTAAAAAATTACGTGGGGTTCCCCCTATTATTGATAATCAGCAAAGGTAAAGCAGACAGCTGTGGGCTGATACTATGAGTCTGAGAAGGTCCTTTCTTTATTGGACACTTCCCAGCCTAAAAATACCAGCCCGCAGCCGCTCTACAAGTGGCGCATCACATGAGATACCCCAATTCTGGCGCTTTGCCTCACTCTTCCCAATTGCCCTGCTGTGGTGGCAATTGAGGTAATGGTACTTGGGGTTTATGACAGTGGTGATTTGTCAAAAATCACAGGCCAATATTGAGTCAATGGGCAGCTAATGGTACCCACGTTCCGGTGCCGTTTCTCACCCTGTGAAGGTCCTATTCATACCAAACTTTCACGGTGAACAGAGCTCATCTACACCTACACAAAGCTGGTTCGGGTACCAGGTTAGGCCAAAATCCGGTAACGTTTACTTTGGTACTGAGGGTCCAATCTGAAACCTGAGATAATCATTTTGTAACACTAGATCTCCTGTTTCCACAGACACATCACATGTACTTTTCTTAGTACTGCAACCAGCTTATGTTAACCAAGTAGCAGTCAGGGGTATACCGTCCATAGCGGCAGCCCGCGCAGTGGCTATGGGGCCCTTGAGACAGGGGGGCCCGATGTTAAAACAGTATCAGACCGCCCCCATCACAATTTCAACAGTATCTGCATCCTTGGGATGCAAACACAGTTGAAAACAAACAGGCTTGGTCAGAACCACCGGAGGATTCTGTGGCCCGGAGTCGGGTGAAAGATCTACCTCTGCTCCTCTGGCTGCACTGCTCTGAAAGTGCAGGAGAGGAGGCTCCTCCCACCAGCCCCAGGCTCCAGCAGAGTTGCTGCCTACAGCATGGCCCCTACTCTCCTGGATGTGTCCCCTGCTGCTTACTTCTCCGTTCTCCTCCTCCTGCCTTCACCCCTACAATTAAAGCAAGATAGCTCTGCAGTCGGGCCCTGGGGGATGGGAGGCTGCACCAGAGAGAAATACATCATGTGCAATCATCTGCAGAGAGGTTAAGTTCATGTGTAATGTGTGTGTATATGTGTGTGTGTGTGTGTGTGTGTGTGTGTGTGTGTGTGTGTGTGCGTGTGTGCTTACGTGTGTGTACAGGTGCTTCTCACAAAATTAGAATATCATCAAAAAGTTAATTTATTTCAGTTCTTCACTACAAAAGGTGAAACTCATATATTATATAGAATCATTACAAACAGTGTGATCTATTTCAAGTGTTTATTTCTGTTAATGGTGATTATGGCTTGCAGCCAATGAAAACACAAGTCATTATCTCAGTAAATTAGAATACTTTATAACAGCTTGAAAAATGTTTTTAAAATCCGAAATGTTGGCCTGCTGAAATGTATGTTCAGTAAATGCCCTCAATACTTGGTCGGGCTCCTTTTGCATCAATTATTGCATTAATGCGGCGTGGCATGGAGGCGATCAGCCTGTGGCACTGCTGAGGTGTTATGGAAGCTCAGATTGCTTTGATAGCAGCCTTCAGCTCGTCTGCATTGTTGAGTCTGGTATCTCTCATCTTCCTCTTGACAAGCGGACATAGATTCTCTATGGGGTTAAGGTCAGGCGAGTTTGCTGGCCAATCAAGCACAGTGATACTGTTGTTTTTAAACCAGGTATTGGTACTTTTGGCAGTGTGGACAGGTGCCAAGTCCTGCTGGAGAATGACATTTCCATCTCCAAAAAGCTTGTCGGCAGAGGGAAGCATGAAGTGCTCTAAAATTTCGTGGTAGACGGCTGCGCTGACTTTGGTCTTGATAAAAGACAGTGGACCTAAACCAGCAGATGACATGGCTCCTCAAACCATCACTGATTGTGGAAACTTCACACTATTCCTCAAGCAGCTCGGATTGTGCGCCTCTCCACTCTTCCTCCAGACTCTGGGACCTTGACTTCCAAATGAAAATTGGAACTCTGGGACCTTGTGGAGTGTGTCAATGACTGCCTTCTGGACATCTGTCAAGTCAGCAGTCTTACCCATGATTGTGGAGCCTACTGAAACAGACTAAACAACCTGTTTTTTTGTTAATTATTCTAATTTACTGAGATAATGACTTTTGTGTTTTCATTGGCTGTGAGCCATAATCATCAACATTAACAGAAATAAGCACCTGAAATAGATCACTCTGTTTGTAATGACTCTATATAATATAGTTTCACTTTTTGTGTTGAAGAACTGAAATAAATGAACTTTTTGATGATATTCTAATTTAGATGCACCAGGTGACAGCTGATGTAATCAGCCATCATGTGCCTTAACAGCCATGGGTGTGTATTGCTAATAAAAATATGGATATCTTATAGCCTACATATTGTAACATATTGTTTATATGCTTTGATAAAGTGTGGTCATTAGACCAAGTGTGGAATGTATTGCAAATATGGTTGTCTGAATCCAAGCACTATAATATTGCAATATACTGCAGTATAATATTGATATACTCTGATACTGAGAAACTAGTTCTTTCACATGAACTGTCCTTGATGCATGCTATCCACAAAGTGTTTGCTAGGTGTCAATACAGTAAGACAATGTTAATTGTTCTATGGTCTATGAAGTTGTGTGTTTCAAAGATTCATTATCCTGATTTGTACACAAGTGACCACTGTGATATTTGCTTTGACAAATAGTGTTATTGTAACCAAAATACTGATTCAAATAATGTGTGTACACTTACCATTATGTTCCATGAGAAATACATAGATCTATTGTCTAAAACAATGTTTATAAGTAAACTTCTCGAAATTACAGAACCTGGCCAATTCGGTATTATCGACGAATCATACTTATAAACATTAACCAGCTTTATGCTTCCATTGTCTAAACCTTATAAAAGTCACTGGAATCATGATACAGACATAAGCTTTCTTGTGTAGACTTCTCAGGGGTTCTCTGTCAATTAGACAGATGATGCTCATAAACTCCTAGATGAAGAAGCCATAAGTTGTACCTGCACTGATGTGTAGTGTTGTATGTACCTGCCCATGCAGTGTTGTGTAGACTTCCAGCGATTTCTCTGTCTTGGTGAAATTTCTTCTCTGATCTTCCAGACGGATGATGTTTAAAAGCTCCTTGGTGATGAAGTGAATACATATATATATGTACTTAACCTTTGTATTATAACATGTACAAAAGTGTATGCAATATCAGCATATCATACTATTCCTTTAATTATATATTTTACGTTTTATATCAACTATTATAAATAAAATTGCGTTATATTGCAAAGGGTTGCCTTCTTTAAAGCCGTATCCGAACCTTAGTGTCAAAACTATTGGCAAAACATTTGGCGTAGTCGGCAGGATACGCAGAAGGCTCAGAAGTTCTTTTTGTTAAAAATTACAATCATCTTGAATTTATAAGGACTCTGTGTGATAAGGTGTGATAGAGTGATATTGCAGTGATATTGCGTAAAGCATGCCTTTCTTTAAGAGAAAGGTAGGTGTGAGTCTATTGAGATTCCTGGTTGGGAACAGACTCCCTTTAATATTTTGGCAACCAAATGGTCCCACAGTGTTGGTTTGAGTGAACCATGAGACAAATGTCAGAAGGATGCGGAACCTGATGATGTGGTTTCATGCTTGCAGAAAGTGAAAGTAGAAAAAGGTAAAGAGTTGGGTGCTGTTGGCAGGCGTGGATGTGTTAAGGGAGGGCAATAACCCTTCACGGTTGACCAAGTGAGTGTCAAAATTATTATGTTGATTGGCAATCCACAGAAAACCAAACGGAGGCAATGTGTGCTCTGTATTGGGAGGATGCAAAGAATCTCTGATCCCGTTTATTTTGCTTAGCATTTTATATTGTTTTGAGTATATCAAACAGCCAATCAACTCTACAGCCATACTACAATACTATAGGCTAACTGATGTTAGTACAATTATTACGGAAAACACATATATGGTCATATTATCATTGTTAGTTTGAAGCACTATGGAAATTTTACAAGGTCAAACCTGGCCTAAACAAGTTAGATAACAGAGTGTCTGACAAAATGTTCTCTTGAGAAAAAGTTAGTGTGAGATAAGTTCCATGGGAAGAAAAAGAAAGAATGTATGTTATGCAAGGAGTGATAATAATAACATGATTTTAAAGCAAGCAGCCAAAATGGAGTTGCTCTAGCATGAGTATCAATATGTCCTTTACATTCCCCCCTAAAAGTTATGTTATTATCAACAATAAAGGTGCTTTCCCAGGGTCATGGTTTGAGCCTGAGGGACATTGGTCTTCACCCAATTAGTGCCCTTGTTACCAATTGGGGCTGTCGCGGCATGTCCACCCCCCCTTGTTTGTTGATATAATCATAAAGTTCAGATCTGAAATTGGTTGGGGCAAGCGGGTAAAGGTCATCATTCCCTTGTCATCCAGGTCCTCAATGCTGGTTACATCTGGGAGGTCCGTGTACAGTAGCACTGGATGTCGGTTAACAGTGTCCTCCTTGCTCTCTGATGACTGGCAGGTTTTCCTCATGCAAAATGGGATACAATAAAAGACTAGTTTTAGTAAAACATATATTAACAAGCAAGCAACAATATGCAACACTCCTTGGTCAACTCGTTATGTTTGTTATACTCTTCCCTGAGTTTCCTAATGTCTCCATTTTAGTCTTTAACCGTATGGTAGAGTCGGGGTCAATATATGGGTCAATATAGTGACAACAGGCTGGGCCTACAACCTGACACACATCCCTCCTTGAGCTGCTGTCAAATAGTCCAGCACTAACGTATGTTGATTAGCCACTATAATAAGCTGATTCTGCACTGCAACAGTAGTATTAATTACTTCCAAAATATTCCAAATCTGGTCATCTAAGTAGTCAGTGACTTCCACTAACTTGTCCCACATTTATGTAACCATAGGGTAGAGGAAGACGGTACTGAATATCTTATTGGGTACACTCATTTGTACTAAATGAGGTCTTCCTGATGGTCGTGGGGTGTTGTCTTTGGCACGTTTATAACGTTTATAGATGGTATGAAGAGGGATGGCTCTCATATCTACTTTACTATGGGGAATAAGATAAGTGGCTGAAGTTAGCCGGCCCAACGTACAAGTCCCCCCTACTCTGACTGGGAGCGATTTATACGCATTATTCCCACAGACCCAATATGTGGCTGATGGCAAATCCCATAAAGCAGAGTGCTGTAATACTAATTTATGTACCAAATTGATTAAAACGGTGTTATTTGATAACATACACCATGAAGACATTTGTCCCAGGGGGCTACAATATCCAACATCCGGATTGCCACATGTTGGATCACTAGGCTTATATTCAGAAGATTCATTACAAGGGACGTTACCAGATATTTTATAACGTGTCATCGGTACCTTTTATAAACAGATTTGCATGTACCCATGAGTGATTATGAATGTATCTTTCCAATAATGATGGTGTGGGACGGACCGCCAGAAAGGGCATACTAGCGGCTGAAACTGGTGAGTGAGTACATATCCAACAGTCACTGATCTGGTTGTTTTCTAATTGTCTCAATTCTTGTACCAAAATCTGATGGTCAGTAATGAACTTATTATTAAAGGGGTCAGTACTCTGTTGTAGGCTATTCCAGGTATTGACTAGTTTAACCATACATATTATCATAAAACATCTCAGCTGTTGGGATTGTCAGGAGCACTTGGTATGATCCGTCATACAATGGTTCTAGTCCGTGTTTCCGAACATGCTTCTTCACATACACATAATCTCCAGGCCTGAGGGTATGACAACCTTCTGCATCAGCTGGATCTGGAATAGAAGATGATACTAACGCATGGGTGTTAGTTAAGGCTTTGGCAAACTGAATCACATATTGCACAACATAATCTGTTTCTTCTGATAATTGTTGTGGGGTAAATCTAGCTATAGCTGGTTGTGACCTAAATAGTATCTCATAGGGTGACAGTTTGTGTTTCCCTATGGGGGTGGTGCGTATGTGATATAGTGCAATGGGAAGGAGCTCAGGCCACTGGGCCGTAGTCTCCTGCATCATTTTGGTTAACTGCCTTTTCAGTGTGCCATTCAATCTCTCCACCTTGCCACTTGACTGTGGATGGTAAGGAGTATGTAACATCACTGTTGATCCGATCATGGTAAGTATTTCTTGATATACGCATGAGGAAAAGCCTGGTCCTTCATCACTTTTGATAACTTCTGGGACTTCATACCGGCAAACAACTTCAGAGACCAGCTTCTTGGCGGTAGTCTTGGCAGTCATGTTTGGAACGGCGAATGCTTCTGGCCAACTGGAAAACATATCCACTACCCCTAAGCAGTCCATGGGCCCAGGCCGCAATGGCTGGATACAGGAGTCGAGGCAAACAGTACAGTTGTTTCTTCTTCCATAGCCCATCTATCAACTTAGCACCCACCTCCTTCTACGACTGGCGTTCTTCTTTAGCGCGTAGAGCGTGTGGAGCGTAGCTTTGTGATTGGAGGGACCGGTTGATGCTCTTCTGCAGGTTGATCCTGGGTTGGCACGGAATTTAGCTGTTTGGCCTGTTGCCGTGTAAGAGCCATGGACATGGATGTCAGAAGAAGAGCTGCTCGCTTAGCATGGAGATGAGCAAGTGCATTACCTCTTGCTTCAGGGGCATCTGGTCGGGTATGAGCTTTTACCTTTACGACAGCCAACTGTCTTGGTAGTTGCACCACTGTAACATACCTGGCGGCGTCCTTGCATAGTGGTCCATCTCCCACTGTGCAAGAGCGCGCACTTGATCTCCTGTCCAGAATGTCTCTCTGGCTTCCCTCCATGCTGTCTGTTTGTGTCTGTTTCTGCTGCTTAAGGGCGGCGCCCGATCACTTCCTGCTTTTTGTACCTGCTGTGGGTCACACCTCTTGTGCGTCCTCAGCCTATTGCTGTCTGTCACCTGGTATATAGCTCAGCTGCGCCCATCTATCCCTGCCTGAGCATAGTGTTTCTTTCAGTGTGTGCTTGCACTCTGAAGGTGCCAGGTCCCGTTCTGTGTTCTCTTGTCTGCCTATCCTGGAGGCTGTATTTCCAGGCCTGTCTGAACACGCTCCTAGCCTGTTCCTCCTGCCTTCTAGGGGCCGTTTACCTAGACCTGTTCCTGTATCTTGTCTGACCTGTCTGAACACGCTCCTAGCCTGTTCCTCCTGCCTTCTAGGGGCCGATTACCTAGACCCGCTCCTGTATCTTGTCTGTCCTGTCTGAACACGCTCCTTGCCTGTTCGTCCTGCCTCTCTGGGGGCCGTATTCCCAGACCCGCTCCTGTATCCCGCTGCAGTGTCGGTCTCCTCCGTACACTCAGTTCCAGTCTGAACTCTCTCCTATCCTTTACCTGTTTTGCCTCTATGTCCATTCCCTTCCTTTTTCTGCAGAGTCTGAACTCGTACCTAACTCCTGCTTGTTGTCTCTGTACTCCCGTTTGTGAGTTTGTGGTCCACTCGCTACTTCACTGCAAGTACCCTGTGGGTGTCTGGCTCTGCCTTTCCCTTCCTGTCTGTTCCGTGTGAACAGAGCCCTGTCCCCTCTACTCAGCCTAGCCTGCTCTGACTCCTTTGCTCACCGCTCCGGCGGTTCTAGTCTGCTCTGACTCCTTTGCTTACCGCTCCGGCGGTTCTAGCCTGCTCTGACTCCTTGCTCACTGCTCCGGCAGTCCTGTCCTGCCCTGCTTCTGCCTGCTGCTCCGGCAGTCCTGTCCTGCCCTGCTTCTGCCCGCTGCTCCGGCAGTCCTGTCCTGCCCTGCTTCTGCCCGCTGCTCCGGCAGTCCTGTCCTGCCCTGCTTCTGCCCGCTGCTCCGGCAGTCCTGTCCTGCCCTGCTTCTGCCCGCTGCTCCGGCAGTCCTGTCCTGCCCTGCTTCTGCCCGCTGCTCCGGCAGTCCTGTCCTGCCCTGCTTCTGCCCGCTGCTCCGGCAGTCCTGTCCTGCCCTGCTTCTGCCCGCTGCTCCGGCAGTCCTGTCCTGCCCTGCTTCTGCCCGCTGCTCCGGCAGTCCTGTCCTGCCCTGCTTGTGCTCGCTGCTCCTGCAGCCCTGTCCTGCTCTGTTCTTGCCCACCGCTTCGGGCGTTCCCTCTCTGCTGTGGTTGTCTACCGCATCTGCGGTTCTGTGACCCAGTCTGTACTGGGTCTTAACCTTTCTGTGCTCCAGCCCGTCCTTTCGGCCAGTACCTCCCTGCCTGCATACTCGCCTGTATCCACCCATCTGCATACCTGCCGTGTTTGCTTATATCCACCAGTCTGTGCCAGCCTAACCTGCCTGTTCCTGAGTCCCAGTGTGTACTGGGTCCTATCCCGCCTGTGTTCCTACCTGCTAGTGCCTCCCTGTCTGCACTCTAGCTGTGCTTGCCTGTACCCCTCTACCTGTATTGTTCCTGAGTCCCAGTGTGTACTGGGTCCTATCCCGCCTGTGTTCCTACCTGCTAGTGCCTCCCTGTCTGCACTCTAGCTGCGCTTGCCTTTACCCGCCTGCCTGCATACCAGTCGTGCCTGCCTATACCCTCCAGTCTGTGCGCCAGCCTAACCAGCCTGATCCAGTAATCCCTGTGTGGGTCAACCCCCGTGTCCGGAGTTTGACCTGGAGTAGCACCTGGTCCCTCTGCCCGGTTTCTCCCTGGTGCACTGGCGTCGTATGCCGTCGTGCCATCTTGGTCGGATCGGCCAGATACTTAGTCACGCCCCTCCAGGCACTCTCCGGTTCATGGTCCAGTGGAATCACTACAATCACACGCACACGCCGCTCAGCCCGGGCGTGTGCATAACAGCATGCTCAGGCCATGGTTCCCGTTGAGCCCCACGGCCTTCGCTCTCTGAGAAGTTTTCCAGCGAATACATGCATTAAAATAAATAAATAAATTTTTTTTTTTCCTTAGCTGAGTTCCAGGCGAATTACGCACCGTCCAGATGGATCTATCAGCTCTCGTTCCTGCGGATCCGCCACGTTACTATGGGGATCCAAGACAGTGTCGTGCATTTGTGGAGCAATGCATGCTACACTTTAAGGCCTACCCTCTCTATTTTCCTTCCGATTGGGCTAAAGTGGCCTTTATGATTGACTACCTAGCGGGTGATGCCTTGAAATGGGTCACCCCCCTATGGGAAGCATGGGATCCTGTCGTCCTTGACCTGCAGGCCTTCCTGGTGGCCTTTCGTATGGTCTTCGAGGACCCTAACCCTGAAGCCCCTGCTGAAGCTTCACTTCCCAATATCCCGGAGCAGCCCCGACGGGTAATGTGTGTGGGTAGCGCAATAGTCCTCCAGCCCAATGAGACTACTGCCCACCCAGAATCCTCACAGGGTGACTACGCTTTCCGGAATACTTCTCCCAACCTCAAGAGGCAGTCCAGACGTGCTAGACATAGAGGCAAGCCGTCACGCCAGGGTCTGTCCTCCCTGAGACCTCCTGACCCCAACCTTGAAGTCCCTACTGAAGCTTCATCTCCCTGTATCCCGGAGAAGCCCCAACGGGTAATGTGCGTGGGTAGTGCACCAGTTCTCCTGCCCGAAGAGACTTCTGCCCATCCAGACTCTACACAGGAGAACTTCCTGCACCCGGCATCAGATGCTTCACCCACTTTAACCGGTGTGCATGTCCAAGGATGCTCCAAAGCTGTGGTTACCTCAGAGTCTGTGCACCTCTACTACCTGGCGGAGGACCCCCTGTTGCCTCCTGAATCCTCCGGGATACCACTCGATGACAAATGGAGAGAGAATTCTCTACACCCGGTACTCGATACTTTGTCCGCTTCGTCCTGTGAGCCTGACAATGGGTACCCCAAAGTGGTAGTTACCCCCGAGTCTCTACACCCCTCCGACCAGGCGGAGGACCTCCAGTTGTCTCCTGAACCCTTCGGGGTGCTACCTGGTAGCGAAAGGACAGAGACTCTCCTATACTCTGTACCTGATACCTCGCTCGCTTCGTCCAGTGAGTCCAACCTAGTGTACTCTGAAGCAGTGGTTACTCCCGAGTCTCTACACTCCTCTGACCAGGCGGAGGACCTCCAGTTGTCTCCAGAACCCTTCGGGGTGCCACCTGGTGGTAAATGGACAGAGACTTTCCTATATCCTGGATCTGATACCTCGCTTGCTTCGTCCAGTGAGTCCGACCTAGTGTACTCTGAAGCAGAGGTTACCCGTGAGTCTCTACACCCCTCTGACCAGGCGGAGGACCGCCAGTTGTCTCCAGAACCCTTCGGGGTGCCACCTGGTGGAGAATGGACAGAGACTTTCCTATACTCGGTACCCGATACCTCGCCTGCTTCGTCCAGTGAGTCCGACCTAGTGTACTCTGAAGCAGATGTTTTCTCTGAGCCTCTGCACTCTTCTGACCCGGCGGAGGACCTCCAGTTGTTTCCTGAATCCTCCGGGGTACCACCAGAAAACAAAGAGACAGTGACTTTTCCTCATTATGTACCTGATAACCCGTCTATTTCTTCCTGTGAGCTTGACAAGATGTACCTCGAAGCAGAGATTACCCCCAAGTCTCTGTCCCCCTCCAACCCGGTGGAGGACTTCCAGTTGTCTCCTGTACCCTCTGGGGTGCCACCTGAAAATATGTGGAGAGAGACTTCCTTGTGTGCTGTTCCTGGTACTCCACCCGTTTCGTCTGTTGCTAAGGGTGGCTGGATGGGAGGTAGCATCCTAGCTACCCAGAGGAGACCAGTTTTTCCGGTGGACAGTGGAAGTGATCTCTTCGAAGTGAAGAATTGGCCCTCGAATTCCCTGCGGAAGATTCTGGCAGGCCTGAAGAAGAGGGGGCGTAAGGGGGGGGGTACTGTAACATACCTGGCGGCATCCTTGCATAGTGGTCCATCTCCCACTGTGCAAGAGCGCGCACTTGATCTCCTGTCCAGAATGTCTCTCTGGCTTCCCTCCATGCTGTCTGTTTGTGTCTGTTTCTGCTGCTTAAGGGCGGCGCCCGATCACTTCCTGCTTTTTGTACCTGCTGTGGGTCACACCTCTTGTGCGTCCTCAGCCTATTGCTGTCTGTCACCTGGTATATAGCTCAGCTGCGCCCATCTATCCCTGCCTGAGCATAGTGTTTCTTTCAGTGTGTGCTTGCACTCTGAAGGTGCCAGGTCCCGTTCTGTGTTCTCTTGTCTGCCTATCCTGGAGGCTGTATTTCCAGGCCTGTCTGAACACGCTCCTAGCCTGTTCCTCCTGCCTTCTAGGGGCCGTTTACCTAGACCTGTTCCTGTATCTTGTCTGACCTGTCTGAACACGCTCCTAGCCTGTTCCTCCTGCCTTCTAGGGGCCGATTACCTAGACCCGCTCCTGTATCTTGTCTGTCCTGTCTGAACACGCTCCTTGCCTGTTCGTCCTGCCTCTCTGGGGGCCATATTCCCAGACCCGCTCCTGTATCCCGCTGCAGTGTCGGTCTCCTCCGTACACTCAGTTCCAGTCTGAACTCTCTCCTATCCTTTACCTGTTTTGCCTCTATGTCCGTTCCCTTCCTTTTTCTGCAGAGTCTGAACTCGTACCTAACTCCTGCTTGTTGTCTCTGTACTCCCGTTTGTGAGTTTGTGGTCCACTCGCTACTTCACTGCAAGTACCCTGTGGGTGTCTGGCTCTGCCTTTCCCTTCCTGTCTGTTCCGTGTGAACAGAGCCCTGTCCCCCCTACTCAGCCTAGCCTGCTCTGACTCCTTTGCTCACCGCTCCGGCGGTTCTAGTCTGCTCTGACTCCTTTGCTTACCGCTCCGGCGGTTCTAGCCTGCTCTGACTCCTTGCTCACTGCTCCGGCAGTCCTGTCCTGCCCTGCTTCTGCCTGCTGCTCCGGCAGTCCTGTCCTGCCCTGCTTCTGCCCGCTGCTCCGGCAGTCCTGTCCTGCCCTGCTTCTGCCCGCTGCTCCGGCAGTCCTGTCCTGCCCTGCTTCTGCCCGCTGCTCCGGCAGTCCTGTCCTGCCCTGCTTCTGCCCGCTGCTCCGGCAGTCCTGTCCTGCCCTGCTTCTGCCCGCTGCTCCGGCAGTCCTGTCCTGCCCTGCTTCTGCCCGCTGCTCCGGCAGTCCTGTCCTGCCCTGCTTCTGCCCGCTGCTCCGGCAGTCCTGTCCTGCCCTGCTTCTGCCCGCTGCTCCGGCAGTCCTGTCCTGCCCTGCTTGTGCTCGCTGCTCCTGCAGCCCTGTCCTGCTCTGTTCTTGCCCACCGCTTCGGGCGTTCCCTCTCTGCTGTGGTTGTCTACCGCATCTGCGGTTCTGTGACCCAGTCTGTACTGGGTCTTAACCTTTCTGTGCTCCAGCCCGTCCTTTCGGCCAGTACCTCCCTGCCTGCATACTCGCCTGTATCCACCCATCTGCATACCTGCCGTGTTTGCTTATATCCACCAGTCTGTGCCAGCCTAACCTGCCTGTTCCTGAGTCCCAGTGTGTACTGGGTCCTATCCCGCCTGTGTTCCTACCTGCTAGTGCCTCCCTGTCTGCACTCTAGCTGTGCTTGCCTGTACCCCTCTACCTGTATTGTTCCTGAGTCCCAGTGTGTACTGGGTCCTATCCCGCCTGTGTTCCTACCTGCTAGTGCCTCCCTGTCTGCACTCTAGCTGCGCTTGCCTTTACCCGCCTGCCTGCATACCAGTCGTGCCTGCCTATACCCTCCAGTCTGTGCGCCAGCCTAACCAGCCTGATCCAGTAATCCCTGTGTGGGTCAACCCCCGTGTCCGGAGTTTGACCTGGAGTAGCACCTGGTCCCTCTGCCCGGTTTCTCCCTGGTGCACTGGCGTCGTATGCCGTCGTGCCATCTTGGTCGGATCGGCCAGATACTTAGTCACGCCCCTCCAGGAACTCTCCGGTTCATGGTCCAGTGGAATCACTACAATCACACGCACACGCCGCTCAGCCCGGGCGTGTGCATAACAACCACTTCCATCAATTGTCTGATGCTTTCAGCATTTTTCACAGTCTGCAGTCAGAGCTTTGAGCTCTGCTTCTTGTGCTGACATACTGGGAGGTAAGACTGCTGCCTCTACCAATGTATCTTCAGTTGTGACAGCATATCCAGTATGAAACCTGCCAGAGGTGTCAACATATCTGGATCCATCCGTATATAACGTAAGTTCTGGGTCATCCAAGGGTACTTCCCCCACTAGAACAAGTGGAGTTGACTCCGCAGTAATTTGTTCCAGACAATCATGCGGTGGAGCCTTTTTCCCCTCTCCTTCAGGTGCTGGTAGCAGGGTGGCTGGGTTGATGGTGGTGTAACTTCACATTTTCTGGCAAAATCAACGAACACTGCAGCCACAGGTGTCTCTGTGTAGACAGATGTTTAGGTTGCTGTGTGGCGTGAACCGCTCGTAGACAGCTGGGGGAGAGATGCGCTAGGTAATAAACGACTGGGCGCTGCTTTGTACAGTGTCTCTGCGTGAGTACTCCGGCTGCATGTCCTCCTGTCTCAGAGGCATACAAATGGAAAGGTTGAGCATAGTCCAGATTTCCAAGGGCAGGGGCTGTCATTTTCCTTGACTTTAGTTGCTCAAAGGCTTGTTGCAGCTGTTCTTGGTGGTCCTTGTTGTTGACATCAGCCAGAGTGTCTTCTTTTAATGCATCTTAGAGGGGCGGCTGCATGAGACGTGAGGCGTCTGGGATCCATTGTCTGCAGTATGTACATAGTCCGAGGAACCATTGCAGCTCTATGGGATCTTTTGGGAACGGTAGTGCGTAGATGACCGTCTTCCTTTCTTCTGTGAGATGTCTGGCACCCTGAGTAAGGCAATGGCCTAAGAAGACCACTTGCCGGGCCAAAACTGAAGTTTCGAGGCTGAGACTCGACAATTCAGTTTTGCTAGATGCTTGAGGAGACTAACACTGGCCCTGATGGACATTTGCTCCGTGTAAATGTAATATGTAATGTAATATGTAAATGCAAACAGAAACTGACAGTCTTTGTGTAGTGGAATGCTAATAAAAAAACAAAAACGTTTGCTAAATCAATTACTGTAAACCAGACAACGTGTATGTGCATCTATTAGAAACTTAAGGATACATGACCATCTAGAGAATTAGTTTACATCACCAAATTTTAGCCCTAATGTCAAAGTGGACATAAATATGTGCTGTTGAGGGTAGTGGATTGATTAGCCAACTTATCCTGAGCCCATATTTTAAGGGCTTGACAGAAGTTAAACCCACTCTCATATGTATTGGCGTCTAATGCTCTGTCACACACTGATTATGATGATCTTCCTCATACACATTCTGGGTGTAGTGTGTATTGCTGCCTGTATTCTGGGTGTGCCAAGATGGCCGCAACCAGAAGGAAGCATACTACAGGAAGGGTGCACCAAGATGGCCACCACCAAAGGGACATTTGGTCAGAGACCGGAGGTGATGCAATGGGTGTAGCAACATGGCCGCTGCAGGAAGGGTTGGAACTTTGGGCGGACATAGGTATAACAGATGAGGATGGGGCACTAGAAGTGGCTTGGGTAGTAGCGAGGGGAGTGCGTGACATGCAACACAGTAATCTACTGACAATGGATTCTGCTGGCCACAATTAGAACATTCCCAACAATTCATTACTCCGCCATTATCGGAGAGCAGTATCTTTGTAATACACATAACATAGCATCGTGTTTCCCTTATTGTCTGCATTTTCTTCCTCCATTCACCTTTTTTTTTTTTCCTGCTCTGTATCAAGCCAAGGCCGTTTTGCTATGCTAGCAGCTGTAACTGGGCGCTTATCTGGCAGCGTGCATATTTCAGTTAACCATTTAAGTTTCTCCACATATCCACATACTTTTTCCTTCTGTCAACAAACTCAGCGCAACCTTTTTTTTCACATGCATTTACTTTTCAACATTTCAACATCCCATTATCTTCCTTGCTGCATTTAACATCTTGTACTGTAATCTTACACAATGACATTACTCTTTTGGTTTTCTCTACATGTATAACAAAATGACATGATAGCTGTCCGGCTCTTGTAGCCATCACCTCTCCTTCTCTTAACGGGCCATGGTCACGGATGTAATCATTAGATGCAGCTTGTATTGTAGGTCCCCCAATACGACATATCTCTGCAGCTAGCCCCCACCCATGCTGCAGTTTCGCATTTGCTGCGTTTACAATGATCCCAACCTGCTGTTGTGGTATACTCCCAATACCTATTCTCAGTATAGTAGAGAATTCTGAAGGACCATTTAGTAAATCAGACGCCACCTCCTCATACTAGCGTCCATGTTCTATTTCCCCAGTTTGGGAGAGGGTGAATAGGGAAGAGTTCAGAGGACCCTGGGTCCCTCTGAATGGAATATGATGGTAGGGGCAGGTGGGGGTAGTGATTCATAATACCCCCCGTCAGCGTTAAGTAATGGGTAGGTTGGTGCTACAACACCGGGTTTACGTGCGTGCTTCACAATTATAGCATGTCCTGCGCCATCCTGGATTAGTGACCCAACACACATTACAGAGCCAACCGTCTGGGTTATATGATGGTGGCTGGCTCTCAGTGGGAAGTGCAGGGTATTTAATCTCATAAGGTATAAATTGCTCAGTTTCCGGATTCAGGGGCTGGGGTATTGCTACATTTGTGGGAGATGCTTCTTTAGGGGCTCTAGATTTGGATTGTGGACACATAAGTTGGGAAGGGGGGGACCTACTTCCTCCTGTACTTTTTCAACATATTCTTCATCACAAATCTCATGTGCCACTTTCCTAAAGTTTTCAGCATCTTCCAACAATCCACAGCAGTCAACTAATCTACCCCTTTGCTGCCGGATGCCTTCATCCCACAACACAGGCTGAAGCCTCCCCTCCACAGGAAAATTTAACACCTTAAACACTTTTGGCACGTGCTTAAATGATCTTTTCCCTTCTCGACTGATCATGATATTCATCACATCCTCCCTCTCCTTCGGGGGAGACAAATTCTTTCTGCTCCACAGAAACATTGATTATTCACTACAACTGACAAAAAGATCCTTAATTTGTGCACAGCGGAGTCTGGCCAGAGCTCCCAGCTGTTCCACTACTAACTCACCCCTCCCGTCGGGGGAATTCTTTCACACAACAAATGAAAGGAGGTGCACTTCTGCTGCTATGCAGCTTTGCAGCGCACCGGACACTCGATATACGTATATCTACTTGCGTGTCCTACCCAATCTTCGATCACCTGCCGCGACTGAAACTAACAATGTTCAGTCTCTCCTAAGGATTTTTGTCCAAAGCTGAGAAAGATTCACACAATATTCACTTGTAAATCCGAGGTGATACTGCTTTGAAGTTAAATAATATCAGACCCCTAATGAGACTACACCCCTTATAGTCTCACCTTTGACTATATCCAACCAGGACACCCGGAGATACTGCAAACAACCACACACTACGTGGAAACCACGCCAAACGGTCAGTGTCACTAGTAAAGAACTGGTGCACTTACCGTGGCTTTTTGTGGGGGATGATCAGTCCCAATTCCAGTGGGGGAGGCTGAAGGCAGGTCTCTCTTTGTGGTCGTCCAGAGGTGGAGGGGCGTCCCTGGTTAGGGATCCGAGTCACGGCACCAGCTGTTAAGGGAGGGCAATAACCCTTCACGGTTGACCAAGTGAGTGTCAAAATTATTATTTTGATTGCGCAATCCACAGAAAACCAAACGGAGGCAATGCGTGCTCTGTATTGTCGGGATTCAAAGAATCTCTGATCCCGTTTATTTTACTTAGCATTTTATATTGTTTTGAGTATATCAAATAGCCAATCAACTCTACAGCCATACTACAATACTATAGGCTAACTGATGTTAGTACAATTATTACGGAAAACACATATATGGTCATATTATCATTGTTAGTTTGAAGCACTATGGAAATTTTACAAGGTCAAACCTGGCCTAAACAAGTTAGATAACAGAGTGTCTGACAAAATGTTCTCTTGAGAAAAAGTTAGTGTGAGATAAGTTCCATGGGAAGAGAAAGAAAGAATATGTTATGCAAGGAGTGATAACATGATTTTAAAGCAAGCAGACAAAATGGAGTTGCTCTAGCATGAGTATCAATATGTCCTTTACAGATGGATCCTGCTGTCTGCATATAGAAAACAGCATGAGGAAAGAATACGTATATTAACAAAAGTTCAGGAATTGGAAAGACAGTTGTGTGAGGCCCAGAATGCATTGATTATAGCACAGTGTCAGAATAAGTTATTAATGGACAGATGTGATGGATATCAGCATGTTGCAGAAAAGGCTGCTGTATGTGTAGCGCAGTATAAATACAAAAGGAGGTGAGGGAAGGTTAATAACAAGAAAGTAGCTTTGGCCATAGCCAAAGCAGGGATAGAGTGGAGCCCTGATCAGTGGGATGGGGATGTATGGGATTCAACTGACTCTAAAAACATCACCAATCCAGAGACTGAGGATGAATATTTCAATGGAAAGAGAGAAATTGATCCTCCTCTTAACCCAGTGAAAGTTCATCCTATATGTCGGAGACGGATTGTAGAGACTGCTGCAGGTAAACAGAATAAGAATGCAGTAGAGGATTACAGTCAGCAGGAGCTTAATGACCTTCATGATTGTTTCTCTCAAAAGCCAAATGAATCTTTAGTAGCTTGAGCTGTCAGATTATGGGAGATGGGGGCTCATGGAGTGCAGGTGGATGCTGTGGATGGCCAAAAATTTGTCCAATTCAGTCATGAACCTGTAGTGAAGGAGGCCTTTCGTACCTTGACAATTCAGCAGCCACATGTGGTGTGTAGTATGCTTGATGTGGCCATGGCATTGCAGCATAAATACCCATCCGAGGCGGACTGGCCGCCCAATGAAAAACCATGGTTTACATTGAAAGATTGTACTCAGAGGTTGAAAGAGGAGGTCATGAAAAATGCTATTTCGGCAAGCTCTTATGATGATTATATGCAAGTTGTTGTGAGTGTATCTGTTAGAAATCGTATCATTAGAAATGCCCCTGCAGCCTACAAGCATATCATGATGACGCTAATGATAAATCAGACTGGGAAAACTATCGCCAATACATTGGAGGCAATTAGACAGTTAGGGGATCTGGGAGATTGGGGTCCCAAACAAAAGGGTAATTTTCCCTCTGAAGAGCAGCATGACAATGTCAAAAGTAACTACAATCCTAGATCTTGTATTACCCGTAAAGATATGTTTATGGCCCTGATAAAGGATGGTGTCCACAGGGATAAAATAGACGGGATTGGTACTAACGAGATGTGGAAATTGTATCAAAAGAGAGGACTTAATAAAAAGTCAGGGTTTCACATAATAGAAAGGTTACAGTAAAAGATTCTGAATCCCCACAGCAGGGGCCGGGCAGGACACAGGGAGAGAGAGGGCCAACTCCCTCCTCGTCGCCAGCAAAGCCCACAGCACAGGGGTTTGAGGATCTTTATGCTGAAGTTAAATCCTTGATACAGGAATTCAAAGCCCAACAGAAGGGGGCATCATTTTCTCCTAATATGATGTCTTCATCTGAAATGGAGGATCGATGGAGGGAGACAGATAAAAGTGATTGACATGCTGGCCACACCCCACAAATGTTGGTAGATACAGGGGCGGAGGCCAGTTTGATTAAGGGAACTCCAAAACAATTCAGTGAGTGCAAGGTTATAACTACAGAATTAGGAGGAAAGCAAATTGAGGCAATTCAGGACAGAGCAAAACCAGGAGTTAGTGGAATCTCCACATTGCATGAGAAGTTAGGCAAAGTCCCTATGGGACTTCAGGAGCAGGAGATATCCTTTGAACAATTGATTCCTGAGCAGAGGAAACAAGCGTGGTTTACAGAAGGGTCAGCTAGGTACCAAGGTAACAACCGTGTGTGGAACGCAGTGGGCTATCAGACTACAAGTATACATAGCAAAGAAGTATGGGGAAAAGAGTTGTGGCAAGATATCTGGGCAATTGTACAAATAATTAAAGTGACTGTGTTTCATGTTGATACTATTTGTGCTACAGATACCCTGGAAAGATTCAACTCAGTAGCAGACTAACAGTCCGAAATATCAGTCACTGAATCCAGTAAAGACTGATACCTCTGAGGAGCTGCTTGGACTGACTCAATGGGCACAGACCAGAGGGGTGCCCATCAGGTTAGAGTTCATAAAGGAAACCGTCATTAAGTGTCAATATTCACAACAGAGACCAATCCCTCATGTGGTGAGAGGCCAGAAAGCTCAAGGAAAACTTCCTGGGCAAATTGACTACATTGGCCCTCCTCTACATGATGGAGGATGTGTATGCGTATGCACAGCTTTGTATGCATATTCTGGGTTTACGTTGATTTGTACCTGTAAAATGGCCAATGCTAACAATACTATTAAGACTTTGGAAACAATGGTATTGTACTGTATCCCAATACAGATTCAAAGTGACAATGAAAGTCACTTCAAAGAAGTTGTAAAGAAAATCAGGACTGCTATAGGCTTGCAAATGCCACCTGAGCATTTTTGTCTTATAACCTCAAGGTCAGGCTTGGCCTTAAAGGGTATTCAGGTAATGGGAGGAGTGATAGACCAGGATTATCAGGAAGAAATTAAAGTACTTTTAATGAATGATGAAGAAAAAGTCATGATAATACAGAAGAGAGATAAGATAACTCAGTTACTGGTACTGTCTATTTCTAAAACGAAGGTGGTCAGAGTAAGGACCCCTGCAGTTGTGACAGTCAGAGGAGGTGAAGGATTTGGATCCTCAGATCCTATCAATGATGGTGCAAAAATCTGGTTGAAACAACTGGGTGACAAAGGTCCTCCAGAACCTGCAGAGGTAATTGTTCAAGGAGCAGACAATGTGTTGATAGTTATGAAACCCGGGCAAAAGAAAGGGGAACACGTCCCAACTGACCGGGATTTTGTGCAGAGAATAATATGTGTTTTCCCTTTAGATCAAAATCTGGAAATGATGACCCAAGCAATCTTCAGACCGAAAATCGAGAGGCCAACCGTGGAAAATGTGGCGTCATGGAAAACCAAACAGAATCTATAGATTTACTTGGCTCAAATGATGAACACTAGCCATTTTTGCGTGACAAAGGTTACCACTGCTATCAATATATTTGAGACTTGGTGGCAGTACTGACCCCCTCTACAGTTATGGACAAAGCTTATAGGGGTAGCTACTCAAGATGAGGACACAGAAGGAGAAGCTGTGACACAGAACTTCACGTGCAATCCATGTTGTGCCTGTGTGAACTGCATTGGGGAAAGTTTTTTGGCAGAGGAGATGATTGAATCATAGAATCATAGAATGGTAGAGTTGGAAGGGACCTCCTGGGTCATCTGGTCCAACCCCCTGCTCAAAGCAGGATTCACTAAATCATCTCAGACAGATGTCTGTCCAGCCTCTGTTTGAAGACGTCCATTGAAGGGGAACTCACCACCTCTCGTGGCAGCCTGTTCCACTCATTAATCACCCTAACTGTCAAAAAGTTTTTTCTAATATCTAATCTGTGTCTCCTCCCATTTAGTTTCATCCCATTGCTTCTAGTCTTTCCTTGTGCAAATGAGAATAAAGATGATCCTTCTACAATGTGACAGCCCTTGACATATTTGTAGACAGCTATTAAGTCTCCTCTCAGTCTTCTTTTTTGCAAGCTAAACATTCCCAAATCCTGCAACCGTTCCTCATAGGACATGGTTTGCAGACCAGTCACCATTCTGGTCGCTCTTCTCTGAACTTGCTCCAGTTTGTCTATGTCTTTTTTAAAACGTGGTGCCCAAAACTGTACACAGTATTCCAGATGAGGTCTGACCAAAGAGGAGTAAAGACTGATAATGACTTCACGTGATCTAGACTGTATGCTTCTGTTAATACATCCCAGAATTGTATTTGCCCTTTTTGCTGCTGCATCACACTGTTGACTCATGTTCAGTCTATGATCTATTAGTATACCTAAGTCTTTTTCATATGTACTGTTGCTTAGCTCTATTCCTCCCATTCTGTATATGCTTTTCATTTTTCATTTTTATTGCCCAGATGTAGTACTTTGCATTTTTCCCTGTTAAAAACCATTCTGTTGGTTGCTGCCCACTGCTCCAGTTTATTTAGGTCTTTTTGAATCCTCTCTCTCTCTTCTCTAGTATTAGCTATCCCTCCTAGCTTTGTGTCATCAGCAAATTTAATCAGTTTACCCTCAATTCCTTCATCTAAATCATTGATAAAGATGTTGAACAATACAGGTCCCAGGACGGAGCCCTGTGGTACCCCACTTGAGACATTCATCCAGCTGGATGTGAAGCCATTTACAACCACCCTTTGAGTCCGATCACTAAGCCAGTTATGAATCCACCTAACAGTTGCCTGGTCCATTGCATACTTGGTCATTTTTTCAATAAGGATGGTGTGAGATACTTTGTCAAATGCTTTGCTGAAGTCAAGATATACTATATCTACAGCATTTCCCTGATCCACCCAGTCAGTGATTATGTCATAGAAGGAAATTAAGTTAGTCTGACATGACTTGTTAGTTACAAACCCATGCTGACTCTGGTTAATCATTTCATTCTTATCCATGTACTTACATACATGTTGTTTAATAATTTGTTCAAAGATCTTTCCTGGTATAGAAGTCAGACTCACCGGCCTATAGTTCCCTGGGTCCACCTTCTTCCCCTTTTTGAAGATAGGAACAACATTTGCTCTTCTCCAGTCTTCTGGGACTTCTCCTGTTCTCCAAGAATTTTCAAAGATTATGGAGAGTGGTTCTAAAATTTCTTCTACGATCTCCTTCAGTACTCTGGGGTGTAATTCATCTGGACCTGGAGACTTGAACTCATTTATGTTAGCTAAATATTCCCTCACAATCTTTCTGTTTACAGATAACTTGGATTCCTCTATTCCTTTAAAAGGACAGTGAAGATCAGTTGATGTTACATTTTCTTTCTGAGAGAAAACAGATGCAAAATAGGAATTAAAAAGTTCGGCCTTCTCAACATCCTCTCTTACCATTTCTCCATTTTCATCCTGTAAAAATCCTATAGCATCTTTGACTTTTCTTTTACTTTTGACATACCCCCAAAATCCTTTTTTATTGCTTTTGACATCTCTTGCAAGCCTTAATTCATTGTCAGCTTTAGCTAACCTGATACGTGCCCTACAGGATCTGCAGACTGCATTATAATCTTCTTTAGATATGCCTCCCTCTTTCCATTTAATAAACATTTCTTTCTTTCTTTTTAGCATGTGTTTAAGTTCTGTGTTCATCCATCCTGGTTTCCTTAAATGCTTCCCATTCTTCCTACTTTTCGGGATTGTTAACGATTGTGCTTTGAGAATCTCATTTTTAAAAATTTCCCATACTTCCTGGACATTTTTGTCCTTAAGGACATCCAGCCATTGGATCCCTCCTATTCTCTTTCTGAGTCTCTTAAAATCTGCCTTTCTAAAATCTAACCTTGAAGTTTGAGTCTTCACATGTCTTCCTCCTCTAGTTATCCAAAATTCTATAATAGCATGATCGCTGCCTCCTAGGGTCCCAGCCACCTTTACCTCCTCAACCATTTCCTCCCTGTTTATAAGGATTAGATCCAAAGTAGCAGATCCCCTTGTTTTCTCCCCTACCTTTTGGAAGATAAAGTTGTCAGCAAGAGAGGATAAGAATTTGCTTGACCTGTTAGTTTTACTTGAGAGAGATTCCCAACAAATGTCTGGATAGTTGAAATCTCCCATGACCACTACGTCATATTTTTTGGAGAACTTGGTCATTTGATACATAAAGAGTTCATCCATATCTTCAGCTTGCCCAGGTGGCCTGTAGTAAATGCCTACAATGGTGTCCTTTCCGTTGTTCTCTCCTTGTATTCTTACCCAAACAGTTTCCACAGAACTCCCAGTCTCTGAAGCTTCAATCTCTTTGCAGATATACGCTTTTCTAACATACAATGCGACACCTCCTCCTCGCTTATCAAGTCTGTTTCTTGCAAATAAGTTGTATCCTTTTAGCCTTTTATTCCAATCATGTGTATCGTCCCACCAAGTTTCAGTGATTCCAATGACATCATATTTCTTTTCCTGCATTAGTAGTTCCAATTCTCCTTGTTTGTTGCCCATGCTTTGTGCATTTGTATAAAAACATTTTAGTTTGTGATTGGTTTCTCTTCCTCCCATATTTTTATTATTTAAATTGTTTTGTCTTTGTTCTTCCTTTCCACTTCCAGTAGCAGAGATCTCAATAGTATTTGTCAGCTGTATGGCTTTTTCTGGCCTTTTGCTTCCCTTCCCACATTGTTCTAGTTTAAAGCTCTCCTGATGAGTGTAGCAAGGCGACTTCCAAATACATGTTTTCCAGTCTTCGTAAGGTGTACCCCATCTCTAGCAAGTAGTCCATCGTATAGGTAATTCATTCCGTGATCCAGAATTCCAAATCCTTGTTGACGGCACCATCGACGTAGCCAGTTGTTCACCTGTAGAATCTTATTCCACCTCATTGTTCCATGGCCATCCACTGGGAGGATTGCCATGAAGACTTTGAGTATTAGGCCAGCTGATTTATTTTTTGCTATAATTTGTTCATGCATTGCTTTGTGTTGTTGTACACAGTGTACACTTCCATTATTATTTTTATGGCAATCATCCGCTAAAACCATCCCCTTTGGATAGGGTGCTTTGTGTAAATAATGTGTGGCTATAAGATATCCAAATGTGGATTGTATTGCTAATAAAAATATGGATATCTTATAGCCTACATATTGTAACATATTGTTTATATGCTTTTATAAAGTGTGGTCATTAGACCAAGTGTGGAATGTATTGCAAATATGGTTGCGTGAATTCAAGCACTATAATATTGCAATATACTGCAGTATAATATTGATTTACTCTGATACTGAGAAACTAGCTCTTTCACATGAACTGTCCTTGATGCATGCTATCCACAAAGTGTTTGCTAGGAGTCAATACAGTAAGACAATGTTAATTGTTCTATGGTCTATGAAGTTGTGTGTTTCAAAGATTCATTATCCTGATTTGTACAAAAGTGACCACTGTGATATTTGCTTTGACTAATAGTGTTATTGTAACCAAAATATTGATTCAAATAATGTGTGTACACTTACCATTATGCTCCATGAGAAATACACAGATCTATTGTCTAAAACAATGTTTAAAAGTAAACTTCTCGAGATTACAGAATCTGGCCAATTCGGTATTATCGACGAATCATACTTATAAACATTAACCAGCTTTATGCTTCCATTGTCTAAACCTTATAAAAGTCACTGGAATCATGATACAGACAGAAGCTTTCTTGTGTAGACTTCTCAGGGGTTCTCTGTCAATTAGACAGATGATGCTCATAAACTCCTAGATGAAGAAGCCATAAGTTGTACCTGCACTGATGTGTAGTGTTGTATGTACAGTACAGACCAAAAGTTTGGACACACCTCATTTAAAGATTTTTCTGTATTTTCATGACTTTGAAAATTATACATTCACACTGAAGGCATCAAAACTATGAATTAACACATGTGGAATTATATACTTAACAAAAAAGTGTGAAACAAGTGAAAATATGTCTTATATTCTAGGTTCTTCAAAGTAGCCACCTTTTGCTTTGATGACTGCTTTGCACACTCTTGGCATTCTCTTGATGAGCTGCAAGACATAGTCACCGGAAATGGTCTTCCAACAATCTTAAAGGAGTTCCCAGAGATGCTTAGCACTTGTTGGCCCTTTTGCCTTCACTCTGCTGTCCAGCTCACCCCATACCATCTCGATTGGGTTCAGGTCTGGTGACTGTGGAGGTCAGGTCATCTGGCGTAGCACCCCATCACTCTCCATCTTGGTCAAATAGCCCTTATACAGCCTGGAGGTGTGTTTGGGGTCATTGTCCTGTTGAAAAATAAATGATGGTCCAACTAAACACAAACCGGATGGAATAGCATGCCGCTGCAAGATGCTGTGGTAGCCATGCTGGTTCAGTATGCCTTCAATTTTGAATAAATCCCCAGCAGTGTCACCAGCAAAGCACCCCCACACCATCACACCTCCTCCTCCATGCTTCACGGTGGGAACCAGGCATGTAGAGTCCATTCGTTCACCTTTTCTGCGTCGCACAAAGACACGGTGGTTGGAACCAAAGATCTCAAATTTGGACTCATCAGACCAAAGCACAGATTTCCACTGGTCTAATGTCCATTCCTTGTGTTCTTTAGCCCGAACAAGTCTCTTCTGCTTGTTGCCTGTCCTTAGCAGTGGTTTCCTAGCAGCTATTTTACCATGAAGGCCTGCTGCACAAAGTCTCCTCTTAACAGTTGTTGAAGAGATGTGTCTGCTGCTAGAACTCTGTGTGGCATTGACCTGGTCTCTAATCTGAGCTGCTGGTAACCTGCGATTTCTGAGGCTGGTGACTTGGATAAACTTATCCTCAGAAGCAGAGGTGACTCTTGGTCTTCCTTTCCTGGGGTGGTCCTCATGTGAGCCAGTTTCTTTGTAGCGCTTGATGGTTTTTGCAACTGCACTTGGGGACACATTCAAAGTTTGCCCAATTTTTCGGACTGACTGACCATCATTTCTTAAAGTAATGATGGCCACTCCTTTGTCTTTACTTAGCTGCTTTTTTCTTGCCATAATACAAATTCTAACAGTCTATTCAGTAGGACTATCAGCTGTGTATCCACCAGACTTCTGCACAACACAACTGATGGTCCCAACCCCATTTATAAGGCAAGAAATCCCACTTATTAAATCCCACTTATTAAACCTGACAGGGCACACCTGTGAAGTGAAAACCATTTCCAGAGACTACCTCTTGAAGCTCATCAAGAGAATGCCAAGAGTGTACAAAGCAGTCATCAAAGCAACAGGTGACTACTTTGAAGAACCTAGAATATATGACATATTTTCAGTTGTTTCACACTTTTTTGTTAAGTATATAATTACACATGTGTTAATTCATAGTTTTGATGCCTTCAGTGTGAATGTACAATTTTCATAGTCATGAAAATACAGAAAAATCTTTGAATGAGAAGGTGTGTCCAAACTTTTGGTCTGTACTGTATGTACAGGAGTGGATTAAGAGTAGTAAGAGTAGCCAGGGCACTGGGTAGTTTAGAAGGTGTGCCCCCCCCCCTCAGGTACTGGATGTATCACGTGACTTGTCACATGATCCCCTTTGATAGATCATGTGATTCTATCTACACATGTGCATCAAAGGTTCTGTGAGTATCACACAGACGCTTTGATGCACATGTGTAGATGGAAAATGTGCAGCACTTTAGCACTTTGCATAACATAGCACTATATATAATAGAGCAAGAGTGGGCGATTAATTTTCCCAAGGGACAACATGGGAGACCGTGACAGTTGTGGAGGCTGCACCAATAGGCTGAAATTAATTCTGCTCAATATTAATATTAACATTAATTTTATTTTATTTTTTTATATTAATTGTATGCAGCATCGGGCTGCAGAACCTTGGATCCCCAGAGTAAATCATTCTTGGGGCCCACTATGCTGCTGTAGCAACAATATAGAAATAATACAAGACCACCAATTGTATAATAAAATGTGCCAATATGTTTCCGTAATATAAAACACAATGGGCTCGATTCATCAAGACCGGCGTTGTTCACAGCAATCTTGATGAGGGGCATGCTGGAGTCGGATGATCCTGATTCATGAAGAGGTGCTCAACTACAGCGTCCAGTTTAGGACATGACAGATATCAAAGTCAAACATCAGAATAATGTCAGTTTGAGGCTAAATACCTTGTCTGAGAACTGACTTTGATATGTGACTTTGATAAGTGACTTAGACATCTGACTTTCACAACTGATGAAAATAATAATAAAAAGTTCACTGTATGCTGCTGGGAATTGAACCCAAAACTCTATGTCTAGAAGCCAGTACACTTACCATTGACTTAAACACTCAGTTGAAGAAACTTAAGCATTCTATTTGGTTATGTGATTTTCAGTGCAAACTTGTCTGAAACGCATTGGGACTTTCACACAGACCTCCTCCAGGCCAAATTCAAATGATGTGTGATTTTGATATGTGACTGATATCTGACTTTCTTCAAATATTAGAATCAGAATCACAATGACTTTTAGATACCAGTTTGATCTCATAAGCCAAGAAAAACTAGCAGTCACTATCACTTGACCCTATGGCTGTATGGTAACTCTTCAGCCTCATTTTTTCTTTCCATCCAGCAAGAAATGACTGCAAACTCCAAACGACTAGGGGTTTCAACTGCCTGCTAAGCATGGTCCTTCTCTAGCAGCAAAAACAGGCATGATAAGGGGTTGTCCTGTCCAAACCGATAAGTCTGCAGTCACTCTGTGTGTGTCACGCAATGTGTGGGAAAGACTTAGTGCAACACAAAGGGAAGAGGGAAAGGGAGCCCAGACTCTAGGGAAAGGGGGAAGTGGAGACATCCTAGGCTGATCTAATATCACCCTGTCTCCACTAACGTCCCTATATTGGTTCTTCACCAATTGCTGCACGCGAACCTCGCCCTGTCTTTCCATGGTGTTAAGCCCTGGCTAGGGAAGGGAGGGGGATGAGCGACCAACAGCAGGGCGACTGTCACTTCTGACACACCCGTGACAGTACACCCCTCTCTACGAGTGGCCTCCGGACACTCAGGACCGGGTTTCTCAGGATAAGAGGTGGGGAATGAATGAACCCACCTGGGAGCATTCATCTCTGATGCTGAAACCCACATCCTCTCCTCTGGACCATAACCTTTCCAGTGCACCAAGTATTGTAGAGAACGACGTTGGAGACCAGAATCTACAATACTCAAAATCTGGAACTCCAGATTACCACAACCATTACTGGGGGTGGTGGTAGAGGTGAGGGCTCAAGAGGTTCCACAAACTTCTTGAGTAAGGACCTATGGAACACGTAGTGGACTTTAAGGGCCAGAGGAGGTTCAAGACAAAACGCTGATGGGTTAATGACGGCGGTTATTTTATAGGGACCAATAAGCCTAGGTCCCAGCTTCCAATAAAGAACTTTCAATCTTATATTCCTGGTAGACTACCATATAAAGTCATTCACATTCAGCTCCAGACCTGGCTGGCTGTCAGCCATACATTTATACATGTGGTACCCCAGGGGTCTGGTTGCCACAGTGATAGAAATATCACGTCTGAGAGCAAGTGGGAGGTTTCCTGGTCAGGAGCCCTTAAACATGCAACAGCTCCTGTCCCAGGCCAGATAGGGGAGGAACCTGCCCTACATAAACTGGGTCTGGGGCGGGGTTAGTCAGTCTAAGAGTCTAGAGAGGAGAAAGACAGGGAAAGCAACAGCTAGGAGCTCTGTAGGAGCAGGAGCTGAAGACCAGGGGCTGGAGCTAAGCAGAGTTCGCCCTGGCAGAAGAATATAAGAACCGGACACCAGAGTCCGAGGCTGCGGGGATCTTTAAGTCCAGCAGCAGAAACCAGCCGGCAGGGGATTCCAGGTCCTCTGGCCTTAGAAGCCCGGAGGCTCAGTCACAAGGAAGGGACCAGCACCGCCATCGAGGAGCGAAGGCTATCAGAAGGCCCCAAGTCACCAGCCATACGGGTGAGCACCACACGGTATACTCAGGGACGTGGGCTACTTCCACACGCTTACAGCAAGGTAGCCAGGAAGAGTGCAGATAGACGGGGAGGCCTACAACTCCACCTGGCCAGGGGAACTCCTGTTTGTTCACAGACTGACCAGGCCCCTTATGCTAGCCAGTACTCCCGGGAGGGTCTGCCTTAATATCATCAGTAAAGACCCTGAACTGCACTGCAAAGACTCTGAGTCGTTCCTGCTTTCTCACCGCATACAGCACTACTAATACTAGGACGCCCGTGCACCATCACTCCCATCATCCACATTCCCTGCCCTGAGGCTATACTCTTCCCGTGGGGAGTTATCCCATCCTTTGCTGCGCATACCACACCAGCCTCAGCGGTCTGCCTCGCAGCGGCGGTACACCCTGACCGCAATCCACGGGTGGCGTAGTCGGACAATTAACCTAAAACTTATACTATACCGCCACTGGTTTGACCACCCTGAGCCACGGGACCAGGTTGCCGCCACGGAGACTACAATCCCCAGAGACCCGGCTCCGGGTAACCCACTACACGTGTACACTAGGCCCAGGGGGCACGTCATACATGTCTCCCATGATCTTTAAATTACTCAGAACACCCTGTTACACTGAGGAGAGCGACGAAGCAAACTGTTCCCCCTCAGGAACTCCCGAAGCTCCTCCCCCACTAAAGGTACCAAATTGTGGGTGATAACCGTATGCACCGAAGAAAGGTGACCTGCCAGTGGATTCTTGACAATGATTATTATTAATGGCAAATTCTGCCAGCGGTAAGTAGGATGTCCAAACCTCCTGATTTTCGGAGATGAAACACCTGAGCTAGGTCTCCAAATTCTGAATGATACACATGGTCTGTCCATTCGACTGAGGGTGGAAGGCAGAGGAAAAGGACAGCTGCACCCCCAGTCAAGAACAGAATGCCTTCCAGAGCTTGGAAACAAACTGGGTCCCCCGATCTAACACCACATCGGAGGAATATCTGTGAAGCTTCATGATCTCATTTATAAGCACCTGAGCAAGTGTCTTGGCATTTGGAAGTGCAGGTAATGCGGCAAAGTGAACCGTTTTACTGAACCTATCTACAACCACCAAAACTACCGTTTTGCCTGCAGAAGCTGGTAGGTCAGTATTAAAATCCATGGACAAGTGTGCCCATGGCCTACTAGGGATAGGTAGCAGAAGAAGAGTACCAGACGGCCAGGTATGCGAAGCTTTAGAACGCGCGCAAATACTACAAGCAGAAACATGTTCAATCACATCCTGATGCAACCCCAGCCACCAAAAACGACGAGAGAGGAGGTCCGCGGTTGCCTTACCATCTGGATGCCCAGCAAGCAGAGTTGTGATGTTCCTTAATAACTTTACGGCGCAGATTAGATGGTACAAATAACCTTGCTTAAGGGCAGAAGGCAGGAGCGTCCCCCTGAGCCTCCAACATCCCACCCTCCAGTTCAGGATACAGTGCCGAAATGACTACCCCTTTCCGTAATATCGAGGCAGGGTTCTCATGGTCACCACCACCAGGGAAGCTCCGGGACAAAGCGTCAGCCTTGACAAAGCATCAGCCTTGACATTTTTGACCCCTGGACGAAAAGTGACAACAAAATTGAACCTAGTAAAAAACAGGGACCATCTGACTTGCCTAGGGTTGAGACGTTTAGCTGACTGGAGATATGACAGGTTATTATGGTCAGTAATAGAATGGACTGCCCCCTCCAACCAATGTCACCATTCTTCGAACGCCAATATGATCGCCAAAAGTTCACTATTACCCACGTCATAATTTCTCTCAGTCGAAGACAATTTTTTAGAAAAGAAGGCGCATGGATGCCATTTACCAGGGGACGGACCCTGAGACAACACAGCCCCAACCCCCGACATTCGACGCATCAACCTCCACAATAAAGAGTTGGGAAATATCGGGTTGACTGAGTATAGGTGAAGTGGCAAAATGATTCTTTAAGGAAGAAAAAGCCTGGAGGGAGGCATCCGACCATTTGGAAAAATTGGACCCCTTCTTAGTTCTTAGTCATGTCAGTAAGGGGTTGCACAATTACAGAGTAATTTTGGATGAATTTCCGGTAAAAATTAGTAAAGCCCAGAAAACATTGAAGAGCCTTAAGGTTCTTGGGACAGTCCCTATCAAGGATTGCAAGGATCTTCTCCGGATACATCCGAAAACCCGAAGATGACATCAAGTACCCAAAAAACTGCACCTCCTTAACAGCGAAAACACATTTTTACAGTTTGGCATAAAGTTTGTTATCCCTTAATATCTGGAGCACCTTCTTAACATGCCCCCGATGTGTCTCAAAATCAGGTGAGTAAACCAAAATCTCATCCAGATAGACCACCACAAACCTCCCCACCAAATGATGGAAAATATCATTTATGAAATGCTGGAATACCACAGGTGCATTGGTCAAACTGAAAGGCATAACCAGACTCTCGAAATGCCCTTCAGGGGTATTGAATGCTGTTTTCCTTTCGTCCCCTTCTCTGATTCTAACCAGATTGTAGGCTCCCCTTAAATCAATTGGAGAATACCTTAGCTCATACAACCTGGCTGAACAAATCAGGAATAAGGGGATATGGATCACAGATGGTAATTTGATTTAATTCCCGGAAATCTAAACAGGGACGTAGACCGTCATCTTTTTTCTTCACAAAGAAAAACCCTGCCGCCACGGGCGAAGATGATGGTCTGATATGTCCCTTTTCCAGACTTTCCGCAATGAAATCCTTCATGGCTTGTCTCTCAGGGCCAGAAAGATGATACAGTCTGGACTTCGGTAGTTTAGCTCCGGGGGTCAGGTTAATAGGACAGTCATATGCACGATGAAGAGGCAAATCCTGATACCCCCTCTCAGAAAAATACATCCTCAAAACCAGGCAGAAAAGCAGGTAATATTTCCGTAGAGACAGTAGCAAGGGAAATATCTAAACCGTTCTCATGGCAGTAATCCGTCCATTCAATAATCTCCCCGGTTTGCCAATTCACCAACGGATTATGTTTAACAAGTCAAGGAATACCCAAAACAATAGGTATGGAAAGACTGTCCAGGACATAGCAAGGGATTTTTTCACAATGAACTGACCCCACTCTCAGTTTTACATTATGTACAATCTGAGTAAATGCTCTCTGTGCAAGTGGCGCCGAGTCGATGGAGAAGATTGAACTAGGTTTAGCTAAAGTACAGCAAGCAAGTTTATGAGTTTTCACAAACTCAGCATCAACCATGTTGACTCCGGCTCCACTGTCAACAAACACAGAAATTTTCTCGGTTTTGCTCTCTAGCACCACCTCTGCTGTCAGGACCAACCGGGAACTGCAGGTTGGCAACAAATTCACCCCTTGTTTATCCAACTCCAGACTACCAAGAGTTAATCGAGTCTCCTTTTGTTTGGACAGGTCCCAAGAATATATCCCTTTTTTCCACAAAAAAAACATACGCCTTTTTTTTGCAAATCTCCTGGGAAATGTATGATGCAGAGACACCCCCTAACTGCATGGGTTCCTCCACCTCCCGCAGTACTGGTTCACTGCCAGACCGCTCCCCCTGCAGAGGTACATAACCCCGACAAGAAGGCTCCGGAGAAGGTGGTCTCACCCACCTACCCCGAAGGCATCTATTAAGACGTATGACCAACGACATGGCCGCCTCCAAGGACTGAGGGGTTCCATATACTACCAAGGAATCTTTCAACCTTTCAGTAAGACCCTTACAAAATTGACTTCTAAGGGCTGAGTCATTCCATTTGGAATCCGTTGCCCATCTACGGAATTCCGGACTGTACGTTTCCACTGACCGAAAAACCCCTCCACAGACAGGAGACAAACCGAGTCCTGTGGTAAAGAAAACGTCCACGACTGAGGATCTCCCTGCAGTAGAGAGATCACAATTCCAACCCATTGCTCTTCATTTCCAGAGGGGTAAGGACAAAGTTTAAAATACAGTTTGCAGGCCTCATTGAATACAAAAAACTTGTCCCTACCTACTGAAAACCTTTCCGGGAGGGCAACCTTGGGTTCAGGCTGGATAGGCCTACCTGCAGAGACCCCCACATTGGCGACCAGTAGCCGCTAATGCTGCTGCTGAACCTCACAACGGATGTCATTCACCTCCAGAGACAGACTGCACAGCCGCTCTGTGAGCTTTGCAACTGAACCCATACCAAGGAGAAAGGAAAAAAAAAACACGCCCAAAAAACACACACACACAAAAAAAAAAGTGTCAATTTTTTTTTCCTTTTCAAAATGTGCTCGGCCGGTGATAATGTCACACAAGATGTGGAAAGACTTAGGGTAACACAATGGGAAAGGGAGCCCAGACTCTGGGGTAAGGGGGGAGTGGAGACCTCCTAGGCTGATCTAATATCACCCTGTCTCCACTAACATCCCTATATTGGTTCTTTAACAATCGCCGTACGCGAACCTCGCCCTGTCTTTCCCTGGCGTTAAGCCCTGGCTAGGGAAGGGAGGGGGATGAGCGCTAATCGATCTCCACTGACAACTAAAGACAACAAGGGGGAACAAACAAGGGAAGATAGCTTAGCTTTAAGTTGACTTCAGAGAGATAAACACCCTTCCTCATTGCTCCAGAGAGGAAGAAGTAATGCACTTGCTCCGAGCCTTCACAAGGGATAATGTGAGTATCGCCGGCACCTCCCTCTAGCAGACAGCAGGTATTTAAACACCCAGGCCAGGGTGTTAATTAGCCAGAGGAAGGTAGCCCCTGGGTCCTAGAGACACAGCCTCTAAGAAGGACAGCGGTGCCCAGTAAGATGGCGCTACCCATTTTTGTAATCATTTGCAGCTGTGGAATTGTCAATATAAAACTCCCACATCCCCTCACACCACACTACCTGATGAAGCAGGAGCGAAGCGGCATTGGAGTGGTGTGAGGGGGTTGTGGTATGTCCCTATTACTAACATCTGGATGTTTATTGCACTTTTGGCCATTTTTTCTTATTTGTATTATGTTAAGGCACTCTGCACTTTTATCATTGGGATACCTCACTTGAGAATTTTATAAGCTGAGTTGCTTTATTTACTGAGATTTTACTGACCTCTAGTGGTGTATATATATGTGTCACCCAGGGAGATAAAGGGGACTCGGTACCCTGGCCTTTTACCTTGTTTAGGAGGTCACGGCAGTCGGCTCCCGGGCCCGTACTCTGGGTCTCTCTTTAAAAAGGGGTTTTAGTGTACAGTTTGTCTCGTGACGCCACCTGTGGTTTCCGGTAATGGTTACCGGCGCTGCTGCAGACCTCCGGGGGGGTGGGGGGGGGTGATAGGATGGCAGCTGGGATGTTTCTGCTCCCCACAGGCAGAGCGGGCCCCCGGGGCAGTGTAGGTGTAGATCGTGGTGATGCTGGGGCTTGTGGTGCAGGAGAGATGGCGCAGTGGAAATAACTGACGGAGGCAGTGCAGTCATCTGAGTTTTACTCACAGTTCTTGTTCAAGTTTCTCAGGTACACTGCACGGGTGTCAGCCTCCGCGTCGCACTGCGTCCACCTGGTAAGGGGTCCAGCACTTTCTCAAGTATATCAGGAGCGCTTGACGGAACCCCACTTTCTTTATGTTCCTTACTAGACCGACTTCTCGCGCCGGGTCTTCTCCCTCCTGCCCTGCGCTTTCCCACACACAATCCTGATCGGGTGCTCTGAAGTCCGCCTGGGCAACCTGGGGTTCCCGGACCTACTTGATGCCCTTCACGGTGACTAGGGTGAGACTGTGGCAACTGCACCATGAAAGTGCAGAAGCCTCCAGTTTTCCAGCCGAGACCTGGAGTAACACGGTTGGTCCAGGGACTGGTTCCCTTCTTACGGCCTGGTCCCTCCGTCACTTGACAGATTAGAGTGTACGGGTGGCTTCCTGCTCCTTCCGTACCCCTGGTACCCCTTCAGTTACCGGAGCCTTCATCCTCTGCTCCCCTCCTGGGCCTCTGTTACTAGGCCCCACTTGTGGAGCAGAGCTCCTGAAGAGACTCTGCTCCCCTCCTCTCCTTACTACTCACTGACTGACTGTCCTCACTGACCTGCCACCCTAAGATGGCTTCCCTTTAAATACCTCCTACAATGGTGCTCCCCTACACTACATCCTCCACCCACACCCACTACTGGTTCCCCCTCTCTTTGGTTCCCCCCACTCCAGCCAGGGACAGGGCTCAGCAGAGACACAATGCATCTTGCCCTTCCAGCTGGCATGGAGTAGTGTAGTGTTGTGTGCGGGTGTTGGGGGTTCCGGGCAGCACTCCCTCCTTACCTGAGAGAAGGAGGCACTACACCTCTGGGTGAGGGGCAGTACCTCTGTGGCGACTGAACCCTCAGGGGCGCCACATATACTATTTCTGTGGTCCAGCTTTCTGATGTAATATAATACAACATGTCAGCATTGCACTTGATCTTAAAGACATCGGCATTATTTACTATATCTGAATGACTAAACTATATGTGTTCATTATGATTTAACTTGGAATTGACCATCCATATTAAATATATAGCTGTGTATGTACATAAATTACGGACCTAGTGTATTCATCTTTTGTTGTATAATCATGAAGTGCAATTATTAATTTATCTATTGCGGACATGCTCATCCCCCCTCTTATATTAATTTTTAATTTGTTTGTTGCATTTTTAATGTCCTTGCCTGTGTGTATTTTTTAATCTTTTTTGTATAATAAAGGTTATTGCATTATATAAAGCCTGTTGGGTACTCTTTATAAGGTCTTTGGTTAGTTGGGTAACTAACTTTAATTATTGGCATTTCCTTCATTGATAGGATTTCTAGCCTCTAAGAAGGTGTCTGTAATACCAAACGAAGAGATCTCCTGCAACCAACATCAAGGCGACTGTCTGTCACTTCTGACACACCCGTGACAGTGTGACTGCGATCTTATGAATTTGCAGCCAGTGGTCTGGAGTTTGCAGGCAGTTCTTTTGTGGATGGAAAGAAAAATTTACAAAAAATAAATTTGGTCATTAGACCCTTTCTTAAGAAGCTCGGCAAACGTACAGTCACATGGAAATTGATATATAGTAAATTAGTGCCTCCTAATTTACTTTGGCTACGTGATTTATCATGCAAATAGACAGCGTGTCTGAAACTCCTTCTTAACATGGCAGGATGACAATCAAAATGTCAGATATTAAAAGTAAAATATCACTGTAGTTTGTGTCCTAACCAGCATAATTAAAAAAAAAAAAAAAATATATATATATATATATATATATATATATATATATATATATAGTACAGACCAAAAGTTTGGACACACCTTCTCATTCAAAGATTTTTCTGTATTTTCATGACTATGTAAATTGTACATTCACACTGAAGGCATCAAAACTATGAATTAACACATGTGGAATTATATAGTTAACAAAAAAGTGTGAAACAACTGAAAATATGTCTTATATTCTAGGTTCTTCAAAGTAGCCACCTTTTGCTTTGATGACTGCTTTGCACACTCTTGGCATTCTCTTGGCACCCCCAATCCTGGTATGCATGGCACCCCTCACCCCCAATCCTGGTATGCATGGCACCCTTCACCCCCAATCCTGGTATGCATGGCACCCTTCACCCCCAATCCTGGTATGCATGGCACCTCTCACCCCCAATCCTAGTATGCATGGCACCCCTCACCCCCAATCCTGGTATGCATGGTACCCAATCCCTATCCTGGTATGTATGGTACCCCTCATCCTGGTATGGATGGTACCCCTCATCCCTGTCCTGGTATGGATGGCACCCCATCCCTCTTCCTGGTATGCATGGTACCCCTCATCCCTATCCTGGTATGCATGGCCCCTCATCCGAATCCTGGTATGCATGGCCCCCCACATCCCTATCCTGGTATGCATGGTACCCCTCATTCCTATGCTGGTATGCATGGCCCCCTCATAACCAATCCTGGTATGTATGGCACCCCTCATTCCCAATCCTGCTATGCATGGCACCCCTAATCCCCAATCCTGCTATGCATGGCACCCCTCATACCCAATCCTGCTATGCATGGCACCCCTCATCCCCAATCCTGCTATGCATGGCACCCCTCATCCCCAATCCTGGTATGCGTGACACCCCTCATCCCCAATCCTGCTATGCATGGCACCCCTCATCCCCAATCCTGCTATGCATGGCACCCCTCATTCCAAATCTGGTATACATGGCACCCCTCATCCCCCAATTCTGGTATGTATGGTACCCAATCCCTCATCCTAGTATATATGGCACCACTCATCCCCCAATCCTGGTATGCATGGCACTCCATCCCTCATCCTGGTATGTATGGTACCCCTCATCCCTATCCTGGTATGTATGGTATCCCTCATCCTGGTATGCATGGCATCCCATCCCTCATCCTGGTATGCATGGCACCCCATCCCTCATCCTGGTATGCATGGTACCCCTCATCCCTATTCTGGTATGCATGGTACCCCTCATCCCTATTCTGGTATGCATGGCACCCCTCACCCCCAATCCTGGTATGTATTGCACCCCATTCCTCATCCTGGTATGCATGGCACCACTCATCCCCCAATCCTGGTATGTATGGCACCCCTCATCGCCCAATCCTGGTATGTATGGTACCCCTCATCCCCCAATCCTGGTATGTATGGTACCCTTCATCCCCCAATCCTGGTATGTATGGCACCCCTCATTCCCCAATCCTGGTATGTATGGTACCCCTCATCCCCCAATACTGGTATGTATGGCACCCCTCATCCCCCAATCCTAGTATGTATGGCACCCCTCATCCCCCAATCCTGGTATGTATGGTACCCTTCATCCCCCAATCCTGGTATGTATGGTACCCCTCATCCCCCAATCCTGGTATGTATGGTACCCCTCATCTCCCAATCCTGGTATGTATGGTACCCCTCATCCCCCAATCCTGGTATGCTTGGTACCCCTCATCCCCCAATCCTGGTATGTGTGGGCCCCTCATCCCCAATCCTGGTAAGTATGGTACCCCTCATCCCCCAATGCTGGTATATGTGGCCCTTCACCCCCTAATCCTGGTATGCATGGCACCCCTCATCCCCCAATCCTGGTATGTGTGGCCCCCTCATCCCCAATGCTGGCATGCATGGCACTTCTCACCCCCCAATCCTTGTATGCATGGTACCCCTCATCCCTAGCATGGTGTGTATGGTCCCCTCACCCCACAATCCTGGTATGTATGACACCCCTCATCCCTTTTACGCTGCCCACATATAAAAAAATAAACACTTATACTCACCTTTCTTCCCTGTGCTCCAGCGCTGCGGTGTCCTTTTCTGCAAGAGGCCGGGGATGGAGTGTGGCTCCGGAGTACGCACGTGCCCATACCGCGCTGTCCGCCGCCATTTTGCTGCGAATGTATCTTCAGTAAAATGGCGGCAGATAGCGCTATGCACATGCGCCGATTCCGACGCCTTCACTCCTGCCCCGGTCTCCGGCAACGCTCCTCCCGGTCAAGTAAGTATGTAAGCATGGCGCCGGAGTTCGCGGTATGCACTCAGTGTCTACGCATACCGTGATCTCCGGCGCCATACACACTCCTCTTACCTGTAATGGCTCCATGCGTGCTTCTGTTTGGAGCCAGACTGCGCAGGCGTGTCGCGCTTGTGCAGTCTATAAAGGCTTCAGACAGAGGTACGCATCTCCCGTTATTTTATAGATATACAGTGGGGAAAAAAATATTTAGTCAGCCACCAATTGTGCAAGTTCTCCCACATAAAAAGATGAGAGGCCTGTAATTGACATCATAGTTAGACCTCAACTATGAGAGACAAAATGAGAAAACAAATCCTGAAAATCACATTGTCTGATTTTGAAAGAAATTTGTTTCAAATTTTGGTGAAAAATAAGTATTTGGTCAATTACAAAAGTTAATCTCAATACTTTGTTATATATCCTTTGTTGGCAATGACAGAGGTCAAACGTTTTCTGTAAGTCTTCACAAGGTTGGCACACACTGTTGCTGGTATGTTGGCCCATTCCTCCATGCAGATCTCCTCTAGAGCAGTGATGTTTTGGGAATGTCGCTAGGCAACACGGACTTTCAATTCCCTCCAAAGGTTTTCTATAGGGTTTAGATCTGGAGACTGGCTAGGACACTCCAGGACCTTGAAATGCTTCTTACGAAGCCACTTCTTCGTTGCCCTGGCGGTGGCTTGGGATCATTGTCATGTTGAAAGACCCAGCCATGGTTCATCTCCAATGCCCTTGCTGATGGAAGGAGGTTTGCACTCAAAATCTCACGATACATGGCCCCATTCATTCTTTTATGTACATGGATCAGTCTTCCTGGTCCCTTGGCAGAGAAAAAGCCCCAAAGCATGATGTTGCCACCCCCATGCTTCACAGTAGGTATGCTGTTCTTTGGATGCAACTCAGCATTCTTTCTCCTCCAAACATGATGAGTTGTGATTCTACCAAACAGTTCAACTTTGGTTTCATCTGACCATATGGCATTCTCCCAATACTCTTCTGGATCATCCAAATGCTCTCTAGCAAACTTCAGACGGGCCAGGACATGTAATTGTGGCACCCCAGGGGTCTGGTTTCCACAGTAACGGCAATGTTATGTCTGAGAGCAGGTGGGAGGTCTCTTGGTCAGGGATCCTGTGCATGCCACACCTCCTGCCCAGTCCCTGGGAGGGGAAGAACTTCCCCTATATAAACCTAGGGCTGAGGCAGGGTTAGTGAGTAGAGAAGAAGTAGAGACAGAGAAGAGAAGCAGATATAGGAAAAGAACATCAGGAGCTCTGTGGGAGCAGTGCTACAAGGAGTCAGGGGCTGGCAGCTGCAGAGCTCGCCCTGACTGAGAAGTTATCACCGGACCCGGAGTCCGAGGCTGTGGGGACTAACTCCTATCCAGCAGCAGAAACCGACCGGCAGGGGATTGCAGGTCCTCTGGCCCAGAAACCCGAAGGCACGGTCACACGCGTGGGACCAGCACCGCCGTCGTGGAGCGGAAGCTACTAGAAGGCCCCGAGTCACCGGCCATACGGGTGAGCACCACACGGTACACTCAGGGACGTGGGCTACTTATACCCGCTTCTAGCAAGGTAGCCAGAAGAGTATCGTTAGTTTGGGAGGCCTACAACTCCGCCTGGCCAGGGGAGATCCCATCTGCTCAAGGACTGACCAGGCCCCAATCGCTAGCCAGTACTCCGGGAGGGTCTATCGTTGTCACCAGTAAAGACCCTGAACTACACCGTACCGTCTCCGAGTGGTTCCTGCTACCCCCATCATCCACGTCGGCTGCCCTGAGGCCATACCCCTCCCGTTGGGGGTTATACTATCACGCTGCACAATCCTACCACCGGCCTCAGCGGTCTGCCCTGCAGCAGCAGCTCCTTAGCTGTACTCAACGGGTGGCGTAGTCGTCCAACATCTACCGCTAATACAGCGCCACTTAGTCTGACTCCCTGGGCACGGACCGGATCACCGCCACGAGACTACAACCCTCAAGAGATCCGGCTCCGGGTAAGCTCCCGCGTGCGCAACGCAGCGCGACACAGGCCCAGGGGCGCGTCAACTTTTGGCGTAGTCGGCAGGATCTCGTGCCCGCAACCACCGGGTACTGCGTGCCTGAAAAAGACTGTTCAAACTTACCTGTGGTGAAGATTCCCGCCATCCGGCGCCATCTTCCGCTTCCTTCCCGCCATCGGTGGAGTTTTCCCGCCATCCGGCGCCATCTTCAGCCTTCTTCCCGCCATACGTGGAGTTTTCCCGCCATTGGACGCCATCTTGAGGACGCCGCGCGGGAAGTAGAGGGGCGTGGACTCCGAAAGCGCGCGAGAACTGAAGCCCCGCCTCACGTCCGGACGTTGCGTAAGGTCCTGGAAGGAGCCCAGCAGACGCCGACGTCACAGGAGCGCGACGGAAGGTCCTCAACCCTGACGATTCACTGCGGAGCCGCGGCCTACGGAAGAGGATCATCGCAAGGTAGGCCACGGTCCACTAGGGGGGAGAAGGATGCCGGATACGGAGGAGAGCTTCACCGCTTCAACCCCCGGCAGCGCCACCGCTGTTGCGGTCATGCCTTTCACCATGCCCTATATCCCGGGGGCAGCCTGGCTACCCCAGTACTCAGGGGAGTCACATACCCTGCATGACTTTAGAGAAAAGCTGGATAGCCTCTTCCAGGTGTACCCCCTCACAGAGGAGCAAAAAGTGAGCATCCTGGTGGCCCAATTAACCGGGGCAGCCCAAAGGGAGGTAAAGTCCTGGCCACCTGGGGGGAGGACTGTCGCAGGGATACTAACCCGGCTGAGGGACACCTTTGATACCCGCACCTCAGCCGAGATCAAGCTTAGATTCTACGGGTGCAAACAGCGGGCACATGAGAGTATAAGGGACTATGCCCTGAACCTACAAGAGGCCCTGAGAGCCATTAAGCAGACCGACCCTGACGGCGTGGGAGACGAGGACAGGCTGTTGACTGAACAATTTATAGAGGGTTTATATTGCAATGCCCACCGAACCCAGTTGCGGGCAATGGCCTTACAGGACCCTCATCTGGGATTTGCACAGTTCAAGGACAGAGCCATCCGGGTGCTTCGAGAACCGGCACCAGGTGGCGTTGTGACCCCCAGACGCCCCACTACCACTTACCACCAGGAGGCGGCGCCCTTGTCGGCAGGGCCTGTGGGAGCTGATGCGCAGGCTTTGAACAATGACCCGGCTCCAGACCTGCACCATCAGGTCCAAGAGCTAGCTAAACGCGTTGCTGCGCTAACCCGAACTGTGCAGTCTTTACAGGTTTCCACTCCAGGGAAGATCCAGCTGGCATCCGGACCGGAGGACATCCCGTGGCGTCGACCAAGGAGGACCCCACCGGCCAGAGGAAGACCCAGCGACCGATACAACGAGGACGGACGACCCATCTGCCGCCGCTGCAATCAACCCGGACATATGGCAAGGTACTGTCCTTTAAACTGGCACAACCTGGGGTAGAGGGCCAACCCCCAGGAAAAAGATCACCAGGCCCATCGAACTGGCGCGACAAATATGTGGGAGGACGTCCAGTCTTACCCGTGGTACTGGATGGCATTCCTATGAGTGCCCTACTGGACACCGGGTCACAGGTCACCACCATCCCGTACGTGCTCTTCAAGCAGTACTGGAATGACTCGGATATCACCCGCTACCCTGACGACGACTTGAGTATCATCGCCAGCAATGGTCAGCCCGTGCCACAGATTGGATTTAAAGAGGTGACCATTAAAATCGGTAGAGTCGAACTGGCAGCACAGGGACTGATCATTGTAGACATTGACAAACACGAGAGTCACCCAAAGATAACTCTAGGAACTAATGTAATTGAAAATTGTCTTGCAGAGGTGATTTTCCTTTTACAGCAGGTTGCCAAGAACGCCAGCTCCGGCCAGCAGCGAGTGCTCCAGAAAGAGATCCGGGCACTGATGCGACGGCAACAGCTAGAACTCTCCGGTGGTGAGATTGGTAGCGTGCGAATGTGTGACCCTTTCCCTATTGCCATGCCCCCGAAAAGTGAAATGATGATTTGGTGCCGGGCAGCTATTGGTCTGAGAGGTAGAGATTACCAGGCAATGGTAGAACCAGTTTACTCAGACAGTAGGCCCACCATTTTGACAGCACGGGGGGTGGTCAATGTACGCCATGGGAGGGTGCCCGTTCGCATAATAAATATCGGGAAGAGGGAAGTGTACCTGCCCCGGTATGCCACGCTAGCCAAATTGTATACCATCAATCAAGATTCCATACAGTCCGTAGAACCCTTGCCTCCATCTTCCCCGGAGGAAGGTAACGGCTCTCAGAAAACAATGGAGGACTGGTGTCAGCAACTACATTTGGGTACTGACTCCACTCCCTCACACCAGAAACAGGGAGTCTATCGGGTGGTTCAAGAGTACGAGAGAGTGTTTAGTAAACACCCGTTAGACTTCGGGCGAGTCAAGGGGGTAGAACACCACATCCCCACGGGAGACCATCCTCCCATAAAAGAGAGGTATCGACCCGTACCCCCTGCACACTACCAACACGCCAAGGGGATGCTTAGAGACATGAAGGAGGCTGGGGTGATCAGGGATAGCTGTAGCCCCTGGGCAGCTCCACTAGTCTTAGTCAAAAAGAAAGACAACACCATGAGGATGTGTGTAGATTACCGGAAAATCAACCGTATCACAAACAAGGATGCGTACCCCTTACCAAGGATAGAGGAGTCTTTGGCTGCTTTAAGATCTGCTAACTTCTTCTCTACCTTGGATCTCACTAGTGGGTACTGGCAGGTTCCTGTAGCAGAGGCGGACCGGGAGAAGACCGCATTCACCACCCCGATGGGACTTAGCGAGTTTACCTGCATGCCGTTCGGACTCTGCAATGCACCAGGAACCTTCCAACGATTAATGGAGTGCTGTCTGGGCCACAGAAACTTCGAGACGGTCCTGCTGTACCTGGACGATGTCATCGTATATTCCAAGACGTATGAGGACCACCTGAAACACCTGGCGGAAGTGTTCGAAGCTCTGGCAAGCTACGGCCTAAAGGTGAAACCCTCCAAGTGTCACCTCCTGAAACCAAAGGTGCAGTACCTGGGACACGTGGTGAGCGCTGATGGAGTGGCTCCCGACCCTGCTAAGATCACCGCAATTAAGGAATGGCCAAGTCCCTCCAGTGTAAAGGAAGTGCGGCAGTTCCTCGGGTTGGTAGGCTATTACCGCAGATTCATCCCCGGTTTCACCAAAAAGGCAGCTCCTATGCAGGACCTCCTGATAGGCCAGTCCCGGAAGGCCAAGAACCAGAAGCTACCCTTCAGATGGGAGAAGTTAGAAGAAGAGTCCTTCCGCCAGCTGAAGATGGCCCTCACGGGGGATGAAATCCTGGCGTACCCTGATTACAGCCAGTCCTTTATCCTCTACACCGACGCAAGTAACATCGGGCTAGGAGCCGTGCTATCCCAGATCCAGCAGGGGAAAGAACGAGTAATCGCTTACGCCAGCCGAAAACTGCGACCAACCGAAAGAAACCCTGAGAATTACAGCTCATTTAAGCTAGAGTTCCTGGCAGTGGTGTGGGCAGTCACCGAACGCTTTAAGCACTACCTCGCTTCTTCCCGGTTCACCGTGTACACGGATAACAACCCGTTGACACACCTGGACACGGCAAGACTCGGTGCCCTAGAGCAGAGATGGATGGCCCGTCTGTCCAACTACGAGTTCACAATCAAATACCGGGCAGGACGCTCCAATACCAACGCGGACGCCCTGTCCAGGATGCCAAACCTACCGGACGTAGGAGAAGATCCAGAGGGACCGGAAGAAGTCGAACTCCCCGCGTTCCACCGTCATGGGACTATCCAGTATTCCCATCGGGTAAGGAGTAAGCAAGCCGCTACGTTTAACCCCTTGCCTCACTACAACTGGGAGGAAACGCAAGACAGTGACCCTGCCGTCCGGCTGGTGAAGGAGATGCTGACTCGGCCAGAGGCTCGCCTTGACCCAGACGCTCCGGAGGAAGCCAAGCAACTGTGGGCTGAGAAGAGTCGACTGTTCCTTTACAAGGGGAAGTTGTGCCGCAGAATGGTTAACTCCCGGACGCATGAACTAATCTGGCAAGTAGTGGTGCCACGGAGGATGGTCCCAACTGATGGTCCCAACCCCATTTATAAGGCAAGAAATCCCACTTATTAAACCTGACAGGGCACACCTGTGAAGTGAAAACCATTTCCGGTGACTACCTCTTGAAGCTCATCAAGAGAATGCCAAGAGTGTGCAAAGCAGTCATCAAAGCAAAAGGTGGCTACTTTGAAGAACCTAGAATAAAAGACATATTTTCAGTTGTTTCACACTTTTTTGTTAAGTATATAATTCCACATGTGTTAATTCATAGTTTTGATGCCTTCAGTGTGAATGTACAATTTTCTTAGTCATGAAAATACAGAAAAATCTTAAAATGAGAAGGTGTGTCCAAACTTTTGGTCTGTACTGTATATATATATATATATATATATATATATATATACAGTTGAAACCAGAAGTTTACATACACTATATAAAAAGACACATATGCATGTTTTTCTCAATATCTGACATGAAATCAGAATAAATCTTTCCCGTTTTAGATCAATTAGGATCGCAATAAGTTTTAATTTTGCCAAATGCCAGAATAATGAGAGAGAGATAATGTTTTAAGGCATTTACATACAGTACATGTAAACTTCTTGTTTCAACTGTACTGTATATATATTCTTCTGCTTCTGGGATTTGAACCCAGAAGCTCCACTAAATGAGCCTGAAGCTTTAAATTTCAACCATAGGGTCAAATGATAGGGACTGGTAGTTTTTCTTGGCTTATGGGATCAACCCTGAAAATACTCAGGGTGTTTAAAAGTCATTGTGATTCTGATTCTGATGTTTGAAAAAAGTGAGATATCAGAGTCACATATCAAAGTCACACATCATTTGAATTCGACATGGACGAGGTCTGTGTAGAAGTCCCAATGAGTTTCAGACAGATTTGCACTGAAAATCACAACCAAATAGAATGCCTAAGTTATTTCAACTGAGTGTATAGCTCAATGGTAGGTGTACTGGCTTCTAGGCAGAGTTTTGGGTTCAAGTCCCAGCATCGTACAGTGAACTTTTTTTTTATTATTATCAGTTGTAAAAGTCAGATGTCAAAGTCACATATCAAAGTCACATGTTAAAGTCAGTTCTCAGACAGGGTATTTAGCCTCAAACTGACATTATTCTCATGTTTGACTTTGATATCTGATCATGTCCTAAAATGGACACTGTACACACCTCTTCATGAAATCTGCAGTGTCTGACAAGTGTCACTGCTGAGTAGTCTTGCTGATTGACAGTCAACTTCCCCCATCTAGGCAGCGGGGAGCTGGCTTTCCTTCTAAATGACGTCGGCAGTGGTGCTTCGCCGACAGAGCAGGATGAAAGAGTAGGAGCTGCTCTTTCAATGTGACGTCACAGGCAGCAGGAGAATCGTCAGCAGGAGATACAGTATATACTACACAACACAGGAGAGCTGACAGATCCTCTATACTACACAACACAGGAGAGCTGACAGATCCTCTATACTATACAACACAGGAGAGCTGACAGATCCTCTATATACTACACAACACAGGAGAACTGACAGATCCTCTATACTACACAACACAGGAGAGCTGACAGATCCTCTATACTGCACCCCACAGGAGAGCTGACAGATCCTCTATATACTAGACCACACAGGAGCGCTGACAGATCCTCTATATACTACACCACACAGGAGAGCTGACAGATCCTCTATATACTACACCACACAGGAGAGCTGACAGATCCTCTATATACTATACCATATAGGAGAGATGACAGATCCTCTATTAACTACCTATATACTACACCACGCAGGAGAGCTGACAGATCCTCTATACTACACAACACAGGAGAGCTGACAGATCCTCTATATACTACACAACACAGGAGAACTGACAGATCCTCTATATACTACACAACACAGGAGAGCTGACAGATCCTCTATACTACACAACACAGGAGAGCTGACAGATCCTCTATACTGCACCCCACAGGAGAGCTGACAGATCCTCTATATACTAGACCACACAGGAGCGCTGACAGATCATCTATATACTACACCACACAGGAGAGCTGACAGATCCTCTATATACTACCCCACACAGGAGAGCTGACAGATCCTCTATATACTATACCATATAGGAGAGCTGACAGATCCTCTATTAACTACCTATATACTACACCACGCAGGAGAGCTGACAGATCCTCTATACTGCACCACACAGGAGAGCGGACAGATCCTCTATATACTACACCACACAGGAGAGCTGACAGATCCTCTATATACTACACCACACGGGAGAGCTGACAGATCCTCTATATACTACACCACACAGGAGAGCTGACAGATCCTCTATATACTTCACCACACAGGAGAGCTGACAGATCCTCTATGTAATACACCACACAGGAGAGCTGACAGATCCTCTATATACCACACCACACGGGAGAGCTGACAGATCCTCTATATACTACACCACACAGGAGAGCTGACAGATCCTCTTTATACTTCACCACACAGGAGAGCTGACAGATCCTCTATGTAATACACCACACAGGAGAGCTGACAGATCCTGTATATACTACACCACACAGGAGAGCTGACAGATCCTCTATATACTACACCACACAGGAGAGCTGACAGATCCTCTATATACTACATCACACAGGAGAGCTGACAGATCCTCTATATACTACACCACACAGGAGAACTGACAGATCCTCTATATACTATACCACATAGGAGAGCTGACAGATCATCTATTAATTACCTATATACTACACCACGCAGGAGAGCTGACAGATCCTCCATACTGCACCACACAGGAGAGCGGACAGATCCTCTATATACTACACCACACAGGAGAGCTGACAGATCCTCTATATACTACACCACACAGGAGAGCTGACAGATCCTCTATATACTACACCACACAGGAGAGCTGACAGATCCTCTATATACTACACCACACAGGAGAGCTGACAGATCCTGTATATACTATACCACATAGGAGAGCTGACTGATCCTCTATATACTACACCACACAGGAGAGCTGACAGATCCTCTATTAACTACCTATATACTACACCACACAGGAGAGCTGACAGATCCTGTATATACTACACCACACACGAGAACTGACAGATCCTCTATATACTACACCACACAGGAGAGCTGACAGATCCACTATATACTACACCACACAGGAGAGCTGACAGATCCTCTATATACTATACCACATAGGAGAGCTGACTGATCCTCTATATACTACACCACACAGGAGAGCTGACAGATCCTCTATATACTACACCACACAGGACACATTCTCTATATAATACACCACACAGGAGAAATTATATATCCTGTATATACTACACCACACAGGAGAGCTGACAGATCCTCTATATACTATACCACATAGGAGAGCTGACCGATCCTCTATATACTATACCACACAGGAGAGCTGACAGATCCTCTATATACTACACCACACAGGACACATCTATATATATAATCGTCTTATCCCGTCTGTCTGTCTTTCTGTCTGTGCAGGAAATCCCGCGTCGCTCATTGGTCTGGCAGCGGCCAATCAGCGCCGCGGGATTTCTGAAAAAAGATGGCGGCCGTTAGCGGCTCATCTGCGGGACGGAGATGCAGCAGGGAGATGACCGGCGCAAGGCGCTCATCTCCCGGCCGATAGCAGCAGAAGGACCTCGACCGCCGGCGCTGCTGACCTCCATGCGGCTAGGGTGTCAAGGGAGAACCGGGGAGCGGCGCTGCGGGTCGGGATACTTCTGCTGCGAGCAGCCACTCATCTCCCGGCTTCTTGCAGCGGAAGTAGCCGCACAGGCAGCGGCGCTGACATCCATGCGGCTAGGGTGTCAAGGGAGGACCGGGGAGCGGCGCTGCGGGTCGGGACACTTCTGCTGCGAGCAGTCGCTCATCTCCCGGCTTCTCGCAGCGGAAGTACCCGCACAAACAGCGACGCTCCCCGGTCCTCACCAATACGATTCCGCTCCCCGGTCCTCACCAATACGATTCGCTGATTGGTCGCGCTCTCCTGCCGCGACCAATCAGTGATCTTGGCGCAAAAGTTAAAACCGCTGTGCAGATTGGTCGCGGCCACTGCACGCGTCCAATCAGCGATCTTGGAGCCACATTTAACCCCTTAACAACATCTGACGTACTAATACGCATCTGTGCCCTGGGACTTAAGAGCCAGACCTGTATTAGTACGTCATGGCGATCGCGTGCGCGCACACAGGCTATGCGGGCGTGATCGCCGCCGGGTGTCAGCTGATTTTCACAGCTGACACCCGATACTATGTGCAGGGAGCGGTCCTGCACCGCTCCCAGCACATTAACCCCCGCGATGCTGCGATCGAAGTCGATCGAAGTCGATCGCAGCATTGCGGGGGGAAGGGGAGGTGATCGCAGATACTCACCTCCTCTTCCGGCTTCCAGCGCTGTCTGCAAAGGCTTCCCGGGTGTTGCCATGACGACCCGATGTCGTCATGACAACATCCGGGTCACCAGACAGCAGGAAGATTGTTTGGACATGCGCAGTGCATCTCCAAACAATCTTCTCCCTGTCCAGCGCTGAGAGCCTGCATGACACAGGGATGGTGCTTCATTCCTGTGCCATGCAGGCGATCAGAGAAAAAAAAGTGAAAGTCCCAGAGTGGGACAAAGTAATAAAATATAAAAACTGTCAGAAAGTGAAAAAAAAAAAAAAAATTGCAAAAATATATATAAAAAAAAAAAAAAATAATCCACCAAAAATAAAAATATAATGTACCCATCAATAAATATTATTATAAAAAAAAAAACAAAACAAAACAAAAAAAGTACACATATTTGGTATCGCCGCGTCCGGAACAACCTGACCTATAAAACTGTCCCACTAGTTAACTCATTCAGTGAACACGGTAAAAAAAAAAAAAAAAAAAACGAAGCAAAAAACAATGCTTTTTTTTTTCACTTTTTCATTTTTACGAATCAATTTGTGAAGTACCTGGGGGTTCCAAGTGCTCACTATGCATCTAGATAGGTGCCTTGGGGGGTCTAGTTTCCAAAATGGGGTCACTTGTGGGGGAGCTCCAATGTTTGGGCACACAGGGGCTCTCCAAATGAAACATGATGTCCGCTAACAATTTGAGCCGACAATTTGTTAGCGGATACCATGTTGCTTTTGGAGAGTCCCTGTGTGCCCAAACATTGGAGCTCCCCAACAAGTGACCCCATTTTGGAAACTAGACCCCCCAAGGCACCTATCTAGATGCATAGTGAGCACTTGGAACCCCCAGGTGTTTCACAAATTGATTCATAAATATGAAAAAGTGTTTTTTTTTTCACTTTTTCATTTTTACAAATCAATTTGTGAAGCACCTGGGGGTTCCAAGTGCTCACTATGCATCTAGATAGGTGCCTTGGGGGGTCTAGTTTCCAAAATGGGGTCACTTATGGGGGAGCTCCAATGTTTGGGCACACTGGGGCTCTCCAAACACAACATGGCGTCCGCTAATTATTCAAGCAAATTTTACAATCAAAAAGTCAAATGACGCTCCTTCCCTTCTGAGCCCTGCCGTGCGCCCAAACAGTGTTTTTTCCCCACATATTGGGTATCTGCGTGCCCAGGGTAAATTGCACAACAAATTTTGGGGTCCATTTTTTCTTGTTACCCCTGTGAAAATAAAAAAAAATGGGTCTAAAGTAACATTTTTGTGAAAAAAGTTAAATGTTCATTTTTTTCTTCCACATTCAAAAAATTCCTGTGAAGCACCTGAAGGGTTAATAAAGTTCTTGAATGTGGTTTTGAGCACCTTGAGGGGAGCAGTTTTTAGAATGGTGTCACTTTTGGGTATTTTCTGTCATAAAGACTAGTGTTGAGCCACCCCCGTAGTGTTCGAGTTCGGTTCGGTTCGTCGAACACCCGTGTGTTCGCCGAACTGTTCGTCGAACTGTTCGTCGAACACCTTCGAACACCGTTAAAACCAATGGCAGGCAAACAAAAACACATAGAAACACATAGAAAACACCTTCAAAGGTGTCCAAAAGCTGACAAACTGCTCAGAAGACATAACTAACACATGGAAAAGTGACAAGTACATATAGTCATGCGAAAATAAAAGAGGTGGAGGAGTAAAAGGAGGGGGAGACACAGATATAGGCATGTCATGCCCTTCTAAAATCCAAAAAGTGAGAAGCCGACACGGCCAGTCCGCTCCTGCCCGTGCCACCTCCGTGTCGCCGGGTTTGTGCCAGAGCCGCGGTGAACCCTGATGGCCAGCCCCCCTCTCCCAATACTGGTGCCTGTCCGCTGGTGGGTCGAGCGAGCCCCCCTGTGGTGGAGGCAGCTCTAAGCTTTTTAATTTAAATTGTCTCTCTAATTTGAATGAATACACTTTAAATCCATTTACAAGGATCTATTGGAGGGCAAGTCTCATGCCAGCAGCCGCATAATTCCAGCTCCAGTAGCGTCCACTAAAGCTGCTGCAGTTAAAAAGCTTTTATAAAGATCGAGCTCGGCTGTCCACCGCAAGGCATCCTACTGCCAGTCCCAGCCCCTATGCCTTGGGGTGCCTCCTGATGCTCTTCACTGAGTATCCCGTGGTCCCGAAGCATTTCCTTTGAAAAAATGAAGTGTCCAAACTACAGGTGGTGTAGCTTGCTTAACAGCCGGGATAATCCGCTGACTAGCAGACCCTGCTACTAGGCACAAAGTATTTCCTGGGCTAGATGCAGTTAAAAATTTGTAATTAGATACTCTCGTTGGATGCTGAGAAAGCATTCCATAGAGTCTCCTGGCACGCCATATATGATTCTCTTAAAAAGCTTGGGGTAGGGGTCTAGGGGACCCTTTTATAGCCAAAATCACGGCCCTGTATCGCAATACGTCACCTAGGCTGAAGATAAATGGAACTGTAGCACCCTGAGGGCTCGGTTGCTACAGAGGTATTGCACCTCACCCAGAGGTGTGATATCTCACTCTCAGGTAAGGATGTAGTGTGGATCAGGACCCGACACCTGCATGCATTACACCACATTGCCGTGGGGCAGGGCGACCAATATTCCCCTGAGATGGGCACGACAGTCCCTGTCCCTGGCTGGAGTGGGGGGAGGGAACACTGAGGAAGGGGAACCCTGTAGTGCAGGAGCAGGGAGGAAGCAGTTCCTGGGTGCATTGAGAAGGGAGTATAAAAGGTGGGCACCATCTTAGTTCAGTGCAGAGAAGTCTGAGCAGAAGTGGCAGGGAGCAGGGGCTCTGCATGAGCTCTGCTCCGGAGGCGGGCCTAGTAACAGAGGCCCAGGCCTGGAAGAGGGAGAAGGAAGGAAGAGGAGCGGAGAAGGCTCCAGGAACGAGGAACGAAGGGATCTCAGGGGTGCGGACGGGCGAGTTGCCACCGCACGCCAGAATCCACCTGCGTGGAGAGGTCAGGCCAAAGGGGGAGACCGGTCCCCGAAACTAGTGGAGGCAGGAAACGACTCTCAGCTAGAAACAGGAGGCTGTGACATTTTATGTGGCGCAGCCCCTCGCTACACCCGCTAGGAAGGCACCACATAGGGTCAGGGAAACTGGCGCCAAGTTTACCAAGAGGAGGCCCGAGGCAGCCGGACAGAAGGGTTGGTAAGAAAGGCCAGACAAAGGACACACAAAGGGGGTCCTGTGAAGCGCTCCAAAGTTATCTGGGAGTTGTCTGAGCCCCTCACCTGGTGAGCACAGTACGACGTGGGCAGCCGTTACCTGCAGACGTGGTCTGGATAATAAGAACTGTGAGTAAAGGCCCTGGACTGCATCACTGACTCCGTGTCATTACTGCTGCTGCCCTGCACCATCACCCCCATCCTCCGCATACACTGCCCTGAGGCTATACTCCTCCCGTGGGGAGTTATGCTACGCTCTGCTGCACCCACAACACCAGCCTCAGCGGTCTGCCTTGGAGCGGCGGTTCACTCTGTCCGCAATCCACGGGTGGCGTAGTCGGACATTTAAACATCAAAACCACATAAATAGTTCCGCCACTGGTTTGACCGCCCTGAGCCACGGAACCGGGTTGCCGCCACGGAGACTACAACCACCAGCATCCACCAAAAAGGGTCCGGCTCCGGGTGTCCCAAGGCCCAGGGGGCGCGTCAGAACATTTTCATCACCTTTCACAATCACCAATGGGACAAGGCAGGGATGTTCACTGTCCCCTCTCTTATACATCCTAGTGACGGAGCACCTGCTCTCATCAATTCGCCATAACCCCAATATTAGGTGAATTGAGGTGGGAGGCACCGAGTACAAGTGCTCTCTATTTGCTGACGATGTCCTAGTATATATCACTCAATCACATATATCCATCCATGCTGTTATGGCTGAAATAGATCACTTTGTTACATGGTCAAATTTTAAAATCAATGCAGCGAAGTCTGAGGCCCTCGATGTCTCCCTCCCCAAATACATATAGGATTCCATCCAGTCCAACTTTCCCTTTGCCTGGCCCTCACAGGGTATCAAATACTTAGGAATTCCTATTCATAGAGACCTCTCCCATCTATGTTATCTTAATTTTGGGCCCTTTATTGAACAACTCCATACAGACCACGGTTGGCAAGTTAGAACTGTAAGATTCACTACGTGAACCACTGGTGTTTTGTGGAAAAGCACATGTACACTGTGTTCCAAATTATTATGCAAAAAGTGTTTAGGAGTGATAAGGGAAGAATTTGTTTGTTTGTCAGTTAAACTCATTGATGGTGATGTGTGTCAGGGCTCTTTATATCACTGTAAGCAATTGCAGACACCAGTGCTAATTAGTTTGTCAGGTGTGTCCAATGAAAGGCAAGACTACTTAAGAAGGCTCTCTCACATTATTCAGCAGCCTACATTTTCTGCCAAAATGGGAAAGAAAAAGGATGTGTCGGCTGCTGAGAAGCAACAAATTGTGGAGTGTTTAGGTCAAGGCATGACTACAATCAACATTGTGCGATGATCAGGATGAAGTGTCTTGGCAATCAAGAAGTATGTAGCTGATTCACAGTACACACGTGTGCGTGCTGATAAGGGCAAATTGAGGACTCTTTCCTACAGGCAATTACGTCAGGTTGAAAGAGCAGCGGCAAAAAAGCCTTGTCATTTCAGCAGACAAGTTTTTGAAGCTGCTTGTGCCTCCAACGTCCCCCGAACAACAAGATGCAGGGTCCTTCAGAGGTTTGCAGCTGTGCATACGCCATCCTGTCGACCTCCTCTATCCACTTCACACAAGCAGAAACGGCTCCAGTGGGCCAAACATTACATGAAGACTGATTTCAAAACTGTTTTGTTCACGGATGAGTGCCGTGCAGCGCTCGATGGTCCAGATGGATAGAGTGGAGGATGGCTGGTTGATGGACACCCCACGCAAACATGGCTACAGCGCCAACAAGGAGGAGGTGGAGTAATGTTTTGGGCTGGAATCATGGGGAGAGAGATTGTCGGCCCCTTTAGGATCCCTGAAGGCGCTAAAGATGAACTCCATAATGTATGTGGATTTTCTCAAACAGCATTTCCTGCCATGGTTCAAGAAGAAGAACCGTGTATTTCACAGCAAGATCATTTTTCTGCATGATAATGCACCATCTCATGCTGCACATAAAACATCTGCATCTCTGGCTGATATGGGCATAAAAGGGGACAAACTTATGGTGTGACCCCCATGCTCCCCTGACCTCTACCCCATTCAGAACCTTTGGAGCATCATTAAAAGGAGTGTCTATGATGGCGGGAGGCAGTTCACATCTAAGCAACAGCTCTGGGAGGGTATTCTGTCCTCATGCAAAACAATTGAAGCAGAAACCATCCAAAACCTGACAAATTCAATGGACGAGAGAGTTCAGAAGCTCCTTTCGAACAAGGGGTCCTATGTGAAAATGTAACACCACCTAGAATAAAGTTTTGAGTTGAAAACTGTTTGATTTCAGTTTCTAACAACCTGCTAATGCTTATAATTTCAAAAATGACCATTTTTTTGGTCTTTATTAAAATGAAAAGGTTGATCGAAAAGTTTGGGGGATCTAAGAGTGTGGCAACCCAGTAGTCATGATTACTTCGAATTCTGACAATATGAGGGTCATGCTGCAGGTAGTGCAGCAAGAAGGCACTTATGTGTCTTGCGCATCTCGGAGCCCCAAAATTATTTTCCGGGCTAGATGCAGCTAAAAATTATTTTTAATTTTAAATCTGGTGGAGCTTATTATAGATGGCCTAATAGGATTAGTGCTGCACACTGCTACAAAGCCCAAATTATTTTCCAGTCAAGATACAGATAAACATGATTAGTAATTTGAAAGCTTAAAACGGTTGGTAGGCTGATTTTAAACAATCATCAAGCTTTTACTCTCCCAAGGATGACACACGGGTAGAAAAGTCGTTTCGGATCCATGATTTGTTCATCTTTATGAACGTGAGTCTGTCTACATTATCAGTGGAGAGCCGCGTGCGCTTATCTGTCAGCACACCACCAGCAGCGCTGAACACACGTTCAGACAGAACGCTGGCTGCGGGGCATGACAAGATCCCCAAGGCGTAAGTGGCTAGCTCCGGCCATTTATCCAGATTGGAAGCCCAAAAAGAGCAAGGGTCCAGTGACACAGTCGTGGCTTCAATGTTTACTTGGAGATACTCCTGTACCATCGTCTCTAGGCGTTGACTATGTGTCAGACTTCTTGTCTCCTGTGGCCTTGCAAAGGATGGGCTAAAAAAGTGGTGAAATGATTCCGCAAAATTGATGTTACCACCAGATACTGTGGTTCTGTTACGGTTTGAGTGCTGAACACTTGACGGTCCCACGGTTGGCAAGTTGGAACTGTGAGATTCACTACGTGCACCACTGGTATTTTGTGGAAAAGCACATGTAAGATTCTGCAACAGTCTCTGCTGATACTCCTGCATGCGTGCATCCCTTTCTATGGCAGGAATAATTTCTGCAAATTTACTTTTGTACCGGGGATCTAACAGTGTGGCAACCCAGTAGTCAGGATTATTTCTAATTCTCACAATTCGAGGGTCATGTTGCAGGTAGTGCAGCAAGAAGGCACTCATGTGTGTTGCGCATCCAGGAGCACCAAGTCCCTGTTGTGTTGGTGGCGAGGTAACAATCATGCTTCCTTCCTCTGTCCTCTCCCCCCAACCTCGCACAACAGAAATGTGATCAAGGTCTCCCTCATCTGATGAGTCTTCCATCAGTTCGTCCTCCACTTCTTCCTGGGCTCCTGCACCTTCCTCACTAGTTTGGCTGCTACCATGCGCCCTGGTAAAACCATGTGACACCCCAGGGGTCTGGTTGTCACAGTGATAGAGATATTACGTCTGAGAGCAGGTGGGAGGTCCTTTGGTCAGGGATCCTGTGCATGCCACACCTCCTGCCCAGCCTTGGGAGGGGAAGAACTTCCCCTGTATAAACCCGGGGCTGAGGCAGAGTTAGGAGTCCAGGAGGAGTAGAGACAAGAGCAGCATAGGAAGCAGCAGAGTCACAAGGAGTCAGGGGCTGGCAGCTAAAGAGCTCGCCCTGACTAAGAAGATTCTTTACCGGACCTGGAGTCCGAGGCTGTGGGGACTAACTTCTACCCAGCAGCAGAATCCGTCAGGCAGGGGATTTCAGGTCCCCTGGCCCAGAAGCCCGAAGGCCCGGTCACACGCGTGGGACCAGCACCGCCATCGTGGAGCGGAAGCCATTAGAAGGCCCCGAGTCACCGGCCATACGGGTGAGCACCCCACGGTACACTCAGGGATGTGGGCTACTTACATCAGCTTCTAGCAAGGTAGCCAGAAGAGTACAGTCAGCTTGGGAGGCCTACAACTACGCCTGGCCAGGGGAGATCCCATCTGCTCAAGGACTGACCAGGCCCCGTTCGCTAGCAAGTACTCCGGGAGGGTCTATCGTTGTTACCAGTAAAGACCCTGAACGCTACCATACCGTCTCTGAGTGGTTCCTGCTACCCCCATCATCCACGTCGGCTGCCCTGAGGCCATACCCCTCCCGTTGGGGGTTATACTATCACGCTGCACCATCCTTCCACCGGCCTCAGCGGTCTGCCCTGCAGCAGCAGCCCCCTGGCTGCATTCAACGGGTGGCGTAGTCATCAACCATTTTCTACCGCTAACAGACTGCCGTCCAGTTTGACTCCCTGGGCACGGACCGGGTCACCGCCACGAGACTACAACCCTAAACAGATCCGGCTCCGGGTAAGCTCCCGCGTGCGCAACGCAGCGCGACACAGGCCCAGGGGCGCGTCACTTTGGCGTAGTCGGCAGGATCACGTGCCCGCAACCACCGGGTACTGCGTGCCTGAAAAGCAAAGACTGTTCAAACTTACCAGTGGTGAAGATTCCCGCCATCGGTGAAGATTCCCGCCATCCGGCGCCATCTTCAGCCTTCTTCCCGCCATCGGTGAAGTTTCCCGCCATCCGGCGCCATCTTCAGCCTTCTTCCCGCCATCCGTGGAGTTTTCCCGCCATTGGACGCCATCTTGAGGACGCCGCGCGGGAAGAAGAGGGGCGTGGACTCCGAAAGCGCGCGAGAACTGAAGCCCCGCCTCACGTCCGGACGTTGCGTAAGGTCCTGGAAGGAGCCCAGCAGACGCCGACGTCACAGGAGCGCGACGGAAGGTCCTCAACCCTGACGATCCACTGCGGAGCCGCGGCCTACGGAACAGGATCATCGCAAGGTAGGCCACGGTCCACTAGGGGGGAGGAAGATGTCGGATACGGAGGAGAGCTCCACTGCCTCAACCCCCGCCAGCGCTACCGCTGTTGCAGTTATGCCCTTCACCATGCCCTATATCCCGGGAGCAGCTTGGCTACCCCAGTACTCAGGGGAGTCACATACCCTGCATGACTTTAGAGAAAAGCTGGATAGCCTCTTCCAGGTGTACCCCCTCACAGAAGAGCAAAAAGTGAGCATCCTGGTGGCCCAACTAACTGGGGCAGCCAAAAGGGAAGTAAAATCCTGGCCACCTGGGAGGAAGACTGTCGCAGGGATACTAACCCGGCTGAAGGACACCTTTGATACCCGCACCTCAGCCGAGATTAAACTTAGATTCTACGGGTGCAAGCAGCGAGCGCATGAGAGTATAAGGGACTATGCACTCAACCTACAAGAGGCCCTGAGGGCCATTAAGCAGACCGACCCTAATGGAGTGGGAAACGAGGACAGGCTGTTGACCGAACAATTTATAGAGGGTTTATATTGCAATGCCCACCGCACCCAGTTGCGGGCAATGGCCTTACAGGACCCTCATCTAGAATTTGCACAGTTCAAGGACAGAGCCATCCGGGTGCTCCGAGAACCGGCACCAGGTGGCGTTGTGACCCACAGACGCCCCACTACCACTTACTACCAGGAGGCGGCGCCCTTGTCAGCAGGGCCTGTGGGAGCTGATGCGCAGGCTTTGGACAATGACCCGGCTCCAGACCTACACCATCAGGTCCAAGAGCTAGCTAAAAGCGTTGCTGCGCTAACCCGAACTGTGCAGTCTTTACAGGTTTCCACTCCAGGGAAGATCCAGCTGGCATCCGGACCGGAGGACATCCCGTGGCGTCAACCAAGGAGGACCCCACCGGCCAGAGGAAGACCCAGTGACCGATACAGCGAGGACGGACGACCCATCTGCCGCCGCTGCAATCAACCCGGACATATGGAAAGGTACTGTTCTTTAAACGGGCACAACCTGGGGTAGAGGGCCAACCCCCAGGAAAAAGATCACCAGGCCCATCGAACTGGCGCGACAGATATGTGGGAGGACGTCCAGTCTTGCCTGTGGTACTGGATGGCATTCCCATGAGTGCCCTACTGGACACCGGGTCACAGGTCACCACCATCCCGTACGTGCTCTTCAAGCAGTACTGGAATGACTCGGATATTACCCGCTACCCTGACGACGACTTGAGTATCATCGCCAGCAATGGTCAGCCCGTGCCACAGATCGGATTTAAAGAGGTGACCATCAAAATTGGTAGAGTCGAACTGGCCGCACAGGGACTGATCATTGTAGATATTGACAAACATGAGAGTCACCCAAAAATAACTCTAGGAACTAATGTAATTGAAAATTGTCTTGCAGAGGTGATTTTCCTTTTACAGCAGGTTGCCAAGAATGCCAGCTCCGGCGAGCAGCGGGTGCTCCAGAAAGAGATCCGGGCACTGATGCAACGGCAACAAGTGGAACTCTCCGGCGGTGAGATTGGTAGCGTAAGAATGTGTGACTCTTTTCCTATTGCCATGCCCCCAAAAAGTGAAATGATGATTTGGTGCCGGGCAGCTATTGGTCTGAGAGGTAGAGATTACCAGGCAATGGTAGAACCAGTTTACTCAGACAGTAGGCCCACCATTTTGACAGCACGGGGGGTGGTCAATGTACGCCATGGGAGGGTGCCCGTTCGCATAATAAATATCGGGGAGAGGGAAGTGTACCTGCCCCGGTATGCCACGCTAGCCAAATTATATACCACTAATCAAAATTCTATACAATCTGTGGAACCCTTGCCTCCATCTCACCCGGAGGAAGGTAACGGCTCTAAGAAAGACATGGAGGACTGGTGTCAGCAACTACATCTGGGTACTGACTCCACTCCCTCACACCAGAAACAAGGAGTCTATCGGGTGGTTCAAGAGTATGAGAGAGTGTTTAGTAAACACCCGTTAGACTTCGGGCGAGTCAAGGGGGTAGAACACCGCATCCCCACGGGAGATCATCCTCCCATAAAAGAGAGGTATCGACCCGTACCCCCTGCACATTACCAACACGCCAAGGGGATGCTTAGAGACATGAAGGAGGCTGGGGTAATCCGGGATAGCTGTAGCCCCTGGGCAGCCCCACTAGTTTTAGTCAAAAAGAAAGACAACACCATGAGGATGTGTGTAGATTACCGGAAAATCAACCGTATCACACACAAGGATGCGTACCCCTTACCAAGGATAGAGGAGTCATTGGCTGCTTTAAGATCTGCTAACTTCTTCTCTACCTTGGATCTCACTAGCGGGTACTGGCAGGTTCCTGTAGCAGAGGCGGACCGGGAGAAGACCGCATTCACCACCCCGATGGGACTTAGCGAGTTCACCTGCATGCCGTTCGGACTCTGCAACGCCCCAGGAACCTTCCAACGATTAATGGAGTGCTGTCTGGGCCACAGAAACTTCGAGACGGTCCTGTTGTACCTGGACGATGTCATCGTATACTCCAAAACTTATGAGGACCACCTGAAACACCTGGCGGAGGTGTTCGAAGCTCTGGCGAGTTACGGCCTAAAGGTGAAACCCTCCAAGTGTCACCTCCTGAAACCAAAGGTGCAATACCTGGGACACGTGGTGAGCGCTGACGGAGTGGCTCCCGACCCCGATAAGATCACCGCAATTAAGGGATGGCCAAGCCCCTCCAGCGTAAAAGAAGTGCGGCAGTTCCTAGGGTTGGTAGGCTACTACCGAAGGTTTATTCCCGGTTTCACCAAAAAGGCAGCACCTATGCAGGACCTCCTGATAGGCCAGTCCCGGAAGGCCAAGAACCAGAAGCCGCCCTTCAAATGGGAAAAGCTAGAAGAAGAGTCCTTCCGCCAGCTGAAGATGGCCCTCACGGGGGATGAAATCTTGGCGTACCCGGACTATAGCCAGCCCTTCATCCTCTACACCGACGCCAGTAACATCGGGCTAGGAGCCGTACTGTCCCAGATTCAGCAGGGGAGAGAACGAGTAATCTCCTATGCCAGCCGAAAACTGCGACCCACCGAAAGGAACCCCGAAAATTACAGCTCATTTAAGCTAGAGTTCCTGGCCGTGGTATGGGCAGTCACCGAGCGCTTTAGGCATTACCTCGCTTCTTCCCGGTTCACCGTATACACGGATAACAACCCGCTGACACACCTGGACACGGCAAGACTCGGTGCCCTGGAGCAGAGGTGGATGGCCCGTCTGTCCAACTACGAGTTCACAATTAAATACCGGGCAGGGCGCTCCAATACCAACGCGGACGCCCTGTCCAGGATGCCCAACCTGCCGGACGGAGGAGAAGATCCGGAGGGACTGGAAGAAGTTGAACTCCCTGCGTTCCACCGTCATGGGACTATCCAGTATTCCCACCGGGTAAGGAGTAAGCAGGCTGCTACGTTGAACCCCTTACCTCACTACAACTGGGCGGAAACGCAAGACAGCGACCCTGCCGTCCGACTGGTGAAGGAGATGCTGACTCGCCCGGAGGCTAGCCTGGAATCAGACGCTCCAGAGGAAGCCAAACAACTATGGGCAGAGAAGAGTCGACTGTTCCTTTACAAGGGGAAGTTGTGCCGCAGAATGGTTAACTCCAGGACGCATGAACTACTCTGGCAAGTAGTGGTGCCACGAAGAGACGCAGCCATGGTGATGGAGGCATACCACGACGGAGCTGGACACTTCGGGTGGAAAAAGCTGGAGTTCCTGCTGCGCGAGCGGTTCCACTGGGTAGGCATGAGGGGAACCATCGAGAAGTGGTGCAGAGACTGTGGCCCGTGCAATCTGAGAAGGAAGGACCGGGCCAGCCAGAAGACTCCCCTGCAGTCCATCGTCACCCGGCAACCGTTGGAACTGGTAGCCTTGGATCATGTAAAACTGACCCCCAGCAGAAGTGGCTACGTCTACGCGTTAACCATCGTGGATCATTACTCCCGGTTTCTGGTTGTCGTCCCCGTCAAGGACTTAACGGCTCGAACAGCAGCTAGAGCCTTCCAGCAGCACTTTTGCCGTCCACACGGGTACCCGGACCAAGTGCTGACGGACCAGGGACCTGCCTTTGAAGCGGAGGTCTTCCAGGAATTCTGCAATCTGTATGGCTGCCGGAAGATAAGGACGACACCCTACCATCCGCAAACTAATGGACTTTGTGAGAAAATGAACCAGGTGGTAATGGATCTTCTAAAAACGTTGCCCCTGGAAGAACGCAGTCTGTGGCCTGAGAAGTTGCCCGATCTGGTGGACCTATACAACCACATCCCGGTAGGTTCCACCAACTGTACCCCGGCTTACCTAATGAGGGCAAGACCTGGTAAGTTACCTGTTGACCTGGAAATGGGAGTCCTGACGCCCGAGGACACTTCACCAGAAACGGACTGGGACACAGAGAGGCAGCAGCAGTACCGGAAAGTACAGGAGAGCGTGGAGCGAAGTCTCTGTCAGGCTAGGGAAAGACAAGAGAAGACTTACAACCAGTATGCTCCCGCTGTTCCCCTGGTACCCGGAGAGCAGGTCTTGAAGAGGAAGAGACGGCTCCACAAGTTGGACGACCAGTGGGAGAAGGACCCGTACACCGTACTGCCCTCAAGCCACGAGAACCCGAAGGTCTGTACCATCAGTAAAGACGGAGGGGAAACCACAGCCATTGTATCCCGGGACCACCTGAAGAAGTGCCCCGAACAACTGAGGAACCCTGAGGAGGAACAGGAAGACCATCGACCCGTGGAAGAAAGGGAAGATATGGTTAGTACCGTGCTCGGGGACTTCCCTCGGTCTTGGACTCAAGTCAATGGTGCAGTTGTGGTACCCGTACTCACCTTCCTCCAACCATCATCCCAAGAACCTACGGAGCAACGGGTAGAGCTGGAAGAGCAGCCGGTCCAGGAGGCAGAAGACTCCACCCAAGCGGAACAGGAGAATCCACCCTCTGCTTATAGTGAGCCTGCCGTACCCCTAGTGAGACAAAGAGCCGGTAGACAGCTGCCCAGTTTACCCTTGACAGCTCTTACACCCTGTAGTTCAGGGCCAGACAGTCAGCTCCGTAGGTCCACTAGGGCCACTAGAGGCCAGTTACCCGCACGTTGGAGGATCTAAATGTTTAAGTTGTTTTACAATGTTTACCTGTTTATTGTTGCTTGTGTGTAATTTTGTGTTTCTAGTTGTTTTTAGGAGTCTTCGGTGGATTTACCGGGAATCCTTTGTATATAGTTGGAGCGTAACCCAGGATGGACTAGAGACTGTTAAGGACTCGGGGTAGGACAGACCCCTACCTGGTTACGTCTCCCTGTGTTGGTGAAATGGACACCTTTGCTTTTCTTCAAAGACTGCACCCGGTTGCGGACATCCGTAACCATCTTATTGTGTTTCCTTATTGTATTTTATTGTTCTTTGATATACCTTGTTATATTTTTCTAAAAAGTGTTTAGTCCCGGAGTACTAAATTTCACTAGGGGGGAGTGTGACACCCCAGGGGTCTGGTTGTCACAGTGATAGAGATATTACGTCTGAGAGCAGGTGGGAGGTCCTTTGGTCAGGGATCCTGTGCATGCCACACCTCCTGCCCAGCCTTGGGAGGGGAAGAACTTCCCCTGTATAAACCCGGGGCTGAGGCAGAGTTAGGAGTCCAGGAGGAGTAGAGACAAGAGCAGCATAGGAAGCAGCAGAGTCACAAGGAGTCAGGGGCTGGCAGCTAAAGAGCTCGCCCTGACTAAGAAGATTCTTTACCGGACCTGGAGTCCGAGGCTGTGGGGACTAACTTCTACCCAGCAGCAGAATCCGTCAGGCAGGGGATTTCAGGTCCCCTGGCCCAGAAGCCCGAAGGCCCGGTCACACGCGTGGGACCAGCACCGCCATCGTGGAGCGGAAGCCATTAGAAGGCCCCGAGTCACCGGCCATACGGGTGAGCACCCCACGGTACACTCAGGGATGTGGGCTACTTACATCAGCTTCTAGCAAGGTAGCCAGAAGAGTACAGTCAGCTTGGGAGGCCTACAACTACGCCTGGCCAGGGGAGATCCCATCTGCTCAAGGACTGACCAGGCCCCGTTCGCTAGCAAGTACTCCGGGAGGGTCTATCGTTGTTACCAGTAAAGACCCTGAACGCTACCATACCGTCTCTGAGTGGTTCCTGCTACCCCCATCATCCACGTCGGCTGCCCTGAGGCCATACCCCTCCCGTTGGGGGTTATACTATCACGCTGCACCATCCTTCCACCGGCCTCAGCGGTCTGCCCTGCAGCAGCAGCCCCCTGGCTGCATTCAACGGGTGGCGTAGTCATCAACCATTTTCTACCGCTAACAGACTGCCGTCCAGTTTGACTCCCTGGGCACGGACCGGGTCACCGCCACGAGACTACAACCCTAAACAGATCCGGCTCCGGGTAAGCTCCCGCGTGCGCAACGCAGCGCGACACAGGCCCAGGGGCGCGTCAACCATCTCCCCCACCCTCACATGCCTGCCGCCTTGGTGCTGCCGACCGTCTGGACCTTGCAGATGTTAGCCCTTCCGCATACAACTCCTCCTCCTCTACTTCCTCCACCTCCTCTTGTGCCACCACCTGACTCCGAATTCTGTTTAACATGTGCTCCAGCATGTAAATCACCGGAATAGTCATGCTGATAATGGCATCGTCAGCACTAAACATCTTCGTCGCCATTTCAAAACTGTGCAGAAGGGTGCATAGGTCCCTGATCTGAGACCACTCCTCCAGCGTGATTTGCCCCACCTCTGAATCTCGTTGGCCCAGGCTATACGTCAGAACGTATTGCACCAGGGCTTGTCGGTGCTGCCACAGTCGCTGCAACATGTGCAGAGTTGAATTCCACCGGGTAGGCACATCGCATTTTAGCCGGTGAAGTGGCAGGCCCAACGACTTCTGTAGAGATGTAAGTCGCTGAGCTGCGGGATGCGAACGGCGGAAGTGAGCACACAGCGACCGTGCCCTCTGCAGAAGGCCATCTAGTCTGGGATAGTGGGCTAAAAATTGCTGGACAACCAGGTTCAACACATGAGCCATACAAGGCACGTGTGTGACATTGCCCCGGCGAAGGGCCGCACCCAGGTTTGCAGCATTGTCGCACACGGCCTTCCCTGGTTTCAGGTCCAGTGGAGACAACCATTCATGAAATTGGTTCTCCAGAGCTGACCACAACTCCTCAGCTGTGTGACTCACATTTCCCAGACATTTCAATGTAAAAACCGCCTGATGACGTTGAGCCCTACTGCCAGCATAGTAAGGAGGTGTGCAGGATCCCTTCTGCGCAGTTAGAAAGCTTGTGGCATGACCAGACAGGCTTTGGGTGCAGGTGGAAGACCGAGAGGAGGTTGAGGAGGCAGAAGCAGTGGAGGAACTTTGACATAAAGAGGATTGACGCACAACTCGTGGGGACGGCAAGACTTGGACAGCAGCCCCTTGTCCTGCTGTCACCATAGTTACCCAGTGCCCAGTCAGCGACTTGTAACGCCCCTGTCCATGCCTACTCGTCCAAGTGTCTGTGGTGAAATGCACCCTGTCACACACAGAGTTTCTCAAAGAAGCGGTGATGTTGTGTGCGACATGCTGGTGGAGCGCAGGCACACCTTTCTTTGAGAAGTAGTGCCGACTGGGCATCTGGTACTGGGGCACTGCGACGGACATAAGGTCTCGAAAATCCTCTGTGTCCACCAGGCGGAAAGGCAGCATTTCTGTAGCCAAGAGCTTGCAGATGGTGAAATTCAACCTCTTAGCTTTCTCATGGCTAGGAGGAACAGTTGACATTTTTATTGGTACCATTTGTGGGTACGTGACATTTTTTGATCGCTTTCTATTCCGTTTTTTTGGGAGGTAAAATTAACAAAAACCAACAATTCAGGAATTGTTTTTTGAGGTTTTTTTTTATGCCGTTCTGCGTGTGGTAAAAGTGATCAGGCAGCGTTATTCTTCGGGTCAGTACGTTTACAGCGATACTACACTTACTGTATATTTTTTTATGTTTTGGCGCTTTTACACAATAAAACAATTTTATAGAAAAAATATTTTTTTTGCATTGCTTTATTCTGAGAGGTATAACTTTTTTATTTTTTGGCTGATGGAGCTGTATAGCGGCTTGATTTTTGTGGAACAAGATGACTTTTTCAGCGGTACCATTTCTATTTCCATTTTGCTTTTTGATCGCATTTTTTTCCACTTTTTGTTTGGCGATATGAGGAAAAAGCATAGTTTTTTGCTCCGTTTTTTATTTATTTTTATTACGGTGTACACATAAGGAGTTAATTAGTGTGACAGTTTTATAGCTCGGGTTGTTTCGGACGCGGCAATACCAAATATGTGTACTTTTTTTATTTTTGCATAACTATATGCATTTATCGGTTTAATATTTTATTTATTTATTTTTATTTATTTTGTATTTTTTTTTAACAGTTTCAAAACATTTTTTTTTACTTTTTTTTACATTTTTACTTAGTCCCTGTATGGGACATTAATTTTTATTTTTATGATCCCTGATCTCATGTAATGTAATAGACATATATTACATTATATGAGATCTTCACTGACTGTTTCACAGTCTCCTGTCTGGCATCAGCTACAGGCTGAAGCCAGACAGGAAGGACACCATATATGGCAGAGCTGGAGGCGGTCATGTGACCTCCAGCTGCCATAGCAACGCCAGGTCCTGAAAGCAATCAAGGGGTCGTCGGAGAGGTAAGTGGACGACCCCCTCTCCTCCTGCTGTCTCCTATATGCCGCGATCACTATAGATCGCAGCATATAGAAGACAGCAAAGGGTTAACATCACTGGGACCTGATCTAATCAGGTCCCGATGATGTTCCCTGTCAGAGCTAACGCTCTGCACCGCTCTCACAGCGCTTGCAGGACCCAGGGGGTCCTGAGCACTGCGAGACCACCCACCGTTTTTAAACGACCGCGCTGCACAGAGCCCAGGCAGCGCGGACGTTTATCTACAGTGGGCGGTCGGGAAGCGGTTAAGTGGAAAGAGGAAGCAGCAGGTATGTGTTGTTTGGGCGGGAAAGTAGCTCTTCCTTATATAGACGAGCCAGTTCAACCTTTAAAAGAGCTTATCTCTAATGAAACTGATGAATCTCGCCTTTTTCTAAATAATATAAGAAAATACAACATGTGCTTTCATATGACGTCTTCTGGAGCAGATCAAATTGTCTCAATGCCAGGGTTTTGCCCGACCTTTACAATACAAGTATACCACCGTATCGGTTCTTTAATTCCTATGTCCATTTCGCAACCACAATTTTTACAAGTTTATTTCATAGGTGACGAAGAAGAACAAATTAACAGGCGTACTGAGTGCGTGCAAAGCGTAGATAGAAACATAGTTAAAAAATTACAACGAGTACTTCACAACCACAACATTTTGGTGCATGAATTTAAAACGGCTAGAGACAGAATGATCAATGACGATCATTTCAAAGTAGTGATTCACCCAGACCGTGTACCACGTGGTCAACATGAGAGACGATTCAATGCCCCTACTACAAATGAAATAGCTGCTGTAATAGTTAGTAGCGAACAAACTATGTCTCGGGACATCGTTGTGCAGCCGCGCGATGGCATGCTCACTATGATTCCCGATACACATAGATTCTATGACGCTCTCGAGTACCCAATAATTTTTTGGAAAGGACAAGAGGGGTACAGCATTGATATTCCTCAGATAAATCCAATTACCAAACAAGCAATGCCAAGCAAAAAGGTGTCCTGCAAAGATTTTTATGCCTTTCACTTGATGGTCCGTCGCAGCGATTTTAATTTGATGCTTAAGTGTAGGCTCCTACTTCATCAGTTTCTGGTCGACATGTATGTAAAGATGGAAAGTGAGCGCTTAAGGTTCATTTCTTTAAATAAAAAAAAACTGCGCGCAGAAAATTAAATTCACTTGCAAGATGCAATAAGAAATGATGCGGATTTGGATCCAAATAACTTAGGTCAGATGGTGATTCTCCCGTCACCATTTGTAAATAGCCCGAGATACCTACACGAATATACACAAGATGCGTTCACATACGTACGTAATTATGGGAGGCCTGATTAATTTATTACAATGACTTGCAACCCCGCTTGGCCAGAAATCACCAAAGAGCTTATGGCTGGTCAAAATTCAACGGACAGACATGACTTAACAGCCGGAGTAATTAGAATAAAAGTACAGAAGTTGGTAGCTCTACTTACAAAAGGTAACATATTTGGTGATATGCAATGCTTCATGTACTCGATCGAGTGGCAAAAGCGAGGTTTGCCTCATGTGCACTTACTGCTGTGGTTAAAGGAAAAATTGCATCCGAACCAAATTGACGAAATCATATGTGCTGAGATACCAAACCCAGAAACTGATCAAAAGCTCTATGATACAGTGACAAAGAATATGATTCACGGGCCATGTGGTACATTCAATTCTTCATCGCCATGCATGAAGGAAGGAAAATGTACCAAAAAATATCCGAGGAAGCTTTTAAAAGATACTCAAACCAATGACAAAGGTTATCCTTTGTACAGGCGCAGAGCACCAGAGAATGATGGACGCACGACGATTATAAAAACCCGTAGAGGAACACAGGAAATATTGGTGGACAATAGCTGGGTGGTCCCATATTCTCCACTCTTATCAAAAAATGTTAATTCTCATTTAAATGTAGAGTTCTGTAATACGGTACAGGCGATAAAATATATTTGTAAATATATTAATAAGGGTAGCGACCAGGCTATTTTTAACATCCGCCAGCAAGGGAATGTTAACATTGACCCAAGAGATGAGGTGCAGACCTTTAGAACCGGCCGATATGTTAGTAGTAACGAAGCAGAGTGGCGGATCTTAGGTCTACCTCTGCACGAGAGACACCCAACCGTCACTCATCTCGCGATTCATTTACCCAATGGCGAGAGGGTTTACTTTACGGAAAATAATTTTAGAGAGAGATTAGAAGCACCACCTAAAACTACACTAACTGCATTTTTCCTGTTGTGCCAAAGTGATACGTTTGCAAAAACATTACATTGACGTGCCTCGCTACTATACTTGGAATGTGGCACGGAAGCAATGGAAACGTCATTTACAAGGAACACCTGTCGATGGTTGGCCAGGTGTGAAGGCAGGAGACGCTCTAGGTCGCATTTACACGGTGCACGTTAGCAATTTTGAATGTTATTGCTTGCGTATGCTGCTGAATGTAATAAGGGGTCCAACCAACTTCTCGGATTTAAAAACATTTGAAGGTCAAGAACTTGCAACTTTTCGGCAGGTGTGTGAGAAGATGGGGTTGTTGGAAGATGATAACCACTGGGAAATCAAAGAGAGATTTATCACAAAATAGTAGGACGAGTTGAGAATGGTGAAGGCGGACTTTTTTTCCTTGATGCCCCGGGTGGTACAGGAAAAACTTTCTTGCTTAATTTACTTTTAGCAAAAATTCGTAGCGGTCATAATGTTGCATTAGCTGTGGCTTCCTCTGGAATTGCTGCAACATTGCTAAGCGGTGGACGGACGGCACATTCAGTCTTTAAATTACCTCTTAATCTGGTGAACGAAGAAACCCCATCGTGTAATATCAGCAAGAGCAGTGCCCGTGGCCTCCTGTGCAACAGTGCAAACTAATCGTGTGGGACGAGTGCACAATGTCACACAAACGCGCCATCGAAGTTCTTGATCGTTGTCTACAAGACTTACACAGTAAACAAACAATAATGGGTGGTGTGGTTGTTTTATTGGCTGGGGACTTTAGGCAAACTTTGCCTGTCATCGAGCGAGGCACTGCAGCAGACGGAATTAACGCATGTCTGAAATCCTCATATTTATGAACCAAAGTTGAAAAGTTGCACCTCACCACCAACATGCGTGTCCAGTTATTCAGTGATCTAGAGTCGGGTGCGTACGCTGAGAAACTGCTCGAGATCGGTGAAGGTCGAATCGAAACTGACGAAGAAGGTATGGTTCTATTCACTAACCAATTTTGTCATGTTGTGGATTCGGAAGACGCACTTATTGCTCAAGTTTTTCCAAATTTGCAACAAAACATCCACGATGAAAATTGGCTATGTGAAAGAACTATACTAGCACCAAGAAATGAAACAGTTGCGAAAATCAATAAAATTATCTTGGACCAAGTAACCAGCGATGCAACAACCTACAACTCCGACACAGTCATGTCATCTGAAGACTGTACGCGCTACCCCGTGGAGTTTCTTAACTCTTTGGAGCTATCCGGGGTCCCATCTCATAAGCTCGAATTAAAGGTCGGTATACCCGTTTTGTTAATGCGCAACTTGGACGCCCCGAGATTATGTAATGGCACTAGATTGCGAGTCACTGAACTAGGCAGGCACATTGTAAAGGCCACAATTTTAACTGGAGAAGCTAAGGGTGAAAATATTCTTATACCGCGCATCCCAATAATACCCAATAACTTACCCTTTAATTTCAAACGTTTGCAGTTCCCACTTAAAGTTGCATTTTCAATGACCATCAATAAATCGCAAGGGCAAACTTTGAAGGTAGCGGGGATACATTTAGGCACGTCCTGTTTTTCCCACGGTCAGCTATACGTAGCTTGCTCACGTGTTTCTAAATCGCAAAATCTACATATTTTCGCTGAACGAAAGAAATCAAATAACATAGTTTACAGGAGTATATTGCAGTAAAAACACATAGATAAATTACCTGCAGATGTCCATTATTCCAATTACATACTAATTCTTTACTAACACGAACAATATTAAATGCAAGTAACTTCAGTCCGACCTGTTTATTAATCAGTGTTTAGTAATCCGTTTGTGATGAAATTTGATATGGATAATTTCAAGCCTGGGGAAGGACATAGGGCTACTTTTTATAAACACACCATACAGGCGAAGATTATATAAAACTGTAAACCTGATTGACTGACACAACTAGCGGTCAACGCACAGCCGAAACCACTGAACTTAGCATCTTGAAATTTGCAGATAGGTTCTATTATAGCTTAAATGAGCACTAAGAAAGGAATTTTGATAATTCCACCCTCAAGAGTTTCCCTCTTAATATTATAGGGGTTCAAAGATTGTATGGAATCAGTCAGTTTTGAAGTTAGACATCTGAAATTTTGGATGTACGAGTAACTAAATAAGATTATTTTTTTTTACTATTAAGATTTTTTTTTTTTTTACTATTAAAATGATCTGTCACGAAATGTGAGCGAAGCCGCGGGTAAAAGCTAGTTATATTATATGTGGGTCTGTGAGGACATTATATTATATGTGGGTCTGTGGAGACATTATATTATATGTGGGTCTGTGAGGACATTATATTATATGTGGGTCTGTGAGGACATTATATTATATGTGGGTCTGTGAGGACATTATGTTATATGTGGGTCTGTGAGGACATTATATTATATGTGGGTCTGTGGTAACATTATATTATATGTGGGTCTGTGGGAACATTATATTATATGTGGGTCTTTGGTGATATTTTATTATATGTGGGTCTGTAGGGTCATTATATTATATGTGGGGCTGTTGGGACATTATATTATATGTGGGTCGGTGGTAACATATTATATGTGGGTTTGTGGAGACATTATATTATATTTGGGTCTGTGAGGACATTATATTATATGTGGGTCTGTGGGGACAATATATTATATGTTGGTCTGTGGTAACATTATATTATATGTGGGTCTGTGAGGACATTATATTATATGTGGGTCTGTGGGGACATTATATTATATGTGGATTTGTGGGGACATTATATTATATGTGGGTCTGTGGGGACAATATATATGTGGGACTGTGGGACATATTATATGTGGTGCTGTGGGGACATTATATTATATTTGGGACTGTGAGGACATTATATTATATGTGGGTCTGTGAGGACATTAAATTATATGTGGGTCTGTGAGGACATTATATTATATGTGGGTCTGTGAGGACATTAAATTATATGTGGGTCTGTGAGGACATTATATTATATGTGGGTCTGTGAGGACATTATATTATATGTGGATCTGTGAGGGCATTATATTATATGTGGGTCTGTGAGGACATTATATTATATGGGGGTCTGTGGGGACATTATATTATATGTGGGTCTGTGGTAACATTATATTATATGTGGGTCTGTGAGGACATATTATATGTGGGTCTGTGGTAACATTATATTATATGTGGGTCTGTGGGGACATTATATAAGTGGGTCTGTGAGGACATTATATTATATGTGGGTCTGTGGGGACATTATATTATATGTGGGTCTGTGAGGACATTATATTATATGTGGTTCTGTGAGGACATTATATTATATGTGGGTCTGTGAGGACATTATATTATATGTGGGTCTGTGAGGACATTATATTATATGGGGGTCTGTGGGGACATTATATTATATGTGGGTCTGTGGTAACATTATATTATATGTGGGTCTGTAAGGACATTATATTATATGTAGGTCTGTGGGGACATTATATTATGTGTGGGTCTGTGAGGACATTATATTATATGTGGGTCTGTGAGGACATTATATTATATGTGGGTCTGTGGTAACATTATATTATATGTGGGTCTGTGGTAACATTATATTATATGTGGGTCTGTGGGAACATTATATTATATGTGGGTCTTTGGTGATATTTTATTATATGTGGGTCTGTAGGGTCATTATATTATATGTGGGGCTGTGGTAACATTATATTATATGTGGGTCTGTGGTAACATTATATTATATGTGGGTCTGTGGGAACATTATATTATATGTGGGTCTTTGGTAATATTATATTATATTTGGGTCTGTGGGGACATTATATTATATGTGGGTCTGTGGTAACATTATATTATATGTGGGTCTGTGGTAACATTATATTATATGTGGGTCTGTGGGAACATTATATTATATGTGGGTCTTTGGTAATATTATATTATATTTGGGTCTGTGGGGACATTATATTATATGTGGGTCTGTGGGGACATTATATTATATGTGGGTCTGTGGTAACATTATATTATATGTGGGTCTGTGGGAACATTATATTATATGTGGGTCTTTGGTGATATTTTATTATATGTGGGTCTGTAGGGTCATTATATTATATGTGGGGCTGTTGGGACATTATATTATATGTGGGTCGGTGGTAACATATTATATGTGGGTTTGTGGAGACATTATATTATATTTGGGTCTGTGAGGACATTATATTATATGTGGGTCTGTGGGGACAATATATTATATGTTGGTCTGTGGTAACATTATATTATATGTGGGTCTGTGAGGACATTATATTATATGTGGGTCTGTGGGGACATTATATTATATGTGGGTTTGTGGGGACATTATATTATATGTGGGTCTGTGGGGACAATATATATGTGGGACTGTGGGACATATTATATGTGGTGCTGTGGGGACATTATATTATATTTGGGACTGTGAGGACATTATATTATATGTGGGTCTGTGAGGACATTAAATTATATGTGGGTCTGTGAGGACATTATATTATATGTGGGTCTGTGAGGACATTAAATTATATGTGGGTCTGTGAGGACATTATATTATATGTGGGTCTGTGAGGACATTATATTATATGTGGATCTGTGAGGGCATTATATTATATGTGGGTCTGTGAGGACATTATATTATATGGGGGTCTGTGGGGACATTATATTATATGTGGGTCTGTGGTAACATTATATTATATGTGGGTCTGTGAGGACATATTATATGTGGGTCTGTGGTAACATTATATTATATGTGGGTCTGTGGGGACATTATATATGTGGGTCTGTGAGGACATTATATTATATGTGGGTCTGTGGGGACATTATATTATATGTGGGTCTGTGAGGACATTATATTATATGTGGTTCTGTGAGGACATTATATTATATGTGGGTCTGTGAGGACATTATATTATATGTGGGTCTGTGAGGACATTATATTATATGTGGGTCTGTGAGGACATTATATTATATGTGGATCTGTGAGGGCATTATATTATATGTGGGTCTGTGAGGACATTATATTATATGGGGGTCTGTGGGGACATTATATTATATGTGGGTCTGTGGTAACATTATATTATATGTGGGTCTGTGAGGACATATTATATGTGGGTCTGTGGTAACATTATATTATATGTGGGTCTGTGGGGACATTATATATGTGGGTCTGTGAGGACATTATATTATATGTGGGTCTGTGGGGACATTATATTATATGTGGGTCTGTGAGGACATTATATTATATGTGGGTCTGTGGGGACATTATATTATATGTGGGTCTGTGGTAACATATTATATGTGGGTCTGTGGGGACATTATATTATATGTGGGTCTGTGGGGACATTATATTATATGTGGGTCTGTGGGAACATTATATTATATGTGGGTCTTTGGTGACATTATATTATATGTGGGTCTGTGGGGACATTATATTTATATGTGGGTCTGTGGGGACATTATATTATATGTGGGTCTGTGGTAACATATTATATGTGGGTCTGTGAGGACATTAAATTATATGTGGGTCTGTGAGGACATTATATTATATGTGGGTCTGTGAGGATATTATATTATATGTGGATCTGTGAGGACATTATATTATATGTGGGTCTGTGAGGACATTATATTATATGTGGGTCTGTGGGGACATTATATTATATGTGGGTCTGTGGTAACATTATATTATATGTGGGTCTGTGAGGACATTATATTATATGTGGGTCTGTGGTAACATTATATTATATGTGGGTCTGTGGGGACATTATATATGTGGGTCTGTGAGGACATTATATTATATGTGGGTCTGTGTGGACATTATATTATATGTGGGTCTGTGAGGACATTATATTATATGTGGGTCTGTGGGGACATTATATTATATGTGGGTCCGTGAGGACATTATATTATATGTGGGTCTGTGGGGACATTATATTATATGTGGGTCTGTGGTAACATATTATATGTGGGTCTGTGGGGACATTATATTATATGTGGGTCTGTGGGGACATTATGTTATATGTGGGTCTGTGGGGACATTATATTATATGTGGGTCTGTGGGAACATTATATTATATGTGGGTCTTTGGTGACATTATATTATATGTGTGTCTGTGGGGACATTATATTATATGTGGGTCTGTGGTAACATTATATTATGTATGGGTCTGTGTGGTCATTATATTATATGTGGGTCTGGGGTAACATTATATTATATGTGAGTCTGTGGGAACATTATATTATATGTGGGTCTGTGGTAACATTATATTATATGTGGGTCTGTGGTAACATTATAATATATGTGGGTCTGTGGGGTGATTATATTATATGTGGGTCTGTGGTAACATTATATTATATGTGGGTCTGTGGGAACATTATATTATATGTGGGTCTGTGGGAACATTATATTATATGTGGGTCTTTGGTGCCATTATATTATATGTGGGTCTGTGGGGTCAATATATTATATGTGGGTCTGTGGGGACATTATATTATTTATGGGTCTGTGGGGACATTATATTATATGTGGAACTGTGGGGACATTATATTATATGTGGGTTTGTGGTAACATTATATTATATGTGGGTCTTTGGGAACATTATATTACAGTGCTGGCCAAAAGTATTGGCACCCCTGCAATTCTGTCAGATAATACTCAGTTTCTTCCTGAAAATGATTGCAATCACAAATTCGTTGGTATTATTATCTTCATTTAATTTGTCTTCAATGAAAAAAACACAAAAAGAATTGTCCTAAAGCCAAATTGGATATAATTCCACACCAAACCTAAAAAAGGGGGTGGACAAAAGTATTGGCACCGTTTGAAAAATCATGTGATGCTTCTCTAATTCGTGTAATTAACAGCACCTGTAACTTACCTGTGGCACCTAACAGGTGTTGGCAATAACTAAATCACACTTGCAGCCAGTTAACATGGATTAAAGTTGACTCAACCTCTGTCCTGTGTCCTTGTGTGTACCACATTGAGCATGGAGAAAAGAAAGAAGACCAAAGAACTGTTTGAGGACTTGAGAAACCAAATTGTGAGGAAGCATGAGCAATCTCAAGGCTACAAGTCCATCTCCAAAGACCTGAATGTTCCTGTGTCTTCCGTGCGCAGTGTCATCAAGAAGTTTAAAGCCCATGGCACTGTGGCTAACCTCCCTAGATGTGGACGGAAAAGAAAAATTGACGAGAGATTTCAACGCAAGATTGTGCGGATGGTGGATAAAGAACCTCGACTAACATCCAAACAAGTTCAAGCTGCCCTGCAGTCCGAGGGTACAACAGTGTCAACCCGTACTATCCGTCGGCGTCTGAATGAAAAGAGACTGTATGGTAGGATACCCAGGAAGACCCCACTTCTTACCCCGAGACATAAAAAAGTCAGGCTGGAGTTTGCCAAAACTTACCTGAGAAAGCCTAAAACGTTTTGGAAGAATGTTCTCTGGTCAGATGAGACAAAAGTAGAGCTTTTTGGGAAAAAGCATCAACATAGAGTGTACAGGAAAAAAAAAGAGGCATTCAAAGAAAAGAACACGGTCCCTACAGTCAAACATGGCGGAGGTTCCCTGATGTTTTGGGGTTGCTTTGCTGCCTCTGGCACTGGACTGCTTGACTGTGTGCATGGCATTATGAAGTCTGAAGACTACCAACAAATTTTACAGCATAATGTAGGGCCCAGTGTGAGAGGTCATGGGTCTTCCAGCAGGACAATGACCCAAAACACACTTCCAAAAGCACTATAAAATGGTTTGAGAGAAAGCACTGGAGACTTCTAAGGTGGCCAGCAATGAGTCCAGACCTGAATCCCATAGAACACCTGTGGAGAGATCTCAAAATGGCAGTTTGGAGAAGGCACCCTTCAAATATCAGGGACCTGGAGCAGTTTGCCAAAGAAGAATGGTCTACAATTCCAGCAGAGCATTGTAAGAAACTCATTGATGGTTACCGGAAGCGGTTGTTCGCAGTTATTTTGGCTAAAGGTTGTGCAACCAAGTATTAGGCTGAGGGTGCCAATACTTTTGTCCGGCCCTTTTTTGGAGTTTTGTGTGAAATGATCCATGATTTGATTTTTGCTTCATTCTCTTTTGTGTTTTTTCCTTGCAAGCAAATTAAATGAAGATAATAATACCAAAGAATTTGTGATTGCAATCATTTTCAGGAAGAAACTGAGTATTATCTGACAGAATTGCAGGGGTGCCAATACTTTTGGCCAGCACTGTATATGTGGGTCTTTGGTGACATTATATTATATGTGGGTCTGTGGGGACATTATATTATATGTGGGTCTGTGGGGTAATTATTTTATTTGTGGGTTTTGGTAACATTATATTATATGTGAGTCTGTGGGGTCATTATATTATTTGTGGGTCTGTGGTAACATTATATTATATGTGAGTCTGTGGGATCATTATATTATACTAGATGGTGGCACGATTCTAACACATCGGGTATTCTAAAATATGTATGCGGCCGACCGGGTGCATACAGCAGAGCGGTGTTTAAATCTTGCGCCAAAATCGCTGATTGGTCGCGGCCGGCAACCGCGACCAATCAGCAAAGCAGTGTTTAAATTTGGCGGCCATATCGGTGATTGGTCGCAGGCGGCGGCCACGACCAATCTGCAAACCGTGTTAGTGAGGACTGGAGAGCGTGTTTAAATTTGGCAGCAAAATCGCTGATTGGTCGTGGCCGGCAACCGTGACCAATCAGCAAAGCAGTGTTAAAATTTGGCGCCTATATCGCTGATTGTTCACGGCCGGTGGTCGCGACTAATCAGCAGAGCGGCGTTTAAATTTGGCTCCAATAATGCTGATTGGTCGCTGCCAGCAAACGCGACCAATCAGCAGAGCGGTATTTAAATTTGGCGCCAATAATGGTGATTGTTCATGGCCGCGACCAATCAGCAGAGCGGTGTTTAAATTTGGCGCCAATAATGCTGATTAATCGCGACCGGCAACCGCGACCAATCAGCAGAGCGGTGTTTAAATTTTGCGCCAATATCGCTGTTTGGTCGCGGCCGGCCACCGCGACCAATCAGCAAAGCGATGTTTAAATTTGGTGCCAATAATGCTGATTAGTCGCGGCCGGCCACCGCGACCAATAAGCAAAGCGGTGTTTAAATTTGGCGCCAATAATGCTGATTGATCAAGTTCGGCGACCGCGACCAATCAGCAGAGCGGTGTTTAAATTTGGCGCCAATATCGCTGTTTGGTCGCGGCCAGCCACCGCGACCAATCAGCAAAGCGGTGTTTAAATTTGGCGCCAATATCGCTGCTTGGTCGCGGCCGGCCACCGCGACCAATAAGCAAAGCGGTGTTTAAATTTGGCGCCAATAATGCTGATTGGTCAAGTTCGGCGACCGCGAGCAATCAGCAGAGTAGTGTTTAAATTTGGCGCCAATACTGCTGATTGGTGAACCACCAAACAATGAGGAGGGCACCATCTAATAAACGGGATCTACCTGCAGCATCTCATAAAATAGTAAGTATGAAAACAGCAAAAAGAAGAGATGCAAACTAGCAGTGATCACCCAAATAGTCAAAAAGTAACCAAATAATTATCAATAACAACAAAGATCCATAAAAATATATCAATTTATTGAATACAAATAATTCCTGACACATATACACAAAATGACAAACCGACAAACAAATAAAACACCATTAAAAATAGTATAGTATAGTATAGTATTTTCATAAATACTGCTGATTGGTCGCGGCCGGCGACCACGACCAATCAGCAGAGCGGGGTTTAAATTTGGTGCCAATATTGCTGATTGTTTGCGGGTGGCGGCCACGACCAATCAGCGAACCGTGTTAGTGAGGACTGGAGAGTGTGTTTAAATTTGGCGCCAAAATCGCTGATTGGTCGCTGCCGGCGACCGCGACCAATCAGCAGAGCAGTGTTTAAATTTGGCGCCAATGTCGCTGATTGGTCGCAGCTGGCGGTCGTGACCAATCAGCAGAGCGGTGTTTAAATTTGGCGCCAATATCGCTGATTGGTCGCAGCTGGCGGTCGCGACCAATCAGCAGAGGGGTGTTTAAATTTGGCGCTAATATTGCTGATTGGTCGCGGTCGCCGGCCGCGACCAATCAGCAGAGCGTTTTTTAAATTTGTCGCCAATCTCACTGATTTGTCGCGGCTGGTGGCCGCCACCAATCAGCAGAGCGGTGTTTAAATTTGGCGCCAATCTCGCTGATTGGTCGCGGGCAGCGTCCACGACCAATCAGCACAGCAGTGTTTAAATGTGGCGCCAAAATTGCTGATTGGTAGCGGGCAGCGTCCGCAACCAATCAGCACAGCAGTGTTTAAATGTGGCGCTAAAATCAGCACATCAGTGTTTAACCCCTTAAGCCCCGAGGGTGGTTTGCACGTTAATGACCAGGCCAATTTTTACAATTCTGACCACTGTCACTTTATGAGGTAATTACTCTGGAACGCTTCAACGGGTCCCCCTGATTCTGAGATTGTTTTTTCGTGACATATTGTACTTCATGATTGTGGTAAAATTTCTTCGATATCACTTGCGTTTATTTGTGAAAAAAATGGAAATTTGGCGAAAATTTTGAAAATTTAGCAATTTTCAAAATTTAAATTTTTATGCCCTTAAATCAGAGAGATATGTCACACAAAAGAGTTAATAAATAACATTTCCCACGTGTCTACTTTACATCAGCACAATTTTGGAACCAAAATTTTTTTTTGTTAGGAAGCTATAAGGGTTAAAAGTTGAGCAGCGATTTCTCATTTTTCCAACAAAATTTACAAAACCATCTTTTTAGGGACCACATCACATTTGAAGTCACTTTGAGAGGTCTTTATTAGAGATGAGCGTTGTTCTACTCGAACTGTTCGCCAATCTCAAATTCGAGCTGTTTTGGGCGGTGTTCGAGCCGTTCGGCGAACACGAACAATTTGATAAAAATTCGGCTGTTCGAGGTTATGTTCGATAACTGTTCGTGCGCCAAAATCATAACTGGATTTTTTCTCAGTAATGATGAAAATTAATGTTAATACGCAGTTTGAGTGTACAGCGGGGTGGGGGGAGGGGCAGGGGATGGATCTCTGCAGGAACAATGAAGATCTCCATTTTTTTTTCTCTTTCCCGCATTTGCAGTGGGGAGGTGCAATCTGTCAGCCTATCAGCAGCGCACACACGGAGCGAAGTGCTTTTTTTCACACAAGCAAGGGCATGTGTCATTGGCAGTGTATGTCACATGTCCTTGCCCTATAAGACCAAGCCATTTTCCCCGTCGCCACCATTTTCTCACTGCTGCAGCTGCGTGTTAGACGGCACCGCTGTTGCTGTGTGCGCTATACCTTGTTAATTTCAAGCCAATTTTCGCACAAATATACAGATAGCTTGGGAGTAGGGAATAGTTGTGATTGCAGTCCTTTTAAGGACTAGGTTACAGCATTTCCTACGACTTTTATCAGGGAGGTCTGTGCTCTTAAATAGATAGGTTGTGGGAGTAAAGACTAATTGTAATTGGAGTCCTTTTCAGGACTAGGTTACATCAGTTCCTATCAGTTTTTGCCAGGCAGGTCTGTGCCAGTGCTGTGCAAGTTTTTTTCACAGCATTTGGCTGAATCTAGCAAAGCTAATCCTTTTTGGCCTATTGCAGAGTGTGTTAGTCAGTGGAGTAGCCTATCTGTGCTGCAAGATATACCACCTGTGTATAGAATACCAATTTTTTTACTGCACCTAGTGAAGTAAAATCTTTTGGGCATAGCATCATTCTATTAGTCCATCTATACTGACCTCCATCAGGTTGCAAATTAAAACTAATTTTTATCTGCATCTACAGTACCTCTGAAAAAATATTTGGGCTTCTAGCTGTGTGTGGGACTTGTTGTATTAGTCCATCTATACTGACCTCCATCAGGTTGCAAACTGAATATATTTTTTTCTGCATCTACCTCTGAAAAAATATTTGGGCTTCTAGCTGTGTGTGGGTCTTGTTCTATTAATCCATCTATACTGACCTCCATCAGGTTGCAAACTGAATATAATTTTTTTCTGCATCTAGCTCTGAAAAAATATTTGGCCTTCTAGCAGTGTGTCGGACTTTCTCTATTAGTCCATCTATACTGACCTCCATCAGGTTGCAAATTAAAAATTATTTGTATCTGCATCTACAGTACCTCTGAAAAAATATTTGGGCTTCTAGCTGTGTGTGGGACTTGTTGTATTAGTCCATCTATACCGACCTCCATCAGGTTGCAAATTAAAAATAATTTTTATCTGCATCTACAGTACCTCTGAAAAAATATTTGGGCTTCTAGCTGTGTGTGGGACTTGTTGTATTAGTCCATCTATACTGACCTCCATCAGGTTGCAAACTGAATATATTTTTTTCTGCATCTACCTCTGAAAAAATATTTGGGCTTCTAGCTGTGTGTGGGACTTGTTGTATTAGTCCATCTATACTGACCTCCATCAGGTTGCAAATTAAAAATAATTTGTATCTGCATCTACAGTACCTCTGAAAAAATATTTGGGCTTCTAGCTGTGTGTGGGACTTGTTGTATTAGTCCATCTATACTGAGCTCCATCAGGTTGCAAATTAAAAATAATTTTTATCTGCATCTACAGTACCTCTGAAAAAATATTTGGGCTTCTAGCTGTGTGTGGGACTTGTTGTATTAGTCCATCTATACTGACCTCCATCAGGTTGCAAACTGAATATATTTTTTTCTGCATCTACCTCTGAAAAAATATTTGGGCTTCTAGCTGTGTGTGGGACTTGTTGTATTAGTCCATCTATACTGACCTCCATCAGGTTGCAAATTAAAAATAATTTGTATCTGCATCTACAGTACCTCTGAAAAAATATTTGGGCTTCTAGCTGTGTGTGGGACTTGTTGTATTAGTCCATCTATACTGACCTCCATCAGGTTGCAAACTGAATATATTTTTTTCTGCATCTACCTCTGAAAAAATATTGGGCTTCTAGCTGTGTGTGGGTCTTGTTCTATTAATCCATCTATACTGACCTCCATCAGGTTGCAAACTGAATATAATTTTTTTCAGCATCTAGCTCTGAAAAAATATTTGGCCTTCTAGCAGTGTGTCGGACTTTCTCTATTAGTCCATCTATACTGACCTCCATCAGGTTGCAAATTAAAAATAATTTTTATCTGCATCTACAGTACCTCTGAAAAAATATTTGGGCTTCTAGCTGTGTGTGGGACTTGTTGTATTAGTCCATCTATACTGACCTCCATCAGGTTGCAAATTAAAAATAATTTGTATCTGCATCTACAGTACCTCTGAAAAAATATTTGGGCTTCTAGCTGTGTGTGGGACTTGTTGTATTAGTCCATCTATACTGACCTCCATCAGGTTGCAAATTAAAAATAATTTTTATCTGCATCTACAGTACCTCTGAAAAAATATTTGGGCTTCTAGCTGTGTGTGGGACTTGTTGTATTAGTCCATCTATACTGACCTCCATCAGGTTGCAAACTGAATATATTTTTTTCTGCATCTACCTCTGAAAAAATATTGGGCTTCTAGCTGTGTGTGGGTCTTGTTGTATTAGTCCATCTATACTGACCTCCATCAGGTTGCAAATTAAAAATTATTTGTATCTGCATCTACAGTACCTCTGAAAAAATATTTGGGCTTCTAGCTGTGTGTGGGACTTGTTGTATTAGTCCATCTATACTGACCTCCATCAGGTTGCAAATTAAAAATAATTTTTATCTGCATCTACAGTACCTCTGAAAAAATATTTGGGCTTCTAGCTGTGTGTGGTACTTGTTGTATTAGTCCATCTATACTGACCTCCATCAGGTTGCAAACTGAATATATTTTTTTCTGCATCTACCTCTGAAAAAATATTGGGCTTCTAGCTGTGTGTGGGTCTTGTTCTATTAATCCATCTATACTGACCTCCATCAGGTTGCAAACTGAATATAATTTTTTTCAGCATCTAGCTCTGAAAAAATATTTGGCCTTCTAGCAGTGTGTCGGACTTTCTCTATTAGTCCATCTATACTGACCTCCATCAGGTTGCAAATTAAAAATAATTTTTATCTGCATCTACAGTACCTCTGAAAAAATATTTGGGCTTCTAGCTGTGTGTGGGACTTGTTGTATTAGTCCATCTATACTGACCTCCATCAGGTTGCAAATTAAAAATAATTTTTATCTGCATCTACAGTACCTCTGAAAAAATATTTGGCTTCTAGCTGTGTGTGGGACTTGTTGTATTAGTCCATCTATACTGACCTCCATCAGGTTGCAAACTGAATATATTTTTTTCTGCATCTACCTCTGAAAAAATATTGGGCTTCTAGCTGTGTGTGGGTCTTGTTCTATTAATCCATCTATACTGACCTCCATCAGGTTGCAAACTGAATATAATTTTTTTCTGCATCTAGCTCTGAAAAAATATTTGGCCTTCTAGCAGTGTGTCGGACTTTCTCTATTAGTCCATCTATACTGACCTCCATCAGGTTGCAAACTGAATATATTTTTTTCTGCATCTAACCCAGCCAATAGTTTTGGCCTAATACCACAGTTTGGCCACTCAGCTCTGCTCGGTTACCATCCATTGTTTTTTTGTGCAAACAACTCCAGAGTTGTGAATTAGTTAACCACCAAAATGAGTGGAAAAAGGCCTGCTGCTGGTGGAAAGGGGAATAGGCGTGTTTGAAAGGGGAAAAAAGGTTGTGTCCGTGGGGTAGGTGTTAAAGCAACAGTAACATCTGCAGAAGAAAGACCATCTTCCAGCCAAACTAAAATGTCTACTTCTTTTAGCGGACAATGTGATAAGATCCCTTTCTTACGGCCACGCCAATCGCTACAAATTCCAGATGAGGCACAAAAACAGCAGGTGCTTCAACGGATATCAAGTGCTCCTTTAAGTGGGTTCTCCTCCACATCAACTTCAACATCACAAATACTCCAGTCCTCAAAGGTGTCACCCAAATCGCACTTGCTTCCTCACAGCTCCCAAATCTCCAGCTGCCCGTCTGAGTATGAGGTAGAACAGATGGTTGAGTCTGCAGAGCTGTTTACTCATACTATAGCCTGGGAATCAGAGGTCGACTCCAGCGCTTCTGTGAATCCAGACGAGGAAATGATCTGCACTGATGCCCAGAATCTTTATGAGTCGGATCCAGGACCAGACGCAGAAGGTTCTGACCATAATGTAGACCCTCATTCCCAAACTGTAACTCCTGTTGGTGGAGACAATGAGGAAGACGATGATAAGACTCAAATACCTGATTGGAGCGACAACTTTAGTTTTTTGTCAGGGCAGGAACAGGTTGGCTCGAGGACGACGGGTGTGATAACACACAGGGTGATGATGATGAGGTTGGAGATCCCACTTACTGTCAACCCACAGTCAGCCAAGAGATGAGGTCAGCAGAGGAGGTGGAGGAAGATGCTAGTGACGACGAGGTCAGGTTGCGCCTTCCTGGACAGAGACGTAGTACTGGAAGCACGTCAACAACTGCATCCTCAAACACAACTCTGCCTCTCACCACAAGTCGTGGTGGCTCTTCAGGTCGCATGGGTGCTAAGCCTTGCATAGCCTGGGCATTTTTTCAGATCAATAAAGATGACCCAACTCGTGTTATCTGTAACATTTGTCAGCAAAAGCTAAGTAGAGGCCAAAAAATACATAGTTTGAGTACTTCATGCATGAACCGGCACATGGACATGAAGCATAAGTTGCAGTGGGAAGCTCAGTGTGCTACAATGCGGCCTAGCCGGCCGGGCCAACCACCGTCTGCCATATCTTGTGCATCCGCGGCCTCTTCATCCTCTGTGACTGGGGGGACAGCAGTCACACCTGTTTTGGGGCGCAGACCTGCCACCTCTTTACCCGCAACAGCCAGCGTGATTGGCAGGTCATCATTTTCTTTGGAGGTGGTAACAGCAGCTGGTGTTGAGCGCTGTCCGACATCGATAGCACCACCTTTGGATCAAGGCAACCTAACATGTCCGCCTGCATCTTCCTCACAGACCGGCAGTTTGCCGGGGACACCCTTATCAACCCCGTCTAAGCACAATAGCCAGCCCTCGGTCCCTCAGATGTGGACAAGTAAAAGACCATTTCCTCCTAGCCATGAGAAAGCTAAGAGGTTGAATTTCACCATCTGCAAGCTCTTGGCTACAGAAATGCTGCCTTTCCGCCTGGTGGACACAGAGGATTTTCGAGACCTTATGTCCGTCGCAGTGCCCCAGTACCAGATGCCCAGTCGGCACTACTTCTCAAAGAAAGGTGTGCCTGCGCTCCACCAGCATGTCGCACACAACATCACCGCTTCTTTGAGAAACTCTGTGTGTGACAGGGTGCATTTCACCACAGACACTTGGACGAGTAGGCATGGACAGGGGCGTTACATGTCGCTGACTGGGCACTGGGTAACTATGGTGACAGCAGGACAAGGGGCTGCTGTCCAAGTCTTGCCGTCCCCACGAGTTGTGCGTCAATCCTCTTTATGTCAAAGTTCCTCCACTGCTTCTGCCTCCTCAACCTCCTCTCGGTCTTCCACCTGCACCCAAAGCCTGTCTGGTCATGCCACAAGCTTTCTAACTGCGCAGAAGGGATCCTGCACACCTCCTTACTATGCTGGCAGTAGGGCTCAACGTCATCAGGCGGTTTTTACATTGAAATGTCTGGGAAATGTGAGTCACACAGCTGAGGAGTTGTGGTCAGCTCTGGAGAACCAATTTCATGAATGGTTGTCTCCACTGGACCTGAAACCAGGGAAGGCCGTGTGCGACAATGCTGCAAACCTGGGTGCGGCCCTTCGCCGGGGCAATGTCACACACGTGCCTTGTATGGCTCACGTGTTGAACCTGGTTGTCCAGCAATTTTTAGCCCACTATCCCAGACTAGATGGCCTTCTGCAGAGGGCACGGTCGCTGTGTGCTCACTTCCGCCGTTCGCATCCCGCAGCTCAGCGACTTACATCTCTACAGAAGTCGTTGGGCCTGCCACTTCACCGGCTAAAATGCGATGTGCCTACCCGGTGGAATTCAACTCTGCACATGTTGCAGCGACTGTGGCAGCACCGACAAGCCCTGGTGCAATACGTTCTGACGTATAGCCTGGGCCAACGAGATTCAGAGGTGGGGCAAATCACGCTGGAGGAGTGGTCTCAGATCAGGGACCTATGCACCCTTCTGCACAGTTTTGAAATGGCGACGAAGATGTTTAGTGCTGACGATGCCATTATCAGCATGACTATTCCGGTGATTTACATGCTGGAGCACATGTTAAACAGAATTCGGAGTCAGGTGGTGGCACAAGAGGAGGTGGAGGAGGAGGAGTTGTATGCGGAAGGGCTAACATCTGCAAGGTCCAGACGGTCGGCAGCACCAAGGCGGCAGGCATGTGAGGGTGGGGGAGATGGTTTTACCAGGGCGCATGGTAGCAGCCAAACTAGTGAGGAAGGTGCAGGAGCCCAGGAAGAAGTGGAGGACGAACTGATGGAAGACTCATCAGATGAGGGAGACCTTGATCACATTTCTGTTGTGCGAGGTTGGGGGGAGAGGACAGAGGAAGGAAGCATGATTGTTACCTCGCCACCAACACAACAGGGACTTGGTGCTCCTGGATGCGCAACACACATGAGTGCCTTCTTGCTGCACTACCTGCAACATGACCCTCGAATTGTGAGAATTAGAAATAATCCTGACTACTGGGTTGCCACACTGTTAGATCCCCGGTACAAAAGTAAATTTGCAGAAATTATTCCTGCCATAGAAAGGGATGCACGCATGCAGGAGTATCAGCAGAGACTGTTGCAGAATCTTACATGTGCTTTTCCACAAAATACCAGTGGTGCACGTAGTGAATCTCACAGTTCCAACTTGCCAAACGTGGGACCGTCAAGTGTTCAGCACTCAAACCGTAACAGAACCACAGTATCTGGTGGTAACATCAATTTTGCGGAATCATTTCACCACTTTTTTAGCCCATCCTTTGCAAGGCCACAGGAGACAAGAAGTCTGACACATAGTCAACGCCTAGAGACGATGGTACAGGAGTATCTCCAAGTAAACATTGAAGCCACGACTGTGTCACTGGACCCTTGCTCTTTTTGGGCTTCCAATCTGGATAAATGGCCGGAGCTAGCCACTTACGCCTTGGAGATCTTGTCATGCCCCGCAGCCAGCGTTCTGTCTGAACGTGTGTTCAGCGCTGCTGGTGGTGTGCTGACAGATAAGCGCACGCTGCTCTCCACTGATAATGTACACAGACTCACGTTCATAAAGATGAACAAATCATGGATCCGAAACGACTTTTCTACCCCTGTGTCATCCTGGGGAGAGTAAAAGCTTGATGATTGTTTAAAATCACCCTACCAACCGTTTTAAGCTTTCAAATTACTAATCATGTTTATCTGTATCTTGACTGGAAAATAATTTGGGCTTTGTAGCAGTGTGCAGCACTGATCCTATTAGGCCATCTATAATAAGCTCCACCAGATTTAAAATTAAAAATAATTTTTAGCTGCATCTAGCCCGGAAAATAATTTTGGGGCTCCGAGATGCGCAAGACACATAAGTGCCTTCTTGCTGCACTACCTGCAGCATGACCCTCATATTGTCAGAATTCGAAGTAATCATGACTACTGGGTTGCCACACTCTTAGATCCCCCAAACTTTTCGATCAACCTTTTCATTTTAATAAAGACCAAAAAAATGGTCATTTTTGAAATTATAAGCATTAGCAGGTTGTTAGAAACTGAAATCAAACAGTTTTCAACTCAAAACTTTATTCTAGGTGATGTTACATTTTCACATAGGACCCCTTGTTCGAAAGGAGCTTCTGAACTCTCTCGTCCATTGAATTTGTCAGGTTTTGGATGGTTTCTGCTTCAATTGTTTTGCATGAGGACAGAATACCCTCCCAGAGCTGTTGCTTAGATGTGAACTGCCTCCCGCCATCATAGACACTCCTTTTAATGATGCTCCAAAGGTTCTGAATGGGGTAGAGGTCAGGGGAGCATGGGGGTCACACCATAAGTTTGTCCCCTTTTATGCCCATATCAGCCAGAGATGCAGATGTTTTATGTGCAGCATGAGATGGTGCATTATCATGCAGAAAAATGATCTTGCTGTGAAATACACGGTTCTTCTTCTTGAACCATGGCAGGAAATGCTGTTTGAGAAAATCCACATACATTATGGAGTTCATCTTTAGCGCCTTCAGGGATCCTAAAGGGGCCGACAATCTCTCTCCCCATGATTCCAGCCCAAAACATTACTCCACCTCCTCCTTGTTGGCGCTGTAGCCGTGTTTGCGTGGGGTGTCCATCAACCAGCCATTCTCCACTCTATCCATCTGGACCATCGAGCGCTGCACGGCACTCATCCGTGAACAAAACAGTTTTGAAATCAGTCTTCATGTAATGTTTGGCCCACTGGAGCCGTTTCTGCTTGTGTGAAGTGGATAGAGGAGGTCGACAGGATGGCGTATGCACAGCTGCAAACCTCTGAAGGACCCTGCATCTTGTTGTTCGGGGGACGTTGGAGGCACAAGCAGCTTCAAAAACTTGTCTGCTGCTATGACAAGGCTTTTTTGCCGCTGCTCTTTCAACCTGACGTAATTGCCTGTAGGAAAGAGTCCTCAATTTGCCCTTATCAGCACGCACACGTGTGTACTGTGAATCAGCTACATACTTCTTGATTGCCAAGACACTTCATCCTGATCATCGCACAATGTTGATTGTAGTCATGCCTTGACCTAAACACTCCACAATTTGTTGCTTCTCAGCAGCCGACACATCCTTTTTCTTTCCCATTTTGGCAGAAAATGTAGGCTGCTGAATAATGTGAGAGAGCCTTCTTAAGTAGTCTTGCCTTTCATTGGACACACCTGACAAACTAATTAGCACTGGTGTCTGCAATTGCTTACAGTGATATAAAGAGCCCTGACACACATCACCATCAATGAGTTTAACTGACAAACAAACAAATTCTTCCCTTATCACTCCTAAACACTTTTTGCATAATAATTTGGAACACAGTGTACATGTGCTTTTCCACAAAACACCAGTGGTTCACGTAGTGAATCTTACAGTTCTAACTTGCCAACCGTGGTCTGTATGGAGTTGTTCAATAAAGGGCCCAAAATTAAGATAACATAGATGGGAGAGGTCTCTATGAATAGGAATTCCTAAGTATTTGATACCCTGTGAGGGCCAGGCAAAGGGAAAGTTGGACTGGATGGAATCCTATATGGATTTGGGGAGGGAGACATCGAGGGCCTCAGACTTCGCTGCATTGATTTTAAAATTTGACCATGTAACAAAGTGATCTATTTCAGCCATAACAGCATGGATGGATATATGTGATTGAGTGATATATACTAGGACATCATCAGCAAATAGAGAGCACTTGTACTCGGTGCCTCCCACCTCAATCCACCTAATATTGGGGTTATGGCGAATTGATGAGAGCAGGTGCTCCGTCACTAGGATGTATAAGAGAGGGGACAGAGAACATCCCTGCCTTGTCCCATTGGTGATTGTGAAAGGTGATGAAAATGTTCTGACGCGCCCCCTGGGCCTTGGGACACCCGGAGCCGGACCCTTTTTGGTGGATGCTGGTGGTTGTAGTCTCCGTGGCGGCAACCCGGTTCCGTGGCTCAGGGCGGTCAAACCAGTGGCGGAACTATTTATGTGGTTTTGATGTTTAAATGTCCGACTACGCCACCCGTGGATTGCGGTCAGAGTGAACCGCCGCTCCAGGGCAGACCGCTGAGGCTGGTGTTGTGGGTGCAGCAGAGCGTAGCATAACTCCCCACGGGAGGAGTATAGCCTCAGGGCAGTGTATGCGGAGGATGGGGGTGATGGTGCAGGGCAGCAGCAGTAATGACACGGAGTCAGTGATGCAGTCCAGGGCCTTTACTCACAGTTCTTATTATCCAGACCACGTCTGCAGGTAACGGCTGCCCACGTCGTACTGTGCTCACCAGGTGAGGGGCTCAGACAACTCCCAGATAACTTTGGAGCGCTTCACAGGACCCCCTTTGTGTGTCCTTTGTCTGGCCTTTCTTACCAACCCTTCTGTCCGGCTGCCTCGGGCCTCCTCTTGGTAAACTTGGCGCCAGTTTCCCTGACCCTATGTGGTGCCTTCCTAGCGGGTGTAGCGAGGGGCTGCGCCACATAAAATGTCACAGCCTCCTGTTTCTAGCTGAGGGTCGTTTCCTGCCTCCACTAGTTTCGGGGACCGGTCTCCCCCTTTGGCCTGACCCCTCCACGCAGGTGGATTCTGGCGTGCGGTGGCGACTCGCCCGTCCGCACCCCTGAGATCCCTTCGTTCCTCGTTCCTGGAGCCTTCTCCGCTCCTCTTCCTTCTCCCTCTTCCAGGCCTGGGCCTCTGTTACTAGGCCCGCCTCCGGAGCAGAGCTCATGCAGAGCCCCTGCTCCCTGCCACTTCTGCTCAGACTTCTCTGCACTGAACTAAGATGGTGCCCACCTTTTATACTCCCTTCTCAATGCACCCAGGAACTGCTTCCTCCCTGCTCCTGCACTACAGGGTTCCCCTTCCTCAGTGTTCCCTCCCCCCACTCCAGCCAGGGACAGGGACTGTCGTGCCCATCTCAGGGGCATATTGGTCGCCCTGCCCCACGGCAATGTGGTGTAATGCATGCAGGTGTCGGGTCCTGATCCACACTACATCCTTACCTGAGAGTGAGATATCACACCTCTGGGTGAGGTGCAATACCTCTGTAGCAACCGAGCCCTCAGGGTGCTACAGTTCCATTTATCTTCAGCCTAGGTGACGTATTGCGATACAGGGCCGTGATTTTGGCTATAAAAGGGTCCCCTAGACCCCTACCCCAAGCTTTTTAAGAGAATCATATATGGCGTGCCAGGAGACTCTATGGAATGCTTTCTCAGCATCCAACGAGAGTATCTAATTACAAATTTTTAACTGCATCTAGCCCAGGAAATACTTTGTGCCTAGTAGCAGGGTCTGCTAGTCAGCGGATTATCCCGGCTGTTAAGCAAGCTACACCACCTGTAGTTTGGACACTTCATTTTTTCAAAGGAAATGCTTCGGGACCACGGGATACTCAGTGAAGAGCATCAGGAGGCACCCCAAGGCATAGGGGCTGGGACTGGCAGTAGGATGCCTTGCGGTGGACAGCCGAGCTTGATCCTTATAAAAGCTTTTTAACTGCAGCAGCTTTAGTGGACGCTACTGGAGCTGGAATTACGCGGCTGCTGGCATGAGACTTGCCCTCCAATAGATCCTTGTAAATGGATTTAAAGTGTATTCATTCAAATTAGAGAGACAATTTAAATTAAAAAGCTTAGAGCTGCCTCCACCACAGGGGGGCTCGCTCGACCCACCAGCGGACAGGCACCAGTATTGGGAGAGGGGGGCTGGCCATCAGGGTTCACCGCGGCTCTGGCACAAACCCGGCGACACGGAGGTGGCACGGGCAGGAGCGGACTGGCCGTGTCGGCTTCTCACTTTTTGGATTTTAGAAGGGCATGACATGCCTATATCTGTGTCTCCCCCTCCTTTTACTCCTCCACCTCTTTTATTTTCGCATGACTATATGTACTTGTCACTTTTCCATGTGTTAGTTATGTCTTCTGAGCAGTTTGTCAGCTTTTGGACACCTTTGAAGGTGTTTTCTATGTGTTTCTATGTGTTTTTGTTTGCCTGCCATTGGTTTTAACGGTGTTCGAAGGTGTTCGACGAACAGTTCGACGAACAGTTCGGCGAACACACGGGTGTTCGACGAACCGAACCGAACTCGAACACTACGGGGGTGGCTCAACACTAGTCTTTATGACAGAAAATACCCAAAAGTGACACCATTCTAAAAACTGCTCCCCTCAAGGTGCTCAAAACCACATTCAAGAACTTTATTAACCCTTCAGGTGCTTCACAGGAATTTTTTGAATGTGGAAGAAAAAAATGAACATTTAACTTTTTTCACAAAAATGTTACTTTAGACCCATTTTTTTTTATTTTCACAGGGGTAACAAGAAAAAATGGACCCCAAAATTTGTTGTGCAATTTACCCTGGGCACGCAGATACCCAATATGTGGGGAAAAAACACTGTTTGGGCGCACGGCAGGGCTCAGAAGGGAAGGAGCGTCATTTAACTTTTTGATTGTAAAATTTGCTTGAATAATTAGCAGACGCCATGTTGTGTTTGGAGAGCCCCAGTGTGCCCAAACATTGGAGCTCCCCCATAAGTGACCCCATTTTGGAAACTAGACCCCCCAAGGCACCTATCTAGATGCATAGTGAGCACTTGGAACCCCCAGGTGCTTCACAAATTGATTTGTAAAAATGAAAAAGTGAAAAAAAAAACACTTTTTCATATTTATGAATCAATTTGTGAAACACCTGGGGGTTCCAAGTGCTCACTATGCATCTAGATAGGTGCCTTGGGGGGTCTAGTTTCCAAAATGGGGTCACTTGTGGGGGAGCTCCAATGTTTGGGCACACAGGGACTCTCCAAAAGCAACATGGTATCCGCTAACAAATTGTCGGCTCAAATTGTTAGCGGACATCATGTTTCATTTGGAGAGCCCCTGTGTGCCCAAACATTGGAGCTCCCCCACAAGTGACCCCATTTTGGAAACTAGACCCCCCAAGGCACCTATCTAGATGCATAGTGAGCACTTGGAACCCCCAGGTACTTCACAAATTGATTCGTAAAAATGAAAAAGTGAAAAAAAAAGCATTGTTTTTTGCTTCGTTTTTTTTTTTTTTTTTTACCGTGTTCACTGAATGAGTTAACTAGTGGGACAGTTTTATAGGTCAGGTTGTTCCGGACGCGGCGATACCAAATATGTGTACTTTTTTTGTTTTTTTGTTTTTTTTTTATAATAATATTTATTGATGGGTACATTATATTTTTATTTTTGGTGGATTATTTTTTTTTTTTTTTTTTTCACTTTCTGACAGTTTTTATATTTTATTACTTTGTCCCACTCTGGGACTTTCACTTTTTTTTCTCTGATCGCCTGCATGGCACAGGAATGAAGCACCATCCCTGTGTCATGCAGGCTCTCAGCGCTGGACAGGGAGAAGATTGTTTGGAGATGCACTGCGCATGTCCAAACAATCTTCCTGCTGTCTGGTGACCCGGATGTTGTCATGACGACATCGGGTCGTCATGGCAACACCCAGGAAGCCTTTGCAGACAGCGCTGGAAGCCGGAAGAGGAGGTGAGTATCTGCGATCACCTCCCCTTCCCCCCGCAATGCTGCGATCGACTTCGATCGACTTCGATCGCAGCATCGCGGGGGTTAATGTGCTGGGAGCGGTGCAGGACCGCTCCCTGCACATAGTATCGGGTGTCAGCTGTGAAAATCAGCTGACACCCGGCGGCGATCACGCCCGCACAGCCTGTGTGCGCGCGCGCGATCGCCATGACGTACTAATACAGGTCTGGCTCTTAAGTCCCAGGGCACAGATGCGTATTAGTACGTCAGATGTTGTTAAGGGGTTAAATGTGGCTCCAAGATCGCTGATTGGACGCGTGCAGTGGCCGCGACCAATCTGCACAGCGGTTTTAACTTTTGCGCCAAGATCACTGATTGGTCGTGGCAGGAGAGCGCGACCAATCAGCGAATCGTATTGGTGAGGACCGGGGAGCGGAATCGTATTGGTGAGGACCGGGGAGCGTCGCTGTTTGTGCGGGTACTTCCGCTGCGAGAAGCCGGGAGATGAGCGACTGCTCGCAGCAGAAGTGTCCCGACCCGCAGCGCCGCTCCCCGGTCCTCCCTTGACACCCTAGCCGCATGGATGTCAGCGCCGCTGCCTGTGCGGCTACTTCCGCTGCAAGAAGCTGGGAGATGAGTGGCTGCTCGCAGCAGAAGTATCCCGACCCGCAGCGCCGCTCCCCGGTTCTCCCTTGACACCCTAGCCGCATGGAGGTCAGCAGCGCCGGCGGTCGAGGTCCTTCTGCTGCTATCGGCCGGGAGATGAGCGCCTTGCGCCGGTCATCTCCCTGCTGCATCTCCGTCCCGCAGATGAGCCGCTAACGGCTGCCATCTTTTTTCAGAAATCCCGCGGCGCTGATTGGCCGCTGCCAGACCAATGAGCGACGCGGGATTTCCTGCACAGACAGAAAGACAGACAGACGGGATAAGACGATTATATATATAGATGTGTCCTGTGTGGTGTAGTATATAGAGGATCTGTCAGCTCTCCTGTGTGGTATAGTATATAGAGGATCGGTCAGCTCTCCTATGTGGTATAGTATATAGAGGATCTGTCAGCTCTCCTGTGTGGTGTAGTATATACAGGATATATAATTTCTCCTGTGTGGTGTATTATATAGAGAATGTGTCCTGTGTGGTGTAGTATATAGAGGATCTGTCAGCTCTCCTGTGTGGTGTAGTATATAGAGGATCAGTCAGCTCTCCTATGTGGTATAGTATATAGAGGATCTGTCAGCTCTCCTGTGTGGTGTAGTATATAGTGGATCTGTCAGCTCTCCTGTGTGGTGTAGTATATAGAGGATCTGTCAGTTCTCGTGTGTGGTGTAGTATATACAGGATCTGTCAGCTCTCCTGTGTGGTGTAGTATATAGGTAGTTAATAGAGGATCTGTCAGCTCTCCTGTGTGGTGTAGTATATAGAGGATCAGTCAGCTCTCCTATGTGGTATAGTATATACAGGATCTGTCAGCTCTCCTGTGTGGTGTAGTATATAGAGGATCTGTCAGCTCTCCTGTGTGGTGTAGTATATAGAGGATCTGTCAGCTCTCCTGTGTGGTGTAGTATATAGAGGATCTGTCAGCTCTCCTGTGTGGTGTAGTATATAGAGGATCTGTCCGCTCTCCTGTGTGGTGCAATATGGAGGATCTGTCAGCTCTCCTGCGTGGTGTAGTATATAGGTAATTAATAGATGATCTGTCAGCTCTCCTATGTGGTATAGTATATAGAGGATCTGTCAGTTCTCCTGTGTGGTGTAGTATATAGAGGATCTGTCAGCTCTCCTGTGTGATGTAGTATATAGAGGATCTGTCAGCTCTCCTGTGTGGTGTAGTATATAGAGGATCTGTCAGCTCTCCTGTGTGGTGTAGTATATACAGGATCTGTCAGCTCTCCTGTGTGGTGTATTACATAGAGGATCTGTCAGCTCTCCTGTGTGGTGAAGTATAAAGAGGATCTGTCAGCTCTCCTGTGTGGTGTAGTATATAGAGGATCTGTCAGCTCTCCCGTGTGGTGTGGTATATAGAGGATCTGTCAGCTCTCCTGTGTGGTGTATTACATAGAGGATCTGTCAGCTCTCCTGTGTGGTGAAGTATATAGAGGATCTGTCAGCTCTCCTGTGTGGTGTAGTATATAGAGGATCTGTCAGCTCTCCCGTGTGGTGTAGTATATAGAGGATCTGTCAGCTCTCCTGTGTGGTGTAGTATATAGAGGATCTGTCCGCTCTCCTGTGTGGTGCAGTATAGAGGATCTGTCAGCTCTCCTGCGTGGTGTAGTATATAGGTAGTTAATAGAGGATCTGTCAGCTCTCCTATATGGTATAGTATATAGAGGATCTGTCAGCTCTCCTGTGTGGTGTAGTATATAGAGGATCTGTCAGCTCTCCTGTGTGGTGTAGTATATAGAGGATCTGTCAGCGCTCCTGTGTGGTCTAGTATATAGAGGATCTGTCAGCTCTCCTGTGGGGTGTAGTATGTAGCGGATCTGTCAGCTCTCCTGTGTGGTGTAGCATATACAGGATCTGTCAGCTCTCATGTGTGGTGCAGTATAGAGGATCTGTCAGCTCTCCTGTGTTGTGTAGTATAGAGGATCTGTCAGCTCTCCTGTGTTGTGTAGTATATAGAGGATCTGTCAGTTCTCCTGTGTTGTGTAGTATATAGAGGATCTGTCAGCTCTCCTGTGTTGTGTAGTATAGAGGATCTGTCAGCTCTCCTGTGTTGTGTAGTATAGAGGATCTGTCAGCTGTCCTGTGTTGTGTAGTATATACTGTATCTCCTGCTGACGATTCTCCTGCTGCCTGTGACGTCACATTGAAAGAGCAGCTCCTACTCTTTCATCCTGCTCTGTCGGCGAAGCACCACTGCCGACGTCATTTAGAAGGAAAGCCAGCTCCCCGCTGCCTAGATGGGGGAAGTTGACTGTCAATCAGCAAGACTACTCAGCAGTGACACTTGTCAGACACTGCAGATTTCATGAAGAGGTGTGTACAGTGTCCATTTTAGGACATGATCAGATATCAAAGTCAAACATGAGAATAATGTCAGTTTGAGGCTAAATACCCTGTCTGAGAACTGACTTTAACATGTGACTTTGATATGTGACTTTGACATCTGACTTTTACAACTGATAATAATAAAAAAAAAGTTCACTGTACGATGCTGGGACTTGAACCCAAAACTCTGCCTAGAAGCCAGTACACCTACCATTGAGCTATACACTCAGTTGAAATAACTTAGGCATTCTATTTGGTTGTGATTTTCAGTGCAAATCTGTCTGAAACTCATTGGGACTTCTACACAGACCTCGTCCATGTCGAATTCAAATGATGTGTGACTTTGATATGTGACTCTGATATCTCACTTTTTTCAAACATCAGAATCAGAATCACAATGACTTTTAAACACCCTGAGTATTTTCAGGGTTGATCCCATAAGCCAAGAAAAACTACCAGTCCCTATCATTTGACCCTATGGTTGAAATTTAAAGCTTCAGGCTCATTTAGTGGAGCTTCTGGGTTCAAATCCCAGAAGCAGAAGAATATATATACAGTACAGTTGAAACAAGAAGTTTACATGTACTGTATGTAAATGCCTTAAAACATTATCTCTCTCTCATTATTCTGGCATTTGGCAAAATTAAAACTTATTGCGATCCTAATTGATCTAAAACGGGAAAGATTTATTCTGATTTCATGTCAGATATTGAGAAAAACATGCATATGTGTCTTTTTATATAGTGTATGTAAACTTCTGGTTTCAACTGTATATATATATATATATATATATATATATATATATATATATATATATATATATACAGTACAGACCAAAAGTTTGGACACACCTTCTCATTTTAAGATTTTTCTGTATTTTCATGACTAAGAAAATTGTACATTCACACTGAAGGCATCAAAACTATGAATTAACACATGTGGAATTATATACTTAACAAAAAAGTGTGAAACAACTGAAAATATGTCTTTTATTCTAGGTTCTTCAAAGTAGCCACCTTTTGCTTTGATGACTGCTTTGCACACTCTTGGCATTCTCTTGATGAGCTTCAAGAGGTAGTCACCGGAAATGGTTTTCACTTCACAGGTGTGCCCTGTCAGGTTTAATAAGTGGGATTTCTTGCCTTATAAATGGGGTTGGGACCATCAGTTGTGTTGTGCAGAAGTCTGGTGGATACACAGCTGATAGTCCTACTGAATAGACTGTTAGAATTTGTATTATGGCAAAAAAAGTAGCTAAGTAAAGAAAAACGAGTGGCCATCATTACTTTAAGAAATGAAGGTCAGTCAGTCCAAAAAATTGGGAAAACTTTGAAAGTGTCCCCAAGTGCAGTTGCAAAAACCATCAAGCGCTACAAAGAAACTGGCTCATATGAGGACCGCCCCTGGAAAAGAAGACCAAGAGTCACCTTTGTTTCTGAGGATAAGTTTGTCCGAGTCACCAGCTCAGAAATTGCAGGTTAACAGCAGCTCAGATTAGAGACCAGGTCAATGCCACACAGAGTTCTAGCAGCAGACACATCTCTACAACTACTGTTAAGAGGAGACTTTGTGCAGCAGGCCTTCATGGTAAAATAGCTTCTAGGAAACCACTGCTAAGGACAGGCAACAAGCAGAAGAGACTTGTTTGGGCTAAAGAACACAAGGAATGGACATTAGACCAGTGGAAATCTGTGCTTTGGTCTGATGAGTCCAAATTTGAGATCTTTGGTTCCAACCACAGTGTCTTTGTGCGACGCAGAAAAGGTGAACGGATGGACTCTACATGCCTTGTTCCCACCGTGAAGCATGGAGGAGGAGGTGTGATGGTGTGGGGGTGCTTTGCTGGTGACACTGTTGGGGATTTATTCAAAATTGAAGGCATACTGAACCAGCATGGCTACCTCAGCATCTTGCAGTGGCATGCTATTCCATCCGGTTTGCGTTTAGTTGGACCATCAGTTATTTTTCAACAGGACAATGACCCCAAACACACCTCCAGGCTGTGTAAGGGCTATTTTACCAAGAAGGAGAGTGATGGGGTGCTACGCCAGATGACCTGGTCTCCACAGTCACCAGACCTGAACCCAATCGAGATTGTTTGGGGTGAGCTGGACCGCAGAGTGAAGGCAAAAGGGCCAACAAGTGCTAAGCATCTCTGGGAACTCCTTCAAGATTGTTGGAAGACCATTTCCGGTGACTACCTCTTGAAGCTCATCAAGAGAATGCCAAGAGTGTGCAAAGCAGTCATCAAAGCAAAAGGTGGCTACTTTGAAGAACCTAGAATATAAGACATATTTTCAGTTGTTTCACACTTTTTTGTTAGCTATATAATTCCACATGTGTTAATTCATAGTTTTGATGCCTTCAGTGTGAATGTACAATTTTCATTGTCATAAAAATACAGAAAAACCTTTAAATGAGAAGGTGTGTCCAAACTTTTGGTCTGTACTGTATATATAGTACAGACCAAAAGTTTAGACACACCTTCTCATTTAGACTGTGTGCCCACGATGCGTTTTTAAGCGTTTCTGCAGCGGCAAAAACGCTGCAGAAACGCTAAAAAAAAGCATGGTAGAAGGCCTGCCATGTCCCCCAATGATAATCCGCATGTGCTATGCACATTCTGCGGAGATTTTCGCTGCGGATTATCATTGCGGAAAAAAACGCAGCACTACCAATTATTTTGCGGAAGTGCTGCGTTTTCGCCGCCTTGACTTGCATTGCAATGCGCCAATTCCGCAAGACTGCATCTGTACTTGCGTAATTGGCGCGTTATAATGTGCGGATGCTACCCGGGTGTGGAGGACAGGAGACTCTCCTCCACACCCAGGTACCATTATAAAAGCTGTAAAAAAAAGAATAAAATAAAAAATAAAGATTATATTCACCTTCCGACGACCCCCGGACTCCTTCCCTGTGCTTGCCGATAGATCGCGCAGGACTGAAGGACCTGCGGTGACGTCACAGTCATGTGACGGCAGGTCCTTCAGTACAGCGTACCGCGGTCTGTCGGCAGCCAGCACAGGAGCGCAGCGAGTCTGCAGGGGCCATCGGAAGGTAAGTATAGGTTTATTTTTTATTTTTTAACATTCTCTCGGGTCACACTATATAAATCCATGCCGGTTGCATGGATTTATATAGTGTGACCGAGTTGTCAAGCACTTTCCAAGTGATGCTAAAATCGCTTGGAAAGCGCTTGACACCCGCATTCGGAAATGCAAGTGAAGAACGCTTCATTTCCGCATGTCCCTGGCAGGAAAACGCATGTACAATCCGCATGCGTTTTTTTCTGCCAGGGAGATGCAGAAACGCTCAGGAAAAAATCCTGAGCATTTCTGCATCGTGGGCACATAGCCTTAAAGATTTTTCTGTATTTTCATGACTTTGAAAATTGTACATTCACACTGAAGGCATCAAAACTATGAATTAACACATGTGGAATTATATACTTAACAAAAAAGTGTGAAACAACTGAAAATATGTTTTATATTCTAGGTTCTTCAAAGTAGCCACCTTTTGCTTTGATGACTGCTTTGCACACTCTTCGCATTCTCTTCATGAGCTTCATGAGGTAGTCACCGGAAATGGTCTTCCAACAATCTTGACGGAATTCCCAGAGATGCTTAGCACTTGTTGGCCCTTTTGCCTTCACTCTGCGGTCCAGCTCACCCCAAACCATCTCGATTGGGTTCAGGTCTGGTGACTGTGGAGGCCAGGTCATCTGGCGTAGCACCCCATGACTCTCCTTCTTGATCAAATAGCCCTTACACAGCCTGGAGGTGTGTTTGGGGTCATTGTCCTGTTGAAAAATAAATGATGGTCCAACTAAACTCAAACCGGATGGAATAGCATGCCGCTGCAAGATGAAGTGGTAGCCATGCTGGTTCAGTATACCTTCAATTTTGAATAAATCCCCAACAGTGTCACCAGCAAAGCACCCCCACACCATCACACCTCCTCCTCCATGCTTCACGGTGGGAACCAGGCACGTAGAGTCCATCCGTTCACCTTTTCTGCGTCGCACAAAGACACGGTGGTTGGAACCAAAGATCTCAAATTTGGACTCATCAGACCAAAGCACAGATTTCCACTGGTCTAATGTCCATTCCTTGTGTTCTTTAGCCCAAACAAGTCTCTTCTGCTTGTTGCCTGCCCTTAGCAGTGGTTTCCTAGCAGCTATTTTACCATGAAGGCCTGCTGCACAAAGTCTCCTCTTAACAGTTGTTGTAGAGATGTGTCTGCTGCTAGAACTCTGTGTGGCATTGACCTGGTCTCTAATCTGAGCTGCTGTTAACCTGCAATTTCTGAGGCTGGTGACTCGGATAAACTTATCCTCAGAAGCAGAGGTGACTCTTGGTCTTCCTTTCCTGGGGCGGTCCTCATGTGAGCCAGTTTCTTTGTAGCGCTTGATGGTTTTTGCAACTGCACTTGGGGACACATTCAAAGTTTGCCCAATTTTTCAGACTGACTGACCTTCATTTCTTAAAGTAATGATGGCCACTCGTTTTTCTTTACTTAGAATTTGTATTATGGCAAGAAAAAAGCAGCTAACAGTCTATTCAGTAGGACTATCAGCTGTGTATCCACCTGACTTCTGCACAACACACCTAATGGTCCCAACCCCATTTATAAGGCAAGAAATCCCACTTATTAAACCTGACAGGGCACACCTGTGAAGTGAAAACCATTTCCGGTGACTACCTCTTGAAGCTCATCAAGAGAATGCCAAGAGTATGCAAAGCAGTCATCAAAGCAAAAGGTGGCTACTTTGAAGAACCTAGAATATAAGACATATTTTCAGTTGTTTCACACTTTTTTGTTAAGTATATAATTCCACATGTGTTAATTCATAGTTTTGATGCCTTCAATGTGAATGTACAATTTTCAAAGTCATGAAAATACAGAAAAATCTTTAAATGAGAAGGTGTGTCCAAACTTTTGGTTTGTACTGTATATACACAGTGGGGAAAAAAGAATTTAGTCAGTCACCAATTGTGCAAGTTCTCTCACTTAAAAAGATGAGAGAGGCCTGTAATTGACATCATAGTTAGACCTCAACTATGAGAGACAAAATGAGAAAACAAATCCTGAAAATCACATTGTCTGATTTTGAAAGAATTTTTTTTAAAATTTTGGTGGAAAATAAGTATTTGGTCAATTACAAACAAGTAAGATTTCTGGCTCTCACAGACCTGTAACATCTTCTTTAAGAGGCTCCTCTGTCCTCCACTCATTACCTGTAGCACTGGCACCTGTTTCAACTTGTTATCAGTATAAAAGACACCTGTCCGCAACCTCAAACAGTCACACTCCAAACTCCACTATGGTGAAGACCAAAGAGCTGCGAATGACACCAGAAACAAAATTGTAGCCCTGCACCATGCTGGGAAGACTGAATCTGCAATAGGCAAGCAGCTTGGTGTGAAGAAATCAACTGTGGGAGCAATAATTTGAAAATGGGAGACATACAAGACCACTGATAATCTCCCTTGATCTGGGGTTCCACACAAGATCTCACCCGTGGGGCCAAAATGATCTCAAGAACGGTGAGCAAAAATCCCAGAACCACACAGGGGCATCTAGTGAATGACCTGCAGAGAGCTGGGACCAACGTTACACAGGCTACCATCAGTAACACACTACGACGCCAGGGACTCAGATCCTGCAGTGCCAGACGTGTCCCCCTGATTAAGCCATTATGACGCGCCCCTGGGCCTGTGTCGCGCTGCGTTGCGCACGCGGGAGCTTACCCGGAGCCGGATCTCTTGAGGGTTGTAGTCTCGTGGCGGTGATCCGGTCCGTGCCCAGGGAGTCAGACTAAGTGGCGCTGTATTAGCGGTAGATGTTGGACGACTACGCCACCCGTTGAGTACAGCTAAGGAGCTGCTGCTGCAGGGCAGACCGCTGAGGCCGGTGGTAGGATTGTGCAGCGTGATAGTATAACCCCCAACGGGAGGGGTATGGCCTCAGGGCAGCCGACGTGGATGATGGGGGTAGCAGGAACCACTCGGAGACGGTACGGTGTAGTTCAGGGTCTTTACTGGTGACAACGATACACCCTCCCGGAGTACTGGCTAGCGATTGGGGCCTGGTCAGTCCTTGAGCAGATGGGATCTCCCCTGGCCAGGCGGAGTTGTAGGCCTCCCAAACTAACGATACTCTTCTGGCTACCTTGCTAGAAGCGGGTATAAGTAGCCCACGTCCCTGAGTGTACCGTGTGGTGCTCACCCGTATGGCCGGTGACTCGGGGCCTTCTAGTAGCTTCCGCTCCACGACGGCGGTGCTGGTCCCACGCGTGTGACCGTGCCTTCGGGTTTCTGGGCCAGAGGACCTGCAATCCCCTGCCGGTCGGTTTCTGCTGCTGGATAGGAGTTAGTCCCCACAGCCTCGGACTCCGGGTCCGGTGATAACTTCTCAGTCAGGGCGAGCTCTGCAGCTGCCAGCCCCTGACTCCTTGTAGCACTGCTCCCACAGAGCTCCTGATGTTCTTTTCCTATATCTGCTTCTCTTCTCTGTCTCTACTTCTTCTCTACTCACTAACCCTGCCTCAGCCCTAGGTTTATATAGGGGAAGTTCTTCCCCTCCCAGGGACTGGGCAGGAGGTGTGGCATGCACAGGATCCCTGACCAAGAGACCTCCCACCTGCTCTCAGACATAACATTGCCGTTACTGTGGAAACCAGACCCCTGGGGTGCCACATTCCCCCCTAGTGAAATTTAGTACTCCGGGACTAAACATATTTTTAGAAAAACATAACAAGATAATAACAATAATAATACAATAAGAAAAACACATAAAGATGGTTACGGCGTGTCCGCAACCGGGCGCAGTCTTTGAAGAAAAGCAAGGTGTCCATTTCACCAAAACAGGGAGACGTAACCAGGTAGGGGTCTGTCCTGCCCCGAGTCCTTAACAGTCTTTAGTCCGTCCTGGGTTACGCTCCAACTATACACAAAGGATTCCCGGTAAATCCACCAAGGACTCCTATAAATAACTAGAAACACATAATTATACACAAGCAACAAGAAAAACAGGTAACCACAAATAAAACAATTTATACACTTCAAATCCTCCAACGTGCGGGTAACTGGCCTCTAGTGGCCCTAGTGGACCTACGGAGCTGACTGTCTAGCCCTGAACTACAGGGTGTAGGAGCTGTCAAGGGTAAACTGGGCAGCTGTCTACCGGCTCTTTGACTCACTAGGGGTACGGCAGGCTCACTATAAGCAGAGGGTTGATCCTCCTGTTCTGCTTGTGTGGAGTCTTCTGCCTCCTGGACCGGCTGCTCTTCCAGCTCTACCTGTTGCTCCGTAGGCACTTGGGATGCTGGTTGGAGGAACGTGAGGACGGGTACCACAACTGCACCATTGACTTGAGTCCAGGACCGAGGGAAGTCTCCGAGCACAGTACTAACCATATCTTCCCTTTCCTCTACGGGTTGATGGTCTTCCTGTTCCTCTTCAGGGTTCCGTAGCTGTTCAGGACACTTCTTCAGGTGATCCCGGGATACAATGGCTATGGTCTCCCCTCCGTCTTTACTGATGGTACAGACTTTCGGGTTCTCGTGGCTTGAGGGCAGTACGGTGTACGGGTCCTTCTCCCACTGGTCGTCCAACTTGTGGAGCCGTCTTTTCCTCTTCAAGACCTGCTCTCCGGGTACCAGGGGAACAGCGGGAGCATACTGGTTGTAAGTTTTCTCTTGTCTTTCCCTAGCCTGACAGAGACTTCGCTCCACGCTCTCCTGTACTTTCCGGTACTGCTGCTGCCTCTCTGTGTCCCAGTCTGCTTCTGGTGAAGTGTCCTCGGGTGTCAGGACTCCCATTTCCAGGTCAACAGGTAACTTACCAGGTCTCGCCCTCATTAGGTAAGCCGGGGTACAGTTGGTGGAACCTACCGGGATGTGGTTGTATAGGTCCACTAGATCGGGCAGCTTCTCAGGCCACAGACTGCGTTCTTCCAGGGGCAACGTTTTCAGGAGATCCATTACCACCTGGTTCATTTTCTCACAAAGTCCATTAGTTTGCGGATGATAGGGTGTCGTCCTTATCTTCCGGCAGCCATACAGATTGCAGAATTCCTGGAAGACCTCCGCTTCAAAGGCAGGTCCCTGGTCCGTCAGCACTTGGTCCGGGTACCCGTGTGGATGGCAGAAGTGCTGCTGGAAGGCTCTAGCTGCTGTTTGAGCCGTTAAGTCCTTAACGGGGACGACAACCAAGAACCGGGAGTAATGATCCACAATGGTTAACGCGTAGACGTAGCCACTTCTGCTTGGGGTCAGTTTTACATGATCCAAGGCTACCAGTTCCAACGGCTGCCGGGTGACGATGGACTGCAGGGGAGTCTTCTGGCTGGCACGGTCCTTCCTTCTTAGGTTGCACGGGCCACAGTCTCTGCACCACCTCTCGATGGTTCCCCTCATGCCTACCCAGTGGAACCGCCCACGCAGCAGGAACTCCAGCTTCTTCCATCCGAAGTGTCCAGCCCCGTCGTGGTATGCTTCCATCACCATGGCTGCGTCTCTCCGTGGCACCACTACTTGCCAGATTAGTTCATGCGTCCGGGAGTTAACCATTCTGCGGCACAACTTCCCCTTGTAAAGGAACAGTCGACTCTTCTCAGCCCACAGTTGCTTGGCTTCCTCCGGAGCGTCTGGGTCAAGGCGAGCCTCTGGCCGAGTCAGCATCTCCTTCACCAGCCGGACGGCAGGGTCACTGTCTTGCGTTTCCTCCCAGTTGTAGTGAGGCAAGGGGTTAAACGTAGCGGCTTGCTTACTCCTTACCCGATGGGAATACTGGATAGTCCCATGACGGTGGAACGCGGGGAGTTCGACTTCTTCCAGTCCCTCTGGATCTTCTCCTACGTCCGGTAGGTTTGGCATCCTGGACAGGGCGTCCGCGTTGGTATTGGAGCGTCCTGCCCGGTATTTGATTGTGAACTCGTAGTTGGACAGACGGGCCATCCATCTCTGCTCTAGGGCACCGAGTCTTGCCGTGTCCAGGTGTGTCAACGGGTTGTTATCCGTGTACACGGTGAACCGGGAAGAAGCGAGGTAGTGCTTAAAGCGTTCGGTGACTGCCCACACCACTGCCAGGAACTCTAGCTTAAATGAGCTGTAATTCTCAGGGTTTCTTTCGGTGGGTCGCAGTTTTCGGCTGGCGTAAGCGATTACTCGTTCTTTCCCCTGCTGGATCTGGGATAGCACGGCTCCTAGCCCGATGTTACTTGCGTCGGTGTAGAGGATAAAGGGCTGGCTGTAATCAGGGTACGCCAGGATTTCATCCCCCGTGAGGGCCATCTTCAGCTGGCGGAAGGACTCTTCTTCTAACTTCTCCCATCTGAAGGGTAGCTTCTGGTTCTTAGCCTTCCGGGACTGGCCTATCAGGAGGTCCTGCATAGGAGCTGCCTTTTTGGTGAAACCGGGGATGAATCTGCGGTAATAGCCTACCAACCCGAGGAACTGCCGCACTTCCTTTACACTGGAGGGACTTGGCCATTCCTTAATTGCGGTGATCTTATCAGGGTCGGGAGCCACTCCATCAGCGCTCACCACGTGTCCCAGGTACTGCACCTTTGGTTTCAGGAGGTGACACTTGGAGGGTTTCACCTTTAGGCCGTAGCTTGCCAGAGCTTCGAACACTTCCGCCAGGTGTTTCAGGTGGTCCTCATACGTCTTGGAATATACGATGACATCGTCCAGGTACAGCAGGACCGTCTCAAAGTTTCTGTGGCCCAGACAGCACTCCATTAATCGTTGGAAGGTTCCTGGTGCATTGCAGAGTCCGAACGGCATGCAGGTAAACTCGCTAAGTCCCATCGGGGTGAATGCGGTCTTCTCCCGGTCCGCCTCTGCTACAGGAACCTGCCAGTACCCACTAGTGAGATCCAAGGTAGAGAAGAAGTTAGCAGATCTTAAAGCAGCCAAAGACTCCTCTATCCTTGGTAAGGGGTACGCATCCTTGTGTGTGATACGGTTGATTTTCCGGTAATCTACACACATCCTCATGGTGTTGTCTTTCTTTTTGACTAAGACTAGTGGAGCTGCCCAGGGGCTACAGCTATCCCTGATCACCCCAGCCTCCTTCATGTCTCTAAGCATCCCCTTGGCGTGTTGGTAGTGTGCAGGGGGTACGGGTCGATACCTCTCTTTTATGGGAGGATGGTCTCCCGTGGGGATGTGGTGTTCTACCCCCTTGACTCGCCCGAAGTCTAACGGGTGTTTACTAAACACTCTCTCGTACTCTTGAACCACCCGATAGACTCCCTGTTTCTGGTGTGAGGGAGTGGAGTCAGTACCCAAATGTAGTTGCTGACACCAGTCCTCCATTGTTTTCTGAGAGCCGTTACCTTCCTCCGGGGAAGATGGAGGCAAGGGTTCTACGGACTGTATGGAATCTTGATTGATGGTATACAATTTGGCTAGCGTGGCATACCGGGGCAGGTACACTTCCCTCTTCCCGATATTTATTATGCGAACGGGCACCCTCCCATGGCGTACATTGACCACCCCCCGTGCTGTCAAAATGGTGGGCCTACTGTCTGAGTAAACTGGTTCTACCATTGCCTGGTAATCTCTACCTCTCAGACCAATAGCTGCCCGGCACCAAATCATCATTTCACTTTTCGGGGGCATGGCAATAGGGAAAGGGTCACACATTCGCACGCTACCAATCTCACCACCGGAGAGTTCTAGCTGTTGCCGTCGCATCAGTGCCCGGATCTCTTTCTGGAGCACTCGCTGCTGGCCGGAGCTGGCGTTCTTGGCAACCTGCTGTAAAAGGAAAATCACCTCTGCAAGACAATTTTCAATTACATTAGTTCCTAGAGTTATCTTTGGGTGACTCTCGTGTTTGTCAATGTCTACAATGATCAGTCCCTGTGCTGCCAGTTCGACTCTACCGATTTTAATGGTCACCTCTTTAAATCCAATCTGTGGCACGGGCTGACCATTGCTGGCGATGATACTCAAGTCGTCGTCAGGGTAGCGGGTGATATCCGAGTCATTCCAGTACTGCTTGAAGAGCACGTACGGGATGGTGGTGACCTGTGACCCGGTGTCCAGTAGGGCACTCATAGGAATGCCATCCAGTACCACGGGTAAGACTGGACGTCCTCCCACATATTTGTCGCGCCAGTTCGATGGGCCTGGTGATCTTTTTCCTGGGGGTTGGCCCTCTACCCCAGGTTGTGCCAGTTTAAAGGACAGTACCTTGCCATATGTCCGGGTTGATTGCAGCGGCGGCAGATGGGTCGTCCGTCCTCGTTGTATCGGTCGCTGGGTCTTCCTCTGGCCGGTGGGGTCCTCCTTGGTCGACGCCACGGGATGTCCTCCGGTCCGGATGCCAGCTGGATCTTCCCTGGAGTGGAAACCTGTAAAGACTGCACAGTTCGGGTTAGCGCAGCAACGCGTTTAGCTAGCTCTTGGACCTGATGGTGCAGGTCTGGAGCCGGGTCATTGTTCAAAGCCTGCGCATCAGCTCCCACAGGCCCTGCCGACAAGGGCGCCGCCTCCTGGTGGTAAGTGGTAGTGGGGCGTCTGGGGGTCACAACGCCACCTGGTGCCGGTTCTCGAAGCACCCGGATGGCTCTGTCCTTGAACTGTGCAAATCCCAGATGAGGGTCCTGTAAGGCCATTGCCCGCAACTGGGTTCGGTGGGCATTGCAATATAAACCCTCTATAAATTGTTCAGTCAACAGCCTGTCCTCGTCTCCCACGCCGTCAGGGTCGGTCTGCTTAATGGCTCTCAGGGCCTCTTGTAGGTTCAGGGCATAGTCCCTTATACTCTCATGTGCCCGCTGTTTGCACCCGTAGAATCTAAGCTTGATCTCGGCTGAGGTGCGGGTATCAAAGGTGTCCCTCAGCCGGGTTAGTATCCCTGCGACAGTCCTCCCCCCAGGTGGCCAGGACTTTACCTCCCTTTGGGCTGCCCCGGTTAATTGGGCCACCAGGATGCTCACTTTTTGCTCCTCTGTGAGGGGGTACACCTGGAAGAGGCTATCCAGCTTTTCTCTAAAGTCATGCAGGGTATGTGACTCCCCTGAGTACTGGGGTAGCCAGGCTGCCCCCGGGATATAGGGCATGGTGAAAGGCATGACCGCAACAGCGGTGGCGCTGGCGGGGGTTGAAGCGGTGAAGCTCTCCTCCGTATCCGGCATCCTTCTCCCCCCTAGTGGACCGTGGCCTACCTTGCGATGATCCTCTTCCGTAGGCCGCGGCTCCGCAGTGAATCGTCAGGGTTGAGGACCTTCCGTCGCGCTCCTGTGACGTCGGCGTCTGCTGGGCTCCTTCCAGGACCTTACGCAACGTCCGGACGTGAGGCGGGGCTTCAGTTCTCGCGCGCTTTCGGAGTCCACGCCCCTCTACTTCCCGCGCGGCGTCCTCAAGATGGCGTCCAATGGCGGGAAAACTCCACGTATGGCGGGAAGAAGGCTGAAGATGGCGCCAGATGGCGGGAAAACTCCACCGATGGCGGGAAGGAAGCGGAAGATGGCGCCGGATGGCGGGAATCTTCACCACAGGTAAGTTTGAACAGTCTTTTTCAGGCACGCAGTACCCGGTGGTTGCGGGCACGAGATCCTGCCGACTACGCCAAAAGTTGACGCGCCCCTGGGCCTGTGTCGCGCTGCGTTGCGCACGCGGGAGCTTACCCGGAGCCGGATCTCTTGAGGGTTGTAGTCTCGTGGCGGTGATCCGGTCCGTGCCCAGGGAGTCAGACTAAGTGGCGCTGTATTAGCGGTAGATGTTGGACGACTACGCCACCCGTTGAGTACAGCTAAGGAGCTGCTGCTGCAGGGCAGACCGCTGAGGCCGGTGGTAGGATTGTGCAGCGTGATAGTATAACCCCCAACGGGAGGGGTATGGCCTCAGGGCAGCCGACGTGGATGATGGGGGTAGCAGGAACCACTCGGAGACGGTACGGTGTAGTTCAGGGTCTTTACTGGTGACAACGATAGACCCTCCCAGAGTACTGGCTAGCGATTGGGGCCTGGTCAGTCCTTGAGCAGATGGGATCTCCCCTGGCCAGGCGGAGTTGTAGGCCTCCCAAACTAACGATACTCTTCTGGCTACCTTGCTAGAAGCGGGTATAAGTAGCCCACGTCCCTGAGTGTACCGTGTGGTGCTCACCCGTATGGCCGGTGACTCGGGGCCTTCTAGTAGCTTCCGCTCCACGACGGCGGTGCTGGTCCCACGTGTGTGACCGTGCCTTCGGGTTTCTGGGCCAGAGGACCTGCAATCCCCTGCCGGTCGGTTTCTGCTGCTGGATAGGAGTTAGTCCCCACAGCCTCGGACTCCGGGTCCGGTGATAACTTCTCAGTCAGGGCGAGCTCTGCAGCTGCCAGCCCCTGACTCCTTGTAGCACTGCTCCCACAGAGCTCCTGATGTTCTTTTCCTATATCTGCTTCTCTTCTCTGTCTCTACTTCTTCTCTACTCACTAACCCTGCCTCAGCCCTAGGTTTATATAGGGGAAGTTCTTCCCCTCCCAGGGACTGGGCAGGAGGTGTGGCATGCACAGGATCCCTGACCAAGAGACCTCCCACCTGCTCTCAGACATAACATTGCCGTTACTGTGGAAACCAGACCCCTGGGGTGCCACAATTACATGTCCTGGCCCGTCTGAAGTTTGCTAGAGAGCATTTGGATGATCCAGAAGAGTATTGGGAGAATGCCATATGGTCAGATGAAACCAAAGTTGAACTGTTTGGTAGAATCACAACTCATCATGTTTGGAGGAGAAAGAATGCTGAGTTGCATCCAAAGAACAGCATACCTACTGTGAAGCATGGGGGTGGCAACATCATGCTTTGGGGCTTTTTCTCTGCCAAGGGACCAGGAAGACTGATCCATGTACATAAAAGAATGAATGGGGCCATGTATCGTGAGATTTTGAGTGCAAACCTCCTTCCATCAGCAAGGGCATTGGAGATGAACCATGGCTGGGTCTTTCAACATGACAATGATCCCAAGCCACCGCCAGGGCAACGAAGGAGTGGCTTCGTAAGAAGCATTTCAAGGTCCTGGAGTGTCCTAGCCAGTCTCCAGATCTAAACCCTATAGAAAACCTTTGGAGGGAATTGAAAGTCCGTGTTGCCTAGCGACATTCCCAAAACATCACTGCTCTAGAGGAGATCTGCATGGAGGAATGGGCCAACATACCAGCAACAGTGTGTGCCAACCTTGTGAAGACTTACAGAAAACGTTTGACCTCTGTCATTGCCAACAAAGGATATATAACAAAGTATTGAGATTAACTTTTGTAATTGACCAAATACTTATTTTTCACCAAAATTTGAAACAAATTTCTTTCAAAATCAGACAATGTGATTTTCAGGATTTGTTTTCTCATTTTGTCTCTCATAGTTGAGGTCTAACTATGATGTCAATTACAGGCCTCTCATCTTTTTATGTGGGAGAACTTGCACAATTGGTGGCTGACTAAATATTTTTTTCCCCACTGTATATCTATAAAATAACGGGAGATGCGTACCTCTGTCTGAAGCCTTTATAGACTGCACAAGCGCGACACGCCTGCGCAGTCTGGCTCCAAACAGAAGCACGCATGGAGCCATTACAGGTAAGAGGAGTGTGTATGGCGCCGGAGATCACGGTATGCGTAGACACTGAGTGCATACCGCGAACTCCGGCGCCATGCTTACATACTTACTTGACCGGGAGGAGCGTTGCCGGAGACCGGGGCAGGAGTGAAGGCGTCGGAATCGGCGCATGTGCATAGCGCTATCCGCCGCCATTTTACTGAAGATACATTCGCAGCAAAATGGCGGCGGACAGCGCGGTATGGGCACGTGCGTACTCCGGAGCCACACTCCATCCCCGGCCTCTGGCAGAAAAGGACACCGCAGCGCTGGAGCACAGGGAAGAAAGGTGAGTATAAGTGTTTATTTTTTTATATGTGGGCAGCGTAAAAGGGATGAGGGGTGTCATACATACCAGGATTGTGGGGTGAGGGGACCATACACACCATGCTAGGGATGAGGGGTACCATGCATACAAGGATTGGGGGGTGAGAAGTGCCATGCATGCCAGCATTGGGGATGAGGGGGCCACACATACCAGGTTTGGGGGATGAGGGGTGCCATGCATACCAGGATTAGGGGGTGAAGGGCCACATATACCAGCATTGGGGGATGAGGGGTACCATACTTACCAGGATTGGGGATGAGGGGCCCACACATACCAGGATTGGGGGATGAGGGGTACCAAGCATACCAGGATTGGGGGATGAGGGGTACCATACATACCAGGATTGGGAGATGAGGGGTACCATACATACCAGGATTGGGGGATGAGGGGTACCATACATACCAGGATTGGGGGATGAAGGGTACCATACATACCAGGATTGGGGGATGAGGGGTGCCATACATACTAGGATTGGGGGATGAGGGGTGCCATACATACCAGTATTGGGGGATGAGGGGTACCATACATACCAGGATTGGGGAATGAGGGGTGCCATACATACCAGGATTGGGGGATGAAGGGTACCATACATACCAGGATTGGGGGATGAGGGGTACCATACATACCAGGATTGGGCGATGAGGGGTGCCATACATACCAGGATTGGGGGATGAGTGGTGCCATGCATACCAGGATGAGGAATGGGGTGCAATACATACCAGGATTGGGGGTGAGGGGTGCCATGCATACCAGAATAGGGATGAGGGGTACCATGCATACCAGAATAGGGATGAGGGGTACCATGCATACCAGGATGAGGGATGGGGTGCCATGCATACCAGGATGAGGGATGGGATGCCATGCATACCAGGATGAGGGATACCATAAATACCAGGATAGGGATGAGGGGTACCATACATACCAGGATGAGGGATGGAGTGCCATGCATACCAGGATTGGGGGATGAGTGGTGCCATATATACTAGGATGAGGGATTGGGTACCATACATACCAGAATTGGGGGATGAGGGGTGCCATGTATACCAGATTTGGAATGAGGGGTGCCATGCATAGCAGGATTGGGGATGAGGGTTGCCATGCATAGCAGGATTGGGGATGAGGGGTGTCACGCATACCAGGATTGGGATGAGGGGTGCCATGCATAGCAGGATTGGGGATGAGGGGTGCCATGCATAGCAGGATTGGGTATGAGGGGTGCCATGCATAGCAGGATTGGGGATTAGGGGTGCCATGCATAGCAGGATTGGGAATGAGGGGTGCCATACATACCAGGATTGGTTATGAGGGGGCCATGCATACCAGCATAGGAATGAGGGGTACCATGCATACCAGGATAGGGATGTGGGGGGCCATGCATACCAGGATTCGGATGAGGGGCCATGCATACCAGGATAGGGATGAGGGGTACCATGCATACCAGGAAGAGGGATGGGGTGCCATCCATACCAGGACAGGGATGAGGGGTACCATCCATACCAGGATGAGGGGTACCATACATACCAGGATAGGGATTGCGTACCATGCATACCAGGATTGGGGGTGAGGGGTGCCATGCATACTAGGATTGGGGGTGAGAGGTGCCATGCATACCAGGATTGGGGGTGAGGGGTGCTATGCATACCAGGATTGGGGGTGAAGGGTGCCATGCATACCAGGATTGGGGGTGAGGGGTGCCATGCATACCAGGATTGGGGGTGCCAAGAGAATGCCAAGAGTGTGCAAAGCAGTCATCAAAGCAAAAGGTGGCTACTTTGAAGAACCTAGAATATAAGACATATTTTCAGTTGTTTCACACTTTTTTGTTAACTATATAATTCCACATGTGTTAATTCATAGTTTTGATGCCTTCAGTGTGAATGTACAATTTACATAGTCATGAAAATACAGAAAAATCTTTGAATGAGAAGGTGTGTCCAAACTTTTGGTCTGTACTATATATATATATATATATATATATATATATTTTTTTTTTTTTAATTATGCTGGTTAGGACACAAACTACAGTGATATTTTACTTTTAATATCTGACATTTTGATTGTCATCCTGCCATGTTAAGAAGGAGTTTCAGACACGCTGTCTATTTGCATGATAAATCACGTAGCCAAAGTAAATTAGGAGGCACTAATTTACTATATATCAATTTCCATGTGACTGTACGTTTGCCGAGCTTCTTAAGAAAGGGTCTAATGACCAAATTTATTTTTTGTAAATTTTTCTTTCCATCCACAAAAGAACTGCCTGCAAACTCCAGACCACTGGCTGCAAATTCATAAGATCGCAGTCACACTGTCACGGGTGTGTCAGAAGTGACAGACAGTCGCCTTGATGTTGGTTGCAGGAGATCTCTTCGTTTGGTATTACAGACACCTTCTTAGAGGCTAGAAATCCTATCAATGAAGGAAATGCCAATAATTAAAGTTAGTTACCCAACTAACCAAAGACCTTATAAAGAGTACCCAACAGGCTTTATATAATGCAATAACCTTTATTATACAAAAAAGATTAAAAAATACACACAGGCAAGGACATTAAAAATGCAACAAACAAATTAAAAATTAATATAAGAGGGGGGATGAGCATGTCCGCAATAGATAAATTAATAATTGCACTTCATGATTATACAACAAAAGATGAATACACTAGGTCCGTAATTTATGTACATACACAGCTATATATTTAATATGGATGGTCAATTCCAAGTTAAATCATAATGAACACATATAGTTTAGTCATTCAGATATAGTAAATAATGCCGATGTCTTTAAGATCAAGTGCAATGCTGACATGTTGTATTATATTACATCAGAAAGCTGGACCACAGAAATAGTATATGTGGCGCCCCTGAGGGTTCAGTCGCCACAGAGGTACTGCCCCTCACCCAGAGGTGTAGTGCCTCCTTCTCTCAGGTAAGGAGGGAGTGCTGCCCGGAACCCCCAACACCTGCACACAACACTACACTACTCCATGCCAGCTGGAAGGGCAAGATGCATTGTGTCTCTGCTGAGCCCTGTCCCTGGCTGGAGTGGGGGGAACCAAAGAGAGGGGGAACCAGTAGTGGGTGTGGGTGGAGGATGTAGTGTAGGGGAGCACCATTGTAGGAGGTATTTAAAGGGAAGCCATCTTAGGGTAGCAGGTCAGTGAGGACAGTCAGTCAGTGAGTAGTAAGGAGAGGAGGGGAGCAGAGTCTCTTCAGGAGCTCTGCTCCACAAGTGGGGCCTAGTAACAGAGGCCCAGGAGGGGAGCAGAGGATGAAGGCTCCGGTAACTGAAGGGGTACCAGGGGTACGGAAGGAGCAGGAAGCCACCCGTACACTCTAATCTGTCAAGTGACGGAGGGACCAGGCCGCAAGAAGGGAACCTGTCCCTGGACCAACCGTGTTACTCCAGGTCTCGGCTGGAAAACTGGAGGCTTCTGCACTTTCATGGTGCAGTTGCCACAGTCTCACCCTAGTCACCGTGAAGGGCATCAAGTAGGTCCGGGAACCCCAGGTTGCCCAGGCGGACTTCAGAGCACCCGATCAGGACTGTGTGTGGGAAAGCGCAGGGCAGGAGGGAGAAGACCCGGCGCGAGAAGTCGGTCTAGTAAGGAACATAAAGAAAGTGGGGTTCCGTCAAGCGCTCCTGATATACTTGAGAAAGTGCTGGACCCCTTACCAGGTGGACGCAGTGCGACGCGGAGGCTGACACCCGTGCAGTGTACCTGAGAAACTTGAACAAGAACTGTGAGTAAAACTCAGATGACTGCACTGCCTCCGTCAGTTATTTCCACTGCGCCATCTCTCCTGCACCACAAGCCCCAGCATCACCACGATCTACACCTACACTGCCCCGGGGGCCCGCTCTGCCTGTGGGGAGCAGAAACATCCCAGCTGCCATCCTATCACCCCCCCACCCCCCCGGAGGTCTGCAGCAGCGCCGGTAACCATTACCGGAAACCACAGGTGGCGTCACGAGACAAACTGTACACTAAAACCCCTTTTTAAAGAGAGACCCAGAGTACGGGCCCGGGAGCCGACTGCCGTGACCTCCTAAACAAGGTAAAAGGCCAGGGTACCGAGTCCCCTTTATCTCCCTGGGTGACACATATATATACACCACTAGAGGTCAGTAAAATCTCAGTAAATAAAGCAACTCAGCTTATAAAATTCTCAAGTGAGGTATCCCAATGATAAAAGTGCAGAGTGCCTTAACATAATACAAATAAGAAAAAATGGCCAAAAGTGCAATAAACATCCAGATGTTAGTAATAGGGACATACCACAACCCCCTCACACCACTCCAATGCCGCTTCGCTCCTGCTTCATCAGGGAGTGTGGTGTGAGGGGATGTGGGAGTTTTATATTGACAATTCCACAGCTGCAAATGATTACAAAAATGGGTAGCGCCATCTTACTGGGCACCGCTGTCCTTCTTAGAGGCTGTGTCTCTAGGACCCAGGGGCTACCTTCCTCTGGCTAATTAACACCCTGGCCTGGGTGTTTAAATACCTGCTGTCTGCTAGAGGGAGGTGCCGGCGATACTCACATTATCCCTTGTGAAGGCTCGGAGCAAGTGCATTACTTCTTCCTCTCTGGAGCAATGAGGAAGGGTGTTTATCTCTCTGAAGTCAACTTAAAGCTAAGCTATCTTCCCTTGTTTGTTCCCCCTTGTTGTCTTTAGTTGTCAGTGGAGATCGATTAGCGCTCATCCCCCTCCCTTCCCTAGCCAGGGCTTAACGCCAGGGAAAGACAGGGCGAGGTTCGCGTGCGGCGATTGTTAAAGAACCAATATAGGGATGTTAGTGGAGACAGGGTGATATTAGATCAGCCTAGGAGGTCTCCACTCCCCCCTTACCCCAGAGTCTGGGCTCCCTTTCCCATTGTGTTACCCTAAGTCTTTCCACATCTTGTGTGACATTATCACCGGCCGAGCACATTTTGAAAAGGAAAAAAAAATTGACACTTTTTTTTTTGTGTGTGTGTGTTTTTTTGGGCGTGTTTTTTTTTTCCTTTCTCCTTGGTATGGGTTCAGTTGCAAAGCTCACAGAGCGGCTGTGCAGTCTGTCTCTGGAGGTGAATGACATCCGTTGTGAGGTTCAGCAGCAGCATTAGCGGCTACAGGTCGCCAATGTGGGGGTCTCTGCAGGTAGGCCTATCCAGCCTGAACCCAAGGTTGCCCTCCCGGAAAGGTTTTCAGTAGGTAGGGACAAGTTTTTTGTATTCAATGAGGCCTGCAAACTGTATTTTAAACTTTGTCCTTACCCCTCTGGAAATGAAGAGCAATGGGTTGGAATTGTGATCTCTCTACTGCAGGGAGATCCTCAGTCGTGGACGTTTTCTTTACCACAGGACTCGGTTTGTCTCCTGTCTGTGGAGGGGTTTTTCGGTCAGTGGAAACGTACAGTCCGGAATTCCGTAGATGGGCAACGGATTCCAAATGGAATGACTCAGCCCTTAGAAGTCAATTTTGTAAGGGTCTTACTGAAAGGTTGAAAGATTCCTTGGTAGTATATGGAACCCCTCAGTCCTTGGAGGCGGCCATGTCGTTGGTCATACGTCTTGATAGATGCCTTCGGGGTAGGTGGGTGAGACCACCTTCTCCGGAGCCTTCTTGTCGGGGTTATGTACCTCTGCAGGGGGAGCGGTCTGGCAGTGAACCAGTACTGCGGGAGGTGGAGGAACCCATGCAGTTAGGGGGTGTCTCTGCATCATACATTTCCCAGGAGATTTGCAAAAAAAAGGCGTATGTTTTTTTTGTGGAAAAAAGGGATATATTCTTGGGACCTGTCCAAACAAAAGGAGACTCGATTAACTCTTGGTAGTCTGGAGTTGGATAAACAAGGGGTGAATTTGTTGCCAACCTGCAGTTCCCGGTTGGTCCTGACAGCAGAGGTGGTGCTAGAGAGCAAAACCGAGAAAATTTCTGTGTTTGTTGACAGTGGAGCCGGAGTCAACATGGTTGATGCTGAGTTTGTGAAAACTCATAAACTTGCTTGCTGTACTTTAGCTAAACCTAGTTCAATCTTCTCCATCGACTCGGCGCCACTTGCACAGAGAGCATTTACTCAGATTGTACATAATGTAAAACTGAGAGTGGGGTCAGTTCATTGTGAAAAAATCCCTTGCTATGTCCTGGACAGTCTTTCCACACCTATTGTTTTGGGTATTCCTTGGCTTGTTAAACATAATCCGTTGGTGAATTGGCAAACCGGGGAGATTATTGAATGGACGGATTACTGCCATGAGAACGGTTTAGATATTTCCCTTGCTACTGTCTCTACGGAAATATTACCTGCTTTTCTGCCTGGTTTTGAGGATGTATTTTTCTGAGAGGGGGTATCAGGATTTGCCTCTTCATCGTGCATATGACTGTCCTATTAACCTGACCCCCGGAGCCAAACTACCGAAGTCCAGACTGTATCATCTTTCTGGCCCTGAGAGACAAGCCATGAAGGATTTCATTGCGGAAAGTCTGGAAAAGGGACATATCAGACCATCATCTTCGCCCGTGGCGGCAGGGTTTTTCTTTGTGAAGAAAAAAGATGACGGTCTACGTCCCTGTTTAGATTTCCGGGAATTAAATCAAATTACCATCTGTGATCCATATCCCCTTATTCCTGATTTGTTCAGCCAGGTTGTATGAGCTAAGGTATTCTCCAATTGATTTAAGGGGAGCCTACAATCTGGTTAGAATCAGAGAAGGGGACGAAAGGAAAACAGCATTCAATACCCCTGAAGGGCATTTCGAGAGTCTGGTTATGCCTTTCAGTTTGACCAATGCACCTGTGGTATTCCAGCATTTCATAAATGATATTTTCCATCATTTGGTGGGGAGGTTTGTGGTGGTCTATCTGGATGAGATTTTGGTTTACTCACCTGATTTTGAGACACATCGGGGGCATGTTAAGAAGGTGCTCCAGATATTAAGGGATAACAAACTTTATGCCAAACTGTAAAAATGTGTTTTCGCTGTTAAGGAGGTGCAGTTTTTTGGGTACTTGATGTCATCTTCGGGTTTTCGGATGTATCCGGAGAAGATCCTTGCAATCCTTGATAGGGACTGTCCCAAGAACCTGAAGGCTCTTCAATGTTTTCTGGGCTTTACTAATTTTTACCGGAAATTCATCCAAAATTACTCTGTAATTGTGCAACCCCTTACTGACATGACTAAGAACTAAGAAGGGGTCCAATTTTTCAAAATGGTCGGATGCCTCCCTCCAGGCTTTTTCTTCCTTAAAGAATCATTTTGCCACTTCACCTATACTCAGTCAACCCGATATTTCCCAACTCTTTATTGTGGAGGTTGATGCGTCGGATGTCGGGGGTTGGGGCTGTGTTGTCTCAGGGTCCGTCCCCTGGTAAATGGCATCCATGCGCCTTCTTTTCTAAAAAATTGTCTTCGACTGAGAGAAATTATGACGTGGGTAATAGTGAACTTTTGGCGATCATATTGGCGTTCGAAGAATGGTGACATTGGTTGGAGGGGGCAGTCCATTCTATTACTGACCATAATAACCTGTCATATCTCCAGTCAGCTAAACGTCTCAACCCTAGGCAAGTCAGATGGTCCCTGTTTTTTACTAGGTTCAATTTTGTTGTCACTTTTCGTCCAGGGGTCAAAAATGTCAAGGCTGATGCTTTGTCAAGGCTGATGCTTTGTCCCGGAGCTTCCCTGGTGGTGGTGACCATGAGAACCCTGCCTCGATATTACGGAAAGGGGTAGTCATTTCGGCACTGTATCCTGAACTGGAGGGTGGGATGTTGGAGGCTCAGGGGGACGCTCCTGCCTTCTGCCCTTAAGCAAGGTTATTTGTACCATCTAATCTGCGCCGCAAAGTTATTAAGGAACATCACAACTCTGCTTGCTGGGCATCCAGATGGTAAGGCAACCGCGGACCTCCTCTCTCGTCGTTTTTGGTGGCTGGGGTTGCATCAGGATGTGATTGAACATGTTTCTGCTTGTAGTATTTGCGCGCGTTCTAAAGCTTCGCATACCTGGCCGTCTGGTACTCTTCTTCTGCTACCTATCCCTAGTAGGCCATGGGCACACTTGTCCATGGATTTTAATACTGACCTACCAGCTTCTGCAGGCAAAACGGTAGTTTTGGTGGTTGTAGATAGGTTCAGTAAAACGGTTCACTTTGCCGCATTACCTGCACTTCCAAATGCCAAGACACTTGCTCAGGTGCTTATAAATGAGATCGTGAAGCTTCACAGATATTCCTCCGATGTGGTGTTAGATCGGGGGACCCAGTTTGTTTCCAAGCTCTGGAAGGCATTCTGTTCTTGACTGGGGGTGCAGCTGTCCTTTTCCTCTGCCTTCCACCCTCAGTCGAATGGACAGACCATGTGTATCATTCAGAATTTGGAGACCTAGCTCAGGTGTTTCATCTCCGAAAATCAGGAGGTTTGGACATCCTACTTACCGCTGGCAGAATTTGCCATTAATAATAATCATTGTCAAGAATCCACTGGCAGGTCACCTTTCTTCGGTGCATACGGTTATCACCCACAATTTGGTACCTTTAGTGGGGGAGGAGCTTCGGGAGTTCCTGAGGGGGAACAGTTTGCTTCGTCGCTCTCCTCAGTGTAACAGGGTGTTCTGAGTAATTTAAAGATCATGGGAGACATGTATGACGTGCCCCCTGGGCCTAGTGTACACGTGTAGTGGGTTACCCGGAGCCGGGTCTCTGGGGATTGTAGTCTCCGTGGCGGCAACCTGGTCCCGTGGCTCAGGGTGGTCAAACCAGTGGCGGTATAGTATAAGTTTTAGGTTAATTGTCCGACTACGCCACCCGTGGATTGCGGTCAGGGTGTACCGCCGCTGCGAGGCAGACCGCTGAGGCTGGTGTGGTATGCGCAGCAAAGGATGGGATAACTCCCCACGGGAAGAGTATAGCCTCAGGGCAGGGAATGTGGATGATGGGAGTGATGGTGCACGGGCGTCCCAGTACTAGTAGTGTTGTATGCGGTGAGAAAGCAGGAACGACTCAGAGTCTTTGCAGTGCAGTTCAGGGTCTTTACTGATGATATTAAGGCAGACCCTCCCGGGAGTACTGGCTAGCATAAGGGGCCTGGTCAGTCTGTGAACAAACAGGAGTTCCCCTGGCCAGGTGGAGTTGTAGGCCTCCCCGTCTATCTGCACTCTTCCTGGCTACCTTGCTGTAAGCGTGTGGAAGTAGCCCACGTCCCTGAGTATACCGTGTGGTGCTCACCCGTATGGCTGGTGACTTGGAGCCTTCTGATAGCCTCCGCTCCTCGATGGCGGTGCTGGTCCCTTCCTTGTGACTGAGCCTCCGGGCTTCTATGGCCAGAGGACCTGGAATCCCTTGCCGGCTGGTTTCTGCTGCTGAACTTAAAGATCCCCGCAGCCTCGGACTCCGGTGTCCGGTTCTTATATTCTTCTGCCAGGGCGAGCTCTGCTTAGCTCCAGCCCCTGGTCTTCAGCTCCTGCTCCTACAGAGCTCCTAGCTGTTGCTTTCCCTGTCTTTCTCCTCTCCTAGACTCTTAGACTGACTAACCCCGCCCCAGACCCAGTTTATATAGGGCAGGTTCCTCCCCTATCTGGCCTGGGACAGGATGTGTTGCATGTTTAAGGGCTCCTGACCAGGAAACCTCCCACTTGCTCTCAGACGTGATTTTTCTATCACTGTGGCAACCCGACCCCTGGGGTGTCACATTCCCCCCTAGTGAATTTTAGCACTCCAGGACTAAACACATTTTCAAGAAAACACATACAGGGCATAAACAATAACATTTCAACATATATACAAGAAGTTTTAGTCTTTAGAGGTCACGGCGTGTCCGTAACAGGGTGTCCATGTCACCCAACAAGGTGAAGTCTTGGAACAGAGTAGGGGACCTGTCCAAAGCAAACCCCAAACGTTGGCCCTGGGTGTGGCTGCAAGGCTGAGGCTAGCTACTTTGGGCCACAAGGAGGCCATGCCAGACAGGTTTTTCTCTTCCGCGGCCATCTTCGCAAGAGGCACCAAGGTGCAACTATCTACATTGTAGTTCCGGTTATTCAGCGTCCATAACCTGTCAGTCCAAATAAACCTGCAGGGTAACTAGAGAAACATAATCAATAAACAGGCAACAAAAACATAAACCTTTTTCAGCATTTACGTAGGTACAGGTAAATATATACTTGGCATTAGACTCTCCAGCACGCGGGCATCTGTCCTCTAGTGCTCCTGGTGGACCTACGTAAGCCACTATCTGGTTCTGAACTACAGGGTGTAGGAGGTGTTGTGGGTAGGCCTGGCAGATTTCTGCGTTCTCTTTGGCTTACTAGGGGCACGGCAGGCTCACTACTAGCAGAGGGTTGATTCTCCTGGTCTGCTGGTATGGATTCTTCTGCCTCCTGGGCTGGTTGCTCTCCCGACACTTCCTGTTCTTCTGTAGGCCCTTGAGGGGCTGGCTGGAGAAAGGTGAGGATGGGTACCACGACTGCGTTGTTGATTTGAGTCCATGACCGGGGAAAGTCTCCGAGTACGGTACTGATCATTTCTTCCCTTTCCTCTGCGGGTTGAGGGTTCTCTTGATCTTCCTCAGGGCTTTGCAGCAGCTCGGGACACTTTTTCAGGTGGTCTCTGGAGACAATGGCTGTGGTCTCTCCTCCATCCTTACTGATGACACACACTTTTGGGTTCTCATGGCTTGAGGGCAGCACGGTGTACGGGTCCTTCTCCCACTGGTCGTCCAACTTGTGGAGCCGCCTCTTTCTCTTCAAGACCTGCTCTCCGGGTACCAGGGGAACAGCGGGAGCATGCTAGTTATAAGCCTTCTCTTGCCTTTCTCTTGCTTGAGACAGACTTCGCTCGACGCTCTCCTGTACTTTCCAATACTGCTGCTGCCGTTCTGTATCCCAGTCTGCCTCTGGTGAGGTGTCCTCAGGTGTCAGGACTCCCATATCCAGGTCAATAGGCAGCTTACCAGGTCTTGCTCTCATTAGGTAAGCCGGGGTACAGTTGGTGGAACCTACGGGGATGTGATTATACAAGTCCACCAGATCAGGCAGTTTTTCAGGCCACAGACTGCGTTCTTCCAGGGGCAACGTTTTTAGCAAGTCTATCACCACCTGGTTCATTTTCTCACATAGTCCATTGGTCTGAGGGTGATTAGGCGTTGTTCTTATCTTCCTGCAGCCATACAGGTTGCAGAACTCCTGGAAGACCTCCGCTTCGAAGGCTGGTCCTTGGTCCGTCAACACTTGCTCCGGATACCCGTGTGGACGGCAGAAGTGCAGCTGGAAGGCTCTGACTGTTGTTTGAGCTGTTAAGTCTTTGACAGGGACCACCACCAGGAACCGGGAGTAGTGATCTACGATGGTGAGGGCGTAGACTTACCCAGATTTGCTTGGAGCCAGTTTCACATGGTCCAGGGTTACCAGTTCCGGTGGCTGCCTGGTGATGATGGACTGCAGGGGAGTCTTCTGGCTGGCACGGTCCTTTCTTCTTAGGTTGCACGGGCCACAGTCTCTGCACCATCTCTCGATGGCTCCTCTCATGCCTACCCAGTAGAACCATCCACGCAACAGGAACTCCAGCTTCTTCCATCCGAAGTGTCCTGCTCCATCGTGGTATGCCTCCAGAACCATAGCCGCGTCTCGTCTTGGGACCACTACCTGCCAGGTCAGCTCATGTGTTCTAGAGTTGACCACTCTCCGGCACAGCTTCTCCTTGTAGAGAAACAGCTTACGTTTCTCCTTCCACAGTTGCTTGGTCTCCTCTGGAGCATCTGGGTCAAGACGGGCATCGGCCTGTGTCAGCATTTCCTTCACCAGACGGACTGCGGGATCACTGTCTTGTGTCTCCGCCCAGCTGTAGTGGAAGACCTCCGCTTCGAAGGCTGGTCCTTGGTCCGTCAACACTTGCTCCGGATACCCGTGTGGACGGCAGAAGTGCAGCTGGAAGGCTCTGACTGTTGTTTGAGCTGTTAAGTCTTTGACAGGGACCACCACCAGGAACCGGGAGTAGTGATCTACGATGGTGAGGGCGTAGACTTACCCAGATTTGCTTGGAGCCAGTTTCACATGGTCCAGGGTTACCAGTTCCGGTGGCTGCCTGGTGATGATGGACTGCAGGGGAGTCTTCTGGCTGGCACGGTCCTTTCTTCTTAGGTTGCACGGGCCACAGTCTCTGCACCATCTCTCGATGGCTCCTCTCATGCCTACCCAGTAGAACCATCCACGCAACAGGAACTCCAGCTTCTTCCATCCGAAGTGTCCTGCTCCATCGTGGTATGCCTCCAGAACCATAGCCGCGTCTCGTCTTGGGACCACTACCTGCCAGGTCAGCTCATGTGTTCTAGAGTTGACCACTCTCCGGCACAGCTTCTCCTTGTAGAGAAACAGCTTACGTTTCTCCTTCCACAGTTGCTTGGTCTCCTCTGGAGCATCTGGGTCAAGACGGGCATCGGCCTGTGTCAGCATTTCCTTCACCAGACGGACTGCGGGATCACTGTCTTGTGTCTCCGCCCAGCTGTAGTGGGGTAAGGGATTGAACGTAGCAGAGCGCCTGTCCCTCACACGGTGGGAATACAGGGTAATCCCATGACGGTGGAACGCAGGGAGTTCGACTTCTTCCAGTTCTTCTGGATCTTCCCCTACGTCCGGTTAGTTTGGCATTCTGGACAGGGCATCCGCGTTGGCATTCGAGCGTCCCGCCCGGTATTTGATGGTGAATTCATAGTTGGACAGGCGGGCCATCCATCTCTGCTCCAGGGCACCAAGTTTTGCAGTGTCCAGGTGTGTCAACGGGTTGTTATCCGTGTACACGGTGAACTTGGAAGAGGCAAGGTAATGCTTGAAACGTTCGGTCACTGCCCACACCACTGACAGGAACTCTAGCTTGAATGAGCTATAATTCTCAGGGTTTCTCTCTGTGGGCCGTAGTTTTCGGCTGGCGTAAGCGATTACCCGTTCTTTCCCCTGCTGGATCTGGGACAGTATGGCTCCTAACCCGATGTTGCTCGCGTCCGTGTGGAGGATAAAGGGCTGGCCGTAATCAGGGTACGCCAGGATTTCATCCCCCGTGAGGGCCATCTTCAGCTGGTGGAAGGACTCCTCTTCCAGCTTTTCCCACCTGAAGGGCGGCTTCTGGTTTTTGGCCTTCCTGGATTGACCTATCAGGAGGTCCTGCATAGGGGCTGCCATTTTGGTGAAACCGGGAATGAATCTTCGGTAGTAGCCTACCAACCCGAGGAACTGCCGCACTTCCTTTATGCTGGAGGGTCTTGGCCAGTCTTTAATCACGGTGATCTTATCGGGGTCAGGAGCCACTCCGTCAGCACTCACCACATGTCCCAGGTACTGCACCTTTGGTTTCAGGAGGTTTCACCTTTAGGCCGTAGCTTGCCAGGGCATCAAACACTTCTGCCAGGTGTTTCAGATGGTCTTCGTAGGTTTTGGAATAAACGATGACATCATCCAGGTATAACAGGACCGTCTCGAAATTCCGGTGTCCCAGACAGCATTCCATCAACCGCTGGAAGGTTCCTGGTGCATTGCAGAGTCCGAATGGCATACAGTTGAATTCGCTGAGACCCATCGGAGTGGTGAATGCAGTCTTCTCCTTGTCTGCCTCTGCTACAGGAACCTGCCAGTACCCGCTAGTAAGATCCAAAGTGGAGAAGAAGTTAGCAGATTTTAATGCAGCTAAAGATTCTTCTATTCTAGGTAACGGGTACGCATCTTTGTGTGTGATATGGTTGACCTTTCTGTAGTCTACACACATTCTCATTGTGTTGTCCTTCTTTTTCACTAGAACTAGTGGAGCTGCCCAGGGGCTACAGCTGTCCCTGATTACCCCAGCCTCCTTCATGTCCCGCAACATCCCCTTTGCATGCTGATAGTGTGCAGGGGGTACAGGTCGGTATCTTTCCTTTATGGGTGGATGGTCTCCTGTGGGGATGTGATATTCTACCCCCTTTACTCGCCCGAAGTCTAGCGGGTGTTTACTAAAGACTCTTTCATACTCCCGAACCACCCGGTAGACTCCCTGATTTTGGTGTGAGGGAGTGGAGGTAGTACCCACATGCAGTTGCTGACACCAGTCCTCCATTTGTTTCTTAGAGCCGTTACCTTCCTCTGGTTGAGATGGAGGCAAGGGTTCCACGGCCCTTACAGAATTTTGGTTTATGGTGAACAATTTGGCTAGCGTGGCATACCGGGGCAGGTATACTTCTCTCCCCCCGATATTTATGATGCGGACGGGCTCCCTCCCATGGCGTACATCGACCACCCCCCGTGCTGTCAAAATGGTGGGCCTACTGTCTAAGTAGACGGGTTCTACCATTGCTTGGTAGTCTCTACCTCTTAGACCAATAGCTGCCCGGCACCAGATCATCATCTCACTTTTCGGGAGCATGGCAATAGGGAACGGGTCACACATTCTCACGCTACCAATCTCACCACCAGATAGTTCCACTTGTTGCCGTTTCATCAGTGCCCGGATCTCTTTTTGGAGAACACGCTGCTGGCTGGAACTGGCGTTCTTGGTAACCTGCTGCAAAATGAGAATTACCTCTGCAAGACAATTTTCAATTACGTTAGTTCCCAAGGTTATTTTAGGGTGACTCTCATGACGGTCAATGTCCACAATAATCAGTCCTTGTGCCGCCAGTTCGACTTTACCGATCTTAATGGTCACCTCTTTGAACCCCACCTGCGGCACAGGCTGACCATTGCTGGCGATGATACTCAGGTCATCATCTGGGTAGCGGGTTATGTCCGAGTCATTCCAGTACCGCTTAAAGAGCACGTACGGGATGGTAGTCACCTGTGACCCAGTGTCTAGTAGGGCACTCATAGGAATGCCATCCAGTACCACAGGCAAGACTGGACGTCCCCCTACGTATTTATCACGCCAGTTCGATGGGCCTGATGATCTTATGCCTGGGGGTTGGCCCTCTACCCCAGGTTGTGCCCGTTTAAATGACAGTACCTTGCCATATGTCCGGGTTGATTGCAGCAGCGGCAGATGGGCTGTCCGTCCTCGTAGCGGTCGCTGGGTCTTCCTCTGGACGGCGGGATCCTCCTCTGTCGGCGCCATGGGACGTCCTCCGGTCCGGATTCCAGCTGGATCTTTCCTGGAGGAGAGACCTGTAAAGACTGCACAGTTCTGGTTAGCGCGGCTACGCTTTTGGTCAGTTCTTGGACCTGATGGTGCAAGTCTGTAGCCAGGTTGTTATCCAAAGCCTGCGCACCAGCTCCTACAGACTCTGTAGACAAGGGCGCCGCCTCCTGGTGATAGGTAATAGCAGGGCGCCAGTGGGTTACAGAGCTACCCGGTGCCGGTTCTCGGAGCACCCGGATGGCCCTGTCTTTGAACTTTGCAAAGTCTAACCCAGGGATCTGCAAGGCCATTGCATGTGACTGGGTTTGGTGGGCGTTGGACAGCAGACCCTCAATGAATTGCTCAGTCAACAGTTCATCTGCATTCCGCACACTGTCAGGGTCTGCCTGTTTAATGGCTCCCAGGGCCTCTTGCAAATTCAAAGCATAGTCTCTTATACTGTCTTGGGCCCGCTGCTTGCACCCATAAAATTTCATTTTGATCTCTGCAGAGGTGCGGGTATCAAACGTGTCCCTCAGACGGGCTAAGATCTCCTTCACGGTCTCCTTGTCCCTGACTGACCAGGACTTTACTTCACGTTGGGCTGCGCCGGTTAACTGGCCTACCAATATGCTCACTTTTTGTCCCTCCGTCAGGGGGTATACTTTAAACAGGCTGTACAGTCTCTCTTTAAAGTCGCTTAGGGTATGCGACTCCCCTGAGTATCCGGGGATGTAAGGCATGGTGAACGGCATTACTGCGGCAGCGGCCACGCTGGTGGTAGAGGGTCCCTCCGTATCCTCCCCCCTAGTTAAGCGTGGCCTACCTTCTGTTGCTTCTTCTCCGTAGGCCGCGGCTCCGCAGACGATCGTCAGGGTGGAGGACCATGCATCGCGCTCTGGTGACGTCAGCGTCACTCCCTCTCCTTCCAGGACCTTGCGCAGCGTCGGTGCGTAGGGTGGAGCTTCAGGTCTCGCGCGCTTTCGGCGTCCACACCCCTCTTCTTCCCGCGCGGCGTCCTGAAGATGGCGTCCGACGGCGGGAAAACGACTGCGGATGGCGGGAAAACAGCTGAAGATGGCGGGAAACGGCTCCGGATGGCGGGAAATGGCTCCGGATGGCGGGGACCTTCACCACGGCAGGTGTGACAGTCTTTTGAAGGCGCGCAGTACCCGGTGGTTGCGGGCACGAAATCCTGCCGACTACGCCAAAGTTGACGCGCCCCCTGGGCCTAGTGTACACATGTAGTGGGTTACCCGGAGCCGGGTCTCTGGGGATTGTAGTCTCCGTGGCGGCGACCCGGTCCCGTGACTCAGGGTGGTCAAACCAGTGGCGGTATAGTATAAGTTTTAGGTTAATTGTCCGACTACGCCACCCATGGGTTGCGGTCAGGGTGTACCGCCGCTGCGAGGCAGACCACTGAGGCTGGTGTGGTATGCGCAGCAAAGGATGGGATAACTCCCCACGGGAAGAGTATAGCCTCAGGGCAGGGAATGTGGATGATGGGAGTGATGGTGCACGGGCGTCCTAGTATTAGTAGTGCTGTATGCGGTGAGAAAGCAGGAACGACTCAGAGTCTTTGCAGTGCAGTTCAGGGTCTTTACTGATGATATTAAGGCAGACCCTCCCGGGAGTACTGGCTAGCATAAGGGGCCTGGTCAGTCTGTGAACAAACAGGAGTTCCCCTGGCCAGGTGGAGTTGTAGGCCTCCCCGTCTATTTGCACTCTTCCTGGCTACCTTGCTGTAAGCGTGTGGAAGTAGCCCACGTCCCTGAGTATACCGTGTGGTGCTCACCCGTATGGCTGGTGACTTGGGGCCTTCTGATAGCCTTCGCTCCTCGATGGCGGTGCTGGTCCCTTCCTTGTGACTGAGCCTCCGGGCTTCTATGGCCAGAGGACCTGGAATCCCCTGCCGGCTGGTTTCTGCTGCTGGACTTAAAGATCCCCGCAGCCTCGGACTCTGGTGTCCGGTTCTTATATTCTTCTGCCAGGGCGAACTCTGCTTAGCTCCAGCCCCTGGTCTTCAGCTCCTGCTCCTACAGAGCTCCTAGCTGTTGCTTTCCCTGTCTTTCTCCTCTCTAGACTCTTAGACTGACTAACCCCGCCCCAGACCCAGTTTATGTAGGGCAGGTTCCTCCCCTATCTGGCCTGGGACAGGAGCTGTTGCATGTTTAAGGGCTCCTGACCAGGAAACCTCCCACTTGCTCTCAGACGTGATATTTCTATCACTGTGGCAACCAGACCCCTGGGGTACCACATGTATAAATGTATGGCTGACAGCCAGCCAGGTCTGGAGCTGAATGTGAATGACTTTATATGGTAGTCTACCAGGAATATAAGATTGAAAGTTCTTTATTGGAAGCTGGGACCTAGGCTTATTGGTCCCTATAAAATAACCGCCGTCATTAACCCATCAGCGTTTCGTCTTGAACCTCCTCTGGCCCTTAAAGTCCACTACGTGTTCCATAGGTCCTTACTCAAGAAGTATGTGGAACCTCTTGAGCCCTCACCTCTACCACCACCCCCAGTAATGGTTGTGGTAATCTGGAGTTCCAGATTTTGAGTATTGTAGATTCTGGTCTCCAACGTCGTTCTCTACAATACTTGGTGCACTGGAAAGGTTATGGTCCAGAGGAGAGGATGTGGGTTTCAGCATCAGAGATGAATGCTCCCAGGTGGGTTCATTCATTCCCCACCTCTTATCCTGAGAAACCCGGTCCTGAGTGTCCGGAGGCCACTCGTAGAGAGGGGTGTACTGTCACGGGTGTGTCAGAAGTGACAGTCGCCCTGCTGTTGGTCGCTCATCCCCCTCCCTTCCCTAGCCAGGGCTTAACACCATGGAAAGACAGGGCAAGGTTCGCGTGCAGCAATTGGTGAAGAACCAATATAGGGACATTAGTGGAGACAGGGTGATATTAGATCAGCCTAGGATGTCTCCACTTCCCCCTTTCCCTAGAGTCTGGGCTCCCTTTCCCTCTTCCCTTTGTGTTGCACTAAGTCTTTCCCACACATTGCGTGACACACACAGAGTGACTGCAGACTTATCGGTTTGGACAGGACAACCCCTTATCATGCCTGTTTTTGCTGCTAGAGAAGGACCATGCTTAGCAGGCAGTTGACACCCCTAGTCGTTTGGAGTTTGCAGTCATTTCTTGCTGGATGGAAAGAAAAAATGAGGCTGAAGAGTTACCATACAGCCATAGGGTCAAGTGATAGTGACTGCTAGTTTTTCTTGGCTTATGAGATCAAACTGGTATCTAAAAGTCATTGTGATTCTGATTCTAATATTTGAAGAAAGTCAGATATCAGTCACATATCAAAATCACACATCATTTGAATTTGGCCTGGAGGAGGTCTGTGTGAAAGTCCCAATGCGTTTCAGACAAGTTTGCACTGAAAATCACATAACCAAATAGAATGCTTAAGTTTCTTCAACTGAGTGTTTAAGTCAATGGTAAGTGTACTGGCTTCTAGACATAGAGTTTTGGGTTCAATTCCCAGCAGCATACAGTGAACTTTTTATTATTATTTTCATCAGTTGTGAAAGTCAGATGTCTAAGTCACTTATCAAAGTCACATATCAAAGTCAGTTCTCAGACAAGGTATTTAGCCTCAAACTGACATTATTCTGATGTTTGACTTTGATATCTGTCATGTCCTAAACTGGACGCTGTAGTTGAGCACCTCTTCATGAATCAGGATCATCCGACTCCAGCATGCCCCTCATCAAGATTGCTGTGAACAACGCCGGTCTTGATGAATCGAGCCCATTGTGTTTTATATTACGGAAACATATTGGCACATTTTATTATACAATTGGTGGTCTTGTATTATTTCTATATTGTTGCTACAGCAGCATAGTGGGCCCCAAGAATGATTTACTCTGGGGATCCAAGGTTCTGCAGCCCGATGCTGCATACAATTAATATAAAAAAATAAAATAAAATTAATGTTAATATTAATATTGAGCAGAATTAATTTCAGCCTATTGGTGCAGCCTCCACAACTGTCACGGTCTCCCATGTTGTCCCTTGGGAAAATTAATCGCCCACTCTTGCTCTATTATATATAGTGCTATGTTATGCAAAGTGCTAAAGTGCTGCACATTTTCCATCTACACATGTGCATCAAAGCGTCTGTGTGTTACTCACAGAACCTTTGATGCACATGTGTAGATAGAATCACATGATCTATCAAAGGGGATCATGTGACAAGTCACGTGATACATCCAGTACCTGAGGGGGGGGCACACCTTCTAAACTACCCAGTGCCCTGGCTACTCTTACTACTCTTAATCCACTCCTGTACATACAGTACAGACCAAAAGTTTGGACACACCTTCTCATTCAAAGATTTTTCTGTATTTTCATGACTATGAAAATTGTACATTCACACTGAAGGCATCAAAACTATGAATTAACACATGTGTAATTATATACTTAACAAAAAAGTGTGAAACAACTGAAAATATGTCATATATTCTAGGTTCTTCAAAGTAGTCACCTGTTGCTTTGATGACTGCTTTGTACACTCTTGGCATTCTCTTGATGAGCTTCAAGAGGTAGTCTCTGGAAATGGTTTTCACTTCACAGGTGTGCCCTGTCAGGTTTAATAAGTGGGATTTAATAAGTGGGATTTCTTGCCTTATAAATGGGGTTGGGACCATCAGTTGTGTTGTGCAGAAGTCTGGTGGATACACAGCTGATAGTCCTACTGAATAGACTGTTAGAATTTGTATTATGGCAAGAAAAAAGCAGCTAAGTAAAGACAAAGGAGTGGCCATCATTACTTTAAGAAATGATGGTCAGTCAGTTCGAAAAATTGGGCAAACTTTGAATGTGTCCCCAAGTGCAGTTGCAAAAACCATCAAGCGCTACAAAGAAACTGGCTCACATGAGGACCACCCCAGGAAAGGAAGACCAAGAGTCACCTCTGCTTCTGAGGATAAGTTTATCCAAGTCACCAGCCTTAGAAATCGCAGGTTAACAGCAGCTCAGATTAGAGACCAGGTCAATGCCACACAGAGTTCTAGCAGCAGACACATCTCTTCAACAACTGTTAAGAGGAGACTTTGTGCAGCAGGCCTTCATGGTAAAATAGCTGCTAGGAAACCACTGCTAAGGACAGGCAACAAGCAGAAGAGACTTGTTCGGGCTAAAGAACACAAGGAATGGACATTAGACCAGTGGAAATCTGTACTTTGGTCTGATGAGTCCAAATTTGAGATCTTTGGTTCCAACCACCGTGTCTTTGTGCGACGCAGAAAAGGTGAACGAATGGACTCTACATGCCTGGTTCCCACCGTGAAGCATGGAGGAGGAGGTGTGATGGTGTGGGGGTGCTTTGCTGGTGACACTGCTGGGGATTTATTCAAAATTGAAGGTATACTGAACCAGCATGGCTACCACAGCATCTTGCAGCGGCATGCTATTCCATCCGGTTTGTGTTTAGTTGGACCATCATTTATTTTTCAACAGGACAATGACCCCAAACACACCTCCAGGCTGTATAAGGGCTATTTGACCAAGATGGAGAGTGATGGGGTGCTACGCCAGATGACCTGACCTCCACAGTCACCAGACCTGAACCCAATCGAGATGGTATGGGGTGAGCTGGACAGCAGAGTGAAGGCAAAAGGGCCAACAAGTGCTAAGCATCTCTGGGAACTCCTTTAAGATTGTTGGAAGACCATTTCCGGTGACTATGTCTTGCAGCTCATCAAGAGAATGCCAAGAGTGTGCAAAGCAGTCATCAAAGCAAAAGGTGGCTACTTTGAAGAACCTAGAATATAAGACATATTTTCACTTGTTTCACACTTTTTTGTTAAGTATATAATTCCACATGTGTTAATTCATAGTTTTGATGCCTTCAGTGTGAATGTATAATTTTCAAAGTCATGAAAATACAGAAAAATCTTTAAATGAGGTGTGTCCAAACTTTTGGTCTGTACTGTACATACAACACTACACATCAGTGCAGGTACAACTTATGGCTTCTTCATCTAGGAGTTTATGAGCATCATCTGTCTAATTGACAGAGAACCCCTGAGAAGTCTACACAAGAAAGCTTCTGTCTGTATCATGATTCCAGTGACTTTTATAAGGTTTAGACAATGGAAGCATAAAGCTGGTTAATGTTTATAAGTATGATTCGTCGATAATACCGAATTGGCCAGATTCTGTAATCTCGAGAAGTTTACTTTTAAACATTGTTTTAGACAATAGATCTGTGTATTTCTCATGGAGCATAATGGTAAGTGTACACACATTATTTGAATCAATATTTTGGTTACAATAACACTATTAGTCAAAGCAAATATCACAGTGGTCACTTTTGTACAAATCAGGATAATGAATCTTTGAAACACACAACTTCATAGACCATAGAACAATTAACATTGTCTTACTGTATTGACTCCTAGCAAACACTTTGTGGATAGCATGCATCAAGGACAGTTCATGTGAAAGAGCTAGTTTCTCAGTATCAGAGTAAATCAATATTATACTGCAGTATATTGCAATATTATAGTGCTTGAATTCACGCAACCATATTTGCAATACATTCCACACTTGGTCTAATGACCACACTTTATCAAAGCATATAAACAATATGTTACAATATGTAGGCTATAAGATATCCATATTTTTATTAGCAATACAATCCACATTTGGATATCTTATAGCCACACATTATTTACACAAAGCACCCTATCCAAAGGGGATGGTTTTAGCGGATGATTGCCATAAAAATAATAATGGAAGTGTACACTGTGTACAACAACACAAAGCAATGCATGAACAAATTATAGCAAAAAATAAATCAGCTGGCCTAATACTCAAAGTCTTCATGGCAATCCTCCCAGTGGATGGCCATGGAACAATGAGGTGGAATAAGATTCTACAGGTGAACAACTGGCTACGTCGATGGTGCCGTCAACAAGGATTTGGAATTCTGGATCACGGAATGAATTACCTATACGATGGACTACTTGCTAGAGATGGGGTACACCTTACGAAGACTGGAAAACATGTATTTGGAAGTCGCCTTGCTACACTCATCAGGAGAGCTTTAAACTAGAACAATGTGGGAAGGGAAGCAAAAGGCCAGAAAAAGCCATACAGCTGACAAATACTATTGAGATCTCTGCTACTGGAAGTGGAAAGGAAGAACAAAGACAAAACAATTTAAATAATAAAAATATGGGAGGAAGAGAAACCAATCACAAACTAAAATGTTTTTATACAAATGCACAAAGCATGGGCAACAAACAAGGAGAATTGGAACTACTAATGCAGGAAAAGAAATATGATGTCATTGGAATCACTGAAACTTGGTGGGACGATACACATGATTGGAATAAAAGGCTAAAAGGATACAACTTATTTGCAAGAAACAGACTTGATAAGCGAGGAGGAGGTGTCGCATTGTATGTTAGAAAAGCGTATATCTGCACAGAGATTGAAGCTTCAGAGACTGGGAGTTCTGTGGAAACTGTTTGGGTAAGAATACAAGGAGAGAACAACGGAAAGGACACCATTGTAGGCATTTACTACAGGCCACCTGGGCAAGCTGAAGATATGGATGAACTCTTTATGTATCAAATGACCAAGTTCTCCAAAAAATATGACGTAGTGGTCATGGGAGATTTCAACTATCCAGACATTTGTTGGGAATCTCTCTCAAGTAAAACTAACAGGTCAAGCAAATTCTTATCCTCTCTTGCTGACAACTTTATCTTCCAAAAGGTAGGGGAGAAAACAAGGGGATCTGCTACTTTGGATCTAATCCTTATAAACAGGGAGGAAATGGTTGAGGAGGTAAAGGTGGCTGGGACCCTAGGAGGCAGCGATCATGCTATTATAGAATTTTGGATAACTAGAGGAGGAAGACATGTGAAGACTCAAACTTCAAGGTTAGATTTTAGAAAGGCAGATTTTAAGAGACTCAGAAAGAGAATAGGAGGGATCCAATGGCTGGATGTCCTTAAGGACAAAAATGTCCAGGAAGGATGGGAAATTTTTAAAAATGAGATTCTCAAAGCACAATCGTTAACAATCCCGAAAAGTAGGAAGAATGGGAAGCATTTAAGGAAACCAGGATGGATGAACACAGAACTTAAACACATGCTAAAAAGAAAGAAAGAAATGTTTATTAAATGGAAAGAGGGAGGCATATCTAAAGAAGATTATAATGCAGTCTGCAGATCCTGTAGGGCACGTATCAGGTTAGCTAAAGCTGACAATGAATTAAGGCTTGCAAGAGATGTCAAAAGCAATAAAAAAGGATTTTGGGGGTATGTCAAAAGTAAAAGAAAAGTCAAAGATGCTATAGGATTTTTACAGGATGAAAATGGAGAAATGGTAAGAGAGGATGTTGAGAAGGCCGAACTTTTTAATTCCTATTTTGCATCTGTTTTCTCTCAGAAAGAAAATGTAACATCAACTGATCTTCACTGTCCTTTTAACCCCTTAAGCCCCGGAGCATTTTTCGTTTTTGCATTTTCGTTTTTGCTCCCCTTGTTCCCAGAGCCATAGCGTTTTTATTTTTTGGTCAATATGGCCATGTGAGGGCTTATTTTTTGCAGGACGAGTTGTACTTTTCAACGCCATTACTAGTTTTATCATATCCTGTACGGGAAAACGGGAAAAAAATTCCAAGTGCGGTAAAATTGCAAAAAAAGTGCAATACCACAGTTGTTTTTTATTTATTTTTTTTACTATGTTCACTGAATGCTAAAACTGACCTGCTCTTCTTATTCTACAGGTCATTACGAGTTCATAGACACCAAACATGTATAGGTTCTTTTATATTTAAGTGGTGAAAAAAAATTCCAAAATTTGGTAAAAAAAAAAATAAAAAAATAGCGCCATTTTCTAAGACCCGTAGCGTCTCCATTTTTTGGGATCTGGGGCTGGTTGAGGGCTTATTTTTTGCGTGCCGGGCTGACGTTTTTATTGATACCATCTTGGGGTAGATCCGATGTTTTGATCGCCCGTTATTGCATTTTATTGCAATTTTGCAGCGACCAAAAAACGTAATTCTGGCGTTTAGAATTTTTTTCTCGTTACGCCGTTTACCGATCGGAATAATTCTTTTTTTATATTGATAGATCGGGCGATTCTGAACGCGGCGATACCAAATATGTGTATGTGGGTTTTTTTTTTATATATTTTATTTTGAATGGGGCGAAAGGGGGGTGATTTAAACTTTTATATTTTTTTATTTTTTTTTTATATTTTTAAAAACTTTTTTTTTTTACTTTTTGCATGCTTCTATAGTCTCCATAGGAGACTAGAAGCAGCAACTATTCGATCGCCTCTGCTACATACAGGGGACGAGCAGGTCCCCTGCATGCAGCAGAAATGGTCCTGTGCTATGAGCGCCGACCACTAGGTGGCGCTCATAGCGACAAGATCATGACAACCACAGGCATCTGCTGCAGACCCTGGGTTGTCATGCACGCCCATCGGCGACCCGCGATCACGTGACGGGGTCGCCGGTGGGCGGGGCTTATGACGCGCTACCCGGAAGCGCGCGTTAAATGCTGCTGTCGGAGATTGACAGCAGCATTTAACTGGTTAACAGCCGCGGGTGGATCGCGATTCCACCCGCGGCTGTTGCGGGCACATGTCAGCTGTAAGAATCAGCTGACATGTGCTCGGTTCAGTGAGGGCTCAGCGCCGGAGCCCTCACTGAACCGGCGGTACGCAAATATGCGTACTAATACGTCCCCGGTAAGTAAGGGGTTAAAGGAATAGAGGAATCCAAGTTATCTGTAAACAGAAAGATTGTGAGGGAATATTTAGCTAACATAAATGAGTTCAAGTCTCCAGGTCCAGATGAATTACACCCCAGAGTACTGAAGGAGATCGTAGAAGAAATTTTAGAACCACTCTCCATAATCTTTGAAAATTCTTGGAGAACAGGAGAAGTCCCAGAAGACTGGAGAAGAGCAAATGTTGTTCCTATCTTCAAAAAGGGGAAGAAGGTGGACCCAGGGAACTATAGGCCGGTGAGTCTGACTTCTATACCAGGAAAGATCTTTGAACAAATTATTAAACAACATGTATGTAAGTACATGGATAAGAATGAAATGATTAACCAGAGTCAGCATGGGTTTGTAACTAACAAGTCATGTCAGACTAACTTAATTTCCTTCTATGACATAATCACTGACTGGGTGGATCAGGGAAATGCTGTAGATATAGTATATCTTGACTTCAGCAAAGCATTTGACAAAGTATCTCACACCATCCTTATTGAAAAAATGACCAAGTATGCAATGGACCAGGCAACTGTTAGGTGGATTCATAATTGGCTTAGTGATCGGACTCAAAGGGTGGTTGTAAATGGCTTCACATCCAGCTGGATGAATGTCTCAAGTGGGGTACCACAGGGCTCCGTCCTGGGACCTGTATTGTTCAACATCTTTATCAATGATTTAGATGAAGGAATTGAGGGTAAACTGATTAAATTTGCTGATGACACAAAGCTAGGAGGGATAGCTAATACTAGAGAAGAGAGAGAGAGGGTTCAAAAAGACCTAAATAAACTGGAGCAGTGGGCAGCAACCAACAGAATGGTTTTTAACAGGGAAAAATGCAAAGTACTACATCTGGGCAATAAAAATGAAAAAAGCATATACAGAATGGGAGGAATAGAGCTAAGCAACAGTACATATGAAAAAGACTTAGGTATACTAATAGATCATAGACTGAACATGAGTCAACAGTGTGATGCAGCAGCAAAAAAGGCAAATACAATTCTGGGATGTATTAACAGAAGCATACAGTCTAGATCACGTGAAGTCATTATCAGTCTTTACTCCTCTTTGGTCAGACCTCATCTGGAATACTGTGTACAGTTTTGGGCACCACGTTTTAAAAAAGACATAGACAAACTGGAGCAAGTTCAGAGAAGAGCGACCAGAATGGTGACTGGTCTGCAAACCATGTCCTATGAGGAACGGTTGCAGGATTTGGGAATGTTTAGCTTGCAAAAAAGAAGACTGAGAGGAGACTTAATAGCTGTCTACAAATATGTCAAGGGCTGTCACATTGTAGAAGGATCATCTTTATTCTCATTTGCACAAGGAAAGACTAGAAGCAATGGGATGAAACTAAATGGGAGGAGACACAGATTAGATATTAGAAAAAACTTTTTGACAGTTAGGGTGATTAATGAGTGGAACAGGCTGCCACGAGAGGTGGTGAGTTCCCCTTCAATGGACGTCTTCAAACAGAGGCTGGACAGACATCTGTCTGAGATGATTTAGTGAATCCTGCTTTGAGCAGGGGGTTGGACCAGATGACCCAGGAGGTCCCTTCCAACTCTACCATTCTATGATTCTATGATTCAATCATCTCCTCTGCCAAAAAACTTTCCCCAATGCAGTTCACACAGGCACAACATGGATTGCACGTGAAGTTCTGTGTCACAGCTTCTCCTTCTGTGTCCTCATCTTGAGTAGCTACCCCTATAAGCTTTGTCCATAACTGTAGAGGGGGTCAGTACTGCCACCAAGTCTCAAATATATTGATAGCAGTGGTAACCTTTGTCACGCAAAAATGGCTAGTGTTCATCATTTGAGCCAAGTAAATCTATAGATTCTGTTTGGTTTTCCATGACGCCACATTTTCCACGGTTGGCCTCTCGATTTTCGGTCTGAAGATTGCTTGGGTCATCATTTCCAGATTTTGATCTAAAGGGAAAACACATATTATTCTCTGCACAAAATCCCGGTCAGTTGGGACGTGTTCCCCTTTCTTTTGCCCGGGTTTCAGAACTATCAACACATTGTCTGCTCCTTGAACAATTACCTCTGCAGGTTCTGGAGGACCTTTGTCACCCAGTTGTTTCAACCAGATTTTTGCACCATCATTGATAGGATCTGAGGATCCAAATCCTTCACCTCCTCTGACTGTCACAACTGCAGGGGTCCTTACTCTGACCACCTTCGTTTTAGAAATAGACAGTACCAGTAACTGAGTTATCTTATCTCTCTTCTGTATTATCATGACTTTTTCTTCATCATTCATTAAAAGTACTTTAATTTCTTCCTGATAATCCTGGTCTATCACTCCTCCCATTACCTGAATACCCTTTAAGGCCAAGCCTGACCTTGAGGTTATAAGACAAAAATGCTCAGGTGGCATTTGCAAGCCTATAGCAGTCCTGATTTTCTTTACAACTTCTTTGAAGTGACTTTCATTGTCACTTTGAATCTGTATTGGGATACAGTACAATACCATTGTTTCCAAAGTCTTAATAGTATTGTTAGCATTGGCCATTTTACAGGTACAAATCAACGTAAACCCAGAATATGCATACAAAGCTGTGCATACGCATACACATCCTCCATCATGTAGAGGAGGGCCAATGTAGTCAATTTGCCCAGGAAGTTTTCCTTGAGCTTTCTGGCCTCTCACCACATGAGGGATTGGTCTCTGTTGTGAATATTGACACTTAATGACGGTTTCCTTTATGAACTCTAACCTGATGGGCACCCCTCTGGTCTGTGCCCATTGAGTCAGTCCAAGCAGCTCCTCAGAGGTATCAGTCTTTACTGGATTCAGTGACTGATATTTCGGACTGTTAGTCTGCTACTGAGTTGAATCTTTCCAGGGTATCTGAAGCACAAATAGCATCAACATGAAACACAGTCACTTTAATTATTTGTACAATTGCCCAGATATCTTGCCACAACTCTTTTCCCCATACTTCTTTGCTATGTAAACTTGTAGTCTGATAGCCCACTGCGTTCCACACACGGTTGTTACCTTGGTACCTAGCTGACCCTTCTGTAAACCACGCTTGTTTCCTCTGCTCAGGAATCAATTGTTCAAAGGATATCTCCTGCTCCTGAAGTCCCATAGGGACTTTGCCTAACTTCTTATGCAATGTGGAGATTCCACTAACTCCTGGTTTTGCTCTGTCCTGAATTGCCTCAATTTGCTTTCCTCCTAATTCTGTAGTTATAACCTTGCACTCACTGAATTGTTTTGGAGTTCCCTTAATCAAACTGGCCTCCGCCCCTGTATCTACCAACATTTGTGGGGTGTGGCCATGTCAATCACTTTTATCTGTCTCCCTCCATCGATCCTCCATTTCAGATGAAGACATCATATTAGGAGAAAATGATGCCCCCTTCTGTTGGGCTTTGAATTCCTGTATCAAGGATTTAACTTCAGCATAAAGATCCTCAAACCCCTGTGCTGTGGGCTTTGCTGGCGACGAGGAGGGAGTTGGCCCTCTCTCTCCCTGTGTCCTGCCCGGCCCCTGCTGTGGGGATTCAGAATCTTTTACTGTAACCTTTCTATTATGTGAAACCCTGACTTTTTATTAAGTCCTATCTTTTGATACAATTTCCACATCTCGTTAGTACCAATCCCGTCTATTTTATCCCTGTGGACACCATCCTTTATCAGGGCCATAAACATATCTTTACGGGTAATACAAGATCTAGGATTGTAGTTACTTTTGACATTGTCATGCTGCTCTTCAGAGGGAAAATTACCCTTTTGTTTGGGACCCCAATCTCCCAGATCCCCTAACTGTCTAATTGCCTCCAATGTATTGGCGATAGTTTTCCCAGTCTGATTTATCATTAGCGTCATCATGATATGCTTGTAGGCTGCAGGGGCATTTCTAATGATACGATTTCTAACAGATACACTCACAACAACTTGCATATAATCATCATAAGAGCTTGCCGAAATAGCATTTTTCATGACCTCCTCTTTCAACCTCTGAGTACAATCTTTCAATGTAAACCATGGTTTTTCATTGGGCGGCCAGTCCGCCTCGGATGGGTATTTATGCTGCAATGCCATGGCCACATCAAGCATACTACACACCACATGTGGCTGCTGAATTGTCAAGGTACGAAAGGCCTCCTTCACTACAGGTTCATGACTGAATTGGACAAATTTTGGGCCATCCACAGCATCCACCTGCACTCCATGAGCCCCCCATCTCCCATAATCTGACAGCTCAAGCTACTAAAGATTCATTTGGCTTTTGAGAGAAACAATCATGAAGGTCATTAAGCTCCTGCTGACTGTAATCCTCTACTGCATTCTTATTCTGTTTACCTGCAGCAGTCTCTACAATCCGTCTCCGACATATAGGATGAACTTTCACTGGGTTAAGAGGAGGATCAATTTCTCTCTTTCCATTGAAATATTCATCCTCAGTCTCTGGATTGGTGATGTTTTTAGAGTCAGTTGAATCCCATACATCCCCATCCCACTGATCAGGGCTCCACTCTATCCCTGCTTTGGCTATGGCCAAAGCTACTTTCTTGTTATTAACCTTCCCTCACCTCCTTTTGTATTTATACTGCGCTACACATACAGCAGCCTTTTCTGCAACATGCTGATATCCATCACAGCTGTCCATTAATAACTTATTCTGACACTGTGCTATAATCAATGCATTCTGGGCCTCACACAACTGTCTTTCCAATTCCTGAACTTTTGTTAATATACGTATTCTTTCCTCATGCTGTTTTCTATATGCAGACAGCAGGATCCATCTGTAAAGGACATATTGATACTCATGCTAGAGCAACTCCATTTTGTCTGCTTGCTTTAAAATCATGTTATCACTCCTTGCATAACATATTCTTTCTTTCTCTTCCCATGGAACTTATCTCACACTAACTTTTTCTCAAGAGAACATTTTGTCAGACACTCTGTTATCTAACTTGTTTAGGCCAGGTTTGACCTTGTAAAATTTCCATAGTGCTTCAAACTAACAATGATAATATGACCATATATGTGTTTTCCGTAATAATTGTACTAACATCAGTTAGCCTATAGTATTGTAGTATGGCTGTAGAGTTGATTGGCTATTTGATATACTCAAAACAATATAAAATGCTAAGCAAAATAAACGGGATCAGAGATTCTTTGAATCCCGACAATACAGAGCACGCATTGCCTCCGTTTGGTTTTCTGTGGATTGCGCAATCAACATAATAATTTTGACACTCACTTGGTCAACCGTGAAGGGTTATTGCCCTCCCTTAACAGCTGGTGCCGTGACTCGGATCCCTAACCAGGGACGCCCCTCCACCTCTGGACGACCACAAAGAGAGACCTGCCTTCAGCCTCCCCCACTGGAATTGGGACTGATCATCCCCCACAAAAAGCCACGGTAAGTGCACCAGTTCTTTACTAGTGACACTGACCGTTTGGCGTGGTTTCCACGTAGTGTGTGGTTGTTTGCAGTATCTCCGGGTGTCCTGGTTGGATATAGTCAAAGGTGAGACTATAAGGGGTGTAGTCTCATTAGGGGTCTGATATTATTTAACTTCAAAGCAGTATCACCTCGGATTTACAAGTGAATATTGTGTGAATCTTTCTCAGCTTTGGACAAAAATCCTTAGGAGAGACTGAACATTGTTAGTTTCAGTCGCGGCAGGTGATCGAAGATTGGGTAGGACACGCAAGTAGATATACGTATATCGAGTGTCCGGTGCGCTGCAAAGCTGCATAGCAGCAGAAGTGCACCTCCTTTCATTTGTTGTGTGAAAGAATTCCCCCGACGGGAGGGGTGAGTTAGTAGTGGAACAGCTGGGAGCTCTGGCCAGACTCCGCTGTGCACAAATTAAGGATCTTTTTGTCAGTTGTAGTGAATAATCAATGTTTCTGTGGAGCAGAAAGAATTTGTCTCCCCCGAAGGAGAGGGAGGATGTGATGAATATCATGATCAGTCGAGAAGGGAAAAGATCATTTAAGCACGTGCCAAAAGTGTTTAAGGTGTTAAATTTTCCTGTGGAGGGGAGGCTTCAGCCTGTGTTGTGGGATGAAGGCATCCGGCAGCAAAGGGGTAGATTAGTTGACTGCTGTGGATTGTTGGAAGATGCTGAAAACTTTAGGAAAGTGGCACATGAGATTTGTGATGAAGGATATGTTGAAAAAGTACAGGAGGAAGTAGGTCCCCCCCTTCCCAACTTATGTGTCCACAATCCAAATCTAGAGCCCCTAAAGAAGCATCTCCCACAAATGTAGCAATACCCCAGCCCCTGAATCCGGAAACTGAGCAATTTATACCTTATGAGATTAAATACCCTGCACTTCCCACTGAGAGCCAGCCACCATCATATAACCCAGACGGTTGGCTCTGTAATGTGTGTTGGGTCACTAATCCAGGATGGCGCAGGACATGCTATAATTGTGAAGCACGCACGTAAACCCGGTGTTGTAGCACCAACCTACCCATTACTTAACGCTGACGGGGGGTATTATGAATCACTACCCCCACCTGCCCCTACCATCATATTCCATTCAGAGGGACCCAGGGTCCTCTGAACTCTTCCCTATTCACCCTCTCCCAAACTGGGGAAATAGAACATGGACGCTAGTATGAGGAGGTGGCGTCTGATTTACTAAATGGTCCTTCAGAATTCTCTACTATACTGAGAATAGGTATGGGGAGTATACCACAACAGCAGGTTGGGATCATTGTAAACGCAGCAAATGCGAAACTGCAGCATGGGTGGGGGCTAGCTGCAGAGATATGTCGTATTGGGGGACCTACAATACAAGCTGCATCTAATGATTACATCCGTGACCATGGCCCGTTAAGAGAAGGAGAGGCGATGGCTACAAGAGCCGGACAGCTATCATGTCATTTTGTTATACATGTAGAGAAAACCAAAAGAGTAATGTCATTGTGTAAGATTACAGTACAAGATGTTAAATGCAGCAAGGAAGATAATGGGATGTTGAAATGTTGAAAAGTAAATGCATGTGAAAAAAAAAGGTTGCGCTGAGTTTGTTGACAGAAGGAAAAAGTATGTGGATATGTGGAGAAACTTAAATGGTTAACTGAAATATGCACGCTGCCAGATAAGCGCCCAGTTACAGCTGCTAGCATAGCAAAACGGCCTTGGCTTGATACAGAGCAGGAAAAAAAAAAAAGGTGAATGGAGGAAGAAAATGCAGACAATAAGGGAAACACGATGCTATGTTATGTGTATTACAAAGATACTGCTCTCCGATAATGGCGGAGTAATGAATTGTTGGGAATGTTCTAATTGTGGCCAGCAGAATCCATTGTCAGTAGATTACTGTGTTGCATGTCACGCACTCCCCTCGCTACTACCCAAGCCACTTCTAGTGCCCCATCCTCATCTGTTATACCTATGTCCGCCCAAAGTTCCAACCCTTCCTGCAGCGGCCATGTTGCTACACCCATTGCATCACCTCCGGTCTCTGACCAAATGTCCCTTTGGTGGTGGCCATCTTGGTGCACCCTTCCTGTAGTATGCTTCCTTCTGGTTGCGGCCATCTTGGCACACCCAGAATACAGGCAGCAATACACACTACACCCAGAATGTGTATGAGGAAGATCATCATAATCAGTGTGTGACAGAGCATTAGACGCCAATACATATGAGAGTGGGTTTAACTTCTGTCAAGCCCTTAAAATATGGGCTCAGGATAAGTTGGCTAATCAATCCACTACCCTCAACAGCACATATTTATGTCCACTTTGACATTAGGGCTAAAATATGGTGATGTAAACTAATTCTCTAGATGGTCATGTATCCTTAAGTTTCTAATAGATGCACATACACGTTGTCTGGTTTACAGTAATTGATTTAGCAAACGTTTTTGTTTTTTTATTAGCATTCCACTACACAAAGACTGTCAGTTTCTGTTTGCATTTACATATTACATTACATATTACATTTACACGGAGCAAATGTCCATCAGGGCCAGTGTTAGTCTCCTCAAGCATCTAGCAAAACTGAATTGTCGAGTCTCAGCCTCGAAACTTCAGTTTTGGCCCGGCAAGTGGTCTTCTTAGGCCATTGCCTTACTCAGGGTGCCAGACATCTCACAGAAGAAAGGAAGACGGTCATCTACGCACTACCGTTCCCAAAAGATCCCATAGAGCTGCAACGGTTCCTCGGACTATGTACATACTGCAGACAATGGATCCCAGACGCCTCACGTCTCATGCAGCCGCCCCTCTAAGATGCATTAAAAGAAGACACTCTGGCTGATGTCAACAACAAGGACCACCAAGAACAGCTGCAACAAGCCTTTGAGCAACTAAAGTCAAGGAAAATGACAGCCCCTGCCCTTGGAAATCTGGACTATGCTCAACCTTTCCATTTGTATGCCTCTGAGACAGGAGGACATGCAGCCGGAGTACTCACGCAGAGACACTGTACAAAGCAGCGCCCAGTCGTTTATTACCTAGCGCATCTCTCCCCCAGCTGTCTACGAGCAGTTCACGCCACACAGCAACCTAAACATCTGTCTACACAGAGACACCTGTGGCTGCAGTGTTCGTTGATTTTGCCAGAAAATGTGAAGTTACACCACCATCAACCCAGCCACCCTGCTACCAGCACCTGAAGGAGAGGGGAAAAAGGCTCCACCGCATGATTGTCTGGAACAAATTACTGCGGAGTCAACTCCACTTGTTCTAGTGGGGGAAGTACCCTTGGATGACCCAGAACTTACGTTATATACGGATGGATCCAGATATGTTGACACCTCTGGCAGGTTTCATACTGGATATGCTGTCACAACTGAAGATACATTGGTAGAGGCAGCAGTCTTACCTCCCAGTATGTCAGCACAAGAAGCAGAGCTCAAAGCTCTGACTGCAGACTGTGAAAAATGCTGAAAGCATCAGACAATTGATGGAAGTGGTGCAACTACCAAGACAGTTGGCTGTCGTAAAGGTAAAAGCTCATACCCGACCAGATGCCCCTGAAGCAAGAGGTAATGCACTTGCTCATCTCCATGCTAAGCGAGCAGCTCTTCTTCTGACATCCATGTCCATGGCTCTTACACGGCAACAGGCCAAACAGCTAAATTCCGTGCCAACCCAGGATCAACCTGCAGAAGAGCATCAACCGGTCCCTCCAATCACAAAGCTACGCTCCACACGCTCTACGCGCTAAAGAAGAACGCCAGTCGTAGAAGGAGGTGGGTGCTAAGTTGATAGATGGGCTATGGAAGAAGAAACAACTGTACTGTTTGCCTCGACTCCTGTATCCAGCCATTGCGGCCTGGGCCCATGGACTGCTTAGGGGTAGTGGATATGTTTTCCAGTTGGCCAGAAGCATTCGCCGTTCCAAACATGACTGCCAAGACTACCGCCAAGAAGCTGGTCTCTGAAGTTGTTTGCCGGTATGAAGTCCCAGAAGTTATCAAAAGTGATGAAGGACCAGGCTTTTCCTCATGCGTATATCAAGAAATACTTACCATGATCGGATCAACAGTGATGTTACATACTCCTTACCATCCACAGTCAAGTGGCAAGGTGGAGAGATTGAATGGCACACTGAAAAGGCAGTTAACCAAAATGATGCAGGAGACTACGGCCCAGTGGCCTGAGCTCCTTCCCATTGCACTATATCACATACGCACCACCCCCATAGGGAAACACAAACTGTCACCCTATGAGATACTATTTAGGTCACAACCAGCTATAGCTAGATTTACCCCACAACAATTATCAGAAGAAACAGATTATGTTGTGCAATATGTGATTCAGTTTGCCAAAGCCTTAACTAACACCCATGCGTTAGTATCATCTTCTATTCCAGATCCAGCTGATGCAGAAGGTTGTCATACCCTCAGGCCTGGAGATTATGTGTATGTGAAGAAGCATGTTCGGAAACACGGACTAGAACCATTGTATGACGGATCATACCAAGTGCTCCTGACAATCCCAACAGCTGAGATGTTTTATGATAATATGTATGGTTAAACTAGTCAATACCTGGAATAGCCTACAACAGAGTACTGACCCCTTTAATAATAAGTTCATTACTGACCATCAGATTTTGGTACAAGAATTGAGACAATTAGAAAACAACCAGATCAGTGACTGTTGGATATGTACTCACTCACCAGTTTCAGCCGCTAGTATGCCCTTTCTGGCGGTCCGTCCCAGACCATCATTATTGGAAAGATACATTCATAATCACTCATGGGTACATGCAAATCTGTTTATAAAAGGTACCGATGACACGTTATAAAATATCTGGTAACGTCCCTTGTAATGAATCTTCTGAATATAAGCCTAGTGATCCAACATGTGGCAATCCGGATGTTGGATATTGTAGCCCCCTGGGACAAATGTCTTCATGGTGTATGTTATCAAATAACACCGTTTTAATCAATTTGGTACATAAATTAGTATTACAGCACTCTGCTTTATGGGATTTGCCATCAGCCACATATTGGGTCTGTGGGAATAATGCGTATAAATGGCTCCCAGTCAGAGTAGGGGGGACTTGTACGTTGGGCTGGCTAACTTCAGCCACTTATCTTATTCCCCATAGTAAAGTAGATATGAGAGCCATCCCTCTTCATACCATCTATAAACGTTATAAACGTGCCAAAGACAACACCCCACGACCATCAGGAAGACCTCATTTAGTACAAATGAGTGTACCCAATAAGATAGCCAGTACCGTCTTCCTCTACCCTATGGTTACATAAATGTGGGACAAGTTAGTGGAAGTCACTGACTACTTAGATGACCAGATTTGGAATATTTTGGAAGTAATTAATACTACTGTTGCAGTGCAGAATCAGCGTATTATAGTGGCTAATCAACATACGTTAGTGCTGGACTATTTGACAGCAGCTCAAGGAGGGATGTGTGTCAGGTTGTAGGCCCAGCCTGTTGTCACTATATTGACCCATATATTGACCCCGACTCTACCATACGGTTAAAGACTAAAATGGAGACATTAGGAAACTCAGGGAAGAGTATAACAAACATAACGAGTTGACCAAAGAGTGTTGCATATTGTTGCTTGCTTGTTAATATATGTTTTACTAAAACTAGTCTTTTATTGTATCCCATTTTGCATGAGGAAAACCTGCCAGTCATCAGAGAGCAAGGAGGACACTGTTAACCGACATCCAGTGCTACTGTACACGGACCTCCCAGATGTAACCAGCATTGAGGACCTGGATGACAAGGGAATGATGACCTTTACCCGCTTGCCCCAACCAATTTCAGATCTGAACTTTATGATTATATCAACAAACAAGGGGGGGTGGACATGCCGCGACAGCCCCAATTGGTAACAAGGGCACTAATTGGGTGAAGACCAATGTCCCTCAGGCTCAAACCATGACCCTGGGAAAGCACCTTTATTGTTGATAATAACATAACTTTTAGGGGGGAATGTAAAGGACATATTGATACTCATGCTAGAGCAACTCCATTTTGGCTGCTTGCTTTAAAATCATGTTATTATTATCACTCCTTGCATAACATACATTCTTTCTTTTTCTTCCCATGGAACTTATCTCACACTAACTTTTTCTCAAGAGAACATTTTGTCAGACACTCTGTTATCTAACTTGTTTAGGCCAGGTTTGACCTTGTAAAATTTCCATAGTGCTTCAAACTAACAATGATAATATGACCATATATGTGTTTTCCGTAATAATTGTACTAACATCAGTTAGCCTATAGTATTGTAGTATGGCTGTAGAGTTGATTGGCTGTTTGATATACTCAAAACAATATAAAATGCTAAGCAAAATAAACGGGATCAGAGATTCTTTGCATCCTCCCAATACAGAGCACACATTGCCTCCGTTTGGTTTTCTGTGGATTGCCAATCAACATAATAATTTTGACACTCACTTGGTCAACCGTGAAGGGTTATTGCCCTCCCTTAACACATCCACGCCTGCCAACAGCACCCAACTCTTTACCTTTTTCTACTTTCACTTTCTGCAAGCATGAAACCACATCATCAGGTTCCGCATCCTTCTGACATTTGTCTCATGGTTCACTCAAACCAACACTGTGGGACCATTTGGTTGCCAAAATATTAAAGGGAGTCTGTTCCCAACCAGGAATCTCAATAGACTCACACCTACCTTTCTCTTAAAGAAAGGCATGCTTTACGCAATATCACTGCAATATCACTCTATCACACCTTATCACACAGAGTCCTTATAAATTCAAGATGATTGTAATTTTTAACAAAAAGAACTTCTGAGCCTTCTGCGTATCCTGCCGACTACGCCAAATGTTTTGCCAATAGTTTTGACACTAAGGTTCGGATACGGCTTTAAAGAAGGCAACCCTTTGCAATATAACGCAATTTTATTTATAATAGTTGATATAAAACGTAAAATATATAATTAAAGGAATAGTATGATATGCTGATATTGCATACACTTTTGTACATGTTATAATACAAAGGTTAAGTACATATATATATGTATTCACTTCATCACCAAGGAGCTTTTAAACATCATCCGTCTGGAAGATCAGAGAAGAAATTTCACCAAGACAGAGAAATCGCTGGAAGTCTACACAACACTGCATGGGCAGGTACATACAACACTACACATCAGTGCAGGTACAACTTATGGCTTCTTCATCTAGGAGTTTATGAGCATCATCTGTCTAATTGACAGAGAACCCCTGAGAAGTCTACACAAGAAAGCTTATGTCTGTATCATGATTCCAGTGACTTTTATAAGGTTTAGACAATGGAAGCATAAAGCTGGTTAATGTTTATAAGTATGATTCGTCGATAATACCGAATTGGCCAGGTTCTGTAATTTCGAGAAGTTTACTTATAAACATTGTTTTAGACAATAGATCTATGTATTTCTCATGGAACATAATGGTAAGTGTACACACATTATTTGAATCAGTATTTTGGTTACAATAACACTATTTGTCAAAGCAAATATCACAGTGGTCACTTGTGTACAAATCAGGATAATGAATCTTTGAAACACACAACTTCATAGACCATAGAACAATTAACATTGTCTTACTGTATTGACACCTAGCAAACACTTTGTGGATAGCATGCATCAAGGACAGTTCATGTGAAAGAACTAGTTTCTCAGTATCAGAGTATATCAATATTATACTGCAGTATATTGCAATATTATAGTGCTTGGATTCAGACAACCATATTTGCAATACATTCCACACTTGGTCTAATGACCACACTTTATCAAAGCATATAAACAATATGTTACAATATGTAGGCTATAAGATATCCATATTTTTATTAGCAATACACACCCATGGCTGTTAAGGCACATGATGGCTGATTACATCAGCTGTCACCTGGTGCATCTAAATTAGAATATCATCAAAAAGTTCATTTATTTCAGTTCTTCAACACAAAAAGTGAAACTATATTATATAGAGTCATTACAAACAGAGTGATCTATTTCAGGTGCTTATTTCTGTTAATGTTGATCATTATGGCTCACAGCCAATGAAAACACAAAAGTCATTATCTCAGTAAATTAGAATAATTAACAAAAAAACAGGTTGTTTAGTCTGTTTCAGTAGGCTCCACAATCATGGGTAAGACTGCTGACTTGACAGATGTCCAGAAGGCAGTCATTGACACACTCCACAAGGTCCCAGAGTTCCAATTTTCATTTGGAAGTCAAGGTCCCAGAGTCTGGAGGAAGAGTGGAGAGGCGCACAATCCGAGCTGCTTGAGGAATAGTGTGAAGTTTCCACAATCAGTGATGGTTTGAGGAGCCATGTCATCTGCTGGTTTAGGTCCACTGTCTTTTATCAAGACCAAAGTCAGCGCAGCCGTCTACCACGAAATTTTAGAGCACTTCATGCTTCCCTCTGCCGACAAGCTTTTTGGAGATGGAAATGTCATTCTCCAGCAGGACTTGGCACCTGTCCACACTGCCAAAAGTACCAATACCTGGTTTAAAAACAACAGTATCACTGTGCTTGATTGGCCAGCAAACTCGCCTGACCTTAACCCCATAGAGAATCTATGTCCGCTTGTCAAGAGGAAGATGAGAGATACCAGACTCAACAATGCAGACGAGCTGAAGGCTGCTATCAAAGCAATCTGAGCTTCCATAACACCTCAGCAGTGCCACAGGCTGATCGCCTCCATGCCACGCCGCATTAATGCAATAATTGATGCAAAAGGAGCCCGACCAAGTATTGAGGGCATTTACTGAACATACATTTCAGCAGGCCAACATTTCGGATTTTAAAAACATTTTTCAAGCTGTTATAAAGTATTCTAATTTACTGAGATAATGACTTGTGTTTTCATTGGCTGCAAGCCATAATCACCATTAACAGAAATAAACACTTGAAATAGATCACACTGTTTGTAATGATTCTATATAATATATGAGTTTCACCTTTTGTAGTGAAGAACTGAAATAAATTAACTTTTTGATGATATTCTAATTTTGTGAGAAGCACCTGTACACACACGTAAGCACACACACACACACACACACACACACACACACACACACACATATACACACACATTACACATGAACTTAACCTCTCTGCAGATGATTGCACATGATGTATTTCTCTCTGGTGCAGCCTCCCATCCCCCAGGGCCCGACTGCAGAGCTATCTTGCTTTAATTGTAGGGGTGAAGGCAGGAGGGGGAGAACGGAGAAGTAAGCAGCAGGGGACACATCCAGGAGAGTAGGGGCCATGCTGTAGGCAGCAACTCTGCTGGAGCCTGGGGCTGGTGGGAGGAGCCTCCTCTCCTGCACTTTCAGAGCAGTGCAGCCAGAGGAGCAGAGGTAGATCTTTCACCCGACTCCGGGCCACAGAATCCTCCGGTGGTTCTGACCAAGCCTGTTTGTTTTCAACTGTGTTTGCATCCCAAGGATGCAGATACTGTTGAAATTGTGATGGGGGCGGATGGAGGGGTCTGATACTGTTTTAACATCGGGCCCCCCTGTCTCAAGGGCCCCATAGCCACTGCGCGGGCTGCCGCTATGGACGGTATACCCCTGACTGCTACTTGGTTAACATAAGCTGGTTGTAGTACTAAGAAAAGTACATGTGATGTGTCTGTGGAAACAGGAGATCTAGTGTTACAAAATGATTATCTCAGGTTTCAGATTGGACCCTCAGTACCAAAGTAAACGTTACCGGATTTTGGCCTAACCTGGTACCCGAACCAGCTTTGTGTAGGTGTAGATGAGCTCTGTTCACCGTGAAAGTTTGGTATGAATAGGACCTTCACAGGGTGAGAAACGGCACCGGAACGTGGGTACCATTAGCTGCCCATTGACTCAATATTGGCCTGTGATTTTTGACAAATCACCACTGTCATAAACCCCAAGTACCATTACCTCAATTGCCACCACAGCAGGGCAATTGGGAAGAGTGAGGCAAAGCGCCAGAATTGGGGTATCTCATGTGATGCGCCACTTGTAGAGCGGCTGCGGGCTGGTATTTTTAGGCTGGGAAGTGTCCAATAAAGAAAGGACCTTCTCAGACTCATAGTATCAGCCCACAGCTGTCTGCTTTACCTTTGCTGATTATCAATAATAGGGGGAACCCCACGTAATTTTTTACAATTATTTATTAGGATAAACCAGGCTGAACACCCTTTAGAGCCACATGAAAGTCACCTAAGGGTGCAAGTTTATTAAATGTAGGGGGCTTGTGAAATTATATATAAAAATACAGAACATTTGTTTATTCTATCCATCCTGATGTTTCTGGCTGTGAATTCATTGTACTTGGCTGAGGAATTTTTGTGGTTCCTTTGAGATGTGTGCATAAAAATAGGCCAGCATATGCACGGTTCGTGTGCTGTCTGATTTTTTTCTTGCTTTTTATTCAATGCAAGTCTATGTGTGCAAGTCCTACTGGGATTTCAAACGACAATATAATTCCAAAGACAATGGGAAAGTCCTATAGGGTTATTTAACCAGAAATTCCTGAAAGGAATTTCAAAATGTGGTAATGTATACAATGGCTGTGTGTATTGTAAACAAATGTAATTTTTAACACCAGTATCTATTAGATAATAAGACGCCCTTTTTGGCAATGAAAAAACTTGCTAATAAGTGTATGCGTCTTAAAGTCCGGAGGCAGGTCAATGATCTATCTGATCAGTGCGGTACAGGAGAGAAAGATACTGGGACCTTTCCCATGGAAGTGGGTTGTAGTGAATATTCATGGTCTTTAATAGCGGGCACACATGACCGCCGAGGAGCTGCGCTGCGAGTACAGTATGCCCGCTATTAAGGAAAATGAATATTCACTGCTCTACACACCCATGGGCGTGGGGAGCAGTGAATATTAATTTTCTTTAGCAGCGGGCACAGTGTAGGATGCAGCAGCTGGCTACTGCCTCCTGTGCCCCGCTCCTCCGCCGCACCTGCTCCCCCCACACCCACTACCACCCACAGCATATATGTATATATTCAGACTAAAAGACGCACCCCCCCACTTCCCTCCAAAATTTTGGAGGAAAACAGTGCATCTTGTAGTCCGAAAAATATGGTACATCTCAATATGTATTCTAGAAAGGCTGTCAGGCTTATAAAGTTTACTGGAAGAATATTAAAATTATAGGCAAGAGTGTGACAACTTATTAGTGCTAAAGGCACATCAAAAGAGGTGTGTGTGAGTGTACTTTGTATGTGTATATATGAGAGATGTGTGTATATAGGAAAGCTATGTATGTGAATGTAGGAGAGTTGTATGTTTGTATGTAGCTGAGCTGTGTGTATGCTGCAGGGGTGTGGGAATGTATGTAACAAAGATGGATGTGTGTATGTAAGACAGCTGTGTGTAACTGAGTTATGGGTATGTATGTAGCAGAGCTGTGTGCATGAATACCAGAGCTTAATTTGCATGTACTATGCATTCATAGTGATGCGAGTATGTGTGTGCTGCATAGAATGCATATAAATTGCCTGCTGCACATGTATGAGAATAATATACATGCTGCATAGAAATGCTAACATTAGATCTCTATCCACTCTATTTTACCTTACAGCATTAAAGGTAGTATTATCAAATCCTCCACAAATTTACACCTCCAGGAAGTTTAACCTGGGGTGTGTTTTAAAGATTAGTTCAGTAGTTAGAAAAATATGATACTTTCGATAAATTATTAGCAAAATATTTAAATTACACCTTTCAAAAAACAGCCTCCTCCATATCCCCTCAAGCTGTCCTATCCATCACCAAGATAGGTGCATTTTCTGCCATTTAGGTAGAAGTAATCTTCAAACAATTTGCTTCTAATTTACATAAAGTACCAGGAAGGTACAGTACAGACCAAAAGTTTGGACACACATTCGCATTTAATGATTTTTCTGTATTTTCATGACTATGAAAATTGTACATTCACACTGAAGGCATCAAAACTATGAATTAACACATGTGTAATTATATTCTTAACAAAAAAGTGTGAAACAACTGAAAATATGTCTTATATTCTAGATTCTTCAAAGTAGCCACCTTTTGCTTTGATGACTGCTTTGCATACTCTTGGCATTCCTCTTGATGAGCTTCAAGAGGTAGTCACCGGAAATGGTTTTCACTTCACAGGTGTGCCCTGTCAGGTTTAATAAGTGGGATTTCTTGCCTTATAAATGGGGTTGAGACCATAAGTTGTGTTGTGCAGAAGTTAGGTGGATACACAGCTGATAGTCCTACTGAATAGACTGTTAGAATTTGCATTATGGCAAGAAAAAAAGCAGCTAAGTAAAGAAAAACGAGTGGCCATCATTACTTTAAGAAATGAAGGTCAGTCAGTCCGAAAAATTGGGCAAACTTTGAAAGTGTCCCCAAGTGCAGTTGCAAGAACCATCAAGCGCTACAAAGAAACTGGCTCACATGAGGACCGCCCCTGGAAAGGAAGACCAAGAGTCACCTCTGCTTCTGAGGATAAGTTTATCCGAGTCACCAGCCTCAGAAATCGCAGGTTAACAGCAGCTCAGATTAGAGACCAGGTCAATGCCACACAGAGTTCTAGCAGCAGACACATCTCTTCAACAACTGTTAAGAGGAGACTTTGTGCAGCAGGCCTTCATGGTAAAATAGCTGCTAGGAAACCACTGCTAAGGACAGGCAACAAGCAGAAGAGACTTGTTTGGGCTAAAGAACACAAGGAATGGACATTAGACTAGTGGAAATCTGTGCTTTGGTCTGATGAGTCCAAATTTGAGATCCTTGCTTCCAACCACCGTGTCTTTGTGCGACGCAGAAAAGGTGAACGGATGGACTCTACATGCCTGGTTCCCACCGTGAAGCATGGAGGAGGAGGTGTGATGGTGTGGGGGTGCTTTGCTGGTGACACTGTTGGGGATTTATTCAAAATTGAAGGTATACTGAACCAGCATGGCTACCACAGTATCTTACAGAGCATTGCTATTCCATCCGGTTTGCGTTTAGTTGGACCATCATTTATTTTTCAACAGGACAATGACCCCAAACACACCTCCAGGCTGTGTAAGGGCTATTTGAGCAAGAGGGAGAGTGATGGGGTGCTACGCCAGCTGACCTGGCCTCCACAGTCACCAGACCTGAACCCAATCAAGATGGTTTGGGGTGAGCTGGACAGCAGAGTGAAGGCAAAAGGGCCAACAAGTGCTAAACATCTCTGGGAATTCCGTCAAGATTGTTGGAAGACCATTTCCGGTGACTACCTCTTGAAGCTCATCAAGAGAATGCCAAGAGTGTGCAAAGCAGTCATCAGGAAAAGGTGGCTACTTTGAAAAACCTAGAATATAAGAAATATTTTCAGTTGTTTCACACTTTTTTGTTAAGTATATAATTCCACATGTGTTAATTCATAGTTTTGATGCCTTCAGTGTGAATATACAATTTCCATAGTCAAGAAAATACAAAAAAAACTTTAAATGAGAAGGTGTGTCCAAACTTTTGGTCTGTACTGTATATCATGCAAACTCTACATGTGATGTTTGCCTATTAAATAATAGCTGTAATATTTATTTGCAAAACTTCCATTTTCTCAATTCCTGACCTACACTACTTATTTTTTTTAGTAGGTAGTGGAACATAATGACATGGCCTTCACCTATAGCATCCATACATCTCCTGAACTGGGCACCATCAATTATATTTAACGGACCCCAAGTACTTAAATGCATCTCAATATGTCTTCTAGAAAGACTGTCAGGCTTATAAAGTTTACTGAAACCAATGAACACAGATCGAGGTTTCTTAAAAAATAACAATTCTTTATTTCATTCACAATAAAAAACAACAGAAAAAAATTATTAAAAAAGGCATACAAGTATAGCATAAATAGGCATCACATGGCATGACCAAACACTGAATTGCATCTTTATTCAGAAGACAGGATAAACAGTACATAGATCTCTATAGTGAAAGAATGCCAAGGGATGGTGTTACAATATCGCCATCTAATGGCGACAAGCAGCAAGTTTTACATTTAATAAATAAATAGAGAAATTACCTCTTTAATACAACTTGCTAAATAATATATGTCCATCCATCATTTGGCATATTGATGGTGTCAAAAGGGCCTTAAACCTCAAATGTAACTTAGCACCTCATAACAGAGTAAACCCATGTCTAAAAGGCACCATCCCTTTGAACAAATTCACTATGGATCTTCATAAATTCATTAAATATCCTATTAAAACATAATTACCAAACAAAGCGCAGTCAGCAATCAGCTATCAGTAGTCGGCGGTCAGCCACGTAAGGATATCCCCCTTTACGTACGTTTCGCACGGGCTTCTTCAAGAAGGGGTTCTAAAATTTACTGGAAGAATATTAAAATTATAGGCAAGAGTGTGACAACTTATCAGTGCTAAAGGCACCACAAGAGAACTCACTCAGCATGCTAAAACTCTTGGTTTTGACCCATGATAACATACATGGCAAAAATGCGTTGTAAACAAATGTAAATTTTACCACCAGTATCTATTAGACATGAGACACACTTTTTAGCAATGAAAAAACTTGCTAAAAAGTGTATGCATCTTACAGTCTGGAGGCAGATTATTCTGCACGAGGAGAGTGATGACAGCATCTTTCCTGATCACTGAGAGAACTATGCTCTCTGTGCTTGTCCTTCACTGATCTATCTGATCGGTGCGGTACAGGAAAGATACTGGGACCTGTAAGGATACTGCACGTTCCAGTTTAGCAGAAGGACATTTCACATCATGTGATAAGTCACATTCCTGAAAGGAATTTCAAAATGTGGTAATGTATACAGTTGTGTGTATGTCTGTTTTATGTGCGTTTGTGTATATATACAGTTGTGCTCAAAAGTTTACATACCAGGGCAGAATTTTTCCTTTCTTGGCCTTGTTTCAGAGAATATGAATGATAACAAAAAAACTTTTTCTCCACTCATTGTTATTGGTTGGGTGAAGCCATTTATTGTCAAACTAGTGTGTTTTCTCTTTTTAAATCTTAATGACAACCAAAAAACATCCAAATGACCCTGATCAAAGGTTCATATACCCTGGTAATTTTGTCCTGATAACATGCTCAGAATTTGGCTACTAAAGGTAACATCCTCACCTGTGACCTGTTTGCTTGTAATCAGTGTGTGTGCATAAAAGCTGAGTGAGTTTCTGGGATCCAGACAGACTCTTGCATCTTTTATCCAGCCACTGACGTTTCTGGATTGTGAGTCATGGGGAAAAGAAAAAGAATTGTCAATGGATCTACGGAAAAAGGTAGTTGAACTGTATAACACAGGAAAGGGATACAAAAAGATATCTAAGGAATTGATAATGCCAGTCAGCAGAGTTCAAACCGTGACTAACAAATGGAAAATCAGGGGCTCTGTAAAAACCAAACCACGGTCAGGTAGACCAACAAAAATTTAGGCCACAACTGCCAGGAAAATTGTTCAGGATGCAAAGACAACCCCACAAATAACATCAGCTGAAATTCAGGACTCTCTGAAAACTAGCGGTTGGCTGTTTCACGATGCACAATAAGGAGGCACTTGAAGAAAAATGGGCTGCATGGTGGAGTCGCCAGAAGAAAGCCATTACTGTGCAAATGCCACAAAGTATCTTGCCTACAATACGCCAAACAGCACAGAGACAAGCCTCAAAACTTCTTGAACAAGGTAATTTGGAGTGATGAGACCAAAATTGAACTTTGTGGCCACAACCATAAACGTTACATTTAGAGAGAGGTCAACAAGGCCTATGATGAAAGGAACACCATTCCTACTGTAAAGCACGGAGGTGGATCGCTGATGTTTTGGGGATTTGTGAGCTACAAAGGCACAAGAAACTTGGTAAAAGTTGAAGGAAAGATGAATGCAGCATGTTATCAGCAAATACTGGAGGCAAATTTGCACTCATCAGCCTGGAAGCTGCGCATGGGACGTACTTGGACGTTCCAACATGACAACGATCCAAAACACAAGGCCAAGTCGACCTGTCATTGGCTACAGCAGAACAAAGTGAAGGTTGTGGAGTGGCCATCTCAGTCTCCTTACCTCAATATCATTGAGAGACTCTGGGGAGATCTCAAGTGCGCATTCTGAGAAAATAAAGAACCTCATCCACTACTACCACAAAAGACTTCAAGCAGTCATTGATGTTAGAGGGGGCAATACACGGTATTAAGACCTGGGGTATGTGAACTTTTGATCAGAGTCATCTGGATGTTTTTGGTTGTCATTAAGATTTAAAAAGAGAAAACACAGTAATTTGACAATAAATGGCTTCACCCAACCGATAACCATGAGTGGAGAAAAAGTTTTTTTTTATCATTCATATTCTCTGAAACAAGGCCAAGAAAGCAAAAATTCAGCCAGGGTATGTAAACTTTTGAGCACAACCGTATATATATATATCTGTGTGTGCGAGTGTACATAGTGGAGCTGTATGTGTATATATGAGACATGTGTGTATATAGGAAAGCTATGTCTGTGAATGTATGAGAGTTGTGTGTTTTCATGTAGCTGAGCTGTGTGCATGCTGCAGGGGTGTGTGTATGTATGTAGCAGAGATATGTGTATGTAAGACAGCTGTGTGCCACTGAACTGTGTGAATGTGTAGTAGAGTGTAATGAAGGAAGATTCTTGCAGGATGTGCCAGAGATGAGGAAAGGTTGCCATCTGCTGGCCAGACGAAATAAAGCAGAATCAAGTTATGCCAGAAGAGTTGAAGGGGGAAGAGATTCAGATGCTGCACCTGATCAGGTGACCTCCAGGAAGGATTTCCTGGATATAAAAGCCCAGCGCGCCAAGACACAGAGAGATTTGACGCCATGCTGCAGAGTGGAGCAGACATGTTCCAGAGGGACCACAGATCCCAGGCCTGTGCTGCATCAGAGTCAGAAGCCACCTGAGAAGATCTGGACTCCTCACAGAAGCGCCCTGAGCCATGCACGTGTGGCCCAGAGTCAGGACCTGCGCCCACACAGAGTAAGTTACTGGGAACGGACGCCATCTGTCAAGAGCCGAGATCTGGATCCCCTTACCCCAAGCGTGAGAGACTACTGTCGACGGTCAAGCCGAGAGGACCGAAAGAGGACTGCGACAAGAGAGCAACAGCGGAGGAATCGCGCAAGTGAACAGGGCTGTCACTTCCAATTTCCACTCATGGTACTGGGGACAGTTGGGATTAGGATTTAAGGTTGGGAGGGGGCCGGTTGGTGTGTGGGAGGCTAAACGGGATCTGATAGACTTTATCCGGAAGAGACTTACAGACTAGTGGGAATAACAGGTGACCCCCGCTAGGGCCATACAAAGAGAACTCACGTGGTGACTCCCACGACTGGGTGCATCACACTTTTGCAAAGAACTTTACCGTTATTCACTAAAACTGTTTCTCATTGTTATTCCAATTTGCTGTTCATTATCCCTGTTACTAACCCCCCTTGCATAATACTTGTTATACATATAAAGTCGTTTTATATATATCCCTGACTGTTCCCGTCTTGTGTCTCTGTGCGTTGCATTCAGGCACCTGTGTTATATTTGGCGTAGTCGGCAGGATGCAACGTTTGAAGATCATCTCCGCCAGCTGGAACAAGCGTTAGAGCGACTTCGGAGACATGGATTGAAGATCAAGCCTCGCAAGTGTCATTTATTCAAGCAGGAGATTGACTATTTGGGACACACTGTGTCCAGTGCAGGAGTGCACCCCCACTGCAGAGAAAGTAGCTGCGGTACAGAGGTGGCCCACACCCACCAACCTGAGGGAACTGAGGGCATTTCTGGGGCTCGTCGGATATTACCGCCGATTCGTGAAAGACTTTGCTAAGATTGCGGTACCGCTCAATGAGCTCCTGAGAGGAACAGCGGTGGGAGCCAAGTGACAACCTATTTAGTGGGGCCCACGACAAGAGGAAGCCTTCCGAGCATTAAAGATGGCGCTAACGGATGCTCCAATTGTAGCCTACGCTGACTTTTCACAGCCCTTCGTGTTGTACACCGATGGAAGCTTGCATGGTCTGGGAGCAGTGTTGGCACAAGTACAGGAAGAAAGAGAGAGGGTGATCGCATATGCTAGTCGGTCACTACGGGATACAGAGAAGAACCCAGACAACTATAGTTCGTTCAAACCGGAGTTGCTGGCATTGGTGTGGGCCATGACAGAGAAATTTGCGGAGTACTTGTCGGGATCAGAAGTACAAGTGCGAACAGACAACAACCCATTGGCCCACCTGGAGAATGCGAAGTTGGGTGCGTTGGAACAGCGGTGGGTCGCGAGGATGTCTAAGTACCAGTACAAGATCGCATATCGGTCTAAGGCCCTGAACATGCATGCAGGCGCCTTGTCCTGAGTCACCCAAGCGGGACCAAAGAGAGATATAGACGAAGAGCTTGAAGGCGACGAGATCCCGGATTTCAGTTAGCTTGCCGCTGCTGTAGTAGACGCTCAGGAGTCTGGAGAAGAGCCTAGACCCACTCAAATTCTAGGACGATCAAGAGACAAGAGGATACATCTACAGCAGTCTGACCCAGATCTGGCGAAACTTAGAGAATGGGTCGCCCTGGGGAAAAAGCCAGATTAGAAGGCCAGGGCTGCTTTGCTCCCAACTACCCTGCAAATCTTGGGCCAGTGGGAAAGGCTCTTTCTGAGGGATGGCTTGGTATGCCAAAGGATCCAACTACCTCGAGAGTTCGACGTTACCTGGCAAGTACTGGTTCCAGAGGCACTAGTGGTACAGCTGACCAAAGAAGCTCATGAGAGGGGCGCTCACTTTGGTGTGGAGAAAACCTTCCGGTGGTTACAACAACTGCTGTACTGGCCTTAACTGTGGCAGGAAGTTGAGGGAGTTTGCCGAAAATGTCGCCAGTGTGAGCTAAGTAAGCCCCCGGAACAGAGGGCTCCTGTTCAGACCATGTGAACTTCTGCACCCTTGGAGGTCCTGATCATTAACTACCTGATGATCGGAACTTCATACAATGGCTACGGGTACTGCTTGGTGATGACTGACCACTTGACCAAGTTCGCAGTGGTGACTCCTACTCGAGACCAGACAGCAGAAGCTGCGGCTAAGGACATCTGCCAAGATTTCATTCGAATATATGGGTGCCCGAAGCGAATACATTCTGACCAGGGGACCTGCTTCCAGGGGCGAGTGATGGATGAGCTGTATCGTATCTCTGGAATCGATAAGTCTCGAGCAACGCCATATCACCCCCAGGGGAATGAGGCCTGCGAAGCAGATGTTGCCAACTCTGGAAGAAGACAAGAAGATGAAGTGGTCCGAATTTGTGTCTGAGCTGGTGTGGGTGTATAACAATCGAATACATGCGACTACTGGCTACACCCCTTACATGTCGCTGTTTGGGAGGAATGGATGATAAATCACCGAACTGGAGCTAGAAGCAGAAGACCCCTGCCCGGGCAGCAGCCCAAGTACCTGGATTCGGGTGCACCGACGCCGACTTCACACTTTGAGGAGGTTGGTTGAATAGAAGTACGGGGAAGTGGAACATTCAAGTCGGCCCCTGACCTTGGGTGGACCACTCCAGTCAGGAGACCGTGAGCTATTGCGAGCCAAGCAGCTCGGAAGTAAACTGGGTCACCGTTGGGAGGCGATACCTTATCGAGTGGTGAAGAAGGTCCACCCAGATAACCCGGTCTACGAGGTCCGACCCAAAGGGAATGACACCACGACATCTAGGGTGTTTCACCGTAACATGCTGCGGCCCTGCTCTTCCAAAGTGGAGGACTGTCATGGGACTGAATCTCCAACTGAGGTTGCTGAGGCACCACAAACAGGGGTCTTGGGGGATGAAGAAGGATGGGCTACAGTACTGTTGAGTCTGTCAGAGTTGCCAGTGTCATCCTCAAGTGGGGCAGAGAATGAATCGGGAGGCGATTTGCAGTCCCCAGTGATTGATTATTCAGGACCTCCAGAATCACCTCTGGAAGAGCAGCTCCGCCAGACTGGGCGGGCTAATGCCGGAATTCCCAATAACCGGTTTGCCCAAGAGGAGTTTATATGGTCTCAGATTCAACAGAAAACAGAAGAGTGTGCTCAACTCTTGTCTCAACTTGTGCTGCCTGGAAGGAGACGTCAACCCAGCAAGAAGTCCACTTGCCCGAGGACTGGCAAGCAAAGAGGTGGGAGGAATGTAGTAGAGTGCAATAAAGGAGGATTCTTGCAGGATGTGCCAGAGATGAGGAAAGGTTGCCATCTGCTGACCAGACGAAATAAAGCGGAACCAAGTTATGCCAGAAGAGTTGGAGGGGGAAGAGATTCAGATGCTGCACCTGATCAGGTGACCTCCAGGATGGATTTCCTGGATATAAAAGCCCAGCGTGCCAAGACACAGGGAGATTTGGCGCCAGGCTGCAGAGTGGAACAGATGTGTTCCAGAGGGACTACAGATGCCAGCGCGGCAGGCCCCAGCCAGAGGCCTGTGCTGCATCAGAGTCAGACGCAGCCTGAGAAGTTCTGGACTCCCCACAGAAGCGACCTGATCCCTCCATGTGTGGCCCAGAGTCAGGGCCTGCGTCCCACACAGAGTAAATTCCTGGGAACTGATGCCGTCTGTCAATAGCCGAGGTCTGGATCCCCTTACCCCAAGCCTGAGAGACTACCGTCGACGGTCAAGCTGAGAAGAGCTGAGAGAGGACTGTGACAGGAGAGACGCGCCAGCAGCAGCGGAGGAATCGCGCAAGTGAACAGGGCCGTCACTTCCAATTTCCACTCACGGTACCAGGGACAGTTGCGATTAGGATTTCAGGTTGGGAGGGGGCTGGTTGGTGTGTGGGAGGCTAAAAGGGATCTGATAGACTTTATCCGGAAGAGACTTGCGGCCTAGCGGGAATAACCGGTGACCCCCCCGCTACGGCCATACAAAGAGAAACTCACGTGGTGACTCCCACGACTGGATGCATCACACTTTTGCAAAGAACTTTACCATTATTCACTGAAGCTGTTTCTCATTGTTATTCCAATTTGCTGTTCATTATCCCTGTTACTAACCCCCTTGCATAATACTTGTATAAAGTGGTTTTATATATATCCCTAACTGTTCCCATTTTGTGTCTCTGTGCGTTGCATTCCAGCACCTGTGTTACATATGTATGGAGCAGAGCAGTGTGCATGCATAGCAGAGCTTAATGTGCATTTTACTGTGCATTCAGCAGTGATGTGATTACACTGTGTTCCAAATTATTATACAAATAATATTTTCTCAGATTTTCCCAAATTACCTATATGAATTGCAGTCATTGTAATTTTCCAGTCAAATAACTATTAGAGTACAATTGAAAGGTTTTTGTACAAACTGCCTATGATAACAGTATATTTTAAAAAAAATAAAACACTCAAACTGCACTCAAAATGCATGTTCCAAATTATTATGCACAGCAGAGCTTCCAACCTTTTCATTTTAATAAAGAACAAAAAAATGGTCATTTTTGAAATTATAAGCATTAGCAGGTTATTACAAACTGAAATCAAACAGTTTTCAACTCAAAACTTTATTCTAGGTGATGTAACATTTGCACATAGGACCCCTTGTTCGAAAGGAGCTTCTGAACTCTCTCATTCATTGAATTTGTCAGGTTTTGGATGGTTTCTGCTTCAATTGTTTTGCATGAGGACAGAATACCCTCCCAGAGCTGTTGCTTAGATGTGAACTGCCTCCCGCCATCATAGACACTCATTTTGATGATGCTCCAGAGGTTCTCAATGGGGTTGAGGTCAGGGGAGCATGGGGGCCACACCATAAGTTTGTCCCCTCTTATGCCCACAGCAGCCAGAGATGCAGATGTGTCATGTGCAGCATGAGACGGGGCATTATCATGCATGAAATGATCTCGATGGTCCAGATGGATGGAGTGGAGGATGGCTGGTTGATGGACACCCCATGCAAACACGGCTACGGCGCCAACAAGGAGGAGGTGGAGTAATGTTTTGGGCTGGAATCATGGGGAGAGAGATTGTCGGCCCTTTTAGAATCCCTGAAGGGGTAAAGATGAACTCCATAATGTATGTTGAGTTTCTCAAACAGCACTTCCTGCCATGGTTCAAGAAGAAGAACCGTGCATTCCGCAGCAAGATCATTTTCGTGCATGATAATGCCCAGACTCATGCTGCACATAACACATCTGCATCTCTGGCTGCTGTGGGCATAAAAGGGGACAAACTTATGGTGTGGCCCCCATGCTCCCCTGACCTCAACCCCATTGAGAACCTCTGGAGCATCATCAAAAGGAGTGTCTATGATGGCGGGAGGCAGTTCACATGTAAGCAACAGAAAAGGAATAGTCGGCACTCTGTATAGCTAGGGTGGTGCACGTGGAAAACAATGTCTGTAGAAAAAGAAAATCCCGGCACTCACGTGTTGATAATCAGTTGATTTATTCCACAACTCATACAAGACGTTTCAGCCTGTCCAAGGCTTTTTTCAATTGTGGTTAAATACATTCAGTCAAGACATTTATACACAGATCCACGGAAATGACATAATTCTCATTAACATAAAAAAAGAGTAGACCAACAAGACAAAAAATATATAACAAAACTTTACAACAACATACAAAAATTAAACAACAATACACTTAAATTCCACAATAAAAAAGAACAAGTGAACTCATATATTTAGATAATCCCCAACTAAATGTAAGGACATATAAAATAAAAAGGTTGGAAGCTCTGCTGTGCATAATAATTTGGAACATGCATTTTGAGTGCAGTTTGAGTGTTTTATTTTTTTTAAAATATACTGTTATCATAGGCAGTTTGTACAAAAACCTTTCAATTGTACTCTAATAGTTATTTGACTGGAAAATTACAATGACTACAATTCATATAGGTAATTTGGGAAAATCTGAGAAAATATTATTTGCATAATAATTTGGAACACAGTGTATGTATGTGCTGTATAAAAGACATATAAATTGCCTGCTGCAAACGTATAGGAGTATAATATACATGTCGCAGAGAAGCACTAACATTAGATCTCTATCCACTCTATTCTACCTTACAGCATTAAAGGTAGTATTATCAAATCCTCCACAAATTTACACCTCCAGGAAATTTAACCTGGGGTGTGTTTTAAATTAAGGTGAGTTCAATAGTTAGAAAAATATGATACTTTCCATAAATTATTAGCAAAATGTTTAAAATGCACCTATCAAAAAACAGCCTCCTCCATATCCCCTCAAGCTGTCCTATCCATCACCAAGATAGATGCATTTTTTGCCATTTAGGTAGAAGTAATCTTCAAAATCTTCAAACAATTTGCTTCTAATTTAGATAAAGTACTAGGAAGGTATATCATGCAAACTCTACATGTGATGTTTGCCTATTAAATAATAGTTGTAATATTTATTTGCAAAACTTCCATTTTCTCTATGCCTGACCTACACTACTTAATTGTAACATCCCTGGCGGCGTGCTGGCATGGCTTCCCATCTCCCACCATGTAAGACCGCCGACTTACCCATCAATCCAGGCTGCGCACTGTGTTCCTCTGCTGGCTGTGTGCATGTGTCTTGGCTGCTTGTTGAGGGCGGCAGCACATCCTGATTCTTAAAGGAACAGTGCACGCATTCCTAATGCGTCCCCAGACTATTGCTATGAGACACTGGATACTTAAACCACCTCCACCCATTGGAAGGTGCCTGAGCAACACTATCCTTCAGCGTGATCTGTGCAACTGCTGAGTTGCCAGGTCCTGTCCCGTGTTTGGCCCATCCCGTGTCTGGCCCATCCCGTATCTGGCCCGTCCCGTCCTGTATCAAGCCCATCCCGTATCTGGCCTGTCCCGTTCTGTATTTGGCCCAGCCTGTCCCGTATCTGGCCCGTCCCCTATCTGGCCAGTCTCGTATCTGGCCTGTCCCGTATCTGGCCCGTCCTGTATCTGGCCAGTCTTGTATCTGGCCTGTCCCGTATCTGGCCCGTCCCATTCTATCTCTGACCCGTCCCATTCTGTCTCTGGCCCGTCCCGTCCTGTATCTGGCCCGTCCCGTCCTGTATCTGGCCCGTCCTGTTTCTGGCCCGTCCCTTCCTGTATCTAGCCCGTCCCATCCTGTCTCTGGCCAGTCCTGTCCTGTCTCAGGCCCGTCTTGTCCTGTCTCTGGCCCGACCCGACCCGTCCTACTTAATTGTAACATCCCTGGCGGCGTGCTGGCATGGCTTCCCATCTTACACCATGCAAGACCGCCGACTTACCCACCAAGCCAGGCTGCACACTGCCTTCTTCTGCTGGCTGTGTGCATGTGTCTTGGCTGCTTGTTGAGGGCTCCAATATCTGGCCCGTCCTGTCCCATATCTGGCCAGTCCCTCCCAGTCTCGTCCTGTATCTGGCCTGTCCCATCCTGTCTCTGGCCTATCCAGTCCTGTCTCTGGCCCGTCCAGTCCTGTCTCTGGCCTGTCCAGTCCTGTCTCTGGTCCCTCCCTTCCTGTCTTTGGCCCTTCCTGTCTCTGGCCCGTCCTGTTTTTGGCTCATCCCGTCCTGTCTCTAGCCCGTCCCGTCCTGTCTCTGGCCAGTATCGTCCCGTATCTGGCCCATCCTGTCTAGTATCTGGCCCGTCCCGTATCTGTACCGTCCCATATCTGCTCCGTTCCGTATCTGCCCTGTCCCGTATCTGGCTCGTCCCGTATCTGGCCCGTCCTGTTTCGTATCTGGTCCGTCTCGTCCTGTATCTTGCCCGTCCCGTCATGTATCTGGCCCGTCCCATATCTGCCCCGAACCGTCCCATATCTGGCCCGTATCTAGCCTGTACCATCCCGTATCTGGTCCATCCTGTCCCGTATCTGGCCTGTCCCATCACATATCAGGCCTGTCCCATCCTGTCTCTGGCCTGTCCCGTCCTGTCTCTGGCCCGTCCTGTGCAGTTCTGTATCTGGCCCGTCCCATCCTGTACCCGGCCTGTCCCCTCCTGTATCTGGCCCGTAGCATCCTGTATCTGGCCCGTTTCGTACCATCCTGTATCTGGCCCATCTCATCCCGTCCTGTATCTGGCCCGTCCTGTATCTGGTTTGTACAGTCCTATATCTGTCCTGTCCTGTCCCGTCACGTATCTGGCCTGTCCCGTCACGCATATGGCCTGTCCCGTCCCATATCTGGCCTGTTCCATCCTGTCTCTGACCCGTCCCATCCTGTCTCTGGCCCATCCCGTCCTATATCTGGCCCGTCCCGTATCTGGCCTGTCCCTTCCTGTAACTAGCCAGTCCCGTCCTGTCTCTGGCCCGTCCTGTCCTATCTCCGGCTCGTCCTGTCTCTGGCCCGTCCCGTCCTGTCTCAAGCTCGTCTTGTCATGTCTCTGGCCCGTCCGGTCCTGTCTCTGGCCCGACACGTCCTGTCCTGCCTGTGGCCCGTCCGGCACTGCTCTGGCCCGTCCCTGGCCCATCCTGTATCTGGACCATCCTGTATCTGGCTTGCCCCGTCATGTATCTGGCCCATCCTGTCTTGTTTCTGGCCAGCCCCATCCCGTCCTGTCTCTGGCCAGTCCCATCCGATAATTGGCCTGTCCCAACCTGTCTCTGGCCCGTCCCGTCCTGTGTGGTTTAAATTAAGGTGAGCTCAATAGTTAGAAAAATATTATACTTTCCATAAATTATTAGCAAAATGTTTAAATGACACCTATCAAAAAAAGAGCCTCCTTCATATCCCCTCAAGCTGTCCTATCCATCACCAAGATAGGTGCATTTTCTGCCATTTAGGTAGAAGTAATCTTCAAACAATTTGCTTCTAATTTAGATAAAGTACCAGGAAGGTATATCATGCAAACGATACATGTGATGTTTGCATATTAAACAATAGTTGTAATATTTATTTGCAAAACTTTCATTTTCTTTATGCCTGTGCTACACTACCTAATTGTAACATCCCTGGAGGCGTGCTGGCATGGCTTCCCATCTCACACCATGTAAGACCACCGAATTACCCACCAATCCAGGCTGCGCACTGTGTTCCTCAACTGGCTGGGTTCATGTGTCTTGGCTGCTTGTTGAGGGCGACAGTGGCAGCACTTCCTTCTTCTTAAAGGAACAGTGTACGCATTCCTAATGTGTCCCCAGTCCTGTATCTGGCCCATCCCGTCTTTGGCTCATCCCGTCCTGACCTGTCTCTGGCCCGTCCCGTGCTGTCCCTGGCCCCTCCCCTCCTGTCTATGGCCCGTCCTGTAATGTCTAGCCCGTATGTCCCATATCTGGCCTGCTTAGTCCCATATCTGACCCGACAAGTCCCGTATCTGGCCAGTCCAGTCCCATATCTGGCCAGTCCAGTCCCGTATCTGGCCCATCTCTTATCTGGCACGTCTCGTCCCTTCACTATCTAGCCTGTCCTATCCCGTATATGGCCCAACCAGTCCTGTATCTGGCCCGTCCCGTATATGGCCCAGCGTGTCACGTATCTGGCCCATCACCATAAATGGCACATCCCGTTCAGTTTCTGTCCTTTCCCATCCCTGGCTCATGTCGTATCTGGCCCGTCCTGTCCCATATCTGGCCCGTCTCATATCTGGACCGTCCCGTATCTGGCCCATCCCGTATCTGGCCCGTCCCATCGCGTATCTGGCCCGTTCCGTCCCATATCTGGGCAGTACCGTCCTGTATCTGGCCCGTCCCATTCTGTCTATGGCCCGGCCCGTAATGTCAAGCCCGCCCATCCTGTCTCTGGCCCGTTCCGTCCTGTATTTGGCCCGTTCCGTATCTATCCCGTCCCGTCCTGTATCTGACCCGTCCCGTACCGTCTTGTATCTGGCCCATCTCGTCCCGTCCTGAATCTGGCCCATCCCGTCCCGTATCTGACCTGTCAGTATCTGGCCGGTCCTGTCCCGTATCTAGCCAGTCCCATCCTGTATCTGGCCCGTCCTGTCCTGTCTCTGGCCTGTCCAGTCCTGTGTCTTGCCCGTGCCGTTCTGTCTCTGGCCTGTCCAGTCCTGTGTCTGGCCCCTCCCGTCCTGTCTTTGGCTCGTCCCATCCTGTCTCTGACCCGTCCTGTCTTTGGCTCATCCCATCCTGTCTCTAGCCAGTCCCATCCTGTCTCTGGCTAGTATCGCCCCGTATCTGGCCCGCCCCGTATCTAGCCCATCCCATCCAGTATCTGGCCCGTCCTGTCGCTGGCACGTCCCGTATCTGTACCGTCCCATATCTGCCCCATCCCATATATGACCTGTCCCGTATCTGGCTTGTCCCGTATCTGGCCCGTCCTGTTCTGTATCTGGTCTGTCTCGTCCTGTATCTGGCCTGTCCCGTCATGTATCTGGCCCATACCGTCCCATATCTGGCCCGTACCATCCTGTATCTGGCCCGTCTTGTCCCGTATCTGGCCTGCCCCATCCCGTATCTGGCCTATCCCATCCTGTCTCTGACCCGTCCAGTCCTGTCTCTGGTCCGTACCGTGCAGTTCCGTATCTGGCCCGTCCCATCCTGTAACTGGCCCATCCCCTCCTGTCTCTGGCCCGTCCCATACAGTTCTGTATCTGGCCCGTACCGTCCTGTATCTGGCCCGTACCATCTCGTATCTGGCCCGTCCTGTTCCGTATCTTTCCTGTCCCGTCCCGTATCTGGCCTGTCCCATCCTATCTCTGGCCCGTCCCGTCCTGTCTCTGGCCCATCCCGTGCAGTTCTCTATCTGGCCTGTCCCATCCTGTACTCGGACCGTCCCCTCCTGTATCTGGCCCGTTCCGTACCATCCTGTATCTGGCCCATCTAGTCCCATCTTGTATCTGGCCCGTCGCGTATCTGGCTTGTACCGTCCCGTGTCTATCCTGTCGGGTCCCGTCACATATCTGGCCTCTCCCGACCCATATCTGGCCCATCCCATCCTGTCTCTCGCCTGTCCCGTCCTGTATCTGGCCCGTCCCGTATCTGGCCCGTCCCTTCCTGTTTCTAGCCAGTCCCGTCCTTTCTCTGGCCCATCCTGTCCTATCTCCGGCTCGTCCTGTCTCTGGCCCATCTCGTTCTGTCTCTGGCCCGTCTTGTCCTATCTCTGTCCCGTCCCGTCCTGTCTCTGGCCCGACCCGTCCTGTCCTGCCTCAGACCCGTCTGGTACTGCAGTGGCCCGTCCCTGGCCCATCCTGTATCTGGCCCATCCTGTATCTGGCCCATCCCGTCCTGTATATGTCCCGTCCTGTCTCTGGCCCGCCCCGTCCCGTCCTGTCTCTGGCCCGTCCCATCCGGTGTTTGGCCCGTCCCATCCGGTCTTTGGCCCATCCCATCCGGTCTTTGGCCCGTTCCATCTGGTTTTGGCCCGTGCCGTCCTCTGTGCTTTAAATTAAGGTGAGCTCAATAGTTAGAAAGTATGATACTTTCTATAAATTATTAGCAAAATGTTTAAATGACACCTATCAAAAAACAGCCTCCTCCATATCCCCTCAAGCTGTCCTATCCATCACCAAGATAGGTGCATTTTCTGCCATTTAGGTAGAAGTAATCTTCAAACAATTTGCTTCTAATTTAGATAAAGTACTAGGAAGGTATATCATGCAAACTCTACATGTGATGTTTGCCTATTAAACAATAGTTGTAATATTTATTTGCAAAACTTCCATTTTCTCTATGCCTGTCCTACACTATTTAATTGTAACATCCCTGGCGGCGTGCTGGCATGGCTTCCCATCTCACACCATGCAAGACCGCCGACTTACCCACCAATCCAGGCTGCACACTGTGTTCCTCTGCTGGCTGTGTGCATGTGTCTTGGCTGCTTGTTGAGGGCGACAGCGGCAGCACTTCCTGATTCTTAAAGGAACAGTGCACGCATTCCTAATGTGTCCCCAGTCCTGTATCTGACCCCTCCCGTCCTGTCTATGGCCCGTCCTATTCCTGTCTCTGGCCGGTCCTGTATCTCTGGACCGTCCCGTATCTGTACCGTCCCGTATCTGCCCCGTCCCATATCTGCCCTGTCCCGTATCTGGCTCGTCCCGTATCTGGCCCGTCCTGTTCCGTATCTGGTCCGTCTCATCCTGTATCTGGCCCGTCCCGTCTTGTATCTGGCCCGTACCATCCCATTTCTGGACCGTACCATCCCGTATCTGGCCCGTCCAGTCCTATCTCTGGCTCGTCCTGTCTCTGGCCCATCTCGTCCTGTCTCAGGCCCGTCCCGTCTTGTCTCTGGCTGGACCCGTCCTGTCCTGCCTCTGACCCGTCCGGTACTGCAGTGGCCCGTCCCTGGCCCATCCTGTATCTGGCCCGCGTCGTCTCTGGCCCGTCCCGTCCTGTATATGTCCCGTCCTGTCTCTGGCCTGCCCCATTCGGTCTCTGGCCCGCCCCATCCGGTCTCTGGCCCGCCCCATCCGGTCTTTGGTCCGTGCCGTCCTCTGTACTTTAAATTAAGGTGAGCTCAATCGTTAGAAAAATATGATACTTTCTATAAATTATTAGCAAAATGTTTAAATGACACCTATCAAAAAAACAGCCTCCTCCATATCCCCTCAAGCTGTCCTATCCATCACCAAGATAGGTGCATTTTCTGCCATTTAGGTAGAAGTAATCTTCAAACAATTTGTTCTAATTTACATAAAGTACCAGGAAGGTATATCATGCAAACTCTACATGTGATGTTTGCCTATTAAACAACAGTTGTAATATTTATTTGCAAAACTTCCATTTTCTCTACACCTGACCTACACTACTTAATTGTAACATCCATGGCGGCGTGCTGGCATGGCTTCCCATCTCACACCATGCAAGACCGCCGACTTACCCACCAATCCAGGCTGCACACTGTGTTCCTCTGCTGGCTGTGTGCATGTGTCTTGGCTGCTTGTTGAGGGCGACAGCGGCAGCACTTCCTGATCCTTAAAGGAACAGTGCACGCATTCCTAATGTGTCCCCAGTCCTGTGTCTGACCCGTCCCGTCTCTGGCCCATCCCGTCCTGTCTATGGCCCGTCCTATTCCTGTCTCTGGCCCGTCATGTATCTCTGGACCGTCCCGTATCTGTACCGTCCCCTATCTGCCCCGTCCCCTATCTGCCCCGTCCCGTATCTGGCCTGTCCCGTATCTGGCTCGTCCCGTATCTGGCCCGTCCTGTTCCGTATCTGGTCCGTCTCGTCCTGTATCTGTCCCGTCCCGTCATGTATCTGGTCCGTACCATCCCATTTCTGGCCCATACCATCCCGTATCTGGCCCGTCCTGTCCTATCTCTGGCTCGTCCTGTCTCTGGCCCATCTCGTACTGTTTCTGGCCCGTCCCGTCCTGTCTCTGGCCGGACCCGTCCTGTCCTGCCTCTGACTCGTCCGGTACTGCAGTGGCCCGTCCCTGGCCCATCCTGTATCTGGCCCGCCTCGTCTCTGGCCCGTCCCGTCCTGTATATGTCCCGTCCCATCCGGTCTCTGGCCCGCCCCATCCGGTCTCTGGCCCGCCCCATCCGGTCTCTGGCCCGTCCCATCCGGTCTTTGGCCCGTGCCGTCCTCTGTGCATTAAATTAAGGTGAGCTCAATAGTTAGAAAACTATGATACTTTCCATAAATTATTAGCAAAATGTTTAAATTACACCAATCAAAAAACAGCCTCCTCCATATCCCCTCAAGCTGTCCTATCCATCACCAAGATAGGTGCATTTTCTGCCATTTAGGCAGAAGTAATCTTCAAACAATTTGCTTCTAATTTAGATAAAGTACTAGGAAGGTATATCATGCAAACTCTACAGTTCTGTATCTGACCCGTCCCGTCTCTGGCCCGTCCCGTCCTGTCTCTGGCCCATCCCAGCCTGTCTCTGGCCCCTCCCATCCTGTCTATGGCCCGTCCTGTAATGTCTAACCCGCCCCGTCCCGTATCTGGTCCGTCCAGTCCCATATCTGACCCGTTTGGTCCCGTATTTGACCATCCGTCCCGTATCTGGCTATCCCTTATCTGGCCCATCTCATCACGTATCTGGCCCGCCTCATCCTTTCCCATCTCTGGCACTTCCTGTCCCGTATCTGACCCAACCAGTCCCTATCTGGCCCGTCCCGTATGTGGCCAGGCCCATTCAGTATCTGGCCCGTCCCGTATCTGGCCATCTCGTATCTGGCCCATCCCATCCTGTCCATGGCTCATCCCATATCTAGCCTGTCCTGTCCCATATCTGGCCCGTCCCGTATCTGGCCCATGTCGTCCTGTATCTGGCCCGTCCCATATTTTGCCCGTACCAGCCTGTATCTGGCCTGTCCCGTACTGTATCTGGGCCATCCCGTCCAGTCTCTGGCCTGTCTTTTCCTGTATCTGGACCGTCCCGTCCGGTCTCCGGCCCGTCCCATAAAGTATAGCTTGTCCCGTCCTGTTTCTGGCCCGTCCCGTCCTGTCTCTGGCTCATCCTGTCCTGTATCTGGCACGTCCCGTTCCGTCTCTGGCCCGTCCCATCCTGTCTATATCCCGTCCCATAATGTATAGCTCGTCCAGTCCTGTTTCTGGCCCGTCCCGTCCTATCTCTGGCTCGTCCCGTCCTGTATCTGGCCCGTCCCATCTCGTATCTGGCCCGTCCCGCATCTGGCCTGTCCTGTCCTGTATCTGGCCTGTCCCTTCCTGTATCTGGCCAGTCCCTTCCCATCTCGTCCTGTCTCTGGCCTGCCCCGTCCTGTCTATGGTATGGCCCGTCCGGTGCTATCTCTGGCCTGTCCAATCCTGTCTCTTGCCCGTCCCATCTCTGGTCCGTCCCGTCCTGTATTTGGCCCGTCTCGTCCTGTCTCTGGCCAGTCCCGTCCTCTCTTTGGCCTGTCCCGTCATCTCTCTTGCCCGTCTCGTCCTGTCTCTGGCCCGACCTGTCCTGTCCTGCCTTTGGCCAGTCCCATTCTGCTCTGGCCCGTCCCGTCCCTGGACCGTCCTGTATCTGGACCGTCCCATCCTGTATCTGGTCGCCCCGTCTTTAGCCCGTCCGGTCCTGTCTCTGGCACGCCTCGGTCCATGCTATCTCCGGCCAGTCTCATCCTGTATTTGGCCCGTCCCGTCCTGTCTCTGGCCAGTCTCAGCCTGTCCCTGACCCCTCCCATTCTGTCTATGTCCTGTGTTGTAATGTCTAACCCGCCCCGTCCCGTATCTGGTCCGTCCAGTCCCATATCTGACCCGTTCAGTCCCGTATCTGACCATCCCGTCCCGTATCTGGCTGTCCCTTATCTGGCCCATCTCATCCCGTATCTGGCCCGCCTCGTCCCTTCCCGTCTCTGGCACGTCCTGTCCTGTATGTGACCCAACCAGTCCCTATCTGGCCCGTCCCGTATCTGGCCCATGTCATCCTGTATCTGGCCCGTCTCATTTTTGGCCCGGACCGTCCGGTATGTGGCCTGTCCCGTACTGTATCTGGGCCATCCTGTCCTGTCTCTGGCCCGTCTTATCCTGTATCTGGACCGTCCCGTCCGGTCTCTGGACGGTCCCATAATGTATAGCTTGTCCCGTCCTGTTTCTGGCCCGTCCCGTCCTGTCACTGGCTAGTCCTGTCCTGTATCTGGCGCATCCTGTACCGTCTCTGGCACGTCCCATCCTGTCTATTTCCCGTCCCATAATGTATAGCTCGTGAAGTCCTGTTTCTGGCCCGTCCCGTCCTATCTCTGGCTCGTCCCGTCCTGTATCTGGCCCGTCCCATCTCGTATCTGGCCCGTCCCGCATCTGGCCTGTCCTGTCCCATATCTGGCCTGTCCCTTCCCATCTCGTCCTGTCTCTGGCCCGTCCCGTCCTGTCTCTGGCCTGTCCCGTCATGTCTCTGGCCCGTTCGGTGCTATCTCTGGCCTGTCCAATCCTGTCTCTTGCCCATCCCATCTCTTGTCCATCCCGTCCTCTCTTTGGCCCGTCCCATCCTCTCTCTTGCCCGTCCCGTCCTGTCTCTGGCCTGATCGGTCCTGTCCTGCCTCTGACCAGTCCCGTCTTGCTCTGGCCCGTCCTGTCCCTGGACTGTCCTGTATCTGGACCGTCCCGTCCAGTATCTGTCGCCCCGTCTCTAGCCCGTCCCGTCCTGTCTCTGGTACGCCTCGGTCCGTCCTATCTCCGGCCAGTCTCATCCTGTCTTTGGCCTGTCCCGTCCTGTCTCTGGCCCGTCTCGTCATGTCTCTGGCGTGATCCGTCCGGTCCTGTCTCTGGCCCGTCCTGTATCTGGCCCATTCCGTATCTGGCCTGTCCCGTCCTGTATCTGGCCCATCCCATTAAAGGTAGTATTATCAAATCCTCCACAAATTTACACATAAAGGAACTTTAACCTGGGGTGTGTTTTAAATTAAGGTGAGTTCAATAGTTAGAAAACTATGATACTTTCCATAAATTATTAGCAAAATGTTTAAATTACACCAATCAAAAAACAGCCTCCTCCATATCCCCTCAGCTGTCCTATCCATCACCAAGATAGGTGCATTTTCTGCCATTTAGGTAGAAGTAATCTTCAAACAATTTGCTTCTGATTTAGATACAGGAGACAGGAAGAGACGGGCCAGAGACAGGACGGGACGGGCCAAAGACAGGATGAGACTGGCCGGAGATAGGACGGACCGAGGCGTGCCAGAGACAGGAAGGGATGGGCTAGAGACAGGGCGACCAGATACAGGATGGGACGGTCCAGATACAGGACGGTCCAGAGACGGGACGGGCCAGAGCAGGACGGAACTGGCCAGAGGCAGGACAGGACCGGTCTGTCCAGAGACAGGACGGGACGGGCAAGAGACAGGACGGGACGGGTCAAAGAGAGGACGGGACAGGTCAGAGACAGGATGGGACAGCCAAAGACAGGATGGGACGGACTAGAGATGGGACAGGCAAGAGACAGGATTGGACAGGCCAGAGATAGCACCAGACGGGCCAGAGACGGGACGGGCCAGAGCAGGACGGAACTGGCCAGAGGCAGGACAGGACCGGTCTGTCCAGAGACAGGACGGGACGGGCAAGAGACAGGACGGGACGGGTCAAAGAGAGGACGGGACAGGTCAGAGACAGGATGGGACAGCCAAAGACAGGACGGGACGGACTAGAGATGGGACAGGCAAGAGACAGGATTGGACAGGCCAGAGATAGCACCAGACGGGCCAGAGACAGGAGGGGACACGCCAGAGACAGGACGAGATGGAAAGAAACTGGCCAGATACGGGACAGGACAGGCCAGATGCGGGACGGGCCAGATATAGGACGGGACGAGGCAAAGATAGGATGGGCCTGTCCCGTCCTGTATCTGGCCCATCCCTTCCTGTCTCTGGCCCAGCTCGGGCCCTTCTCGTCCCGTATCTGACCCGCCCTGTATCTGGCCCATCCCGTCCAGTATCTGGCCCGTTCCATATCTGGCCTTTCCCGTCTCTGGCATGTCCTGTCCCTGGCCCAGCCTGTCCCGTATCTGGCCCGTCCTGTATCTGGCCCATCCCGTCACGTATCTGGCCTGTCCCGTCCTGTATCTGGCCCATCTCATTAAAGGTAGCATTATCAATTCCTCCACAAATTTACACATAAAGGAACTTTAGCCTGGGGCGTGTTTTAAATTAAGGAGAGTTCAATAGTTAGAAAACTATGATACTTTCCATAAATTATTAGCAAAATGTTTAAATTACACCAATCAAAAAACAGCCTCCTCCATATCCCCTCAAGCTGTCCTATCCATCACCAAGATAGGTGCATTTTCTGCCATTTAGGTAGAAGTAATCTTCAAACAATTTGCTTCTAATTTAGATAAAGTACCAGGAAAGTATATCATGCAAATTCTACATGTGATGTTTGCCTATTAAATAATAGTTGTAATATTTATTTGCAAAACTTTCATTTTCTCTACACCTGACCTACACTACTTAATTGTAACATCCCTGGCGGCGTGCTGGCATGGCTTCCCATCTCACACCATGCAAGACAGCCGACTTACCCACCAATGCAGGCTACGCACTATGTTCCTATGCTGGCTGTGTGCATGTGTATTGGCTGCTTGTTGAGGGCGGCAGCAGCAGTACTTCCTGATTCTTAAAAGAACAGTGCACGCATTCCTAATGTGTCCCCAGTCCTGTATCTGACCCGTCCCATCTCTGGCCCGTCCCGTCTCTGGCCCGTCCCGTCCTGTCTCTGGCCCGTCCCTGGCCCCTCCCATCCTGTCTATGGCCCGTCCTGTAATGTATAACCCGCCCCGTCCCGTATCTGGTCTGTCCAGTCCCATATCTGACCTGTTTAGTCCCGTATCTGACCATCCCGTCCCGTATCTGGCTGTCCCTTATCTGGACCATCTCATCCCGTATCTGGCCCACCTCGTCCCTTCCCTTCTCTGGCACATCCTGTCCCGTATCTGACCATACCAGTCCCTATATGGCCCGTCCCGTATGTGGTCAGGCCCATTCAGTATCTGGCCCGTCCCGTATCTGGCCATCTCGTATCTGGCCCATCCCATCCTGTCGATGGCTCATCCCATATCTAGCCTGTCCTGTCCCATATCTGGCCCGTCTCGTATCTGGCCCATGTCGTCCTGTATCTGGCCTGTCCCATATTTGGCCCGTACCGTACTGTATCTCGCCTGTCCCGTACTGTATCAGGGCCATCTTGTCCTGTCTCTGGCCTGTCTTTTCCTGTATCTGGACCGTCCCGCCCGGTCTCTGTCCCGCCCCATAATGTATAGCTTGTCCCGTCCTGTTTCTGGCCCGTCCCGTCCTGTCTCTGGCTCGTCCTGTCCTGTATCTGGCACGTCCCGTACCGTCTCTGGCCCGTCCCGTCCTGTCTATTTCCCGTCCCATAATGTATAGCTCGTCCAGTCCTGTTTCTGGCCCGTCCTATCTCCGGCTCGTCCCGTCTGGTATCTGGCCCGACCCATCTTGTATCTGGCCCGTCCCGCATCTGGCCTGTTTTCTCCCTTATCTGGCCTGTCCCTTCCTGTATCTGGCCAGTACCTTCCCATCTCATCCTGTCTCTGGCCCATCCCGTCCTGTCTCTGGCCTGGTCCGTCCTGTCTCTGGCCCGTCCGGTGCTATCTCTGGCCTGTCCAATCCTGTCTCTTGCCCGTCCCATCTCTGGTCCTTCCCGTCCTGTCTTTGGCCCTTCCCGTCCTGTCTCTGGCCCGTCAAGTCCTCTCTTTGGCCCGTCCCGTCCTCTCTCTTGCCCGTCCCGTCCTGTCTCTGGCCCGACCGGTCCTGTCCTGGCTCTGGCCAGTCCCATCCGGCTCTGGCCCGTCCCGTCCCTGGACCGTCCTGTATCTGGACCGCCACGTCCTGTATCTGGTCTCCCCGTCTTTAGCCCATCCCGTCCTGTCTCTGGCATGCCTCGGTCCATCCTATCTTCGGCCAGCCTCATCCTGTCTTTGGCCCGTCCCGTCCAGTCTCTGGCCCGTCCGGTTCTGTCTCTGGCCCGTCCTGTATCTGGCCTGTCCCGTCCTGTATCTGTCCCGTCCCGTCATGTATCTGGGCTGTCCCATAGCTGGCCCATACCATCCCATATCTGGCTCGTCACGTTTCTGGCCCATCCCGTCATGTATCTGGCCCGTCCCATCCTTTATATGGCCCGACCCGTCCTGTCTATGGCCTGTCCCATAATGTCTCTAGCACATTCCGTCCTGTCTCTGGCCCATCCCGTCCTGTATCTGGTCGGTCCCGTCCTGTATCTGGCCCGTCCCGTCCTGAATCTGGCCCGTCCTGTCTATGGCCCGTCCCATAATGTATAGCTTTTCCCGTCCTGTTTCTGGCCAGTCCCGTACTATCTCTGGCTCGTCCTGTCCTGTATCTGGCCCGTCGCGTACCGTCTCTGGCCCGTCCCGTCCTGTCTATTTCCCGTCCCATAATGTATAGCTCGTCCCGTCCTGTTTCTGGCCCGTGCCATCCTATCTCTGCCTTGTCCCGTCCTATTTCTCACGCGTCCCCTCTCGTATCTGGCCCGTCCCGCATCTGGCCTGTCCTGTCCCGTATCTGGCCTGTCCCTTCCTGTATCTGGCCAGTCCCTTCCCATCTCGTCCTGTCCATGGCCTGTCCCGTCCTGTCTCTGGCCCGTCCGGTGCTATCTCTGGTCTGTCCAATCCTGTCTCTTGCCCGTCCCATCTCTGGCCCGTCCTTTCCTGTCTCTGGCCCATCCTTTCCTGTCTCTGGCCCAGCTCTGGCCTGTCTCATCCCGTATCTGGCCCATCTCGTCCAGTATCTGGCCCGTTCCATATCTGGCCTGTCCCGTATCTGGCACGTCCTGTCCCTGGCCCGGCCTGTCCCGTATCTGGCCAGTCCTGTATCTGGCCTGTCCCGTATCTGGCCCATCCCGCATCTGACCCGTCCCATATCTGGCCCGTCCCGTCCCCTATCTGGTCTGTACCGTCCTGTATATGGCCCGTCCCGTCATGTATCTGGGCTGTCCCATATCTGGCTCATCACGTTTCTGGCCCATCCCGTCAGGTATCTGGCCCATCCTATCCTGTCTGTGGCCCAACCCGTCCTGTCTATGGCCTGTCCCGTAATGTCTCTAGCACATTCCGTCCTGTCTCTGGCCCATCCCGTCCTGCATCTGGTCGGTCCCGTCCTGTATCTGGCCCATCCCGTCCTGAATCTAGCCCGTCCCGTATCTGGCCTGTCCCTTCCTGTATATGGCCCGTCCTATCCTGTCCTGTCTCTGACCCATCCCGTCTTGAATCTGGCCTGTCCCGTATCTGGCCTGTGCCTTCCTGTATCTGGCCCGTCCCGTCCTTTCTCTGGCCTGACCGGTCCTGTCCTGCCCCTGGCCAGTCCCGTCCTGCTCTGGTGCGTCCCGTCCCTGGCCCATCCTGTATCTGGACCGTCCCGTCCTGTATCTGGTCGCCCCGTCTCTGGCCCGTCCCGTCCTTTCTCAGGCACATCCTGTCTGGTTCTGTCTCTGGCCTGTCCTGTATCTGGCCCATCCCATCACGTATCTGGCCTGTCCCGTCCTGTATCTGGCCCATCCCATTAAAGGTAGTATTATCAAATCCTCCACAAACTTACACCTCCAGGAAATTTAACCTGGGGTGTGTTTTAAATTAAGGTGAGTTCAATAGTTAGAAAAATATGATACTTTCCATAAATTATTAGCAAAATGTTTAAATGACACCTATCAAAAACCAGCCTCCTCCATATCCCCTCAAGCTGTCCTATCCATCACCAAGATAGGTGCATTTTCTGCCATTTAGGTAGAAGTAATCTTCAATTTGCTTCTAATTTAGATAAAGTACTAGGAAGGTATATCATGCAAACTCTACATGTGATGTTTGCCTATTAAATAATAGTTGTAATATTTATTTGCAAAACTTCCATTTTCTCTACACCTGACCTATACTACTTAATTGTAACATCCCTGGCGGTGTGCTGGCATGGCTTCCCATCTCACACCATGCAAGACCGCCGACTTACCCACCAATGCAGGCTTCGCACTATGTTCCTATGCTGGCTGAGTGCATGTGTCTTGGCTGCTTGTTGAGGGCAGCAGCGGCAGTACTTCCTGATTCTTAAAGGAAAAGTGCACGCATTCCAAATGTGTCCCCAGTACTATATCTGACCCGTCCCGTCTCTGGCCCGTCCCTGGCCCCTCGCATCCTGTCTATGGCCTGTCCTGTAATGTCTAACCCGCCCCGTCCCGTATCTGGTCCGTCCAGTCCCATATCTGACCCGTTTAGTCCCGTATCTGACCATCCTATCCCGTATCTGGCTATCTCATCCCGTATCTGGCCCGCCTCATCCCTTCTCGTCTCTAGAACGTCCTGTCCCGTATCTGACCCAACCAGTCCCTATCTGGCCCGACCCAAATGTGGCCAGGCCCATTCAGTATCTGGCCCGTCCCGTATCTGGCCATCTCGTATCTGGCCCATCCCATCCTGTCCATGGCACATCCCATATCTAGCCTGTCCTATCCCATATCTGGCCCGTCCCGTATCAGGCCCATGTCGTCTTGTATCTGGCCCGTCCCATATTTGGCCTGTACCGTCCTGTATCTGGCCTGTCCCGTACTGTATCTGGGGCATCCCCTCCTGTCTTTGGCCCCTCTTTTCCTGTATCTGGATCGTCCCATAATGTATAGCTCGTCCAGTCCTGTTTCTGGCCCGTCCCGTCCTATCTCTGTCTCGTCCCGTCCAGTATCTGGCCCGTCCCATCTGGTATCTGGCCCGTCCCGCATGTGGCCTGTCCTGTCCCGTATCTGGCCTGTCCCTTCTTGTATCTGGCCAATCCCTTCCCATCTCATCCTGTCTCTGGCCCATCCCGTCACGTCTCTGGTCCGTCCCGTTCTGTCCTGTCCAATCCTGTCTCTTGCCCGACCCGTCCTCTCTTGCCGGTCCTGTCCTGCCTCTGGCCAGTCCCGTCCTGCTCTGGCCCGTCCCGTCCCTGGACCGTCCTGTATCCTGTATCTGGTCGCCCTGTCTCTAGCCCGTCCCGTCCTGTCTCTGGCACGCCTCGGTCCGTCCTATCTCCGGCCAGTCTCATCCTGTCTTTGGCCCGTCCGGTACTGTCTCTGGCCCATCTCGTCCTGTCTCTGGCGTGTCCCGTCCGGTCCTGTCTCTGGCCCGTCCTTTATCTGGCCCATTTTGTATCTGGCCTGGCCTGTCCTGTATCTGGCCCATCCCATTAAAGGTAGTATTATTAGTATTATCAAATCCTCCACAAATTTACACATAAAGGAACTTTAACCTGGGGTGTGTTTTAAATTAAGGTGAGTTCAATAATTAGAAAAATATGATACTTTCCATAAATTATTAGCAAAATATTTAAATGACACCTATCCAAAAAACAGCCTCCTCCATATCCCCTCAAGCTGTCCTATCCATCACCAAGATAGGTGCATTTTCTGCCATTTAGGTAGAAGTAATCTTCAAACAATTTGCTTCTAATTTAGATAAAGTACTAGGAAGGTATATCATGCAAACTCTACATGTGATGTTTGCCTATTAAACAATAGTTGTAATATTTATTTGAAAAACTTCCATTTTCTCTACCCCTGACCTACACTACTTAATTGTAACATCACTGGCGGCGTGCTGGCATGGCTTCCCATCTCACACCATGCAAGACTGCCGACTTACCCACCAATGCTGGCTGCGCACTATTTGGCCCGTACCGTCCTGTATCTGGCCTGTCCGATACTGTCTTTGGCCCGTCTTTTCCTGTATCTGTCCCGTTCCGTGTTGTCTCTGGCCCATTCTGTCCTGTCTATGGCCCGTCCCATAATGTATAGCTTGTCCCGTCCTGTTTCTGGCACGTCCCGTACCGTCTCTGGCCCGACCCCTCCTGTCTATTTCCCGTCCCATAATGTATAGCTCGTCCCGTCCCGTTTCTGGCCCGTCCCATCCTATCTCTGCCTCGTCCCGTCCTATATCTGGCCCGTGCCGTCTCGTATCTGGCCCGCCCCGTATCTGGCCTGTCCTGTCCCGTATCTGGCCTGTCCCTTCCTGTATCTGGCCAGTCCCTTCCCATCTCGTCCTGTCTCTGGCATGTCCCGTCCAGTCTCTGGCCCGTCCTGTGCTACCTCTGGCCTGTCCAATCCTGTCTCTTGCCCGTCCCGTCTCTAGCCCGTCCCAATCCAGTCTCTGGCCCAGCTCTGGCCCGTCTCGTCCCGTATTTGGCCTGACATGAATCTGGCCCATCCCGTCCAGTATCTGGCTCGTTCCATATCTGGCCTATCCCGTATCTGGCACATCCTATCCCTGGCCCGGCCTGTCCCGTATCTGGCCCGTCCTGTATCTGGCCTGTCCCGTATGTGGCCCATCCCGCATCTGACACGTCCCGTATCTGGCCCGTCCCGTCCCGTATCTGGTCCGTACCGTCCTAAATCTGGCCCGTCCCGTCATGAATTTGGGCTGTCCCATATCTGGCCCATACCGTTCCATATCTGGCTCGTCACGTTTCTGGCCCGTCCCATCCTGTCTCTGGCCCAACCCGTCCTGTCTATGGCCTGTCCCTTAATGTCTCTAGCACATTCCGTCCTGTCTCTGGCCCATCCCGTCCTGTATCTGGTCGGTCCCGTCCTGTATGTGGCCCGTTACGTCTTAAATCTGGGTCGTCCCGTATCTGGCCCGTCCCTTCCTGTATCTGACCCGTCCCATCCCGTCCTGTCTCTGGTCCATCCCATCTTGAATCTGGCCCTTCCCGTATCGGGCCCGTCCCTTTCTGTATCTGGCCCGTCCCATCCTGTCTCTGGCCTGACCGGTCCTGTCCTGCCTCTGGCCAGTCCCGTCCTGCTCTGGTCCGTCCCGTCCCTAGCCCGTCCTGTATCTGGACCTTACCGTCCTGTATCTGGTCGCCCCGTCTCTGGCCCATCCCATCCTTTCTCAGGCACGTCACGTCCGGTCCTGTCTCTGGCCTGTCCTGCATCTGGCCCATCCCGTCACGTATCTGGCCTGTCCCGTCCTGTATCTGGCCCATCTCATTAAAGGTAGTATTACCAAATCCTCCACAAATTTACACCTCCAGGAAATTTAACCTGGGGTGTGCTTTAAATAAAGGTGAGTTCAATAGTTAGAAAAATATGATACTTTCCATAAATTATTAGCAAAATGTTTAAATGACACCTATCAAAAAACAGCCTCCTCCATATCCCCTCAAGCTGTCCTATCCATCACCAAGATAGGTGCATTTTCTGCCATTTAGGTAGAAGTAATCTTCAAACAATTTGCTTCTAATTTAGATAAAGTACCAGGAAGGTATATCATGCAAACTGTACATGTGATGTTTGCCTATTAAATAGTTGTAATATTTATTTGCAAAACTTCCATTTTCTCTACACCTGACCTATACTACTTAATTGTAACATCCATGGCGGCGTGCTGGCATGGCTTCCCATCTCACACCATGCAAGACTGCCGACTTACCCACCAATGCAGGCTGCGCACTATGTTCCTATGCTGGCTGTGTGCATGTGTCTTGGCTGCTTGTTGAGGGCAGCAGCGGCAGCACTTCCTGATTCTTAAAGGAACAGTGCACGCATTCCTAATGTGTCCCCAGTCCTGTATCTGACCCGTCCCGTCTCTGGCCTGTTCCGTCCTGTCTCTGGCCCGTCCCTGGACCCTCCCATCCTGTCTATGGCCCGTCCTGTAATGTCTAACCCACCCCAACTCGTATCTGGTCCGTCCAGTCCCATATCTGACCCGTTTAGTCCCGCATCTGACCATCCTGTCCCGTATCTGGCTATCTCATCCCGTATCTGGCCCGCCTCATCCCTTCCCGTTTCTGGCTCGTCCTGTCCCGTATCTGACCCAACCAGTCCCTATCTGGCCCGTCCCATATGTGGCCAGGCCCATTCAGTATCTGGCCCGTCCCGTATCTGGCCATCTCGTAACTGGCCCATTCCATCCGGTCCATGGCTCATCCCATATCTAGCCTGTCCTGTCCCATATCTGGCCCGTCCCGTATCTGGCCCATGTCGTCCTGTATCTGGCCCGTCCCATATTTGGCCCGTACCGTCCTGTATCTGGCCTGTCCCATACTGTATCTGGGGCATCCCGTCCTGTCTCTGGCCCGTCTTTTCCTGTATCTGGACCGTCCCATAATGTATAGCTTGTCCCGTCCTGTTTCTGGCCCGACCCCGTCCTGTCTCTGGCTCGTCCTGTCCTGCATCTGGCACGACCCATACCGTCTCTAGCCCGTCCCATCCTGTCTATTTCCCGTCCCATAATGTATAGCTCGTCCAGTCCTGTTTCTGGCCCGTCCCGTAATATATCTGGCTCGTCCCGTCCTGTATCTGGCCCGTCCCATATTTGGCCCGTACCGTCCTGTATCTGGCCTGTCCCATACTGTATCTGGGGCATCCCGTCCTGTCTCTGGCCCGTCTTTTCCTGTATCTGGACCGTCCCATAATGTATAGCTTGTCCCGTCCTGTTTCTGGCCCGACCCCGTCCTGTCTCTGGCTCGTCCTGTCCTGCATCTGGCACGACCCATACTGTCTCTAGCCCGTCCCATCCTGTCTATTTCCCGTCCCATAATGTATAGCTCGTCCAGTCCTGTTTCTGGCCCGTCCCGTCCTATATCTGGCTCGTCCCATCTCGTATCTGGCCCGTCCCGCATGTGGCCTGCACTGTCCTGTATCTGGCCCATCCCATTAAAGGTAGTATTATCAAATCCTCCACAAATTTACACCTCCAGGAAATTTAACCTGGGGTGTGTTTTAAATTAAGGTGAGTCCAATAGTTAGAAAAATATGATACTTTCCATAAATTATTAGCAAAATGTTTAAAATGACACCTATCAAAAAAACAGCCTCCTCCATATCCCCTCAAGCTGTCCTATCCATCACCAAGATAGGTGCATTTTCTGCCATTTAGGTAGAAGTAATCTTCAAATAATTTGCTTCTAATTTAGATAAAGTACTAGGAAGGTATATCATGCAAACTCTACATGTGACGTTTGCCTATTAAACAATAGTTGTAATATTTATTTGCAAAACTTCCATTTTCTCTACACCTGACCTACACTACTTAATTGTAACATCACTGGCGGCGTGCTGGCATGGCTTCCCATCTCACACCATGCAAGACCGACGACTTACCCATCAATGCAGGCTACGCACTATGTTCCTATGCTGGCTGAGTGCATGTGTCTTGGCTGCTTGTTGAGGGCAGCAGCGGCAGTACTTCCTGATTCTTAAAGGAAAAGTGCACGCATTCCAAATGTGTCCCCAGTACTATATCTGACCCGTCCCGTCTCTGGCCCGTCCCTGGCCCCTCGCATCCTGTCTATGGCCTGTCCTGTAATGTCTAACCCGCCCCGTCCCGTATCTGGTCCGTCCAGTCCCATATCTGACCCGTTTAGTCCCGTATCTGACCATCCTATCCCGTATCTGGCTATCTCATCCCGTATCTGGCCCGCCTCATCCCTTCTCGTCTCTAGAACGTCCTGTCCCGTATCTGACCCAACCAGTCCCTATCTGGCCCGACCCAAATGTGGCCAGGCCCATTCAGTATCTGGCCCGTCCCGTATCTGGCCATCTCGTATCTGGCCCATCCCATCCTGTCCATGGCACATGCCATATCTAGCCTGTCCTATCCCATATCTGGCCCGTCCCGTATCAGGCCCATGTCGTCTTGTATCTGGCCCGTCCCATATTTGGCCTGTACCGTCCTGTATCTGGCCTGTCCCGTACTGTATCTGGGGCATCCCCTCCTGTCTTTGGCCCCTCTTTTCCTGTATCTGGATCGTCCCATAATGTATAGCTCGTCCAGTCCTGTTTCTGGCCCGTCCCGTCCTATCTCTGGCTCGTCCCGTCCAGTATCTGGCCCGTCCCATCTGGTATCTGGCCCGTCCCGCATGTGGCCTGTCCTGTCCCGTATCTGGCCTGTCCCTTCTTGTATCTGGCCAATCCCTTCCCATCTCATCCTGTCTCTGGCCCATCCCGTCACGTCTCTGGTCCGTCCCGTTCTGTCCTGTCCAATCCTGTCTCTTGCCCGACCCGTCCTCTCTTGCCGGTCCTGTCCTGCCTCTGGCCAGTCCCGTCCTGCTCTGGCCCGTCCCGTCCCTGGACCGTCCTGTATCCTGTATCTGGTCGCCCTGTCTCTAGCCCGTCCCGTCCTGTCTCTGGCACGCCTCGGTCCGTCCTATCTCCGGCCAGTCTCATCCTGTCTTTGGCCCGTCCGGTACTGTCTCTGGCCCATCTCGTCCTGTCTCTGGCGTGTCCCGTCCGGTCCTGTCTCTGGCCCGTCCTTTATCTGGCCCATTTTGTATCTGGCCTGGCCTGTCCTGTATCTGGCCCATCCCATTAAAGGTAGTATTATTAGTATTATCAAATCCTCCACAAATTTACACATAAAGGAACTTTAACCTGGGGTGTGTTTTAAATTAAGGTGAGTTCAATAATTAGAAAAATATGATACTTTCCATAAATTATTAGCAAAATATTTAAATGACACCTATCCAAAAAACAGCCTCCTCCATATCCCCTCAAGCTGTCCTATCCATCACCAAGATAGGTGCATTTTCTGCCATTTAGGTAGAAGTAATCTTCAAACAATTTGCTTCTAATTTAGATAAAGTACTAGGAAGGTATATCATGCAAACTCTACATGTGATGTTTGCCTATTAAACAATAGTTGTAATATTTATTTGAAAAACTTCCATTTTCTCTACCCCTGACCTACACTACTTAATTGTAACATCACTGGCGGCGTGCTGGCATGGCTTCCCATCTCACACCATGCAAGACTGCCGACTTACCCACCAATGCTGGCTGCGCACTATTTGGCCCGTACCGTCCTGTATCTGGCCTGTCCGATACTGTCTTTGGCCCGTCTTTTCCTGTATCTGTCCCGTTCCGTGTTGTCTCTGGCCCATTCTGTCCTGTCTATGGCCCGTCCCATAATGTATAGCTTGTCCCGTCCTGTTTCTGGCACGTCCCGTACCGTCTCTGGCCCGACCCCTCCTGTCTATTTCCCGTCCCATAATGTATAGCTCGTCCCGTCCCGTTTCTGGCCCGTCCCATCCTATCTCTGCCTCGTCCCGTCCTATATCTGGCCCGTGCCGTCTCGTATCTGGCCCGCCCCGTATCTGGCCTGTCCTGTCCCGTATCTGGCCTGTCCCTTCCTGTATCTGGCCAGTCCCTTCCCATCTCGTCCTGTCTCTGGCATGTCCCGTCCAGTCTCTGGCCCGTCCTGTGCTACCTCTGGCCTGTCCAATCCTGTCTCTTGCCCGTCCCGTCTCTAGCCCGTCCCAATCCAGTCTCTGGCCCAGCTCTGGCCCGTCTCGTCCCGTATTTGGCCTGACATGAATCTGGCCCATCCCGTCCAGTATCTGGCTCGTTCCATATCTGGCCTATCCCGTATCTGGCACATCCTATCCCTGGCCCGGCCTGTCCCGTATCTGGCCCGTCCTGTATCTGGCCTGTCCCGTATGTGGCCCATCCCGCATCTGACACGTCCCGTATCTGGCCCGTCCCGTCCCGTATCTGGTCCGTACCGTCCTAAATCTGGCCCGTCCCGTCATGAATTTGGGCTGTCCCATATCTGGCCCATACCGTTCCATATCTGGCTCGTCACGTTTCTGGCCCGTCCCATCCTGTCTCTGGCCCAACCCGTCCTGTCTATGGCCTGTCCCTTAATGTCTCTAGCACATTCCGTCCTGTCTCTGGCCCATCCCGTCCTGTATCTGGTCGGTCCCGTCCTGTATGTGGCCCGTTACGTCTTAAATCTGGGTCGTCCCGTATCTGGCCCGTCCCTTCCTGTATCTGGCCCGTCCCATCCCGTCCTGTCTCTGGTCCATCCCATCTTGAATCTGGCCCTTCCCGTATCGGGCCCGTCCCTTTCTGTATCTGGCCCGTCCCATCCTGTCTCTGGCCTGACCGGTCCTGTCCTGCCTCTGGCCAGTCCCGTCCTGCTCTGGTCCGTCCCGTCCCTAGCCCGTCCTGTATCTGGACCTTACCGTCCTGTATCTGGTCGCCCCGTCTCTGGCCCATCCCATCCTTTCTCAGGCACGTCACGTCCGGTCCTGTCTCTGGCCTGTCCTGCATCTGGCCCATCCCGTCACGTATCTGGCCTGTCCCGTCCTGTATCTGGCCCATCTCATTAAAGGTAGTATTACCAAATCCTCCACAAATTTACACCTCCAGGAAATTTAACCTGGGGTGTGCTTTAAATAAAGGTGAGTTCAATAGTTAGAAAAATATGATACTTTCCATAAATTATTAGCAAAATGTTTAAATGACACCTATCAAAAAACAGCCTCCTCCATATCCCCTCAAGCTGTCCTATCCATCACCAAGATAGGTGCATTTTCTGCCATTTAGGTAGAAGTAATCTTCAAACAATTTGCTTCTAATTTAGATAAAGTACCAGGAAGGTATATCATGCAAACTGTACATGTGATGTTTGCCTATTAAATAGTTGTAATATTTATTTGCAAAACTTCCATTTTCTCTACACCTGACCTATACTACTTAATTGTAACATCCATGGCGGCGTGCTGGCATGGCTTCCCATCTCACACCATGCAAGACTGCCGACTTACCCACCAATGCAGGCTGCGCACTATGTTCCTATGCTGGCTGTGTGCATGTGTCTTGGCTGCTTGTTGAGGGCAGCAGCGGCAGCACTTCCTGATTCTTAAAGGAACAGTGCACGCATTCCTAATGTGTCCCCAGTCCTGTATCTGACCCGTCCCGTCTCTGGCCTGTTCCGTCCTGTCTCTGGCCCGTCCCTGGACCCTCCCATCCTGTCTATGGCCCGTCCTGTAATGTCTAACCCACCCCAACTCGTATCTGGTCCGTCCAGTCCCATATCTGACCCGTTTAGTCCCGCATCTGACCATCCTGTCCCGTATCTGGCTATCTCATCCCGTATCTGGCCCGCCTCATCCCTTCCCGTTTCTGGCTCGTCCTGTCCCGTATCTGACCCAACCAGTCCCTATCTGGCCCGTCCCATATGTGGCCAGGCCCATTCAGTATCTGGCCCGTCCCGTATCTGGCCATCTCGTAACTGGCCCATTCCATCCGGTCCATGGCTCATCCCATATCTAGCCTGTCCTGTCCCATATCTGGCCCGTCCCATATCTGGCCCATGTCGTCCTGTATCTGGCCCGTCCCATATTTGGCCCGTACCGTCCTGTATCTGGCCTGTCCCATACTGTATCTGGGGCATCCCGTCCTGTCTCTGGCCCGTCTTTTCCTGTATCTGGACCGTCCCATAATGTATAGCTTGTCCCGTCCTGTTTCTGGCCCGACCCCGTCCTGTCTCTGGCTCGTCCTGTCCTGCATCTGGCACGACCCATACCGTCTCTAGCCCGTCCCATCCTGTCTATTTCCCGTCCCATAATGTATAGCTCGTCCAGTCCTGTTTCTGGCCCGTCCCGTAATATATCTGGCTCGTCCCGTCCTGTATCTGGCCCGTCCCATATTTGGCCCGTACCGTCCTGTATCTGGCCTGTCCCATACTGTATCTGGGGCATCCCGTCCTGTCTCTGGCCCGTCTTTTCCTGTATCTGGACCGTCCCATAATGTATAGCTTGTCCCGTCCTGTTTCTGGCCCGACCCCGTCCTGTCTCTGGCTCGTCCTGTCCTGCATCTGGCACGACCCATACTGTCTCTAGCCCGTCCCATCCTGTCTATTTCCCGTCCCATAATGTATAGCTCGTCCAGTCCTGTTTCTGGCCCGTCCCGTCCTATATCTGGCTCGTCCCATCTCGTATCTGGCCCGTCCCGCATGTGGCCTGCACTGTCCTGTATCTGGCCCATCCCATTAAAGGTAGTATTATCAAATCCTCCACAAATTTACACCTCCAGGAAATTTAACCTGGGGTGTGTTTTAAATTAAGGTGAGTCCAATAGTTAGAAAAATATGATACTTTCCATAAATTATTAGCAAAATGTTTAAAATGACACCTATCAAAAAAACAGCCTCCTCCATATCCCCTCAAGCTGTCCTATCCATCACCAAGATAGGTGCATTTTCTGCCATTTAGGTAGAAGTAATCTTCAAATAATTTGCTTCTAATTTAGATAAAGTACTAGGAAGGTATATCATGCAAACTCTACATGTGACGTTTGCCTATTAAACAATAGTTGTAATATTTATTTGCAAAACTTCCATTTTCTCTACACCTGACCTACACTACTTAATTGTAACATCACTGGCGGCGTGCTGGCATGGCTTCCCATCTCACACCATGCAAGACCGACGACTTACCCATCAATGCAGGCTACGCACTATGTTCCTATGCTGGCTGTGTGCATGTGTCTTGGCTGCTTGTTGAGGGCGGTAGCGGCAGCACTTCCTGATTCTTAAAGGAACAGTGCACCCATTCCTAATGTGTCCCCAGTACTATATCTGACCCATCCCGTCTCTGGCCCGTCCCGTCTCTGGCCCGTCCCATCCTGTCTCTGGCCCGTCCCAGCCTGTCCCTGGCCCCTCCCATCCTGTCTATGGCCCGTCCTGTAATGTCTAACCCGCCCCGTCCCGTATCTGGTCCGTCCAGTCGCATATCTGACCCGTTTGGTCCCGTATCTGACCATCCCGTCCCGTATCTGGCTATCTCTTATCTGGCCCATCTCATCCCGTATCTGTCCCGCCTCGTCCCTTCCCGTCTCTGGCACTTCCTGTCCCGTATCTGACCCAACCAGTCCCTATCTGGCCCGTCCTGTATGTGGCCAGGCCCATTCAGTATCTGGCCCGTCCCGTATCTGGCCCATCCTATCCTGTCCATGGCTCATCCCATATCTAGCCTGTCCTTTCCCATATCTGGCCCGACCCGTATCTGGCCCATGTCGTCCTGTATCTGGCCTGTCCAATGTTTGGCCCGTACCGTCCTGTATCTGGCCTGTCCCGTACTGTATCTGGGGCATCCCGTCCTGTCTCTGGCCCGTCTTTTCCTGTATCTGGACCGTCCCATACCATCTCTGGGCCGTCCCATCCTGTCTATTTCCCGTGCCATAATGTATAGCTCGTCCAGTCCTGTTTCTGGCCCGTCCCGTCCTATCTCTGGCTCGTCCCGTCCTGCATCTGGCCCATCCCATCTCGTATCTGGCCCGTCCCATATGTGGCCTGTCCTGTCCCGTATCTGGCCTGTCCCTTCCTGTTTCTGGCCAATCCATTCCCATCTTGTCCTGTCTCTGGCCCGTCCCGTCCTGTTTCTGGCCTGTCCCGTCCTGTCTCTGGCCCGTCTGGTGCTGTCTCTGGCCTGTCCAATCCTGTCTCTTGCCAGACCTATCTCTGGTCCGTCCCTTCCTGTCTTTGCCCCGTCCCGTCCTGTCTCTGGCCCGTTCCGTCCTCTCTTTGGCCCGCCCCATCCTCTCTCTTGCCCGTCCTGTCCTGCCTCTGGCCAGTCCCGTCCTGCTCTGGTCCATACCGTCCCTGGACCATCCTGTATCCTGTGTTTGGTTGCCCCGTCTCTAGCCCGTCCCATCCTGCCTCTGGTACACCTCGGTCCTTCCTATCTCCGGCCAGTCTCATCCTGTCTTTGGCCCGTCCCGTCCAGTCTCTGGCCCGTCTCGTCATGTCTCTGGCGTGTCCCGTCCAGTCCTGTCTCTGGCCCGTCCTGTATTTGGTCCATCCCGTATCTGGCCTGTCCCGTCCTGTATCTGGCCCATCCCATTAAAGGTAGTATTATCAAATCCTCCACAAAATTAAACCTCCAGAAAATTTAACCTGGGGTGTGTTTTAAATTAAGGTGAGTTTAATAGTTAGAAAAATATGATACTTTCCATAAATTATTAGCAAAATGTTTAAATGACACCTATCAAAAAACAGCCTCCTCCATATCCCCTCAAGCTGTCCTATCCATCACCAAGATAGGTGCATTTTCTGCCATTTAGGTAGAAGTAATCTTCAAACAATTTGCTTCTAATTTAGATAAAGTACTAGGAAGGTATATCATGCAAACTCTACATGTGACGTTTGCCTATTAAACAATAGTTGTAATATTTATTTGCAAAACTTCCACTTTCTCGACGCTTGACCTACACTACTTAATTGTAACATCCATGGCGGCGTGCTGGCATGGCTTCCCATCTCACACCATGCAAGACCGCCGACTTACCCACCAATGCAGGCTGCGCACTATTTGGTCCGTACCGTCCTGTATCTGGCCTGTCCTGTACTGTATCTGGGCCATCCCGTCCTGTCTTTGGCCGTCTTTTCCTGTATCTGTCCCCTTAAGTCTTGTCTCTGGCCCGTCCCGTCCTGTCTATGGCCCGTCCCATAATGTATAGCTTGTCCCGTCCTGATTCTGGCCCGTCCCGTACTGTCTATGGCTCGTCCTGTCCTGTATCTGGCCTGTCGTGTACCGTCTCTGGCCCGTCCCGTCCTGTCTATTTCCCTTCCCATAATGTATAGCTCGTCCCGTCCTGTTTCTGGCCCGTCCCATCCTATCTCTGCCTCGTCCCGTCCAATATCTGGCACGTCCCACATTGTATCTGGCCCGTCCCGCATCTGGCCTGTCCTGTCCCGTATCTGGCCTGTCCCTTCCTGTATCTGGCCAGTCCCTTCCCATCTCGTCCTGTCTCTGGCCTGTCTCGTCCTGTCTCTCCCGTCCCGTCTCTGGCCCGTCCCGTCCAGTCTTTGGCCCGTCCCGTATGGTCTCCGGCCCGTGCTTTCCTGTTTCTGGCCCAGCTCTGGCCCGTCTCATCCCGAATCTGGCCCGCCCTGTATCTGGCCCATCCCGTCCAGTATCTGGCCCGTTCCATATCTGGCCTGTCCCGTATCTGGCATGTCCTGTCCCTGGGCCGGCCTGTCCCATATCTGGCCCGTCCTGTATCTGGACTGTCCCGTATCTGGCCCGTCCCGCATATGAATCGTCCCGTATCTGGCCCGTCACATATCTGGTCCGTACAGTCCTGTATCTGGCCAGTCCCGTCATGTATCTGGTCTGTCCCATTTCTAGCCCATACCGTCCCATATCTGCCTCGTCACGTTTCTGACAAATTCAGTCATGTATCTGGCCCGTCCCGTCCTGTCTCTGGCCCGACCCGTCCTGTCTATGGCCTGTCCCGTAATGTCTCTAGCACATTCCGTCCTGTCTCTGGACGATCCCGTCCTGTAACTGTTCGGTCCCGTCCTGTATCTGGTCCGTCCCGTCCTGAATCTGGCCCGTCCTGTATCTGGCCCATCTCTTCCTGTATGTGGCCCGTCCCATCACGTCCTATCTCTGGCCCATCCCATCCTGAATCTGGCCCGTTCCATATTTGGAACGTACCTTCCTGTATCGGGCCCGTCTCGTCCTGTCTCTGGCCTGACCGGTCCTGTCCTGCCTCTGGCCAGTCCCGTCCTGCTCTGGTCCGTCCCTTCGCTGCCCGTCCTGTATCTGGACCGTCCCGTCCTGTATCTGGTCGCCCCGTCTCGGGCCCGTCCCGTCATTTTTCAGGCACAGTCCGTCCGGTCCTGTCTCTGCCCTGTCCTGTATCTGGCCCATCCTGTCACGTATCTGGCCTGTCCCGTCCTGTATCTGGCCCATCTCATTAAAGGTAGTATTATCAAATCCTCCACAAATTTACACCTCCAGGAAATTTAACCTGGGGTGTGTTTTAAATTAAGGTGAGTTTAATAGTTAGAAAAATATGATACTTTCCATAAATTATTAGCAAAATGTTTAAATGACACCTATCAAAAAACAGCCTCCTCCATATCCCCTCAAGCTGTCCTATCCATCACCAAGATAGGTGCATTTTCTGCCATTTAGGTAGAAGTAATCTTCAAACAATTTGCTGCTAATTTAGATAAAGTACTAGGAAGGTATATCATGCAAACTCTACATGTGATGTTTGCCTATTAAACAATAGTTGTAATATTTATTTGAAAAACTTCCATTTTCTCTACGCCTGACCTACACTACTTAATTGTAACATCCATGGCGGCGTGCTGGCATGGCTTCCCATCTCACACCATGCAATACCGCCGACATACCCACCAATGCAGGCTGCGCACTATTTGGCCCGTACCGTACTGTATCTGGCCTGTCCCGTACTGTATCTGGGCCATCCCGTCCTGTCTTTGGCCCGTCTTTTCCTGTATCTGTCCCGTTCCGTCTTGTCTCTGGCCCGTCAAGTCCTGTCTATGGCCCGTCCCATAATGTATTGCTTGTCCCGTCCTGTTTCTGGCCCGTCCCGTACTGTCTCTGGCTCGTCCTGTCCTGTATCTGGCCCATCGCGTACCGTCTCTGGCCCGTCCCGTCCTTTCTATTTACCGTCCCATAACGCATAGCTCGTCCCATCCTGTTTCTAGCCCGTCCCATCCTATCTCTGCCTCGTCCCGTCCTATATCTGGCCCGTCCCGTCTCGTATATAGCCCGTCCCGCATCTGGCCTGTCCTGTCCTGTATCTGGCCTGTCCCTTCCTGTATCTGGCCAGTCCCTTCCCATCTCGTCCTGTCTCTGGCCTGTCCCGTCCTGTCTCTGGCACGTCTGGTGCTATCTCTGGCCTGTCCAATCCTGTCTCTTGCCCGTCCCGTCTCTGGCCCGTCCGGTCCAGTCTTTGGCCCGTCCCGTCCTGTCTCTGGCCCATCCCTTCCTGTCTCTGGCCCAGCTCTGGCCCGTCTCGTCCCATATCTGGCCCGCCCGATATCTGGCCCATCCCGTCTAGTATCTGGCACGTTCCATATCTGGCCTGTCCCGTATCTGGCACGTCCTGTCCCTGGCCCGGCCTATCCCGTATCTGGCCCGTCCTGTATCTGTCCTGTCCCGTATCTGGCCCATCCCGCATCTGACCCGTCCCGTATCTGGCCCATCCCATCCCGTATCTGGCCCGTCCCATCATGTATCTGGGCTGTCCCATATCTGACCCATCCCGTCTAGTATCTGGCACGTTCCATATCTGGCCTGTCCCGTATCTGGCACGTCCTGTCCCTGGCCCGGCCTGTCCCGTATCTGGCCCGTCCTGTATTTGGCCTGTCCCGTATCTGGCCCGTCCCGCATCTGACCTGTCCCGTATCTGGCCCGTCCCATCCCGTATTTGGTCCGTACCGTCCTGTATCTGGCCCGTCCCGTCCCATATCTGGCTCGTCACGTTTCTGGCCCATCCCGTCATGTATCTGGCCCGTCCCATCCTGTCTCTGGCTCGACCCGTCCTGTGTATGGCCTATTCCTTAATGTCTCTAGCACATTCCGTCCTCTCTCTGGCCCATCCCGTCCTGTATCTGGTCGGTCCCGTCCTGTATCTGGCCCGTCCCATCCTGAATCTGGCCCGTCCCGTATCTGGCCCGTCCCTTCCTGTATCGGGCCCGTCCCATCCTGTCCTGTCTATGGCCCATCCTGTCTTGAATCTGGCCCGTCCCGTATCTGGCCCGTCCCTTCCTGTATCAGGCCCGTCCCGACCTGTCTCTGGCCTAACTGGTCCTGTCCTGCCTCTGGCCAGTCCAGTCCTGCTCTGGTCCGTCCCGTGCCTGGCCCGTCCTGTATCTGGACCGTCCCGTCCTGTATCTGGTCGCCTCGTCTCTGGCCCGTCCCGTCCTTTCTCAGGCACGTCCCGTCCGGTCCTGCCTCTGGCCTGTCCTGCATCTGGCCCATCCCGTCACGTATCTGGCCTGTCCCGTCCTGTATCTGGCCCATCCCATTAAAGGTAGTATTATCAAATCCTTCACAAATTTAAACCTCCAGGAAATTTAACCTGGGGTGTGTTTTAAATTAAGGTGAGTTCAATAGTTAGAAAAATATGATACTTTCCATAAATTATTAGCAAAATGTTGAAATGACACCTATCAAAAAACAGCCTCCTCCATATCCCCTCAAGCTGTCCTATCCATCACCAAGATAGGTGCATTTTCTACCATTTAGGTAGAAGTAATCTTCAAACAATTTGCTTCTAATTTACATAAAGCACTAGGAAGGTATATCATGCAAACTCTACATGTGATGTTTGCCTAGTAAACAATAGTTGTAATATTTATTTACAAAACTTCCATTTTCTCTATGCCTGACCTACACTACTTAATTGTAACATCCATGGCGGCGTTGTGGCATGGCTTCCCATCTCACACCATGCAAGAGAGCCGACTTACCCACCAATGCAGGCTGCGCACTATTTGGCCCGTACAGTCCTGTCTTTGGCCAGTCTTTTCCTGTATCTGTCCCGTTCCGTCTTGCCTCTGGCCCGTCCCGTCCTGTATATGGCCCGTCCCATAATGTATTGCTTGTCCCGTCCTGTTTCTGGCCCGTCACGTACTGTCTCTGGCTCGTCCTGTCCTGTATCTGGCCCGTCGCGTACCGTCTATGGCCCGTCCCGTCCTGTCTATTTCCCGTCCCATAATGTATAGCTCGTCCCGTCCTGTTTCTGGCCCGTCCCATCCTATCTCTGCCTCATCCCGTCCTATATATGGCCCATCCCGTCTCGTATCTGGCCCGTCCTGCAACTGGCCTGTCCTGTCCCGTATCTGGCCTGTCCCTTCCTGTATCTGGCCAGTCCCTTCCCATCTTGTCCTGTCTCTGGCCTGTCCCGTCCTGTCTCTGGCCCGTCCGGTGCTATCTCTGGCATGTCCAATCCTGTCTCTTACCCGTCCCGTCTCTGGCCCGTCCGGTCCAGTCTTTGGCCCGTCCCGTCTCTGGCCCATCCCTTCCTGTCTCTGGCGCAGCTCTGGTCCGTCTCGTCCTGTATCTGGCCCGCCCTGTATCTAGCCCATCCCATCCAGTATCTGGCCCGTTCCATATCTGGCCTGTCCCGTATCTGGCACGTCCTGTCCCTGGCCCAGCCTGTCCCGTATCTGGCCCGTCCTGTATCTGGCCTGTCCCGTATCTGGCCTGTCCCGCATCTGACCCGTCCCGTATCTGGCCCGTCCCGTCCCGTATTTGGTCCGTACCGTCCTGTATCTGGCCCGTCCTGTAATGTATGTGGGCTGTCCCATATCTGTCCCATACCGTCCCATATTTGGCTCGTCACGTTTCTGGCCCATCCCGTCATGAATCTGGCCTGTCCCATCCTGTCTCTGGCCCGACCCATAATGTATTGCTTGTCCCGTCCTGTTTCTGGCCCGTCCCGTACTGTCTCTGGCTCGTCCTGTCCTATATCTGGCCCATCGCGTACCGTCTCTGGCCCGTCCCGTCCTTTCTATTTACCGTCCCATAACGCATAGCTCGTCCCATCCTGTTTCTGGCCCGTCCCATCCTATCTCTGCCTCGTCCCGTCCTATATCTGGCCCGTCCCGTCTCGTATATAGCCCGTCCCGCATCTGGCCTGTCCTGTCCCGTATCTGGCCTGTCCCTTCCTGTATCTGGCCAGTCCCTTCCCATCTCGTCCTGTCTCTGGCCTGTCCCGTCCTGTCTCTGGCACGTCTGGTGCTATCTCTGGCCTGTCCAATCCTGTCTCTTGCCCGTCCCGTCTCTGGCCCGTCCGGTCCAGTCTTTGGCCCGTCCCGTCCTGTCTCTGGCCCATCCCTTCCTGTCTCTGGCCCAGCTCTGGCCCGTCTCGTCCCATATCTAGCCCGCCCGATATCTGGCCCATCCCGTCTAGTATCTGGCACGTTCCATATCTGGCCTGTCCCGTATCTGGCACGTCCTGTCCCTGGCCCGGCCTGTCCCGTATCTGGCCCGTCCTGTATCTGTCCTGTCCCGTATCTGGCCCATCCCGCATCTGACCCGTCCAGTATCTGGCCCATCCCATCCCGTATCTGGCCCGCCCCATCATGTATCTGGGCTGTCCCATATCTGACCCATCCCGTCTAGTATCTGGCACGTTCCATATCTGGCCTGTCCCGTATCTGGCACGTCCTGTCCCTGGCCCGGCCTGTCCCGTATCTGGCCCGTCCTGTGTTTGGCCTATCCCGTATCTGGCCCGTCCCGCATCTGACCCGTCCCGTATCTGGCCCGTCCCGTCCCGTATTTGGTCCGTACCGTCCTGTATCTGGCCCGTCCCGTCCCATATCTGGCTCGTCACGTTTCTGGCCCATCCCGTCATGTATCTGGCCCGTCCCATCCTGTCTCTGGCTCGACCCGTCCTGTGTATGGCCTATTCCTTAATGTCTCTAGCACATTCCGTCCTCTCTCTGGCCCATCCTGTCTTGTATCTGGTCGGTCCCGTCCTGTATCTGGCCCGTCCCATCCTGAATCTGGCCCGTCCCGTATCTGGCCCGTCCCTTCCTGTATCGGGCCCGTCCCATCCTGTCCTGTCTATGGCCCATCCTGTCTTGAATCTGGCCCGTCCCGTATCTGGCCCGTCCCTTCCTGTATTAGGCCCGTCCCGACCTGTCTCTGGCCTAACTGTTCCTGTCCTGCCTCTGGCCAGTCCCGTCCTGCTCTGGTCCGTCCCGTCCCTCGCCCATCCTGTATCTGGACCGTCCCGTCCTGTATCTGGTCGCCTCGTCTCTGGCCCGTCCCGTTCTTTCTCAGGCACGTCCCGTCCGGTCCTGTCTCTGGCCTGTCCTGCATCTGGCCCATCCTGTCACGTATCTGGCCTGTCCCGTCCTGTATCTGGCCCATCCCATTAAAGGTAGTATTATCAAATCCTCCACAAATTTAAACCTCCAGGAAATTTAACCTGGGGTGTGTTTTAAATTAAGGTGAGTTCAATAGTTAGAAAAATATGATACTTTCCATAAATTATTAGCAAAATGTTGAAATGACACCTATCAAAAAACAGCCTCCTCCATATCCCCTCAAGCTGTCCTATCCATCACCAAGATAGGTGCATTTTCTACCATTTAGGTAGAAGTAATCTTCAAACAATTTGCTTCTAATTTAGATAAAGCACTAGGAAGGTATATCATGCAAACTCTACATGTGATGTTTGCCTAGTAAACAATAGTTGTAATATTTATTTACAAAACTTCCATTTTCTCTATGCCTGACCTACACTACTTAATTGTAACATCCATGGCGGCGTTGTGGCATGGCTTCCCATCTCACACCATGCAAGAGAGCCGACTTACCCACCAATGCAGGCTGCGCACTATTTGGCCCGTACAGTCCTGTCTTTGGCCAGTCTTTTCCTGTATCTGTCCCGTTCCGTCTTGTCTCTGGCCCGTCCCGTCCTGTATATGGCCCGTCCCATAATGTATTGCTTGTCCCGTCCTATTTCTGGCCCGTCACGTACTGTCTCTGGCTCGTCCTGTCCTGTATCTGGCCCGTCGCGTACCGTCTATGGCCCGTCCCGTCCTGTCTATTTCCCGTCCCATAATGTATAGCTCGTCCCGTCCTGTTTCTGGCCCGTCCCATCCTATCTCTGCCTCATCCCGTCCTATATATGGCCCATCCCGTCTCGTATCTGGCCCGTCCCGCAACTGGCCTGTCCTGTCCCGTATCTGGCCTGTCCCTTCCTGTATCTGGCCAGTCCCTTCCCATCTTGTCCTGTCTCTGGCCTGTCCCGTCCTGTCTCTGGCCCGTCCGGTGCTATCTCTGGCATGTCCAATCCTGTCTCCTACCCGTCCCGTCTCTGGCCCGTCCGGTCCAGTCTTTGGCCCGTCCTGTCCTGTCTCTGGCCCATCCCTTCCTGTCTCAGGCGCAGCTCTGGTCCGTTTCGTCCTGTATCTGGCCCGCCCTGTATCTGGCCCATCCCATCCAGTATCTGGCCCGTTCCATATCTTGCCTGTCCCGTATCTGGCACGTCCTGTCCCTGGCCCAGCCTGTCCCGTATCTGGCCCGTCCTGTATCTGGCCTGTCCCGTATCTGGCCTGTCCCGCATCTGACCTGTCCCGTATCTGGCCCGTCCCGTCACGTATTTGGTCCGTACCGTCCTGTATCTGGCCCGTCCCGTAATGTATGTGGGCTGTCCCATATCTGTCCCATACCGTCCCATATTTGGCTCGTCACGTTTCTGGCCCATCCCGTCATGAATCTGGCCTGTCCCATCCTGTCTCTGGCCCGACCCGTCCTGTCTATGGCCTGTCTCGTAATGTCTCTAGCACATTCCGTCCTGTCTCTGGCCCATCCCGTCCTGTATCTGGTCGGTCCCGTCCTGTATCTGGCCCGTCCCGTCCTGTATCTGGCCCGTCCCGTCCTGAATGTGGCACGTCCAGTATATGGCCCGTCCCTTCCTGTATCTGGCCCGTCCCATCACGTCCTATCTCTGGCCCATCCCGTCTTGAATCTGGCCCGTCCCGTATCTGGCCCGTCCCTTCCTGTATCTGGCCCGTCCCGTCCTGTCTCTGGCCTGACCGGTCCAGTCCTGCCTCTGGCCAGTCTCGTCCTGCTCTGGTCCGTCCCGTCCCTGGCCCATCCTGTATCTGAACCGTCCCGTCCTGTATCTGGTCACCCGTACTGTATCTGGGCCATCCCATACTGTCTCTGGCCCGTCTTTTCCTGTATCTGGACCGTCCCGTCCAGTCTCTGGACGGTCTCATAATGTATAGCATGTCCTGTCCTGTTTCTGGCCCGTCCCGTCCTGTCACTTGCTCGTCCTGTCCTGTATCTGGCACGTCCCGTACCGTCTCTGGCCCGTCCCATCCTGTCTATTTCCCGTCCCATAATGTATTGCTCGTCCAGTCCTGTTTCTGGCCCGTCCTGTCCTATCTCTGGCTCGTCCCGTCCTGTATCTGGCCCGTCCCATCTCGTATCTGGCCCGTCCCGCATCTGGCCTGTCCTGCCCATATCTGGCCTGTCCCTTCCTGTATCTGGCCAGTCCCTTCCCATCTCGTCCTGTCTCTGGCCTGTCTCGTTCTGTCTCTGGCCTGTCCCGTCCTGTCTCTGACCAGTCCAGTGCTACCTCTGGCCTGTCCAATCCTGTCTCTTGCCTGTCCCATCTCTGGTCCGTCCCGTCCTGTCTTTGGCCCATCACGTCCTGTCTCTGGAACGTCCCGTCCTCTCTTTTGCCTGTCCCGTCCTCTCTCTTGCCCGTCCCCTCCTGTCTCTGGCCCGACCTGTCATGTCCTACCTCAGACCAGTCCCGTACTGCTCTGTCCCGTCCCATCCCTGGACTGTCCTGTATCTGGACCGTCCTGTCCTGTATCTGTCGCCCCGTTTCTAGCCCGTCCAGTCTTGACTCTGGCACGCCTCAGTCCGTCCTATCTCCGGCCCGTCCCGTAATGTCTCTGGCCCGTCTTGTCATGTCTCTGGATTGTCCCGTCCGGTCCTGACTCTGGCCCGTCCTGTATCTGGCCCATTCCGTATCTGGCCTGTTCCGTCCTGTATCTGGCCCATCCCATTAAAGGTAGTATTATCAAATCCTCCACAAATTTACACATAAAGGAACTTTAACCTGGGGTGTGTTTTAAATTAAGGTGAGTTCAATAGTTAGAAAAATATGATACTTTCCATAAATTATTAGCAAAATGTTTAAATGACACCTATCAAAAAAACAGCCTCCTCCATATCCCCTCAAGCTGTCCTATCCATCACCAAGATAGGTGCATTTTCTGCCATTTAGGTAGAAGTAATCTTCAAACAATTTGCTTCTAATTTAGATAAAGTACCAGGAAGGTATATCATGCAAACTCTACATGTGATGTTTGCCTATTAAACAATAGTTGTAATATTTATTTGAAAAACCTCCATTTTCTCTACGCCTGACCTACACTACTTAATTGTAACATCCATGGCGGCGTGCTGGCACGGCTTCCCATCTCACACCATGCAAGACCGCCGACTTATCCACCAATGCAGGCTGCGCACCATGTTCCTATGCTGGCTGTGTGCATGTGTCTTGGCTGCTTGTTGAGGGCTGTAGCGGCAGCACTTCCTGATTCTTAAAGGAACAGTGCACGCATTCCTAATGTGTCCCCAGTCCTGTATCTCACCCGTCCCATCTCTGGCCCGTCCCGGTCTCTGGCCCGTCCCGTCCTGTCTCTTGCCCGTCCCTGGCCCCTCCCATCCTGTCTATGGCACGTCCTGTAATGTCTAACCCGCCCCTTCCCGTATCTGGTCCGTCCAGTCCCATATCTGACCTGTTTAGTCCCGTATCTGGCTGTCCCTTATCTGGCCCATCTCATCCCGTATCTGGCCCACCTCGTCCCTTCCCGTCTCTGGCACGTCCTGTCCCGTATCTGACCATACCAGTCCCTATCTGGCCCGTCCCGTATCTGGCCATCTCGTATCAGCCCCATCCCATCCTGTCCATGGCTCATCCCATATCTAGCCTCTCCTGTCACATATCTGGCTTGTCCCGTATCTGGCCCATGTCGTCCTGTATCTGGCCCGTCCCATATTTGGCCCGTACCGTCCTGACCTGTCTCTGGCCCGTCCCGTGCTGTCCCTGGCCCCTCCCCTCCTGTCTATGGCCCGTCCTGTAATGTCTAGCCCGTCCGTCCCATATCTGGCCTGCTTAGTCCCATATCTGACCCGACAAGTCCCGTATCTGGCCAGTCCAGTCCCATATCTGGCCAGTCCAGTCCCGTATCTGGCCCATCTCTTATCTGGCACGTCTCGTCCCTTCACTATCTAGCCCGTCCTATCCCGTATATGGCCCAACCAGTCCCGTATCTGGCCCGTCCCGTATATGGCCCAGCGTGTCACGTATCTGGCCCATCACCATAAATGGCACATCCCGTTCAGTTTCTGTCCTTTCCCATCCCTGGTTCATGTCGTATCTGGCCCGTCCTGTCCCATATCTGGCCCGTCTCATATCTGGACCGTCCCGTATCTGGCCCATCCCGTATCTGGCCCGTCCCATCGCGTATCTGGCCCGTGCCGTCCCATATCTGGGCAGTACCGTCCTGTATCTGGCCATTCTGTCTATGGCCCGGCCCGTAATGTCAAGCCCGCCCATCCTGTCTCTGGCCCGTCCCATCCTGTATTTGGCCCGTTCCGTATCTAGCCCGTCCCGTCCTGTATCTGACCCGTCCCGTACCGTCTTGTATCTGGCCCATCTCGTCCCGTCCTGAATCTGGCCCATCCTGTCCCGTATCTGACCTGTCCAGTATCTGGCCGGTCCTGTCCCGTATCTAGCCAGTCCCGTCCTGTATCTGGCCCGTCCCGTCCTGTCTCTGGCCTGTCCAGTCCTGTGTCTTGCCCGTCCCGTTCTGTCTCTGGCCTGTCCAGTCCTGTGTCTGGCCCCTCCCGTCCTGTCTTTGGCTCGTCCCATCCTGTCTCTGACCGTCCTGTCTTTGGCTCATCCCATCCTGTCTCTAGCCAGTCCCATCCTGTCTCTGGCTAGTATCGTCCCGTATCTGGCCCGCCCCGTATCTAGCCCATCCCGTCCAGTATCTGGCCCGTCCTGTCGCTGGCACGTCCCGTATCTGTACCGTCCCATATCTGCCCCATCCCATATATGACCTGTCCCGTATCTGGCTTGTCCCGTATCTGGCCCGTCCTGTTCTGTATCTGGTCTGTCTCGTCCTGTATCTGGCCCGTCCCGTCATGTATCTGGCCCATACCGTCCCATATCTGGCCCGTACCATCCTGTATCTGGCCCGTCTTGTCCCGTATCTGGCCTGCCCCATCCCGTATCTGGCCTATCCCATCCTGTCTCTGGCCCGTCCAGTCCTGTCTCTGGCCCGTACCGTGCAGTTCCGTATCTGGCCAGTCCCATCCTGTACCCGGCCCATCCCCTCCTGTCTCTGGCCCGTCCCATACAGTTCTGTATCTGGCCCGTACCGTCCTGTATCTGGCCCGTACCATCTTGTATCTGGCACGTCCTGTTCCGTATCTTTCCTGTCCCGTCCCGTATCTGGCCTGTCCCATCCTATCTCTGGCCCGTCCAGTCCTGTCTCTGGCCCATCCCGTGCAGTTCTCTATCTGGCCTGTCCCATCCTGTACTCGGACCGACCCCTCCTGCATCTGGCCCGTTCCGTACCATCCTGTATCTGGCCCATCTAGTCCCATCTTGTATCTGGCCCGTCCCGTATCTGGCTTGTACCGTCCCGTGTCTATCCTGTCGGGTCCCGTCACGTATCTGGTCTCTCCCGACCCATATCTGGCCCATCCCATCCTGTCTCTCGCCTGTCCCGTCCTGTATCTGGCCCGTCCCGTATCTGGCCCGTCCCTTCCTGTTTCTAGCTAGTCCCGTCCTTTCTCTGGCCCGTCCTGTCCTATCTCCGGCTCGTTCTGTCTCTGGCCCATCTCGTTCTGTCTCTGGCCCGTCTTGTCCTATCTCTGTCCCGTCCCGTCCTGTCTCTGGCCCGACCCGTCCTGTCCTGCCTCAGACCCGTCTGGTACTGCAGTGGCCCGTCCCTGGCCCATCCTGTATCTGGCCCATCCCGTCCTGTATATGTCCCGTCCTGTCTCTGGCCCGCCCCGTCCCGTCCTGTCTCTGGCCCGTCCCATCCGGTCTTTGGCCCGTCCCATCCGGTCTTTGGCCCATCCCATCCGGTCTTTGGCCCGTTCCATCTGGTTTTGGCCCGTTGGCCCGTGCCGTCCTCTGTGCTTTAAATTAAGGTGAGCTCAATAGTTAGAAAAGTATGATACTTTCTATAAATTATTAGCAAAATGTTTAAATGACACCTATTAAAAAACAGCCTCCTCCATATCCCCTCAAGCTGTCCTATCCATCACCAAGATAGGTGCATTTTCTGCCATTTAGGTAGAAGTAATCTTCAAACAATTTGCTTCTAATTTAGATAAAGTACCAGGAAGGTATATCATGCAAACTCTACATGTGATGTTTGCCTATTAAACAATAGTTGTAATATTTATTTGCAAAACTTCCATTTTCTCTATACCTGTCCTACACTATTTAATTGTAACATCCCTGGCGGCGTGCTGGCATGGCTTCCCATCTCACACCATGCAAGACCGCCGACTTACCCACCAATCCAGGCTGCACACTGTGTTCCTCTGCTGGCTGTGTGCATGTGTCTTGGCTGCTTGTTGAGGGCGACAGCGGCAGCACTTCCTGATTTTTAAAGGAACAGTGCACGCATTCCTAATGTGTCCCCAGTCCTGTATCTGACCCATCTCGTCTCTGGCCCGTCCAGTCCTGTCTATGGTCCGTCCTATTCCTGTCTCTGGCCCGTCCTGTATCTCTGGCCCGTCCTGTATCTGTACCGTCCCGTATCTGCCCCATCCCATATCTGCCCCATCCCGTAACTGGCCTGTCCCGTATCTGGCTCGTCCCGTATCTGGCCCGTCCTGTTCCGTATCTGTTCCATCTCGTCATGTATCTGGCCCGTCCCGTCATGTATCTGGCCCGTGCCGTCCCATTTCTGGCCCGTACCATCCCGTATTTGGCCCGTCCTGTCCTATCTCTGGCTCGTCCTGTCTCTGGCCCATCTCGTCTTGCCTCTGGCCCGTCTTGTCCTGTTTCTGGCCCGTCCCGTCCTGTCTCTGGCCCGACCCGTCCTGTCCTGCCTCTGACCCGTCCGGTACTGCAGTGGCCCGTCCCTGGCCCATCCTGTATCTGCCCCATCCTGTATCTGGCCCGCCTCGTCTCTGGCCTGTCCCGTCCTGTATATGTCCCGTCCGGTCTCTGGCCCGCCCCGTCGGTCTCTGGCCCGTCCCATCCGGTCTCTGGCCCGTCCCATCCGGTCTTTGGCCCGTCCCATCTGGTCTTTGGCCCGTTCCATCTGGTTTTGGCCCGTGCCGTCCTCTGTGCTTTAAATTAAGGTGAGCTCAATAGTTAGAAAAATATGATACTTTCCATAAATTATTAGCAAAATGTTTAAATGACACCTATCAAAAAACAGCCTCCTCCATATCCCCTCAAGCTGTCCTATCCATCACCAAGATAGGTGCATTTTCTGCCATTTAGGTAGAAGTAATCTTCAAACAATTTGCTTCTAATTTAGATAAAGTACTAGGAAGGTATATCATGCAAACTCTACATGTGATGTTTGCCTATTAAACAATAGTTGTAATATTTATTTGCAAAACTTCCATTTTCTCTATGCCTGTCCTACACTATTTAATTGTAACATCCCTGGCAGCGTGCTGGCATGGCTTCCCATCTCACACCATGCAAGACCGCCGACTTACCCACCAATGCAGGCTGCGCACTATGTTCCTATGCTGGCTGTGTACATGTGTCTTGGCTGCTTGTTGAGGGCGGAAGCGGCAGCACTTCCTGATTCTTAAAGGAACAGTGCACGCATTCCTAATGTGTCCCCAGTCCTGTATCTGATCCATCCCGTCTCTGGCCCGTCCCGTCTCTGGCCGTCCCGTTCTGTCTCTGGCCCATCCCAGCCTGTCCCTGGCCCCTCCCATCCTGTCTATGGCCCGTCCTGTAATGTCTAACCCGCCCCGTCCCGTATCTGGTCCGTCCAGTCCCATATCTGACCCATTTGGTCCCGTATCTGACCATCCCGTCCCGTATCTGGCTATCCCTTATCTGGCCCATCTCATCACGTATCTGGCCCGCCTCATCCTTTCCCGTCTCTGGCACTTCCTGTCCCGTATCTGACCCAACCAGTCCCTATCTGGCCCGTCCCGTATGTGGCCAGGCCCATTCAGTATCTGGCCCGTCCCGTATCTGGCCATCTCATATCTGGCCCATCCCATCCTGTCCATGGCTCATCCCATATCTAGCATGTCCTGTCCCATATCTGGCCCGTCCCGTATCTGGCCCATGTCGTCCTGTATCTGGCCCGTCCCATATTTTGCCCGTACCGTCCTGTATCTGGACTGTCCCGTACTGTATCTGGGCCATCCCGTCCAGTCTCTGGCCTCTCTTTTCCTGTATCTGGACCGTCCCGTCCGGTCTCTGGCCTGTCCGATAAAGTATAGCTTGTCCCGTCCTGTTTCTGGCCCGTCCCGTCCTGTCTCTGACTCATCCTGTCCTGTTTCTGGCCCGTCCCGTCCTATCTCTGGCTCGTCCCGTCCTGTATCTGGCCCGTCCCATCTCGTATCTGGCCCGTCCCGCATCTGGCCTGTCCTGTCCTGTATCTGGCCTGTCCCTTCCTGTATCTGGCCAGTCCCTTCCCATCTCGTCCTGTCTCTGGCCTGCCCCGTCCTGTCTATGGTATGGCCCGTCCGATGCTATCTCTGGCCTGTCCAATCCTGTCTCTTGCCCGTCCCATCTCTGGTCCGTCCCGTCCTGTATTTGGCCTGTCTCGTCCTGTCTCTGGCCCGACCTGTCCTGTCCTGCCTTTGGCCAGTCCCGTTCTGCTCTGGCCCGTCCCGTCCCTGGACCGTCCTGTATCTGGACCGTCCCATCCTGTATCTGGTCGCCCCGTCTCTAGCCCGTCCCGTCCTGTCTCTGGCACGCCTCGGTCCATGCTATCTCCGGCCAGTCTCATCCTGTATTTGGTCCGTCCCGTCCTGTCTATAACCCGTCTCGTCCTGTCTCTGGCGTGTCCCGTCCGGTCCTGTCTCTGGCCCGTCCTGTATCTGGCCCGTCCTGTGTCTGGCTCATCCCGTATCTTTCCTGTCCCGTCCTGTATCTGGCCCATCCCATTAAAGGTAGTATTATCAAATCCTCCACAAATTTACACCTCCAGGAAATTTAACCTGGGGTGTGTTTTAAATTAAGGTGAGTTCAATAGTTAGAAAAATATGATTCTTTCCATAAATTATTAGCAAAATGTTTAAATTACACCTATCAAAAACAGCCTCCTCCATATCCCCTCAAGCAGTCCTATCCATCACCAAGATAGGTGCATTTTCTGCCATTTAGGTAGAAGTAATCTTCAAACAATTTGCTTCTAATTTAGATAAAGTACCAGGAAAGTATATCATGCAAACACTACATGTGATGTTTGCCTATTAAATAATAGTTGTAATATTTATTTGCAAAACTTCCATTTTCTCTACGCCTGACCTACACTACTTAATTGTAACATCCATGGCGGCATGCTGGCATGGCTTCCCATCTCACACCATGCAAGACCGCCGACTTACCCACCAATGGAGGCTGCGCACTATGTTCCTATGCTGTCTGTGTGCATGTGTCTTGGTTGCTTGTTGAGGGCGGTAGCAGCAGCACTTCCTGATTCTTAAAGGATCAGTGCACGCATTCCTAATGTGTCCCCAGTCCTGTATCTGACCCGTCCCATCTCTAACCCGTCCCGTCTCTGGCCCGTCACATCCTGTCTCTGGCCAGTCTCAGCCTGTCCCTGACCCCTCCCATTCTGTCTATGTCCTGTCCTGTAATGTCTAACCCGCCCCGTCCCGTATCTGGTCCGTCCAGTCCCATATCTGACCCGTTTAGTCCCGTATCTGACCATCCCGTCCCGTATCTGGCTGTCCCTTATCTGGCCCATCTCATCCCGTATCTGGCCCGCCTCGTCCCTTCCCGTCTCTGGCACGTCCTGTCCTGTATGTGACCCAACCAGTCCCTATCTGGCCCGTCCCGTATGTGTCCATGCCCATTCAGTATGTGGCCCGTCCCGTATCTGGCCATCTCGTATCTGGCCCATTCCATCCTGTCCATGGTTCATCCCATATCTAGCCTGTCCTGTCCCATATCTGGCCCGTCCCGTATCTGGCCCATGTCGTCCTGTATCTGGCCCGTCTCATTTTTGGCCCGGACCGTCCTGTATGTGGCCTGTCCCGTACTGTATCTGGGCCATCCTGTCCTGTCTCTGGCCCATCTTATCCTGTATCTGGACCGTCCCGTCCGGTCTCTGGACGGTCCCATAATGTATAGCTTGTCCCGTCCTGTTTCTGGCCCGTCCCGTCCTGTCACTGGCTAGTCCTGTCCTGTATCTGGCACATCCTGTACCGTCTCTGGCCCGTCCCATCCTGTCTATTTCCCTTCCCATAATGTATAGCTCGTGAAGTCCTGTTTCTGGCCCGTCCCGTCCTATCTCTGGCTCGTCCCGTCCTGTATCTGTCCCGTCCCATCTCGTATCTGGCCCGTCCCGCATCTGGCCTGTCCTGTCCCATATCTGGCCTGTCCCTTCCCATCTCGTCCTGTCTCTGGCCCGTCCCGTCCTGTCTCTGGCCTGTCCCGTCATGTCTCTTGCCCGTTCGGTGCTATCTCTGGCCTGTCTCTTGCCCATCCCATCTCTTGTCCATCCCGTCCTCTCTTTGGCCCGTCCCGTCCTCTCTCTTGCCCGTCCCGTCCTCTCTCTTGCCCGTCCCGTCCTGTCTCTGGCCTGATCGGTCCTGTCCTGCCTCTGACCAGTCCCGTCCTGCTCTGGCCCGTCCTGTCCCTGGACTGTCCTGTATCTGGACCGTCCCGTCCACTATCTGTCGCCCCGTCTCTAGCCCGTCCCGTCCTGTCTCTGGTACGCCTCGGTCCGTCCTATCTCCAGCCAGTCTCATCCTGTCTTTGGCCTGTCCAGTCCTGTCTCTGGCCCGTCTCGTCATGTCTCTGGCGTGATCCGTCCGGTCCTGTCTCTGGCCCGTCCTGTATCTGGCCCATTCCGTATCTGGCCCGTCCCGTCCTGTATCTGGCCCATCCCATTAAAGGTAGTATTATCAAATCCTCCACAAATTTACACATAAAGGAACTTTAATCTGGGGTGTGTTATAAATTAAGGTGAGTTCAATAGTTAGAAAAATATGATACTTTCCATAAATTATTAGCAAAATGTTTAAATGACACCTATCAAAAAAACAACCTCCTCCATATCCCCTCAAGCTGTCCTATCCATCACCAAGATAGGTGCATTTTCTGCCATTTAGGTAGAAGTAATCTTCAATTTGCTTCTAATTTAGATAAAGTACTAGGAAGGTATATCACGCAAACTCTACATGTGATGTTTGCCTATTAAACAATAGTTGTAATATTTATTTGAAAAACTTCCATTTTCTCTACGCCTGACCTACACTACTTAATTGTAACATCTATGGCGGCGTGCTGGCATGGCTTCCCATCTCACACCATGCAAGACCGCCGACATACCCACCAAAGCAGGCTGCACACTATTTGGCCTGTACCGTCCTGTATGTGGCCTGACCCGTACTGTATCTGGGCCATCCCGTCCTGTCTTTGGCCCGTCTTTTCCTGTATCTGTCCCGTTCCGTCTTGTTTCTGGCCTGTCCAGTCCTGTCTATGGCCCGTCCCATAATGTATAGCTTGTCCCGAACTGTTTCTGGCCCATCCCGTACTTTCTCTGGCTCGTCCTGTCCTGTATCTGGCCCGTCACGTACCCTCTCTGGTCCGTCCCGTCCTGTCTATTTCCCGTCCCATAATGTATAGCTCGCCCCGTCCTATTTCTGGCCCGTCCCATCCTATCTCTGCGTCGTCCCGTCATATATCTGGCCCGTCCCGTCTCGTATCTGGCCCGTTCCGCATCTGGCCTGTCCTGTCGCGTATCTGGACTGTCCCTTCCTGTATCTGGCCAGTCCCTTCCCATGTCGTCCTGTCTCTGGCCTGTCCCGTCCTGTCTCTGGCCGGTCCGTCGCTATCTCTGGCCTGTCCAATCCAGTCTCTTGCCCGTCCCTTCTCTGGCCCGTCCCGTCCAGTCTTTGGCCCGTCCCGTCCCGTCTCTGGCCCATCCCTTCCTGTGTTTGGCCCAGTTCTGGCCCGTCTCGTCCCGTATTTGGTCCGCCCTGCATCTGGCCCATCCTGTCCAGTATCTGGCCCGTTCCATATCTGGCCAGTCCCGTATCTGGCACGTCCTGTCCCTGCCCGGCCTGTCCCGTATCTAGCCCGTCCTGTATCTGGCCTGTCCCGTATCTGGCCCATCCCGCATCTGACCCGTCCCGTATCTGGCCCGTCCCGTCCCGTATCTGGTCCGTACCGTCCTAAATCTGGCCTGTCCTGTCATGTATCTGGGCTGTCCCATATCTGGCCCATACCATCCCATATCTGGCTCGTCACGTTTCTAGCCCTTCCCGTCATGTATCTGACCCGTCCCATCCTGTCTCTGGCCCGAACCGTCCTGTCTATGGCCTGTCCCTTAATGTCTCTAGCACATTCCGTCCTGTTTCTGGCCCATCCCATCCTGTATCTGGTCGGTCGGTCCCGTCCTGTATCTGGCCCGGCCCGTCCTGAATCTGGCCCGTCCCGTATCAGACCCATCCCGTCCTGTATCTGGCCCATCTCATTAAAGGTAGTATTATCAAATCCTCCACAAATTTACACCTCCAGGAAATTTAACCTGGGGTGTGTTTTAAATTAAGGTGAGTTTAATAGTTAGAAAAATATGATACTTTCCATAAATTATTAGCAAAATGTTTAAATGACACCTATCAAAAAACAGCCTCCTCCATATCCCCTCAAGCTGTCCTATCCATCACCAAGATAGGTGCATTTTCTGCCATTTAGGTAGAAGTAATCTTCAAACAATTTGCTTCTAATTTAGATAAAGTACTAGGAAGGTATATCATGCAAACTCTACATGTGATGTTTGCCTATTAAACAATAGTTGTAATATTTATTTGCAAAACTTCCATTTTCTGTACACCTGACCTACACTACTTAATTGTAACATCCCTGGTGGCGTGCTGGCATGGCTTCCCATCTCACACCATGCAAGACCGCCGACTTACCCACCAATGCAGGCTGCGCACTATGTTCCTATGTGGGCTGTGTGCATGTGTCTTGGCTGCTTGTTGAGGGCGGCAGCGGCAGCACTTCCTGATTCTTAAAGGAACAGTGCACGCATTCCTTTTGTATCCCCAGTCCTGTATCTGACCAGTCCCGTGTCTGGCCTGTGAGGTCCTGTCTCTGGCCCGTCCCAGCCTGTCCCTGGCCCCATCCATCCTGTCTATGACCCGTTATGTAATGTCTAACCCGCCCCGTCCTGTATCTGGTCCGTCCAGTCGCATATCTGACCCGTTTAGTCCCGTATCTGACCATCCCGTCCCGTATCTGGCTTTCCCTTATCTAGCCCATCTCATCCCGTATCTGGCCCGCATCGTCCCTTCCCATCTGTGGCACGTCCTGTCCCGTATCTGACCATACCAGTCCCTATCTGGCCCGTCCCGTATGTGGCCAGGCCCTTTCAGTATCTGGCCCGTCCCGTATCTGGCCATCTCGTATCAGCCCCATCCCATCCTGTCCATGGCTCATCCCATATCTAGCCTCTCCTGTCCCATATCTGGCTCGTCCCGTATCTGGCCCATGTCGTCCTGTATCTGGCCCGTCCCATATTTGGCCCGTACCGTCCTGTATCTGGCCTGTCCCGTAGTGTATCTGGGCCATCCTGTCCTGTCTCTGGCCCGTCTTTTCCTGTATCTGGACCGTCTGGTCTCTGTTCCGTCCCATAATGTATAGCTTGTCCCGTCCTGTTTCTGGCCCGTCCCGTCCGGTCTCTGGCTCGTCCTGTCCTGTATCTGGCACGTCCCGTACCGTCTCTGGCCCGTCCCATCCTGTCTATTTCCCGTCCCATAATGTATAGCTCGTCCAGTCCTGTTTCTGGCCCGTCCCGTCCTATCTCCGGCTCGTCCCGTCTTGTATCTGGCCCGTCCCATCTCGTAAGTGGCCCGTCCCGCATCTGGCCTGTCTTGTCCCTTATCTGGCCAGTCCCTTCCTGTATCTGGCCAGTACCTTCCCATCTCATCCTGTCTCTGGCCCGTCCGATCCTGTCTCAGGCCTGGTCAGTCCTGTCTCTGGCCCGACCGATGCTATCTCTGGCCTGTCCAATCGTGTCTCTTGCCCGTCCCATCTCCGGTCCGTCCCGTCCTGTCTTTGGCCCTTCCCGTCCTGTCTCTGGCCCGTCCCGTCCTCTCTCTTGCCCGTCCCGTCCTGTCTCTGGCTCGACCGATCCTGTCCTGCCTCAGGCCAGTCCCATCCCGCTCTGGCCAGTCCAGGCCCTGGACGGTCCTGTATCTGGACCGCCCCGTCCTGTATCTGGTCGCCCCGTCTCTAGCACGTCCCGTCTTGTCTCTGGCATGCCTCGCTCCGTCCTATCTTCGGCCAGTCTCATCCTGTATCTGGTCGCCCCGTCTCTGGCCCGTCCCGTCCTTTTTCAAGCACGGCCCGTCCGGTCCTATCTTTGGCCTGTCCTGTATCTGGCCCATTCCGTCACGTATCTGGCCTGTCACGTCCTGTATCTGGCCCATCCCACTAAAGGTAGTATTATCAAATCCTCCACAAATTTACAACTCCAGGAAATTTAACCTGGGGTGTGTTTTAAATTAAGGTGAGTTCAATAGTTAGAATAATATGATACTTTCCATAAATTATTAGCAAAATGTTTAAATGACACCTATCAAAAAACAGCCTCCTCCATATCCCCTCAAGCTGTCCTATCCATCACCAAGATAGGTGCATTTTCTGCCATTTAGGCAGAAGTAATCTTCAATTTGCCTCTAATTTAGATAAAGTACTAGGAAGGTATATCATGCAAACTTTACATGTGATGTTTGCCTATTAAATAATAGTTGTAATATTTATTTGCAAAACTTCCATTTTCTCTACACCTGACCTACACTACATAATTGTAACATCACTGGCGGCAAGCTGGCATGGCTTCCAATCTCACACCATGCAAGACCGTCGACTTACCCACCAATGCAGGCTGAACACTATGTTCCTATGCTGGCTGTGTACATGTGTCTTGGCTGCTTGTTGAGGGCGGCAGCGGCAGCACTTCCTGATTCTTAAAGGAACAGTGCACGCATTCCTAATGTGTCCCCAGTCCTGTATCTGACCCATCCCGTCTCTGGCCCGTCCCGTCTCTGGCCCGTCCCGTCCTGTCTCTGGCCTGTCCCAGCCTGTCTCTGGCCCGACCGGTGCTATCTCTGGCCTGTCCAATCCTGTCTCTTGCCCGTCCCATCTCTGGTCCGTCCCGTCCTGTCTTTGGCCCTTCCCGTCCTATCTCTGGCCCGTCCCGTCCTCTCTTTGGCCCGTCCCGTCCTCTCTCTTGCCCGTCCCGTCCTGTCTCTGGCCAGACAGGTCCTGTCCTGCCTCAGGCCAGTCCCATCCTGCTCTGGCCAGTCCCGTCCCTGGACCGTCCTGTATCTGGACCGCCCCGTCCTGTATCTGGTCGCCCCGTCTCTAGCAGGTCCCGTCCTGTCTCTGGCACGCCTCGGTCCGTCCTATCTTCGGCCAGTCTCATTCTGTCATTGGCCCATCCCGTCCCGTCTGTCTCTGGCCCGTCCCGTATCTGGCCCATCCAGTATCTGGCCTGTCCCGTCCTGTATCTGGCCCGTCCCGTCATGTATCTGGGCTGTCCCATAGCTGGCCCATACCATTCCATATCTGGCTCGTCACGTTTCTGGCCCATCCCGTCATGTATCTGGCCCGTCCCATCCTGTCTATGGCCCGATTTGGCCTGTCTATGGCCTGTCCCGTAATGTCTCTAGCACATTCCGTCCTGTCTCTGGCCCATCCCGTCCTGTATCTGGTCGGTCCCGTCCTGTATCTGGCCCGTCCCATCCTGAATCTGGCCCGTCCTGTCTATGGCCCGTCCGATAATGTATAGCTTGTCCCGTCCTGTTTCTGGCCAGTCCCGTACTATCTCTGGCTCGTCTTGTCCTGTATCTGGCCCGTCCCGTCCATTTCCCGTCCCATAATGTATAGCTCGTCCCGTCCTGTTTCTAGCCCGTCCCATCCTATCTCTGCCTTGTCCCGTCCTATATCTGGCGCGTCCCGTCTCGTATCTGGCCCGTCCCGCATCTGGCCTGTCCTGTCCCGTATCTGGCCTGTCCCTTCCTGTATCTGGCCAGTCCCTTCCCATCTCGTCCTGTCGCTGGCCTGTTCCGTCCTGTCTCTGACCCGTCCGGTGCTATCTCTGGCCTGTCCAATCCTTTCTCTTGCCGGTCCCGTCTCTGGCCCATCCCTTCCTGTCTCTGGCCCAGGTCTGGCCCGTCTCATCCCGTATCTGGCCCATCCCGTCCAGTATCTGACCCGTTCCATATCTGGCCAGTCTCGTATCTGGCACGTCCTGTCCCTGGCCCGGCCTGTCCCGTATCTGGCCCGTCCTGTATCTGGCCTGTCCAGTATCTGGCCCGTCCCGCATCTGACCCGTCCCGTATCTGGCCCGTCCCATCCCGTATCTGGTCCGTACCGTCCTGTATCTGGCCCATCCCGTCATGTATCTGGGCTGTCGCATATCTGGCCAATACCGTCCCATATCTGGCTCGTCATGTTTCTGGCCCATCCCGTCATGTATCTGGCCCATCCCATCCTGTCTCTGGCCCGACCCGTCCTGTCTATGGCCCATCCCGTAATGTCTCTAGCACATTCCGTCTTGTCTCTGGCCCATCCCGTCCTGCATCGGTTCGGTCCAGTCCTGTATCTGGCCCCTCCCGTCCTGAATCTAGCCCATCCCGTATCTGGCTTGTCCCTTCCTGTATCTGGCATGTCCTATCCTGTCCTGTCTCTGGCCCATTCCGTCTTGAATCTGGCCCGTGCCGTATCTGGCCCGTCCCTTCCTGTATCTGGCCCGTCCCGTCCTTTCTCTGGCCTGACCGGTCCTGTCCTGACTCTGGCCAGTCCAGTGCTGCTCTGGTCCGTCCCTTCCCTGGCCCGTCCTGTATCTGGACCGTCCCATTCTGTATCTAGTCGCCCCGTCCCGTATCTGGTCTGTCCAGTCCCATATCTGACCCGTTTAGTGCCGTATCTGACCATCCCGTCCCGTATCTGGCTTTCCCTTATCTGGCCCATCTCATCCCGTATCTGGCCTGCCTTGCCCCTTCCCAACTCTGGCACGTCCTGTCCCGTGTCTGACCCAACCAGTCCCTATCTGGCCCGTCCCGTATGTGGCCAGGCCCATTCAGTATCTGGCCTGTCCCGTATCTGGCCATCTCGTATCTGGCCCATCCCATCCTGTCCATGGCTCATCCCATATCCAGCCTGTCCTGTCCCATATCTGGCCCGTCCTGTATCTTGCCCATGTTGTCCTGTATCTGGCCCGTCCTATATTTGGCCTGTGCCGTCCTGTATCGGGACTGTCCCGTACTGTATCAGGACCGTCCCGTCCGGTCTCTGGCCCATCCCATAATGTATAGCTTGTCTCGTCCTGTTTCTGGCCCGTCCCTTCCTGTATCTGGCCCGTCCTCTCTTTGACCCGTCCCGTCCTCTATCTTGCCCGCCCCCTCCTGTCTCTGGCCCGACCGGTCTTGTCCTGTCTCTGACCAGTCTCGTCCTGCTCTGGCCCGTCCCGTCCCTGGACTGTCCTGTATCTGGACCGTCCCGTCCTGTATCTGTCGCCCCGTCTCTAGCCCGTCCCGTCCTGTCTCTGGTACGCCTCAGTCCATAATATCTCCGGCCAGTCTCATCCTGTCTTTCGCCTGTCCCGTCCTGTCTCTGGCCCGTCTCGTCATGTCTCTGGCGTGTGCCGTCCGGTCCTGTCTCTGGCCCGTCCTGTATCTGGCCCATTTTGTATCTGGCTCGTCCTGTCCTGTAATTGGCACGTCCCGTACCGTCTCTGGCCCGTCCCATCCTGTCTATTTCCCGTCCCATAATGTATAGCTCGTCCAGTCCTGTTTCTGGCCCGTCCCGTCCTATCTCCGGCTCGTCCCGTCCTATCTCCGGCTCGTCCCGTCTTGTATCTGGCCCGTCCCATCTCGTATCTGGCCCGTCCCGCATCTGGCCTGTCTTGTCCCTTATCTGGCCAGTCCCTTCCTGTATCTGGCCAGTACCTTCCCATCTCATCCTGTCTCTGGCCCGTCCGATCCTGTCTCAGGCCTGGTCAGTCCTGTATCTGGCCCGACCGATGCTATCTCTGGCCTGTCCAATCGTGTCTCTTGCCCGTCCCATCTCCGGTCCGTCCCGTCCTGTCTTTGGCCCTTCCCGTCCTGTCTCTGGCCCGTCCCGTCCTCTCTCTTGCCCGTCCCGTCCTGTCTCTGGCTCGACCGATCCTGTCCTGCCTCAGGCCAGTCCCATCCCGCTCTGGCCAGTCCAGGCCCTGGACGGTCCTGTATCTGGACCGCCCCGTCCTGTATCTGGTCGCCCCGTCTCTAGCACGTCCCGTCTTGTCTCTGGCATGCCTCGCTCCGTCCTATCTTCGGCCAGTCTCATCCTGTATCTGGTCGCCCCGTCTCTGGCCCGTCCCGTCCTTTTTCAAGCACGGCCCGTCCGGTCCTATCTTTGGCCTGTCCTGTATCTGGCCCATTCCGTCACGTATCTGGCCTGTCACGTCCTGTATCTGGCCCATCCCACTAAAGGTAGTATTATCAAATCCTCCACAAATTTACAACTCCAGGAAATTTAACCTGGGGTGTGTTTTAAATTAAGGTGAGTTCAATAGTTAGAATAATATGATACTTTCCATAAATTATTAGCAAAATGTTTAAATGACACCTATCAAAAAACAGCCTCCTCCATATCCCCTCAAGCTGTCCTATCCATCACCAAGATAGGTGCATTTTCTGCCATTTAGGCAGAAGTAATCTTCAATTTGCCTCTAATTTAGATAAAGTACTAGGAAGGTATATCATGCAAACTTTACATGTGATGTTTGCCTATTAAATAATAGTTGTAATATTTATTTGCAAAACTTCCATTTTCTCTACACCTGACCTACACTACATAATTGTAACATCACTGGCGGCAAGCTGGCATGGCTTCCAATCTCACACCATGCAAGACCGTCGACTTACCCACCAATGCAGGCTGAACACTATGTTCCTATGCTGGCTGTGTACATGTGTCTTGGCTGCTTGTTGAGGGCGGCAGCGGCAGCACTTCCTGATTCTTAAAGGAACAGTGCACGCATTCCTAATGTGTCCCCAGTCCTGTATCTGACCCATCCCGTCTCTGGCCCGTCCCGTCTCTGGCCCGTCCCGTCCTGTCTCTGGCCTGTCCCAGCCTGTCTCTGGCCCGACCGGTGCTATCTCTGGCCTGTCCAATCCTGTCTCTTGCCCGTCCCATCTCTGGTCCGTCCCGTCCTGTCTTTGGCCCTTCCCGTCCTATCTCTGGCCCGTCCCGTCCTCTCTTTGGCCCGTCCCGTCCTCTCTCTTGCCCGTCCCGTCCTGTCTCTGGCCAGACAGGTCCTGTCCTGCCTCAGGCCAGTCCCATCCTGCTCTGGCCAGTCCCGTCCCTGGACCGTCCTGTATCTGGACCGCCCCGTCCTGTATCTGGTCGCCCCGTCTCTAGCAGGTCCCGTCCTGTCTCTGGCACGCCTCGGTCCGTCCTATCTTCGGCCAGTCTCATTCTGTCATTGGCCCATCCCGTCCCGTCTGTCTCTGGCCCGTCCCGTATCTGGCCCATCCAGTATCTGGCCTGTCCCGTCCTGTATCTGGCCCGTCCCGTCATGTATCTGGGCTGTCCCATAGCTGGCCCATACCATTCCATATCTGGCTCGTCACGTTTCTGGCCCATCCCGTCATGTATCTGGCCCGTCCCATCCTGTCTATGGCCCGATTTGGCCTGTCTATGGCCTGTCCCGTAATGTCTCTAGCACATTCCGTCCTGTCTCTGGCCCATCCCGTCCTGTATCTGGTCGGTCCCGTCCTGTATCTGGCCCGTCCCATCCTGAATCTGGCCCGTCCTGTCTATGGCCCGTCCGATAATGTATAGCTTGTCCCGTCCTGTTTCTGGCCAGTCCCGTACTATCTCTGGCTCGTCTTGTCCTGTATCTGGCCCGTCCCGTCCATTTCCCGTCCCATAATGTATAGCTCGTCCCGTCCTGTTTCTAGCCCGTCCCATCCTATCTCTGCCTTGTCCCGTCCTATATCTGGCGCGTCCCGTCTCGTATCTGGCCCGTCCCGCATCTGGCCTGTCCTGTCCCGTATCTGGCCTGTCCCTTCCTGTATCTGGCCAGTCCCTTCCCATCTCGTCCTGTCGCTGGCCTGTTCCGTCCTGTCTCTGACCCGTCCGGTGCTATCTCTGGCCTGTCCAATCCTTTCTCTTGCCGGTCCCGTCTCTGGCCCATCCCTTCCTGTCTCTGGCCCAGGTCTGGCCCGTCTCATCCCGTATCTGGCCCATCCCGTCCAGTATCTGACCCGTTCCATATCTGGCCAGTCTCGTATCTGGCACGTCCTGTCCCTGGCCCGGCCTGTCCCGTATCTGGCCCGTCCTGTATCTGGCCTGTCCAGTATCTGGCCCGTCCCGCATCTGACCCGTCCCGTATCTGGCCCGTCCCATCCCGTATCTGGTCCGTACCGTCCTGTATCTGGCCCATCCCGTCATGTATCTGGGCTGTCGCATATCTGGCCAATACCGTCCCATATCTGGCTCGTCATGTTTCTGGCCCATCCCGTCATGTATCTGGCCCATCCCATCCTGTCTCTGGCCCGACCCGTCCTGTCTATGGCCCATCCCGTAATGTCTCTAGCACATTCCGTCTTGTCTCTGGCCCATCCCGTCCTGCATCGGTTCGGTCCAGTCCTGTATCTGGCCCCTCCCGTCCTGAATCTAGCCCATCCCGTATCTGGCTTGTCCCTTCCTGTATCTGGCATGTCCTATCCTGTCCTGTCTCTGGCCCATTCCGTCTTGAATCTGGCCCGTGCCGTATCTGGCCCGTCCCTTCCTGTATCTGGCCCGTCCCGTCCTTTCTCTGGCCTGACCGGTCCTGTCCTGACTCTGGCCAGTCCAGTGCTGCTCTGGTCCGTCCCTTCCCTGGCCCGTCCTGTATCTGGACCGTCCCATTCTGTATCTAGTCGCCCCGTCCCGTATCTGGTCTGTCCAGTCCCATATCTGACCCGTTTAGTGCCGTATCTGACCATCCCGTCCCGTATCTGGCTTTCCCTTATCTGGCCCATCTCATCCCGTATCTGGCCTGCCTTGCCCCTTCCCAACTCTGGCACGTCCTGTCCCGTGTCTGACCCAACCAGTCCCTATCTGGCCCGTCCCGTATGTGGCCAGGCCCATTCAGTATCTGGCCTGTCCCGTATCTGGCCATCTCGTATCTGGCCCATCCCATCCTGTCCATGGCTCATCCCATATCCAGGCTGTCCTGTCCCATATCTGGCCCGTCCTGTATCTTGCCCATGTTGTCCTGTATCTGGCCCGTCCTATATTTGGCCTGTGCCGTCCTGTATCGGGACTGTCCCGTACTGTATCAGGACCGTCCCGTCCGGTCTCTGGCCCATCCCATAATGTATAGCTTGTCTCGTCCTGTTTCTGGCCCGTCCCTTCCTGTATCTGGCCCGTCCTCTCTTTGACCCGTCCCGTCCTCTATCTTGCCCGCCCCCTCCTGTCTCTGGCCCGACCGGTCTTGTCCTGTCTCTGGCCCGTCCCGTCCCTGGACTGTCCTGTATCTGGACCGTCCCGTCCTGTATCTGTCGCCCCGTCTCTAGCCCGTCCCGTCCTGTCTCTGGTACGCCTCAGTCCATAATATCTCCGGCCAGTCTCATCCTGTCTTTCGCCTGTCCCGTCCTGTCTCTGGCCCGTCTCGTCATGTCTCTGGCGTGTGCCGTCCGGTCCTGTCTCTGGCCCGTCCTGTATCTGGCCCATTTTGTATCTGGCTCGTCCTGTCCTGTATCTGGCACGTCCCGTACCGTCTCTGGCCCGTCCCATCCTGTCTATTTCCCGTCCCATAATGTATAGCTCGTCCAGTCCTGTTTCTGGCCCGTCCCGTCCTATCTCCGGCTCGTCCCGTCCTATCTCCGGCTCGTCCCGTCTTGTATCTGGCCCGTCCCATCTCGTATCTGGCCCGTCCCGCATCTGGCCTGTCTTGTCCCTTATCTGGCCAGTCCCTTCCTGTATCTGGCCAGTACCTTCCCATCTCATCCTGTCTCTGGCCCGTCCGATCCTGTCTCAGGCCTGGCCAGTCCTGTCTCTGGCCCGACCGATGCTATCTCTGGCCTGTCCAATCCTGTCTCTTGCCCGTCCCATCTCTGGTCCGTCCCGTCCTGTCTTTGGCCCTTCCCGTCCTGTCTCTGGCCCGTCCCGTCCTCTCTCTTGCCCGTCCCGTCCTGTCTCTGGCTCGACCGATCCTGTCTCTGGCCCGACCGGTCCTGTCCTGCCTCAGGCCAGTCCCATCCTGCTCTGACCAGTCCCGTCCCTGGACCGTCCTGTATCTGGACCGCCCCGTCCTGTATCTGGTCGCCCCGTCTCTAGCAGGTCCCGTCCTATCTCTAGCACGCCTCGGTCCGTCCTATCTTCGGCCAGTCTCATCCTGTCTTTGGCCCGTCCCGTCCCGTCTGTCTCTGGCAAGTCCGGTCCTGTCTCTGGCCCGTCCCGTATCTTGCCCATCCAGTATCTGGCCTGTCCCGTCCTGTATCTGGCCCATCCCGTCATGTATCTGGGCTGTCCCATAGCTGGCCCATACCATTCCATATCCGGCTCGTCACATTTCTGGCCCATCCCGTCATGTATCTGGCCCGTCCCATCCTGTCTATGGCCCGATTTGTCCTGTCTATGGCCTGTCCCGTAATGTCTCTAGCACATTCCGTCCTGTCTCTGGCCCATCCCGTCCTGTATCTGGTTGGTCCCGTCCTGTATCTGGCCCGTCCCATCCTGAATCTGGCCCGTCCTGTCTATGGCCCGTCCGATAATGTATAGCTTGTCCCGTCCTGTTTCTGGCCAGTCCCGTGCTATCTCTGGCTCGTCTTGTCCTGTATCTGGCCCGTCCCATCCATTTCCCGTCCCATAATGTATAGCTCGTCCCATCCTGTTTCTGGCCCGTCCCATCCTATCTCTGCCTTGTCCCGTCCTATATCTGGCGCGTCCCGTCTCGTATCTGGCCCGTCCCGCATCTGGCCTGTCCTGTCCCGTATCTGGCCTGTCCCTTCCTGTATCTGGCCAGTCCCTTCCCATCTCGTCCTGTCGCTGGCCTGTTCCGTCCTGTCTCTGGCCCGTCCGGTGCTATCTCTGGCCTGTCCAATCCTGTCTCTTGCCGATCCCGTCTCTGGCCCATCCCTTCCTGTCTCTGGCCCAGGTCTGGCCCGTCTCATCCCGTATCTGGCCCATCCCGTCCAGTATCTGACCTGTTCCATATCTGGCCAGTCTCGTATCTGGCACGTCCTGTCCCTGGCCCGGACTGTCCCGTATCTGGCCCGTCCTGTATCTGGCCTGTCCAGTATCTGGCCCGTCCCGCATCTGACCAGTCCCGTATCTGGCCCGTCCCATCCCGTATCGGGTCCGTACCGTCCTGTATCTGGCCCATCCCGTCATGTATCTGGGCTGTCGCATATCTGGCCAATACCGTCCCATATCTGGCTCGTCACGTTTCTGGCCCATCCCGTCATGTATCTGGCCCATCCCATCCTGTCTTTGGCCCGACCCGTCCTGTCTATGGCCCATCCCGTAATGTCTCTAGCACATTCAGTCTTGTTTCTGGCCCATCCCGTCCTGCATCGGTTCGGTCCAGTCCTGTATCTGGCCCGTCCCGTCCTGAATCTAGCCCATCCCGTATCTGGCTCATCCCTTCCTGTATCTGGCCCGTCCTATCCTGTCCTGTCTCTGGCCCATTAAGTCTTGAATCTGGCCCGTGCCGTATCTGGACCGTCCCTTCCTGTATCTGGCCCGTCCCGTCCTTTCTCTGGCCTGACCGGTCCTGTCCTGACTCTGGCCAGTGCAGTGCTGCTCTGGTCCGTCCCTTCCCTGGCCCGTCCTGTATCTGGACTATCCCATTCTGTATCTAGTCACCCCGTCCCGTATCTGGTCTGTCCAGTTCCATATCTGACCCGTTTAGTGCCGTATCTGACCATCCCGTCCCGTATCTGGCTTTCCCTTATCTGGCCCATCTCATCCCGTATCTGGCCTGCCTTGCCCCTTCCCAACTCTGGCACGTCCTGTCCCGTGTCTGACCCAACCAGTCCCTATCTGGCCCGTCCCGTATGTGGCCAGGCCCATTCAGTATCTGGCCTGTCCCGTATCTGGCCATCTCGTATCTGGCCCATCCCATCCTGTCCATGGCTCATCCCATATCCAGCCTGTCCTGTCCCATATCTGGCCCGTCTTGTATCTTGCCCATGTTGTCCTGTATCTGGCCCGTCCTATATTTGGCCCGTACCGTCCTGTATCGGGTCTGTCCCGTACTGTATCTGGACCGTCCCGTCCGGTCTCTGGCCCATCCCATAATGTATAGCTTGTGCCGTCCTGTTTCTGGCCCGTCCCTTCCTGTATCTGGCCCGTCCCGTCCTCTCTTTGACCCGTCCCATCCTCTATCTTGCCCGTCCCCTCCTGTCTCTGGCCCGACCGGTCCTGTCCTGTCTCTGACCAGTCTCGTCCTGCTCTGGCCCGTCCCATCCCTGGACTGTCCTGTATCTGGACCGTCCCGTCCTGTATCTGTCGCCCTGTCTCTAGCCCGTCCCGTCCTGTCTCTGGTACGCCTCAGTCCATAATATCTCCGGCCAGTCTCATCCTGTCTTTCGCCTGTCCCGTCCTGTCTCTGGCCCGTCTCGTCATGTCTCTGGCGTGTGCCGTCCGGTCCTGTCTCTGGCCCGTCCTGTATCTGGCCAATTCCGTATCTTGTCTGTCCCGTCCTGTATCTGGCCCACCCCATTAAAGGTAGTATTATCAAATCCTCCACAAATTTACACATAAAGGAACTTTAGCCTGGGGTGTGTTTTAAATTAAGGTGAGTTCAATAGTTAGAAAAATATGATACTTTCCATAAATTATTAGCAAAATGTTTAAATGACACCTATCAAAAAACAGCCTCCTCCATATCCCCTCAAGCTGTCCTATCCATCACCAAGATAGGTGCATTTTCTGCCATTTAGGTAGAAGTAATCTTCAAACAATTTGCTTCTAATTTAGATAAAGTACTAGGAAGGTATATCATGCAAACTCTACATGTGATGTTTGCCTATTAAACAATAGTTGTAATATTTATTTGCAAAACTTCCATTTTCTGTACACCTGACCTACACTACTTAATTGTAACATCCGTGGTGGCGTGCTGGCATGGCTTCCCATCTCACACCATGCAAGACCGCCGACTTACCCACCAATGCAGGTTGCGCACTATGTTCCTATGTGGGCTGTGTGCATGTGTCTTGGCTGCTTTTTGAGGGCGGCAGCGGCAGCACTTCCTGATTCTTAAAGGAACAGTGCACGCATTCCTTTTGTATCCCCAGTCCTGTATCTGACCCGTCCCGTGTCTGGCCTGTCTGGTCCTGTCTCTGGCCCGTCCCAGCCTGTCCCTGGCCCCATCCATCCTGTCTATGACCCGTTCTGTAATGTCTAACCCGCCACGTCCCGTATCTGGTCTGTCCAGTCGCATATCTGACCCGTTTAGTCCCGTATCTGACCATCCCGTCCCGTATCTGGCTTTCCCTTATCTAGCCCATCTCATCCCGTATCTGGCCCGCATCGTCCCTTCCCATCTGTGGCACGTCCTGTCCCGTATCTGACCATACCAGTCCCTATCTGGACCGTCCCGTATGTGGCCAGGCCCATTCAGTATCTGGCCCGTCCCGTATCTGGCCATCTCGTAAGAGCCCCATCCCATCCTGTCCATGGCTCATCCCATATCTAGCCTCTCCTGTCCCATATCTGGCTCATCCCGTATCTGGCCCATGTCGTCCTGTATCTGGCCCGTCCCATATTTGGCCCGTACCGTCCTGTATCTGGCCTGTCCCGTAGTGTATCTGGGCCATCCTGTCCTGTCTCTGGCCCGTCTTTTCCAGTATCTGGACCGTCTGGTCTCTGTCCCGTCCCATAATGTATAGCTTGTCCCGTCCTGTTTCTGGCCCGTCCCGTCCGGTCTCTGGCTCGTACTGTCCTGTATCTGGCACGTCCCGTACCGTCTCTGGCCCGTCCCATCCTGTCTATTTCCCGTCCCATAATGTATAGCTCGTCCAGTCCTGTTTCTGGCCCGTCCCGTCCTATCTCCGGCTCGTCCCGTCTTGTATCTGGCCCGTCCCATCTCGTATCTTGCCCGTCCCTCATGTGGCCTGTCTTGTCCCTTATCTGGCCAGTCCCTTCCTGTATCTGGCCAGTACCTTCCCATCTCATCCTGTCTCTGGCCCGTCCGATCCTGTCTCAGGCCTGGTCAGTCCTGTCTCTGGCCCGACCGATGCTATCTCTGGCCTGTCCAATCCTGTCTCTTGCCCGTCCCATCTCTGGTCCATCCCGTCCTGTCTCTGGCCCGTCCCGTCCTCTCTCTTGCCCGTCCCGTCCTGTCTCTGGCTCGACCGATCCTGTCCTGCCTCAGGCCAGTCCCATCCTGCTCTGGCCAGTCCCGTCCCTGGACGGTCCTGTATCTGGACCGCCCCGTCCTGTATCTGGTCGCCCCGTCTCTAGCACGTCCCGTCCTGTCTCTGGCATGCCTCGCTCCGTCCAATCTTCGGCCAGTCTCATCCTGTATCTGGTCGCCCCGTCTCTGGCCCGTCCCGTCCTTTTTCAGGCACGGCCCGTCCGGTCCTATCTTTGGCCTGTCCTGTATCTGGCCCATTCCGTCACGTATCTGGCCTGTCTCGTCCTGTATCTGGCCCATCCCACTAAAGGTAGTATTATCAAATCCTCCACAAATTTACAACTCCAGGAAATTTAACCTGGGGTGTGTTTTAAATTAAGGTGAGTTCAATAGTTAGAATAATATGATACTTTCCATAAATTATTAGCAAAATGTTTAAATGACACCTATCAAAAAACAGCCTCCTCCATATCCCCTCAAGCTGTCCTATCCATCACCAAGATAGGTGCATTTTCTGCCATTTAGGCAGAAGTAATCTTCAATTTGCTTCTAATTTAGATAAAGTACCAGGAAGGTATATCATGTAAACTCTACATGTGACGTTTGCCTATTAAATAATAGTTGTAATGTTTATTTGCAAAACTTCCATTTTCTCTACACCTGACCTACACTACTTAATTGTAACATCACTGGCGGCGTGCTGGCATGGCTTCCAATCTCACACCATGCAAGACCGTCGACTTACCCACCAATGCAGGCTGAACACTATGTTCCTATGCTGGCTGTGTACATGTGTCTTGGCTGCTTGTTGAGGGCGGCAGCGGCAGCACTTCCTGATTCTTAAAGGAACAGTGCACCCATTCCTAATGTGTCCCCAGTCCTGTATCTGACCCATCCCGTCTCTGGCCCGTCCCGTCTCTGGCCCGTCCCGTCCTGTCTCTGGCCTGTCCCAGCCTGTCTCTGGCCCGACCGGTGCTATCTCTGGCCTGTCCAATCCTGTCTCTTGCCCGTCCCATCTCTGGTCCGTCCCGTCCTGTCTTTGGCCCTTCCCGTCCTGTCTCTGGCCCGTCCCGTCCTCTCTTTGGCCCGTCCCGTCCTCTCTCTTGCCTGTCCCGTCCTGTCTCTAGCCCGACCGGTCCTGTCCTGCCTCAGGCCAGTCCCATCCTGCTCTGGCCAGTCCCGTCCCTAGACCGTCCTGTATCTGGACCGCCCCATCCTGTATCTGGTCGCCCCGTCTCTAGCAGGTCCCGTCCTGTCTCTGGCACGCCTCGGTCCGTCCTATCTTCGGCCAGTCTCATCCTGTCTTTGGCCCGTCCCGTCCCGTCTGTCTCTGGCAAGTCCGGTCCTGTCTCTGGCCCGTCCCGTATCTGGCCCATCCAGTATCTGGCCTGTCCCGTCCTGTATCTGGCCCGTCCCGTCATGTATCTGGGCTGTCCCATAGCTGGCCCATACCATCCCATATCTGGCTCGTCACGTTTCTGGCCCATCCCGTCATGTATCTGGCCCATCCCATCCTGTCTTTGGCCCGATCCGTCCTGTCTATGGCCTGTCCCGTAATGTCTCTAGCACATTCCGTCCTGTCTCTGGCCCATCCCATCCTGTATCTGGTCGGTCCCGTCCTGTATCTGGCCCGTCCCATCCTGAATCTGGCCCGTCCTGTCTATGGCCCGTCCGATAATGGATAGCTTGTCCCGTCCTGTTTCTGAGCAGTCCCGTACTATCTCTGGCTCGTCTTGTCCTGTATCTGGCCCGTCCCGTCCATTTCCCGTCCCATAATGTATAGCTCTTCCCGTCCTGTTTCTGGCCCGTCCCATCCTATCTCTGCCTCGTCCCGTCCTATATCTGGCGCGTCCCGTCTCGTATCTGGCCCGTCCCGCATCTGGCCTGTCCTGTCCCGTATCTGGCCTGTCCCTTCCTGTATCTGGCAAGTCCCTTCCCATCTCGTCCTGTCGCTGGCCTGTCCCGTCCTGTCTCTGGCCCGTCCGGTACTATCTCTGGCCTGTCCAATCCTGTCTCTTGCCCGTCCCGTCTCTGGCCCGTCCCGTCCAGTCTTTGGCCCATCCCGTCCTGTCTCTGGCCCATCCCTTCCTGTCTCTGGCCAGTCTCGTCCCGTATCTGGCTCGCCCGGTATCTGGCCCATCCCGTCTAGTATCTGGCACGTTCCATATCTGTCCTGTCCCGTATCTGGCCCATCCCGCATCTGACCCGTCCAGTATCTGGCCCATCCCATCCCGTATCTGGCCCGTCCCGTCATGTATCTGGGCTGTCCCATATCTGGCCCATACCGTCCCATATCTGACTCGTCACGTTTCTGGCCCATCCCGTCATGTATCTTGCCCGTCCCATCCTGTCTCTGGCCCGACCCGTCCTGTTTATGGCCTGTCCCGTAATGTCTCGAGCACATTACGTCCTGTCTTTGGCCCATCCCGTCCTGTATCTGGTCGGTCCCGTCCTGTATCTGGACCGTCCCGTCGTGAATCTGTCCCGTCCCGTATCTGGCCCATCCCTTCCTGTATCTGGCCCGTCCCATCACGTCCTATCTCTGGCCCATCCCGTGTTGAATCTGGCCCGTCCCGTCTCTGGCGCGTCCCATCCTATCTCTGGCCTGACCGGTCCTGTCCTGCCTCTGGCCAGTCCCGTCCTGCTCTGGTCCGTCCCGTCCCTGGCCCGTCCTGTATCTGAACCGTCCCGTCCTGTATCTGGTCGCCCCTTCTCTGGCCCGTCCCGTCCTTTCTCAGACACGTCCCGTTCGGTCCTGTCTCTGACCTATCCTGTATCTGGCCCATCCCGTCACATATCTGGCCTGTCCAGTCCTGTATCTGGCCCATCCCATTAAAGGTAGTATTATCAAAACCTCCACAAATTTACACCTCCAGGAAATTTAACCTGGGGTGTGTCTTAAATTAAGGTGAGTTTAATAGTTAGAAAAATATGATACTTTCCATAAATTATTAGCAAAATGTTTAAATGACACCTATCAAAAAACAGCCTCCTCCATATCCCCTCAAGCTGTCCTATCCATCACCAAGATAGGTGCATTTTCTGCCATTTAGGTAGAAGTAATCTTCAAATAATTTGCTCCTAATTAGATAAATTACCAGGAAGGTATATCATGCAAACTCTACATGTGATGTTTGCCTATTAAATAATAGTTGTAATATTTTTTTGCAAGACTTCCATTTTCTCTACACCTGACCTATACTACTTAATTGTAACATCCTTGGCGGCGTGCTGGCATCGCTTCCCATCTCACACCATACAAGACCACCGACTTACCCACCAATGCAGGCTACGCACTATGTTCCTATGCTGGCTGTGTGCATGTGTCTTGGCTGCTTGTTGAGGGCGGCAGCGACAGTACTTCCTGATTCTTAAAGGAAAAGTGCATGCATTCCAAATGTGTCCCTAGTCCTGTATATGACCCGTCCCGTCTCTGGCCCGTCCTGTCCAGTCTCTGGCCCATCCCTGGCCCCTCCCATCCTGTCTATGGCCTGTCCTGTAATGTCTAACCCGCCCTGTCCCGTATCTGGTCCGTCCAGTCCCATATCTGACCCGTTTAGTCCCGTGTCTGACCATCCCGTCCCGTATCTGGCTATCTCATGCCGTATCTAGCCCGCCTCATCCCTTCCCGTCTCTGGAAAGTCCTGTCCCGTATCTGACCCAACCAGTCCCTATCTGGCCGGTCCCAAATGTGGCAAGGCCCATTCAGTATCTGGCCCATCCCGTATCTGTCCATCTCGTATCTGGCCCACCCCATCCTGTCCATGGCTCATCGCATATCTAGCCTGTCCAGTCCCATATCTGGCCCGTCCCGTATCTGGCCCATGTCGTCCTGTATCTGGCCCGTCCCATATTTGGCCCGTACCGTCCTGTATCTGGCCTGTCCCGTACTGTATCTGGGGCATCCCGTCCTGTCTCTGGCCCCTCTTTTCCTGTATCTGGACCGTCCCATAATGTATAGCTTGTCCCGTCCTGTTTCTGGCCCGACCCCGTCCTGTCTCTGGCTCGTCCTGTCCTGTATCTGGCACGACCCATACCGTCTCTGGCCCATTCCATCCTGTCTATTTCTCGTCCCATAATGTATAGCTCGTCCAGTCCTGTTTCTGGCCCGTCCCGTCCTATCTCTGGCTCGTCCCGTCCTGTATCTGGCCCATCCCATCTCGTATCTGGCCCGTCCCGCATGTGGCCTGTCCTGTCCCGTATCTGGCCTGTCCCTTCCTGTATCAGGCCAATCCCTTCCCATCTCGTCCTGTCTCTGGCCCATCCCGTCATGTCTCTGGCCAGGCCCGTTTGGTGCTGTCTCTGGACTGTCCAATCCTGTCTCTTGCCCGACCCATCTCTGGTCAGTCTCGTCCTGTCTTTGACCCGTCCTGTCCTGTCTCTGGCCCGTCCCGTCCTCTCTTTGGCCCTTCCTCTCTCTTGCCCGTCCTGTCCTGCCTCTGGCCAGTCCTGTCCTGCTCTGGCCCGTCCCATCCCTGGACCGTCCTGAATCCTGTATCTGGTCACCCCGTCTCTAGCACATCCCGTCCTGTCTCTGGCACGCCTCGGTCCGTCCTAACTCCGGCCAGTCTCATCCTGTCTTTGGCCCGTCCCGTCCTGTCTCTGGCCCGTCTCGTCCTGTCTCTGGCGTGTCCCGTCCAGTCCTGTCTCTGGCCCGTCTTGTATTTGGTCCGTCCCGTATCTGGCCTGTCCCGTCCGGTATCTGGCCCATCCCATTAAAGGTAGTATTATCAAATCCTCCACAAATTTAAACCTCCAGGAGATTTAACCTGGGGTGTGTTTTAAATTAAGGTGAGTTCAATAGTTAGAAAAATATGATACTTTCCATAAATTATTAGCAAAATGTTTAAATGACACCTATCAAAAAACAGCCTCCTCCATATCCCCTCAAGCTGTCCTATCCATCACCAAGATAGGTGCATTTTCTGCCATTTAGGTAGAAGTAATCTTCAAACAATTTGCTTCTAATTTAGATAAAGTACTAGGAAGGTATAGCATGCAAACTCTACATGTGATGTTTGCCTATTAAACAATAGTTGTAATATTTATTTGCAAAACTTCCACTTTCTCTACGCCTGACCTACACTACTTAATTGTAACATCCCTAGCGGCGTGCTGGCATGGCTTCCCATCTCACACCATGCAGACTGCGCACTATTTGGCCCATACCGTCCTGTATCTGGCCTGTCCCGTACTGTTTCTGGGCCATGCAGTCCTGTCTTTGGCCCGTCTTTTCCTGTATCTGTCCCCTTCAGTATTGTCTCTGGCCCGTCCCGTCCTTAATCTGGCCCGTCCTGTCTATGGCCGTCCCATAATGTATAGCTTGTCCCGTCCTGTTTCTGGCCGGTCCCGTACTGTCTCTGGCTTGTCTTGTCCTGTATCTGGCCCGTCGCGTACCCTCTCTGGCCCATCCCGTCCTGTCTATTTCCCGTCCCATAATGTATAGCTCGTCCCGTCCTGTTTCTGGCCCGTCCCATCCTATCTCTGCCTCGTCCCGTCCTATATCTGGCCCGTCCCGTCTCGTATCTGGCCCGTCCCGCATCTGGCCTGTCCTGTCCCGTATCTGGCCTGTCCCTTCCTTATCTGGCTACTCCCTTCCCATCTCGTCCTGTCTCTGGCCTGTCCCGTCCTGTCTCTGGCCCGTCCGGTGCTATCTCTGGCATGTCCAATCCTGTCTCTTGCCCGTCCCGTCTCTGGCCCGTCCCGTCCAGTCTTTGGCCCGTCCAGTCATGTCTCTTGCCCATCCCTTCCTGTCTCGGGCCCAGCTCTGGCCCGTCTCATCCCGTATCTGGCCCGCTCTGTATCTGGCCCATCCCGTTCACTATCTGGCCCGTTCCATATCTGGCCTGTCCCGTATCTCGCACGTCCTGTCCCTGGCCCGGCCTGTCCCGTATCTGGCCCGTCCTGGATCTGGCCTGTCCCGTATCTGGCCCATCCCGCATCTGACCCGTCACGTATCTGGCCCGTCCTGTCCCGTATCTGGTCCGTACCGTCCTAAATCTGGCCCGTCCCGTCATGTATCTGGGCTGTCCCATATCTGGCCCATACCGTCCCATATCTGTCTCGTCACGTTTCTGGCCCATCCCGTCATGTATCTGGCCCGTCCCATCCTGTCTCTAGCCCGACCCATTCTGTCTCTGGCCCGACCCGTCCTGTCTATGTCCTGTCCCTTAATGTCTCTAGCACATTCTGTCCCGTATCTGGCCCGTCTCTTCCAGTATCTGGCCCGTCCCATCCTGTCTCTGGCCTGACTGGTCCTGTCCTGCCTCTGGCCAGTCGCGTCCTGCTCTGGTCCATCCCGTCCCTGGCCCATCCTGTATCTAGACCGTCCCGTCCTGTATCTGGTTGCCCCGTCTCTGGCCAGTCCCGTCCTTTCTCAGGCACGTCCCGTCCGTCCTGTCTCTGGCCTGTCCTGCATCTGGCCCATCCCGTCACGTATCTGGCCTGTCCCGTCCTGGATCTGGCCCATCCCATTAAAGGTAGTATTATCAAATCCTCCACAAATTTACACGTCCAGGAAATTTAACCTGGGGTGTGTCTTAAATTAAGGTGAGTTCAATAGTTAGAAAAATATGATACTTTCCATAAATTATTAGCAAAATGTTTAAATGACACCTATCAAAAAACAGCCTCCTCCATATCCCCTCAAGCTGTCCTATCCATCACCAAGATAGGTGCATTTTCTGCCATTTAGGTAGAAGTAATCTTCAAACAATTTGCTTCTAAGTACTAGGAAGGTAAATCATGCAAACTCTACATGTGATGTTTGCCTATTAAACAATAGTTGTAATATTTATTTGAAAAACTTCCATTTTCTCTACGCCTGACCTATACTACTTAATTGTAACATCCATGGCGGCGTGCTGGCATGGCTTCCCATCTCACATCATGCAACACTGCCGACTCACCCACCAATGCAGGCTGCGCACTATTTGGCCCGTTCTGTCTTGTCTCTGGCCCGTCCCGTCCTGTCTATGGCCCGTCCCATAATGTATAGCTTGTCCCGTCCTGTTTCTGGCCCGTCCCGTACTGTCTCTGGCTCGTCTTGTCCTGTATCTGGCCCGTCGAGTACCGTCTATGGCCCGTCCCGTCCTGTCTATTTCCCGTCCCATAATGTATAGCTCGTCCCGTCCTGTTTCTGGCCCGTCCCGTCTCGTATCTGGCCCATCCCGCATTTGGCCTGTCCTGTCCCGTATATGGCCTGTCCCTTCCTGTATCTGGACAGTCCTTTCCCATCTCGTCCTGTCTCTGGCCTGTCCCGTCCTGTCTCTGGCCCGTCCGGTGCTATGTCTGGCCTGTCCAATCCTGTCTCTTGTCCGTCCCGTTTCTGGCCCGTCCCGTCTAGTATTTGGCCCGTCCTGTTCTGTCTCTGGCCCATCCCTTCCTGTCTCTGGCGCAGTTCTGGTCCGTCTCGTCCTGTATCTGGCCCGCCCTGTATCTGGCCCATCCCGTCCAGTATCTGGCCCGTTCCATATCTGGCCTGTCCCGTATATGGCACGTCCTGTCCCTGGCCCGGCCTGTCCCGTATCTGGCCCGTCCTGTATCTGGCCAGTCCCGTATCTGGCCCGTCCCGCATCTGACCCGTCCCGTATCTGGCCCGTCCCGTCCCGTATCTAGTCCGTACCGTCCTGTATCTGGCCCGTCCCGTCATGTATGTGGGCTGTCCCATATCTGGCCCATACCGTCCCATATCTGGCTCGTCACGTTTCTGGCCCATCCCGTCATATATCTGGCCCGTCCCATCCTGTCTCTGGCCTGACCCGTCCTGTGTATGGCCTATCCCATGTCTCTAGCACATTCCGTCCTGTCTCTGGCCCATCCCGTCCTGTATCTGGTCGGTCCCGTCCTGAAACTGGCCCGTCCCATCCTGAATCTGGCCCGTCCCGTATCTGGCCCGTCCCTTCCTGTATGTGGCCTGTCCCATCCTGTCCTGTCTTTGGCCCATCCTGTCTTGAATCTGGCCCGTCCCGTATCTGGCCCGTCCATTCCTGTATCTGGCCCGTCCCGACCTGTATCTGGTCGGTCCCATCCTGTCTCTGGCCTCGTCCGTCCTGTCTCTGGCCCGACCGGTGCTATCTCTGGCCTGTCCAATCCTGTCTCTTGCCCGTCCTGTCTCTGGCCCGATCGGTCCTGTCCTGCCTCTGGCCAGTCCCATCCTGCTCTGGCCCGTCCCGTCCCTGGACCGTCCTGTATCTGGACCGCCCTGTCCTGTATCTGGTCGCCCCGTCTCTAGCCCGTCCCGTCCTGTCTCTGGCACGCCTCGGTCCGTCCTATCTTCGGCCAGTCTCATCTTGTCTTTGGCCCATCCGGTCCCGTCTGTCTCTAGCCCGTCCGGTCCTGTCTCTGGCCCGTCCTGTATCTGGCCCATCCCGTGTCTGGCCTGTCCCGTCCTGTATCTGGCCCGTCCCGTCATTTATATGGGCTGTCCAATAGCTGGCCCATACCATCCCATATCTGGCTCGTCACGTTTCTGGCCCATCCCGTCATGTATCTGGCCCGTCCCATCCTGTCTATGGCCCGACCCGTCCTGTCTATGGCCTGTCCCGTAATGTCTCTAGCACATTCCGTCCTGTCTATGGCCCATCCCGTCCTGTATCTGGTCGGTCCCATCGTGTATCTGGCCCGTCCCGTCCTGAATCTGGCCCGTCCTGTCTATGGCCCGTCCCATAATGTATAGCTTGTCCCGTCCTGTTTCTGGCCAGTCCCGTACTATCTCTGGCTCGTCCTGTCCTGTATCTGGCCCGTCGCGTACCGTCTCTGGCCCATCCCGTCCTGTCTACTTCCCGTCCCATAATGTTTAGCTCGTCCCGTCCAGTTTCTGGCCCGTCCCATCCTATCTCTGCCTTGTCCCATCCTATATCTGGCGCGTCCCGTCTCGCATCTGGCCCATCCCGCATCTGGCCTGTCCTGTCCCGTATCTGGCCTGTCCCTTCCTGTATCTGGCCAGTCCCTTCCCATCTCGTCCTGTCGCTGGCCTGTCCCGTCCTGTCTCTGGCCCGTTCGGTGCTATCTCTGGCCTGTTCAATCCTGTCTCTTGCCCCTCCCGTCTCTGGCCCGTCCTGTCCTGTCTCTGGCCCATCCCTTCCTGTCTCTGGCCCAGGTCTGGCCCGTCTCATCCCGTATCTGGCCCATCCCGTCCAGTATCTGGCCCGTTCCATATCTGGCCTGTCCCATATCTGGCACGTCCTGTCCCTGGCCCGGCTTGTCCCGTATCTGGCCCGTCCTGTATCTGGCCTGTCCCGTATCTGGCCCGTCCCGCATCGTACCCGTCCCGTATCTGGCCCGTCACGTCCCGTATCTGGTTAGTCCCTTCCTGTATCTGGCCCGTCCTATCCTGTCCTGTCTCTGGCCCATCCCGTCTTGAATCTGGCCCCTGCCGTATCTGGCCCGTCCCTTCCTGTATCTGGCCTGTCCCGTCCTTTCTCTGGCCTGACCGGTCCTGTCCTGCCTCTGGCCAGACCCGTCCTGCTCTGGTCCGTCCCTTCCCTGGCCCGTCCTGTATCTGGACCGTCCCGTCCTGTATCTGGTCGCCCCGTCTCTGGCCCGTCCCGTCCTTTTTCAGGCACGGCCCGTCCGGTCCTATCTTTGGCCTGTCCTGTATCTGGCCCATTCCGTCACGTATCTGGCCTGTCTCGTCCTGTATCTGGTCCATCCCACTAAAGGTAGTATTATCAAATCCTCCACAAATTTACACCTCCAGGAAATTTAACCTGGGGTGTGTTTTAAATTAAGGTGAGTTCAATAGTTAGAATAATATGATACTTTCCATAAATTATTAGCAAAATGTTTAAATGACACCTATCAAAAACAGCCTCCTCCATATCCCCTCAAGCTGTCCTATCCATCACCAAGATAGGTGCATTTTCTGCCATTTAGGCAGAAGTAATCTTCAATTTGCTTCTAATTTAGATAAAGTACTAGGAAGGTATATCATGCAAACTTTACATGTGATGTTTGCCTATTAAATAATAGTTGTAATATTTATTTGCAAAACTTCCATTTTCTCTACACCTGACCTACACTACTTAATTGTAACATCCCTGGCGGCAAGCTGGCATGGCTTCCCATCTCACACCATGCAAGACAGCCGACTTACCCACCAATGCAGGCTGCGCACTATGTTCCTATGCTGGCTGTGTACATGTGTCTTGGCTGCTTGCTGAGGGCGGCAGCGGCAGCACTTCCTGATTCTTAAAGGAACAGTGCACGCATTCCTAATGTGTCCCCAGTCCTGTATCAGACCCATCCGGTCTCTGGCCCGTCACGCCTCTGGCCCATCCCTGGCCCCTCCCATCCTGTCTATGGCCCGTCCTGTAATGTCTAACCCGCACAGTCCCGTATCTGGTCTGTCCAGTTCCATATCTGACCTGTTTAGTCCCATATCTGACCATCCCGTCCCGTATCTGGCTGTCCCTTATCTGGCCCATCTCATCCCGTATCTGGCCCACCTCGTCCCTTCCCTTCTCTGGCACATCCTGTCCCGTATCTGACCATACCAGTCACTATCTGGCCCGTCCCGTATGTGGCCAGGCCCATTCAGTATCTGGTCCGTCCCGTATCTGGCCATCTCGTATCTGGCCCATACCATCCTGTCCATGGCTCATCCCATATCTAGCCTGTCCTGTCCCATATCTGGCCCGTCCTGTATCTGGCCCATGTCGTCCTGTATCTGGCCCATCCCATATTTGGCCCGCACCGTACTGTATCTGGCCTGTCACGTACTGTATCTGGGCCATCCCGTCTTGTCTCTGGCCCGTCTTTTCCTGTATCTGGACCGTCCCGTCCGGTCTCTGGCCCGTCCCATAATATATAGCTTGTCCCGTAGTGTTTCTGGCCCATCCCGTCCTGTATCTGGCCCGTCCCGTCATGTATGTGGGCTGTCCCATATCTGTCCCATAAAGTCCCACATCTGGCTCGTCACATTTCTGGCCCATCCCGTCATGTATCTGGCCCGTCCCATCCTGTCTCTGGCCCGACCCGTCCTGTTTATGGCCTATCCCATAATGTCTCTAGCACATTCCGTCCTGTCTCTGGCCCATCCCGTCCTGTATCTGGTCGGTCCCGTCCTGAATCTGGCCCGTCCCATCCTGAATCTGGCCCGTCCCGTATCTGGCCCTTCCCTTCCTGTATCTGGCCCGTCCCATCCTGTCCTGTCTCTGGCCCATCCTGTCTTGAATCTGGCCCGTCCCGTATCTGGCCCGTCCCGACCTGTCTCTGGCCTGACTGGTCCTGTCCTGCCTCTGGCCAGTCGCGTCCAGCTCTGGTCCGTCCCGTCCCTGGCCCGTCCTGTATCTGGACCGTCCCGTCCTGTATCTGGTCGCCCCGACTATGGCCCGTCCCGTTCTTTCTCAGGCACGTCCCGTCCGGTCCGGTCTCTGGCCTGTCCTGCATATGGCCCATCCCGTCACGTATCTGGCCTGTCCCGTCCTGTATCTGGCCCATCCCATTAAAGGTAGTATTATCAAATCCTCCACAAATTTACACCTCCAGGAAATTTAACCTGGGGTGTGTTTTAAATTAAGGTGAGTTCAATAGTTAGAAAAATATGATACTTTCCATAAATTATTAGCAAAATGTTTAAATGACACCTATCAAAAAACAGCCTCCTCCATATCCCCTCAAGCTGTCCTATCCATCACCAAGATAGGTGCATTTTCTGCCATTTAGGTAGAAGTAATCTTCAAACAATTTGCTTCTAATTTAGATAAAGTACTAGGAAGGTATATCATGCAAACTCTACATGTGATGTTTGCCTATTAAACAATAGTTGTAATATTTATTTGCAAAACTTCCATTTTCTCTATGCTTGACCTACACTACTTCATTTTTTAGTACGTAGTGGAACATAATGACATGGCCTTCACCTATAGCATCCGTATAGCTCCTGAACTGGGCGCAATCAATCGGGCCTCAAGTACTTAAATTGATCTCAATATGTCTTCTAGAAAGACAGTCAGGCTTATAAAGTTTACTAGAAGAATATTAACATAATAGGCAAGAGTGTGACAACTTATCAATGCTAAAGGCACATCAAAAGAACCCAGCATGGTATACAGTGGTTGTGTGTATGTCTGTTTTTATGTGCGTTTGTGTATATACATATATATATATATATATATATATATATATATATATATATATATATATATATATATATATGTGTGCGTGTGTGAGTGTACATAGTGGAGCTGTATGTGTATATATGAGACATGTGTGTATATAGGAAAGCTATGTATGTGAATGTAGGAGAATTGTGTGTTTGTATGTAGCTGAGCTGTGTGCATGCTGCAGACGTGTGTGTACGTATATAGCAGAGATGTGTGTATATAAGACAGCTGTGTGTAACTGAGCTGTGTGTATATATGCAGCAGAGCTGTGTGCATGCATAGCAGAGCTCAATGTGCATGTACTGTGCATTCAGCAGTGATGTGATTATGTGTTTGCTGCATAGAATACATATAAATTGCCTGCTGCAAAAGTATAAGAGTATAATACACATGCCGCAGAGAAACACTAACATTAGATCTCTATCCACTCTATTCTACCTTACAGCATTAAAGGTAGTATTATCAAATCCTCCACAAATTTACACATAAAGGAACTTTAACCTGGGGTGTGTTTTAAATTAAGGTGAGTTCAATAGTTAGAAAACTATGATACTTTCCATAAATTATTAGCAAAATGTTTAAATTACACCAATCAAAAAACAGCCTCCTCCATATCCCCTCAAGCTGTCCTATCCATCACCAAGATAGGTGCATTTTCTGCCATTTAGGTAGAAGTAATCTTCAAACAATTTGCTTCTGATTTAGATACAGGAGACAAGAAGAGACGGGCCAGAGACAGAACGGGACGGGCCAAAGACAGGATGAGACTGGCCGGAGATAGGACGGACCGAGGCGTGCCAGAGACAGGAAGGGATGGGCTAGAGACAGGGCGACCAGATACAGGATGCGACGGTCCAGATACAGGACGGGCCAGAGACGGGACGGGCCAGAGCAGGACGGAACTGGCCAGAGGCAGGACAGGACCGGTATGTCCAGAGACAGGACGGGACGGGCAAGAGACAGGACGGGACGGGTCAAAGAGAGGACGGGACAGGTCAGAGACAGGATGGGACAGCCAAAGACAGGACGGGACGGACTAGAGATGGGACAGGCAAGAGACAGGATTGGACAGGCCAGAGATAGCACCAGAAGGGCCAGAGACAGGACGGGACACGCCAGAGACAGGACGAGATGGGAAGAGACTGGCCAGATACGGGACAGGACAGGCCAGATGCGGGACGGGCCAGATATAGGACGGGACGAGGCAGAGATAGGATGAGCCTGTCCCGTCCTGTATCTGGCCCATCCCTTCCTGTCTCTGGCCCAGCTCGGGCCCGTCTCGTCCCGCATCTGACCCGCCCTGTATCTGGCCCATCCCGTCCAGTATCTGGCACGTTCCATATCTGGCCTTTCCCGTATCTGGCATGTCCTGTCCCTGGCCCAGCCTGTCCCGTATCTGGCCCGTCCTGTATCTGGCCCATCCCGTCACGTATCTGTCCCGTTCCATATCTGGCCTGTCCCATATCTGGCACGTCCTGGCCCTGCCTTTCCCGTATCTGGCATGTCCTGTCCCTGGCCCAGCTTGTCCCGTATCTGGCCCGTCCTGTATCTGGCCCATCCCGTCACGTATCTGGCCTGTCCCATCCTGTATCTGGCCCATCCCATTAAAGGTAGCATTATCAATTCCTCCACAAATTTACACCTCCAGGATTTTTAACCTGGGGTGTGTTTTAAATTAAGGCGAGTTCAATAGTTAGAAAACTATGATACTTTCCATAAATTATTAGCAAAATGTTTAAATTACACCAATCAAAAAACAGCCTCCTCCATATCCCCTCAAGCTGTCCTATCCATCACCAAGATAGGTGCATTTTCTGCCATTTAGGTAGAAGTAATCTTCAAACAATTTGCTTCTGATTTAGATAAAGTACCAGGAAAGTATATCATGCAAACTCAACATGTGATGTTTGCCTATTAAATAATAGTTGTAATATTTATTGGCAAAACTTACATTTTCTCTACGCCTGACCTACACTACTTAATTGTAACATCACTGGCCAGTCAAATCCTGTCTATTTCCCGTCCCATAATGTATAGCTCGTCCAGTCCTGTTTCTGGCCCGTCCCGTCTTATCTCTGGCTCGTCCCGTCCTGTATCTGACCCGTCCCATCTCGTTTCTGGCACGTCCCGCATCTGGCCTGTCCTTTCCCGTATCTGGCCTGTCTCTTCCTGTATCTGGCCAGTCCCTTCCCATCTCGTCCTGTCTCTGGCCCGTCCGGTCCTTTCTCTGGCCTGTCCCGTCCTGTCTCTGGCCCATCCGGTGCTATCTCTGGCCTGTCCAATCCTGTCTCTTGCCCGTCCCATCTCTGGTCCGTCCCATCCTGTCTTTGGCCCTTCCTGTCCAGTCTCTGGCCCGTCCCGCCCTCTCTCTTGCCCGTCCCGTCCTGTCTCTGGCCCGACCGGTCCTGTCCTGCCTCTGGCCAGTCCCATCCTGCTCTGGCCCATCCCGTCCCTGGACTGTCCTGTATCTGGACTGTCCTGTATCTGGTCGCCCCGGCTCTAGCCCGTCCCATCCTGTCTCTGGCACGCCTCGGTCTGTCTTATCTCCGGCCAGTCTCATCCTGTCTTTGGCCCGTCCCGTCCTGTTTCTGGCCCGTCTCGTCCTGTCTCCGGCGTCTCCCGTCCGGTCCTGTCTCTGGCCCGTCCTGTATCTGGCCCATCCCCTATCTGGCCTGTCCCTTCCTGTATCTGGCCCATCCCATTAAAGGTAGTATTGTCAAATCCTCCACAAATTTAAACTTCCAGGAAATTTAACCTGGAGTGTGTTTTAAATTAAGGTGAGTTCAATAGTTAGAAAAATATGATACTTTCCATAAATTATTAGCAAAATGTTTAAATGACACCTATCAAAAAACAGCCTCCTCCATATCCCCTCAAACTGTCCTATCCAACACCAAGATAGGTGCATTTTCTGCCATTTAGGTAGAAGTAATCTTCAAACAATTTGCTTCTAGTTTAGATAAAGTACTAGGAAGGTATATCACGCAAACTCTACATGTGATGTTTGCCTATTAAACAATAGTTGTAATATTTATTTGAAAAACCTCCATTTTCTCTACGCCTGACCTACACTACTTAATTGTAACATCCATGGCGGCGTGCTGGCATGGCTTCCCATCTCACACCATGCAAGACCGCCAACTTACCCACCAATGCAGGCTGTGCACTATTTGGCCCATACCTTTCTGTATCTGGCCTGTCCCATACTGTATCTGGGCCATTCCGTCCTGTCTTTGGCCCGTCTTTTCCTGTATCTGTCCCGTTCCGTCTTCTCTCTGGCCCGTCTTGTCATGTCTATGGCCCGTCCCATAATGTCCTGTTTCTGGCTCGTCCAGTACTGTCTCTGGCTCGTCCTGTCCTGTATCTGGCCCGTCGCGTACCGTCTCTGGCCCGTCCCGTCCTCTGTATTCCCCGTCCCATTTCTGGCCCATCCCATCCTATCTCTGCCTCGTCCCGTACTATATCTGGCACGTCCCGTCTCGTATCTGGCCCGTCCCGCATCTGGCCTGTCCTGTCCCGTATCTGGCCTGTCCCTTCCTGTATCTGGCCAGTCCCTTCCCATCTCATCCTGTCGCTGGCCTGTCCCGTCCTGTCTCTGGCCCGTCGAGTGCCAACTCTGGCCTGTCAAATCCTGTCTCTTGCCCGTCCCGTCTCTGGCCCGTCGCGTCCAGTCTTCGGCCCGCCCCGTCCTGTCTCTGGCCCATCCCTTTCTGTCTCTGGCCCAGCTCTGGTCTGTCTCATCCCGTATCTGGCCCATCCAGTCCAGTATCTGGCCCGCTCCGTATCTGGCCTGTCCCGTGTCTGGCACGTCCTATTTCTGGCCCGTCCCGTCCTATCTCTGGCTCATCCCGTCCTGTATTTGGCCCGTCCCATCTTGTATCTGGCCCGTCCCGCATCTGGCCTGTCCTGTCCCGTATCTGGCCTGTCCATTCCTGTATCTGGCCAGTCCCTTCCCATCTCGTCCTGTCTCTGGCCCGTCCCATCCTGTCTCTGGCCTGTCCCGTCCTGTCTCTGGCCCGTCCGGTGCTATCTCTGGCCTGTCCAATCCTGTCTCTTGCCCGTCCTATCTCTGGTCCGTCCCGTCCTATCTTTGGCCCATCACGTCCTGTCTCTGGCCCGTCCCGTCCTCTCTTTGACCTGTCCTGTCCTCTCTCTTGCCCGTCCCCTCCTGTCTCTGGCCCGACCGGTCCTGTCCTGCCTCTGACCAGTCCCGTCCTGCTCTGGCCCTTCCAGTCCCTGGACTGTCCTGTATCTGGACCGTCCCATCTTATATCTGTCGCCCCGTCTCTAGCCCGTCCCGTCCTGTCTCTGGCACGCCTCGGTCCGTACTATCTCCGGCCAGTCTCATCCTGTCTTTGTCCCGTCCCGTCCTGTCTCTGGCCCGTCTCGTCATGTCTCTGGCATGTCCCGTCCGGTCCTGTCTCTGGCCCGTCCAGTATCTGGCCCATTTCGTATTTGGCTTGTCCCGTCCTGTATCTAGCCCATCCCATTAAAGGTAGTATTATCAAATCCTCCACAAATTTACACATAAAGGAACTTTAACCTGGGGTGTGTTTTAAATTAAGGTGAGTTCAATAGTTAGAAAAATATGATACTTTCCATAAATTATTAGTAAAATGTTTAAATGACACCTATCAAAAAACAGCCTCCTCCATATCCCCTCAAGCTGTCCTATCCATCACCAAGATAGGTGCATTTTCTGCCATTTAGGTAGAAGTAATCTTCAAACAATTTGCTTCTAATTTAGATAAAGTACTAGGAAAGTATATCATGCAAACTCTACATGTGATGTTTGCCTATTAAATAATAGTTGTAATATTTATTTGCAAAACTTTCATTTTCTCTACACCTGACCTACACTACTTAATGGTAACATCACTGGCGGCAAGCTGGCATGGCTTTCCATCTCACACCATGCAAGACAGCCGACTTACCCACCAATGCAGGCTAAGCACTATGTTCCTCTGCTGGCTGTGTGCATGTGTCTTGGCTGCTTGTTGAGGGCGGAAGCGGCAGTACTTCTTGATTCTTAAAAGAACAGTGCACGCATTCCTAATGTGTCCCCAGTCCTGTATCTGACCCGTCCCATCTCTGGCCCGTCCCGTCTCTGGCCCGTCCCGTCCTGTCTCTGGCCCGTCCCTGGCCCCTCCCATCTTGTCTATGGCCCGTCCTGTAATGTATAACCCGCCCCGTCCCGTATCTGGTCTGTCCAGTCCCATATCTGACCTGTTTAGTCCCGTATCTGACCATCCCGTCCCGTATCTGGCTATCCCTTATCTGGCCCATCTCATCCCGTATCTGGCCCACCTCGTCCCTTCCCTTCTCTGGCACATCCTGTCCCGTATCTGACCATACCAGTCCCTATATGGCCCGTCCCGTATGTGGTCAGGCCCATTCAGTATCTGGCCCGTCCCGTATCTGGCCATCTCGTATCTGGCCCATCCCATCCAGTCCATGGCTCATCCCATATCTAGCCTGTCCTGTCCCATATCTGGCCCGTCTCGTATCTGGCCCATGTCGTCCTGTATCTGGCCTGTCCCATATTTGGCCCGTACCGTACTGTATCTCGCCTGTCCCGTACTGTATCAGGGCCATCTTGTCCTGTCTCTGGCCTGTCTTTTCCTGTATCTGGACCGTCCCGCCCGGTCTCTGTCCCGCCCCATAATGTATAGCTTGTCCCGTCCTGTTTCTGGCCCGTCCCGTCCTGTCTCTGGCTCGTCCTGTCCTGTATCTGGCACGTCCCGTACCGTCTCTGGCCTGTCCCATCCTGACTATTTCCCGTCCCATAATGTATAGCTCGTCCAGTCCTGATTCTGGCCCGTCCCGTCCTATCTCCGGCTCGTCCCGTCTGGTATCTGGCCCGACCCATCTTGTATCTGGCCCGTCCCGCATCTGGCCTGTTTTCTCCCTTATCTGGCCTGTCCCTTCCTGTATCTGGCCAGTACCTTCCCATCTCATCCTGTCTCTGGCCCATCCCGTCCTGTCTCTGGCCTGGTCCGTCCTGTCTCTGGCCCGTCCGGTGCTATCTCTGGCCTGTCCAATCCTGTCTCTTGCCCGTCCCATCTCTGGTCCTTCCCGTCCTGTCTTTGGCCCTTCCCGTCCTGTCTCTGGCCCGTCAAGTCCTCTCTTTGGCCCGTCCCGTCCTCTCTCTTGCCCGTCCCGTCCTGTCTCTGGCCCGACCGGTCCTGTCCTGGCTCTGGCCAGTCCCATCCGGCTCTGGCCCGTCCCTGGACCGTCCTGTATCTGGACCGCCACGTCCTGTATCTGGTCTCCCCGTCTTTAGCCCATCCCGTCCTGTCTCTGGCATGCCTCGGTCCGTCCTATCTTCGGCCAGCCTCATCCTGTCTTTGGCCCGTCCCGTCCAGTCTCTGGCTCGTCCGATTCTGTCTCTGGCCCGTCCTGCATCTGGCCTGTCCCGTCCTGTATCTGTCCCATCCCGTCATGTATCTGGGCTGTCCCATAGCTGGCCCATACCATCCCATATCTGGCTCGTCACGTTTCTGGCCCATCCCGTCATGTATCTGGCCCGTCCCATCCTTTATATGGCCCGACCCGTCCTGTCTATGGCCTGTCCCATAATGTCTCTAGCACATTCCGTCCTGTCTCTGGCCCATCCCATCCTGTATCTGGTCGGTCCCGTCCTGTATCTGGCCCGTCCCGTCCTAAACCAGGCCCATCCTGTCTATGGCCCGTCCCATAATGTATAGCTTTTCCCGTCCTGTTTCTGGCCAGCCCCGTACTATCTCTGGCTCGTCCTGTCCTGTATTTGGCCCGTCGCGTACCGTCTCTGGCCCGTCCCGTCGTGTCTATTTCCCGTCCCATAATGTATAGCTAGTCCCGTCCTGTTTCTGGCCCGTGCCATCCTATCTCTGCCTTGTCCCGTCCTATTTCTCGCGCGTCCCCTCTCGTATCTGGCCCGTCCCGCATCTGGCCTGTCCTGTCCCGTATCTGGCCTGTCCCTTCCTGTATCTGGCCAGTCCCTTCCCATCTAGTCCTGTCCATGGCCTGTTCCGTCCTGTCTCTGGCCCGTCCGGTGCTATCTCTGGTCTGTCCAATCCTGTCTCTTGCCCGTCCCATCTCTGGCCCGTCCTGTCCTGTCTCTGGCCCATCCCGTCCAGTATCTGGCCCGTTCCATATCTGGCCTGTCCCGTATCTGGCACGTCCTGTCCCTGGCCCGGCCTGTCCCGTATCTGGCCAGTCCTGTATCTGGCCTGTCCCGTATCTGTCCCATCCCGCATCTGACCCGTCCCATATCTGGCCCGTCCCGTCCCCTATCTGGTCCGTACCGTCCTGTATATGGCCCGTCCCTTCATGTATCTGGGCTGTCCCATACCTGGCTCGTCACGTTTCTGGCCCATCCCGTCAGGTATCTGGCCCATCCTATCCTGTCTGTGGCCCAACCCGTCCTGTCTATGGCCCGTCCCGTAATGTCTCTAGCACATTCCGTCCTGTCTCTGGCCCATCCCGTCCTGTATCTGGCCCGTCCCGTCCTGAATCTAGCCCGTCCCGTATCTGGCCCGTCCCTTCCTGTATATGGCCCGTCCTATCCTGTCCTGTCTCTGACCCATCCCGTCTTGAATCTGGCCCGTCCCGTATCTGGCCCGTGCCTTCCTGTATCTGGCCCGTCCCGTCCTTTCTCTGGCCTGACCGGTCCTGTCCTGCCTCTGGCCAGTCCCGTCCTGCTCTGGTGCGTCCCGTCCCTGGCCCATCCTGTATCTGGACCGTCCCGTCCTGTATCTGGTCACCCCGTCTCTGGCCCGTCCCGTCCTTTCTCAGGCACATCCTGTCTGGTTCTGTCTCTGCCCCGTCCTGTATCTGGCCCGTCCTGTATCTGGCCCATCCCATCACGTATCTGGCCTGTCCCGTCCTGTATCTGGCCCATCCCATTAAAGGTAGTATTATCAAATCCTCCACAAACTTACACCTCCAGGAAATTTAACCTGGGGTGTGTTTTAAATTAAGGTGAGTTCAATAGTTAGAAAAATATGATACTTTCCATAAATTATTAGCAAAATGTTTAAATGACACCTATCAAAAAACAGCCTCCTCCATATCCCCTCAAGCTGTCCTATCCATCACCAAGATAGGTGCATTTTCTGCTATTTAGGTAGAAGTAATCTTCAATTTGCTTCTAATTTAGATAAAGTACTAGGAAGGTATATCATGCAAACTCTACATGTGACGTTTACCTAATAAATAATAGTTGTAATATTTATTTGCAAAACTTCCATTTTCTCTACACCTGACCTATACTACTTAATTGTAACATCCCTGGCGGTGTGCTGGCATGGCTTCCCATCTCACACCATGCAAGACCGCCGACTTACCCACCAATGCAGGCTACGCACTATGTTCCTATGCTGGCTGTGTGCATGTGTCGTGGCTGCTTGTTGAGGGCAGCAGCGGCAGTACTTCCTGATTCTTAAAGGAAAAGTGCACGCATTCCAAATGTGTCCCCAGTCCTGTATCTGACTCGTCCCGTCTCTGGCCCGTCCCTGGCCCCTCGCATCCTGTCTATGGCCCGTCCTGTAATGTCTAACCCGCCCCGTCCCGTATCTGGTCCGTCCAGTCCCATATCTGACCCGTTTAGTCCCGTATCTGACCATCCTATCCCGTATCTGGCTATCTCATCCCGTATCTGGCCCGCCTCATCCCTTCTCGTCTCTGGAACGTCCTGTCCCGTATCTGACCCAACCAGTCCCTATCTGGCCCGACCCAAATGTGGCCAGGCCCATTTAGTATCTGGCCCGTCCCGTATCTGGCCATCTCGTATCTGGCCCATCCCATCCTGTCCATGGCACATCCCATATCTAGCCTGTCCTGTCCCATATCTGGCCCGTCCCGTATCAGGCCCATGTCGTCTTGTATCTGGCCCGTCCCATATTTGGCCTGTACCGTCCTGTATCTGGCCTGTCCCGTACTGTATCTGGGGCATCCCCTCCTGTCTCTGGCCCCTCTTTTCCTGTATCTGGACCGTCCCAAAATGTATAGCTCGTCCAGTCCTGTTTCTGGCCCGTCCCGTCCTATCTCTGGCTCGTCCCGTCCAGTATCTGGCCCGTCCCATCTGGTATCTGGCCCGTCCCGCATGTGGCCTGTCCTGTCCCGTATCTGGCCTGTCCCTTCTTGTATCTGGCCAATCCCTTCCCATCTCATCCTGTCTCTGGCCCATCCCGTCACGTCTCTGGTCCGTCCCGTTCTGTCCTGTCCAATCCTGTCTCTTGCCCGACCCGTCCTCTCTTGCCGGTCCCGTCCTGCCTCTGGCCAGTCCCGTCCTGCTCTGGCCCGTCCCGTTCCTGGACCGTCCTGTATCCTGTATCTGGTCGCCCTGTCTCTAGCCCGTCCCGTCCTGTCTCTGGCACGCCTCGGTCCGTCCTATCTCCGGCCAGTCTCATCCTGTCTTTGGCCCGTCCCGTACTGTCTCTGGCCCATCTCGTCCTGTCTCTGGCGTGTCCCGTCCGGTCCTGTCTCTGGCCCGTCCTTTATCTGGCCCATTTTGTATCTGGCCTGGCCTGTCCTGTATCTGGCCCATCGCATTAAAGGTAGTATTATTAGTATTATCAAATCCTCCACAAATTTACACATAAAGGAACTTTAACCTAGGGTGTGTTTTAAATTAAGGTGAGTTCAATAATTAGAAAAATATGATACTTTCCATAAATTATTAGCAAAATATTTAAATGACACCTATCCAAAAAACAGCCTCCTCCATATCCCCTCAAGCTGTCCTATCCATCACCAAGATAGGTGCATTTTCTGCCATTTAGGTAGAAGTAATCTTCAAACAATTTGCTTCTAATTTAGATAAAGTACTAGGAAGGTATATCATGCAAACTCTACATGTGATGTTTGCCTATTAAACAATAGTTGTAATATTTATTTGCAAAACTTCCATTTTCTCTACCCCTGACCTACACTACTTAATTGTAACATCCATGGCGGCATGCTGGCATGGCTTCCCATCTCACATCATGCAAGACCGCCGACTTACCCACCAATGCAGGCTGCGCACTATTTGGCCCGTTCCGTCTTGTATCTGGCCTGTCCCGTACTGTATCTGGCCCATCCCGTACTGTCTCTGGCTCGTCCTGTCCTGTATCTGGCCCGTCGCGTACCATCTCTGGCCCGTCCCGTCTATTTCCCGTCCCATAATGGATAGCTCGTCCCGTCCTGTTTCTGGTCCATCCCGTCCTATCTCTGCCTCGCCCCGTCCCATCTCTGGCCCTTCCCGTCCAGTCTTTGGCCCGTCCTGTCCTGTCTCTGGCCCATCCATTCCTGTCTCTGGCGCAGCTCTGGCCCGTCTGGTCCCGTATCTGGCCCGCCCTGTATCTGGCCCATCCCGTCCAGTATCTGTCCCGTTCCATATCTGGCCTGTCCCGTATCTGGCACGTCTTGTCCCTGGCCCTGCCTGTCCCGTATCTGGCCCGTCCCGCATCTGACCCGTTTCGTATCTGGCCCGTCAAGTCCCGTATCTGGTAAGTACCGTCCTGTATCTGGCCCATCCCGTCATGTATCTGGGCGGTCCCATATCTGGCCCATACCGTCCCATATCTGGCTCATCAAGTTTCTGGCCCATCCCGTCATGTACCTGGCCCGTCCCTTCCTGTATCTGGCCCGTCCCGTCCTGTCTCTGGCCTGACCGGTCCTGTCCTGCCTCTGGCCAATCCCGTCCTGCTCTGGTCCGTCCCGTCCCTGGCCCGTCCTGTATCTGGACCGTCCCGTCCTGTATCTGGTCGCCCTGTCTCTGGCCCATCCCGTCCTTTCTCAGGCACGTCCCTTCCGGTCCTGTCTCTGGCCTGTCCTGCATCTGGCCCATCCCGTCACGTATCTGGTCCATCTCATTAAAGGTAGTATTATCAAATCTTCCACAAATTTACACCTCCAGGAAATTTAACCTGGGGTGTGTTTTAAATTAAGGTGAGTTCAAAAGTTAGAAAAATATAATACTTTCCATAAATTATTATCAAAATGTTTAAATTACACCTATCAAAAAACAGCCTCCTCCATGTCCCCTTAAGCTGTCCTATCCATCACCAAGATAGGTGCATTTTCTGCCATTTAGGTAGAAGTAATCTTCAAACAATTTGCTTCTAATTTAGATAAAGTACCAGGAAGGTATATCATGCAAACTCTACATGTGATGTTTGCCTATTAAACAATAGTTGTAATATTTATTTGAAAAACCTCCATTTTCTCTACGCCTGACCTACACTACTTAATTGTAACATCCATGGCGGCGTGCTGGCACGGCTTCCCATCTCACACCATGCAAGACCGTCGACTTACCCACCAATGCTGGCTGCGCACTATTTGGCCCGTACCGTCCTGTATCTGGCCTGTCCGGTACTGTCTTTGGCCCGTCTTTTCCTGTATCTGTCCCGTTCCGTGTTGTCTCTGGCCCGTCCTGTCCTGTCTATGGCCCGTCCCATAATGTATAGCTTGTCCCGTCCTGTTTCTGGCACGTCCCGTACCGTCTCTGGTCCGACCCCTCCTGTCTATTTCCCGTCCCATAATGTATAGCTCGTCCCGTCCTGTTTCTGGCCCGTCCCATCCTATCGCTGCCTCGTCCCGTCCTATATCTGGCCCGTGCCGTCTCGTATCTGGCCCGCCCCGTATCTGGCCTGTCCTGTCCCGTATCTGGCCTGTCCCTTCCTGTATCTGGCCAGTCCCTTCCCATATCGTCCTGTCTCTGGTATGTCCCGTCCAGTCTATGGCCCGTCCGGTGCTACCTCTGGCCTGTCCAATCCTGTCTCTTGCCCGTCCCGTCTCTAGCCCGTCCCGTCCAGTCTTTGGCCCGTCCCGTCCTAACTCTGGCCCATCCCTTCCTGTCTCTGGCCCAGCTCTGGCCCGTCTCGTCCCGTATTTGGCCTGCCATGAATCTGGCCCATCCCGTCCAGTATCTGGCCCGTTCAATATCTGGCCTGTCCCGTATCTGGCACATCCTATCCCTGGCCCGGCCTGTCCCGTATCTGGGCCCGTCCTGTATCTGGCCTGTCCCGTATGTGGCCCATCCCGCATCTGACACGTCCCGTATCTGGCCCGTCCCGTCCCGTATCTGGTCCGTACCGTCCTAAATCTGGCCCGTCCCGTCATGAATCTGGGCTGTCCCATATCTGGCCCATACCGTCCAATATCTGGCTCGTCACGTTTCTGGCCCGTCGCATCCTGTCTCTGGCCCAACCCGTCCTGTCTATGGCCTGTCCCTTAATGTCTCTAGCACATTCCGTCCTGTCTCTGGCCCATCCCGTCCTGTATCTGGTCGGTCCCGTCCCGTATGTGGCCCGTCCCGTCTTAAATCTGGGCCGTCCCGTATCTGGCCCGTCCCTTCCTGTATCTGGCCCGTCCCATCCCGTCCTGTCTCTGGTACATCCCATCTTGAATCTGGCCCGTCCCGTATCGGGCCCGTCCCTTCCTGTATCTGGCCCGTCCCATCCTGTCTCTGGCCTGACCGGTCCTGTCCTGCCTCTGGCCAGTCCCGTCCTGCTCTGGTCCGTCCCGTCCTGTATCTGGACCTTCCCGTCCTGTATCTGGTCGCCCCGTCTCTGGCCCATCCCATCCTTTCTCAGGCACGTCACGTCCGGTCCTGTCTCTGGCCTGTCCTGCATCTGGCCCATCCCGTCACGTATCTGCCCTGTCCCGTCCTGTATCTGGCCCATCTCATTAAAGGTAGTATTATCAAATCCTCCACAAATTTACACCTCCAGGAAATTTAACCTGGGTGTGTTTTAAATTAAGGTGAGTTCAATAGTTAGAAAAATATGATACTTTCCATAAATTATTAGCAAAATTTTTAAAATGACACCTATCAAAAAACAGCCTTCTCCATATCCCCTCAAGCTGTCCTATCCATCACCAAGATAGGTGCATTTTCTGCCATTTAGGTAGAAGTAATCTTCAAACAATTTGCTTCTAGTTTAGATAAAGTACTAGGAAGGTATATCATGCAAACTCTACATGTGATGTTTGCCTATTAAACAATAGTTGTAATATTTATTTGCAAAACTTCCATTTTCTCTACGCCTGACCTACACTACTTAATTGTAACATCCATGGCGGCGTGCTGGCATGGCTTCCCATCTCACACCATGCAATACCGCCGACATACCCACCAATGCAGGCTGCGCACTATTTGGCCCGTACCGTCCTGTATCTGGCCTGTCCCGTACTGTATCTGGGCCATCCCGTCCTGTCTTTGGCCCATCTTTTCCTGTATCTGTCCCGTTCCGTCTTGTCTCTGGCACGTCCCGTCCTGTCTATGGCCCGTCCCATAATGTATTGCTTGTCCCGTCCTGTTTCTGGCCCGTCCCGTACTGTCTCTGGCTCGTCCTGTCCTGTATCTGGCCCATCGCGTACCGTCTCTGGCCCATCCCGTCCTTTCTATTTACCGTCCCATAACGCATAGCTCGTCCCATCCTGTTTCTGGCCCATCCTATCTCTGCCTCGTCCCGTCCTAAATCTGGCCCGTCCCGTCTCGTATATAGCCCGTCCCGCATCTGGCCTGTCCTGTCCCGTATCTGGCCTGTCCCTTCCTGTATCTGGCCAGTCCCTTCCCATCTCGTCCTGTCTCTGGCCTGTCCCGTCCTGTCTCTGGCACGTCTGGTGCTATCTCTGGCCTGTCCAATCCTGTCTCTTGCCCGTCCCGTCTCTGGCCCGTCCGGTCCAGTCTTTGGCCCATCCCGTCCTGTCTCTGGCCCATCCCTTCCTGTCTCTGGCCCAGCTCTGGCCCGTCTCGTCCCATATCTGGCCCGCCCGATATCTGGCCCATCCCGTCTAGTATCTGGCACGTTCCATATCTGGCCTGTCCCGTATCTGGCACGTCCTGTCCCTGGCCCGGCCTGTCCCGTATCTGTCCCGTCCTGTATCTGTCCTGTCCCGTATCTGGCCCATCCCGCATCTGACCCGTCCCGTATCTGGCCCATCCCATCCCATATCTGGCCCGTCCCATCATGTATCTGGGCTGTCCCATATCTGACCCATCCCGTCTAGTATCTGGCACGTTCCATATCTGGCCTGTCCCGTATCTGGCACGTCCTGTCCCTGGCCCGGCCTGTCCCGTATCTGGCCCGTCCTGTATTTGGCCTGTCCCGTATCTGGCCCGTCCCGCATCTGACCCGTCCCGTATCTGGCCCGTCCCGTCCCGTATTTGGTCCGTACCGTCCTGTATCTGGCCCGTCCCGTCCCATATCTGGCTCGTCACGTTTCTGGCCCATCCCGTCATGTATCTGGCCCGTCCCATCCTGTCTCTGGCTCGACCCGTCCTGTGTATGGCCTATTCCTTAATGTCTCTAGCACATTCCGTCCTCTCTCTGGCCCATCCCGTCCTGTATCTGGTCGGTCCCGTCCTGTATCTGGCCCGTCCTATCCTGAATCTGGCCCGTCCCGTATCTGGCCCGTCCCTTTCTGTATCGGGCCCGTCCCATCCTGTCCTGTCTATGGCCCATCCTGTCTTGAATCTGGCCCGTCCCGTATCTGGCCCGTCCCTTCCTGTATCAGGCCCGTCCCGACCTGTCATGGCCTAACTGGTCCTGTCCTGCCTCTGGCCAGTCCCGTCCTGCTCTGATCCGTCCCATCCCTGGCCCGTCCTGTATCTGGACCGTCCCATCCTGTATCTGGTCGCCTCGTCTCTGGCCCGTCCCGTCCTTTCGCAGGCACGTCCCGTCCGGTCCTGTCTCTGGCCTGTCCTGCATCTGGCCCATCCCATTAAAGGTAGTATTATCAAATCCTCCACAAATTTACACCTCCAGGAAATTTAACCTGGGGTGTGTTTTAAATTAAGGTGAGTTTAATAGTTAGAAAAATATGATACTTTCCATAAATTATTAGTAAAATGTTTAAATGACACCTATCAAAAAACAGCCTCCTCCATATCCCCTCAAGCTGTCCTATCCATCACCAAGATAGGTGCATTTTCTGCCATTTAGGTAGAAGTAATCTTCAAACAATTTGCTTCTAATTTAGATAAAGTACTAGGAAGGTATATCATGCAAACTCTACATGTGACGTTTGCCTATTAAACAATAGTTGTAATATTTATTTGCAAAACTTCCATTTTCTCTACACCTGACCTACACTACTTAATTGTAACATCCCTGGCGGCAAGCTGGCATGGCTTCCCATCTCACACCATGCAAGACCGCCGACTTACCCATCAATGCAGGCTACGCACTATGTTCCTATGCGGGCTGTGTGCATGTGTCTTGGCTGCTTTTTGAGGGCGGTAGCAGCAGCACTTCCTGATTCTTAAAGGAACAGTGCACGCATTCCTAATGTGTCCCCAGTTCTATATCTGACCCATCCCGTCTCTGGCCCGTCCCGTCTCTGGCCCGTCCCATCCTGTCTCTGGCCCGTCCCAGCCTGTCCCTGGCCCCTCCCATCCTGTCTATGGCCCGTCCTGTAATGTCTAACCCGCCCCGTCCCGTATCTGGTCCGTCCAGTCGCATATCTGACCCGTTTGGTCCCGTATCTGACCATCCCGTCCCGTATCTGGCTATCTCTTATCTGGCCCATCTCATCCCGTATCTGTCCCGCCTCGTCCCTTCCCGTCTCTGGCACTTCCTGTCCCGTATCTGACCCAACCAGTCCCTATCTGGCCCGTCCCGTATGTGGCCAGGCCCATTCAGTATCTGGCCCGTCCCGTATCTGGCCCATCCCATCCTGTCCATGGCTCATCCCATATCTAGCCTGTCCTTTCCCATATCTGGCCCGTCACGTATCTGGCCCATGTCGTCCTGTATCTGGCCTGTCCAATATTTGGCCCGTACCGTCCTGTATCTGGCCTGTCCCGTACTGTATCTGGGGCATCCCGTCCTGTCTCTGGCCCGTCTTTTCCTGTATCTGGACCGTCCCATACCATCTCTGGGCCATCCCATCCTGTCTATTTCCCGTCCCATAATGTATAGCTCGTCCAGTCCTGTTTCTGGCCCGTCCCGTCCTATCTCTGGCTCGTCCCGTCCTGCATCTGGCCCATCCCATCTCGTATCTGGCCCGTCCCGTATGTGGCCTGACCTGTCCCGTATCTGGCCTGTCCCTTCCTGTTTCTGGCCAATCCATTCCCATCTTGTCCTGTCTCTGGCCCGTCCCGTCCTGTTTCTGGCCTGTCCCGTCCTGTCTCTGGCCCGTCTGGTGCTGTCTCTGGCCTGTCCAATCCTGTCTCTTGCCAGACCTATCTCTGGTCCGTCCCTTCCTGTCTTTGGCCCGTCCCGTCCTGTCTCTGGCCCGTCCCGTCCTCTCTTTGGCCCGTCCCATCCTCTCTCTTGCCCGTCCTGTCCTGCCTCTGGCCAGTCCCGTCCTGCTCTGGTCCATACCGTCCCTGGACCATCCTGTATCCTGTGTTTGGTCGCCCCGTCTCTAGCCCGTCCCATCCTGCCTCTGGTACACCTCGGTCCTTCCTATCTCCGGCCAGTCTCATCCTGTCTTTGGCCCGTCCCGTCCAGTCTCTGGCCCGTCTCGTCCTGTCTCTGGCGTGTCCCGTCCGGTCCTGTCTCTGGCCCGTCCTGTATTTGGTCCATCCCGTATCTGGCCTGTCCCGTCCTGTATCTGGCCCATCCCATTAAAGGTAGTATTATCAAATCCTCCACAAAATTAAACCTCCAGAAAATTTAACCTGGGGTGTGTTTTAAATTAAGGTGAGTTTAATAGTTAGAAAAATATGATACTTTCCATAAATTATTAGCAAAATGTTTAAATGACACCTATCAAAAAACAGCCTCCTCCATATCCCCTCAAGCTGTCCTATCCATCACCAAGATAGGTGCATTTTCTGCCATTTAGGTAGAAGTAATCTTCAAACAATTTGCTTCTAATTTAGATAAAGTACTAGGAAGGTATATCATGCAAACTCTACATGTGATGTTTGCCTATTAAACAATAGTTGTAATATTTATTTGCAAAACTTCCACTTTCTCGATGCCTGACCTACACTACTTAATTGTAACATCCATGGCGGCGTGCTGGCATGGCTTCCCATCTCACACCATGCAAGACCGCCGACTTACCCACCAATGCAGGCTGTGCACTATTTGGTCCGTACCGTCCTGTATCTGGCCTGTCCTGTACTGTATCTGGGCCATCCCGTCCTGTCTTTGGCCGTCTTTTCCTGTATCTGTCCCCTTCCGTCTTGTCTCTGGCCCGTCCCGTCCTGTCTATGGCCCGTCCCATAATGTATAGCTTGTCCCGTCCTGATTCTGGCCCGTCCCGTACTGTCTATGGCTCGTCCTGTCCTGTATCTGGCCTGTCGTGTACCGTCTCTGGCCCGTCCCGTCCTGTCTATTTCCCGTCCCATAATGTATAGCTCGTCCCGTCTTGTTTCTGGCCCGTCCCATCCTATCTCTGCCTCGTCCCGTCCAATATCTGGCACGTCCCACATTGTATCTGGCCCGTCCCGCATCTGGCCTGTCCTGTCCCGTATCTGGCCTGTCCCTTCCTGTATCTGGCCAGTCCCTTCCCATCTCGTCCTGTCTCTGGCCTGTCTCGTCCTGTCTCCCCCGTTCCGTCTCTGGCCCGTCCCGTCCCGTCTTTGGCCCGTCCCGTATGGTCTCCGGCCCGTGCTTTCCTGTTTCTGGCCCAGCTCTGGCCCGTCTCATCCCGAATCTGGCCCGCCCTGTATGTGGCCCATCCCGTCCAGTATCTGGCCCGTTCCATATCTGGCCTGTCCCGTATCTGGCATGTCCTGTCCCTGGGCCGGCCTGTCCCGTATCTGGCCCGTCCTGTATCTGGACTGTCCCATATCTGGCCCGTCCCGCATATGAATCGTCCCGTATCTGGCCCGTCACATATCTGGTCCGTACCGTCCTGTAACTGGCCAGTCCCGTCATGTATCTGGTCTGTCCCATTTCTAGCCCATACCGTCCCATATCTGCCTCGTCACGTTTCTAACAAATTCAGTCATGTATCTGGCCCGTCCCGTCCTGTCTCTGGCCCGACCCGTCCTGTCTATGGCCTGTCCCGTAATGTCTCTAGCACATTCCGTCCTGTCTCTGGCCGATCCCGTCCTGTAACTGTTCGGTCCCGTCCTGTATCTGGTCCGTCCCGTCCTGAATCTGACCCGTCCTGTATCTGGCCCATCCCTTCCTGTATGTGGCCCGTCCCATCACGTCCTATCTCTGGCCCATCCCATCCTGAATCTGGCCCGTCCCGTATTTGGCCCGTACCTTCCTGTATCGGGCCCGTCTCGTCCTGTCTCTGGCCTGACCGGTCCTGTCCTGCCTCTGGCCAGTCCCGTCCTGCTCTGGTCCGTCCCTTCGCTGCCCGTCCTGTATCTGGACCGTCCCGTCCTGTATCTGGTCGCCCCGTCTCGGGCCCGTCCCGTCATTTTTCAGACACGGTCCGTCCGGTCCTGTCTCTGGCCTGTCCTGTATCTGGCCCATCCTGTCACGTATCTGGCCTGTCCCGTCCTGTATCTGGCCCATCTCATTAAAGGTAGTATTATCAAATCCTCCACAAATTTACACCTCCAGGAAATTTAACCTGGGGTGTGTTTTAAATTAAGGTGAGTTTAATAGTTAGAAAAATATGATACTTTCCATAAATTATTAGCAAAATGTTTAAATGACACCTATCAAAAAACAGCCTCCTCCATATCCCCTCAAGCTGTCCTATCCATCACCAAGATAGGTGCATTTTCTGCCATTTAGGTAGAAGTAATCTTCAAACAATTTGCTTCTAGTTTAGATAAAGTACTAGGAAGGTATATCATGCAAACTCTACATGTGATGTTTGCCTACTAAACAATAGTTGTAATATTTATTTGAAAAACTTCCATTTTCTCTACGCCTGACCTACACTACTTAATTGTAACATCCATGGCGGCGTGCTGGCATGGCTTCCCATCTCACACCATGCAATACCGCCGACATACCCACCAATGCAGGCTGCGCACTATTTGGCCCGTACCGTCCTGTATCTGGCCTGTCCCGTACTGTATCTGGGCCATCCCGTCCTGTCTTTGGCCCATCTTTTCCTGTATCTGTCCCGTTCCGTCTTGTCTCTGGCACGTCCCGTCCTGTCTATGGCCCGTCCCATAATGTATTGCTTGTCCCGTCCTGTTTCTGGCCCGTCCCGTACTGTCTCTGGCTCGTCCTGTCCTGTATCTGGCCCATCGCGTACCGTCTCTGGCCCATCCCGTCCTTTCTATTTACCGTCCCATAACGCATAGCTCGTCCCATCCTGTTTCTGGCCCATCCTATCTCTGCCTCGTCCCGTCCTAAATCTGGCCCGTCCCGTCTCGTATATAGCCCGTCCCGCATCTGGCCTGTCCTGTCCCGTATCTGGCCTGTCCCTTCCTGTATCTGGCCAGTCCCTTCCCATCTCGTCCTGTCTCTGGCCTGTCCCGTCCTGTCTCTGGCACGTCTGGTGCTATCTCTGGCCTGTCCAATCCTGTCTCTTGCCCGTCCCGTCTCTGGCCCGTCCGGTCCAGTCTTTGGCCCGTCCCGTCCTGTCTCTGGCCCATCCCTTCCTGTCTCTGGCCCAGCTCTGGCCCGTCTCGTCCCATATCTGGCCCGCCCGATATCTGGCCCATCCCGTCTAGTATCTGGCACGTTCCATATCTGGCCTGTCCCGTATCTGGCACGTCCTGTCCCTGGCCCGGCCTGTCCCGTATCTGTCCCGTCCTGTATCTGTCCTGTCCCGTATCTGGCCCATCCCGCATCTGACCCGTCCCGTATCTGGCCCATCCCATCCCATATCTGGCCCGTCCCATCATGTATCTGGGCTGTCCCATATCTGACCCATCCCGTCTAGTATCTGGCACGTTCCATATCTGGCCTGTCCCGTATCTGGCACGTCCTGTCCCTGGCCCGGCCTGTCCCGTATCTGGCCCGTCCTGTATTTGGCCTGTCCCGTATCTGGCCCGTCCCGCATCTGACCCGTCCCGTATCTGGCCCGTCCCGTCCCGTATTTGGTCCGTACCGTCCTGTATCTGGCCCGTCCCGTCCCATATCTGGCTCGTCACGTTTCTGGCCCATCCCGTCATGTATCTGGCCCGTCCCATCCTGTCTCTGGCTCGACCCGTCCTGTGTATGGCCTATTCCTTAATGTCTCTAGCACATTCCGTCCTCTCTCTGGCCCATCCCGTCCTGTATCTGGTCGGTCCCGTCCTGTATCTGGCCCGTCCTATCCTGAATCTGGCCCGTCCCGTATCTGGCCCGTCCCTTTCTGTATCGGGCCCGTCCCATCCTGTCCTGTCTATGGCCCATCCTGTCTTGAATCTGGCCCGTCCCGTATCTGGCCCGTCCCTTCCTGTATCAGGCCCGTCCCGACCTGTCATGGCCTAACTGGTCCTGTCCTGCCTCTGGCCAGTCCCGTCCTGCTCTGATCCGTCCCATCCCTGGCCCGTCCTGTATCTGGACCGTCCCATCCTGTATCTGGTCGCCTCGTCTCTGGCCCGTCCCGTCCTTTCGCAGGCACGTCCCGTCCGGTCCTGTCTCTGGCCTGTCCTGCATCTGGCCCATCCCATTAAAGGTAGTATTATCAAATCCTCCACAAATTTACACCTCCAGGAAATTTAACCTGGGGTGTGTTTTAAATTAAGGTGAGTTTAATAGTTAGAAAAATATGATACTTTCCATAAATTATTAGCAAAATGTTTAAATGACACCTATCAAAAAACAGCCTCCTCCATATCCCCTCAAGCTGTCCTATCCATCACCAAGATAGGTGCATTTTCTACCATTTAGGTAGAAGTAATCTTCAAACAATTTGCTTCTAATTTAGATAAAGCACTAGGAAGGTATATCATGCAAACTCTACATGTGATGTTTGCCTAGTAAACAATAGTTGTAATATTTATTTACAAAACTTCCATTTTCTCTACGCCTGACCTAAACTACTTAATTGTAACATCCATGGCGGCGTTGTGGCATGGCTTCCCATCTCACACCATGCAAGACCGCCGACTTACCCACCAATGCAGGCTGCGCACTATTTGGCCCGTACAGTCCTGTCTTTGGCCAGTCTTTTCCTGTATCTGTCCCGTTCCGTCTTGTCTCTGGCCCGTCCCGTCCTGTATATGGCCCGTCCCATAATGTATTGCTTGTCCCGTCCTGTTTCTGGCCCGTCACGTACTGTCTCTGGCTCGTCCTGTCCTGTATCTGGCCCATCGCGTACCGTCTATGGCCCGTCCCGTCCTGTCTATTTCCCGTCCCATAATGTATAGCTCGTCCCGTCCTGTTTCTGGCCCGTCCCATCCTATCTCTGCCTCATCCCGTCCTATATATGGCCCATCCCGTCTCGTATCTGGCCCGTCCCGCAACTGGCCTGTCCTGTCCCGTATCTGGCCTGTCCCTTCCTGTATCTGGCCAGTCCCTTCCCATCTTGTCCTGTCTCTGGCCTGTCCCGTCCTGTCTCTGGCCCGTCCGGTGCTATCTCTGGCATGTCCAATCCTGTCTCTTACCCGTCCCGTCTCTGGCCCGTCCGGTCCAGTCTTTGGCCCGTCCTGTCCTGTCTCTGGCCCATCCCTTCCTGTCTATGGCGCAGCTCTGGTCCGTCTCGTCCTGTATCTGGCCCGCCCTGTATCTGGCCCATCCCATCAAGTATCTGGCCCGTTCCATATCTGGCCTGTCCCGTATCTGGCACGTCCTGTCCCTGGCCCGTCCTGTATCTGGCCTGTCCCGTATCTGGCCCGTCCCGCATCTGACCCGTCCCGTATCTGGCCCGTCCCGTCCCGTATTTGGTCCGTACCGTCCTGTATCTGGCCCGTCCCGTAATGTATGTGGGCTGTCCCATATCTGTCCCATACCATCCCATATTTGGCTCGTCACGTTTCTGGCCCATCCCGTCATGAATCTGGCCTGTCCCATCCTGTCTCTGGCCCGACCCGTCCTGTCTATGGCCTGTCCCGTAATGTCTCTAGCACATTCCGTCCTGTCTCTGGCCCATCCCGTCCTGTATCTGGTCGGTCCCATCCTGTATCTGGCCCGTCCCGTCCTGTATCTGGCCCGTTCCGTCCTGAATGTGGCACGTCCAGTATATGGCCCGTCCCTTCCTGTATCTGGCCCGTCCCATCACGTCCTATCTCTGGCCCATCCCGTCTTGAATCTGGCCCGTCCCGTATCTGGCCCATCCCTTCCTGTATCTGGCCCATCCCGTCCTGTCTCTGGCCTGACCAGTCCAGTCCTGCCTCTGGCCAGTCCCGTCCTACTCTGGTCCGTCCCGTCCCTGGCCCGTCCTGTATCTGAACCGTCCCGTCCTGTATCTGGTCGCCCCGTACTGTATCTGGGCCATCCCATCCTGTCTCTGGCCCGTCTTTTCCTGTATCTGGACCGTCCCGTCCAGTCTCTGGACGGTCTCATAATGTATAGCATGTCCTGTCCTGTTTCTGGCCCGTCCCATCCTGTCACTTGCTCGTCCTCTCCTGTATCTGGCACGTCCCGTACCGTCTCTGGCCCGTCCCATCCTGTCTATTTCCCGTCCCATAATGTATTACTCGTCCAGTCCTGTTTCTGGCCCGTCCTGTCCTATCTCTGGCTCGTCCCGTCCTGTATCTGGCCCGTCCCATCTCGTATGTGGCCCGTCCCGCATCTGGCCTGTCCTGTCCCATATCTGGCCTGTCCCTTCCTGTATCTGGCCAGTCCCTTCCCATCTCGTCCTGTCTCTGGCCTGTCCCGTTCTGTCTCTGGCCTGTCCCGTCCTGTCTCTGACCCATCCGGTGCTACCTCTGGCCTGTCCAATCCTGTCTCTTGCCTGTCCCATCTCTGGTCCGTCCCGTCCTGTCTTTGGCCCATCACGTCCTGTCTCTGGAACGTCCCATCCTCTCTTTTGCCCGTCCCGTCCTCTCTCTTGCCCGTCCCCTCCTGTCTCTGGCCCGACCTGTCCTGTCCTACCTCAGACCAGTCCCGTACTGCTCTGTCCCGTCCCATCCCTGGACTGTCCTGTATCTGGACCGTCCTGTCCTGTATCTGTCGCCCCGTTTCTAGCCCGTCCAGTCTTGTCTCTGGCACGCCTCAGTCCGTCCTATCTCCGGCCCGTCCAGTATTGTCTCTGGCCCGTCTCGTCATGTCTCTGGATCGTCCCGTCCGGTCCTGACTCTGGCCCGTCCTGTATCTGGCCCATTCCGTATCTGGCCTGTTCCGTCCTGTATCTGGCCCATCCCATTAAAGGTAGTATTATCAAATCCTCCACAAATTTACACATAAAGGAACTTTAACCTGGGGTGTGTTTTAAATTAAGGTGAGTTCAATAGTTAGAAAAATATGATACTTTCCATAAATTATTAGCAAAATGTTTAAATGACACCTATCAAAAAAACAGCCTCCTCCATATCCCCTCAAGCTGTCCTATCCATCACCAAGATAGGTGCATCTTCTGCCATGTAGGTAGAAGTAATCTTCAAACAATTTGCTTCTAATTTAGATAAAGTACCAGGAAGGTATATCATGCAAACTCTACATGTGATGTTTGCCTATTAAACAATAGTTGTAATATTTATTTGCAAAACTTCCATTTTCTCTACACCTGACCTACACTACTTAATTGTAACATCCCTGGCGGCGTGCTGGCATGGCTTCCCATCTCACACCATGCAAGACCGCCGACTTACCCACCAATGCAGGCTACGCACTATGTACCTATGCGGGCTGTGTGCATGTGTCTTGGCTGCTTGTTGAGGGCGGTAGCGGCAGCACTTCCTGATTCTTAAAGGAACAGTGCACGCATTCCTAATGTGTCCCCAGTTCTGTATCTCACCCGTCCCGGTCTCTGGCCCGTCGCGGTCTCTGGCCCATCCCGTCCTGTCTCTTGCCCGTCCCTGGCCCCTCCCATCCTGTCTATGGCCCGTCCTGTAATGTCTAACCCGCCCCTTCCCGTATCTGGTCCGTCCAGTCCCATATCTGACCTGTTTAGTCCCGTATCTGGCTGTCCCTTATGTTGCCCATCTCATCCCGTATCTGGCCCACCTCGTCCCTTCCCGTCTCTGGCACGTCCTGTCCCGTATCTGACCATACCAGTCCCTATCTGGCCCGTCCCGTATATGGCCAGGCCCATTCAGTATCTGGCCCGTCCCATCCTGTCCATGGCTCATCCCATATCTAGCCTGTCCTGTCCCATATCTGGACCGTCCCGTATCTGGCCCATGTCGTCCTGTATCTGGCCTGTCCAATATTTGGCCCGTACCGTCCTGTATCTGGCCTGTACCGTACTGTATCTGGGGCATCCCGTCCTGTCTCTGGCTCGTCCTGTCCTGTATCTGGTCCGACCCATACCGTCGCTGGCCCGTCCCATCCTGTCTATTTCCCGTCCCATAATGTATAGCTCGTCCCATCCTGTTTCTGGCCCGTCCCATCCTATCTCTGCCTCGTCCCGTCCTATATCTGGCCCGTCCCATCTCGTATCTGGCCCGTTCCGCATCTGGCCTGTCCTGTCCCGTATCTGGCCTGTCCTTTCCTGTATCTGGCCAGTCCCTTCCCATCTCGTCCTGTCTGTGGCCTGTCCCGTCCTGTCTCTGGCCCGTCCGGTGCTATCTCTGGCCTGTCCCCAGGATGCGCAGTAATATGGGATCGTGTTCTTATCATTTCTCCCACAGTCCCTGCAGCTTCAGCCGCACAGATCGGACCCCGGGGCGAGGGGTGATACCTGCTGCAATCCTTGTATCCTGAAGTACTGCGGCCGCTGTACTGGGGTCCTAGAAAGTTATACCCCAGGGAAGACAGTGGAAGGAGGAACACGGAAAGGGATCATTCATACTTATCCGTCACTTAGTAATCGCCATCTTCCATCTGTGGCCTGGAGAAAATGCTGGTCTTGCTTGTAATCGGAGGGGAGGACACATCTGCCGGTGAGACGACTGCTCTGCTCCAGTGATCGGCTGCAACTGGTGTGAGTGGGGGATTGAGCTATGTAATAAGGGAGAAAACGATGATGTCATAAAGGAAGAAAAGGTGATGATGTCATAAGAGCAGAGAGAAGCCCAGGACGAGCACAGCAATAGCTCCTACAGCAATTCATTATTTTCACAGCTTAATGTTTTTTGTAATCTGGAATAAATCTTTATGCAGAGGCTTCTCTGTGATAGAACAACCACCCCCACCATACACAGCACAGGATGGGCCCCGGAATCACTGCTATTGTGCACTTGATGTAATCTATAAATATGGACATCCTGGCACAGAAAGTGAAATAACCAATACTTGCATTCACCAGTAGAGGGAGCGCAAGAGCGAGCAGCATAAAGCCGCACATTACATGTCCTATGTATACAATTACCGGGCGGTAGAGGGCGCAATTTGATAAAAAAGGAATAAATAAAATCACCAACTGTAGCTCGCCAGCGCCGCCTCCAGGGTCCTTCCTCCGGCATAAAGCACAGTGACGGCCTCCAACACCGCCCTCTGCCCGCCCCCGGCCGTCGGTACCTCCCAGCTCTGTCAGCGCCGCCCGGGACAGGAGATGAGGCTGCGCTTGTTACCTCAGCAGGACGCAGGATACTTCATGCCGTTGGAGCCGGTGTTACGCAGGGGACGTCGGTCAGCGCGATGACGTCACTGCATGGCACCGACAAGCGTTGACTGTGAGACGTGATAGAAGAGGAGGCGGAGGCTGCGGTGACCCGGAGCCTGGAAGACGGAGGAGAAGAGAGTTCATTTTTATTCTTATATTATTTGGCCTCTGACTGGGGAACATTATATTATATGTGGGTCTGTGAGGACATTATATTATATGTGGGTCTGTGAGGACATTATATTATATGTGGGTCTGTGAGGACATTATATTATATGTGGGTCTGTGAGGACATTATATTATATGTGGGTCTGTGAGGACATTATATTATATGTGGGTCTGTGAGGACATTATATTATATGTGGGTCTGTGAGGACATTATATTATATGTGGGTCTGTGAGGACATTATATTATATGTGGGTCTGTGGGAACATTATATTATATGTGGGTCTGTGAGGACATTATATTATATGTGGGTCTGTGAGGACATTATATTATATGTGGGTCTGTGAGGACATTATATTATATGTGGGTCTGTGAGGACATTATATTATATGTGGGTCTGTGAGGACATTATATTATATGTGGGTCTGTGAGGACATTATATTATATGTGGGTCTGTGGGGACATTATATTATATGTGGGTCTGTGGGGACATTATATTATATGTGGGTCTGTGGGGACATTATATTATATGTGGGTCTGTGAGGACATTATATTATATGTGGGTCTGTGAGGACATTATATTATATGTGGGTCTGTGGGGACATTATATTATATGTGTGTCTGTGGGGACATTATATTATATGTGGGTCTGTGGGGACATTATATTATATGTGGGTCTGTGAGGACATTATATTATATGTGGGTCTGTGGGGACATTATATTATATGTGGGTCTGTGAGGACATTATATTATATGTGGGTCTGTGAGGACATTATATTATATGTGTGTCTGTGGGGACATTATATTATATTTGGGTCTGTGGGTACATTATATTATATGTGGGTCTGTGGAGACATTATATTATATGTGGGTCTGTGGGGACATTATATTATATGTGGGTCTGTGGTAATATTATATTATATTTGGGTCTGTGGTGACATTATATTATATGTGGGTCTGTGGGGACATTATATTATATGTGGGTCTGTGAGGACATTATATTATATGTGGGTCTGTGAGGACATTATATTATATGTGGGTCTGTGGGGACATTATATTATATGTGGGTCTGTGAGGACATTATATTATATGTGGGTCTGTGAGGACATTATATTATATGTGTGTCTGTGGGGACATTATATTATATTTGGGTCTGTGGGTACATTATATTATATGTGGGTCTGTGGAGACATTATATTATATGTGGGTCTGTGGGGACATTATATTATATGTGGGTCTGTGGTAATATTATATTATATTTGGGTCTGTGGTGACATTATATTATATGTGGGTCTGTGGGGACATTATATTATATGTGGGTCTGTGGTAATATTATATTATATTTGGGTCTGTGGTGACATTATATTATATGTGGGTCTGTGGGGACATTATATTATATGTGGGTCTGTGAGGACATTATATTATATGTGGGTCTGTGGGGACATTATATTATATGTGGGTCTGTGAGGACATTATATTATATGTGGGTCTGTGGGGACATTATATTATATGTGGGTCTGTGAGGACATTATATTATATGTGGGTCTGTGAGGACATTATATTATATGTGGGTCTGTGAGGACATTATATTATATGTGGGTCTGTGGGGACATTATATTATATTTGGGTCTGTGGCAGGGGTGGGCAATTAATTTTGCCAGGGGGCCGCATGAGAAATTGGGATGGTTTTAGAGGGCCGGACTAATATAATTAACTCCGTTCTAGCAATACTGTATATATATGACGCGCCCCCTGGGCCAGTGTTGTTTGGGGGATACCCGGAGCCGGATCAGATGGGGGTTGTAGTCTCCGAGTGGCGGTGACCCGGTCCGTGCCCAGGGTGTCAAGCTCAGTGTGTGGCAGTCCTACAGATGTTACTGGATGTTCTTTAGTGTCGACTACGCCACCCGTTGATTTGCGGTCAATACGGCCGCCGCTGCAGCAGGGTCCGCTGAGGCTGGTGGTGTGTGTGCAGCTCTGGTAGTATAACCCCCAACGGGAGGGGTATAGCCTCAGGGGGTCAGGTGTAGAGGATGGTGGTTGTGGTGGTGCAGTGTGGACGGTAAGAAGACTCAGAGTCGGGCTGTGCAGTTCAGGGTCTTTACTTACTGCTGTTCTTGTGGTCACTCTGGCCTTGAGTGACCGCCCGAGCCGTGCTGCGTCCACCAGGTCCTGGACTCGGCCAACCCCCAAGTAATTCTGGAGCGTGGTCCTGAGCTCCCTTTCTGACGTTCCTTTCCTCTGGCCTACCCCACCAGGGATCCACCTATGTCCGGCTCCCTCGGGTCTCTTGTTGGGTAAAACCCTTGTCTCTGGGTTCCCTGACCCTATTCTCGGTTTGCCTTCCGGGTGGATTTAGTGGGGGATCGTGGCAAATCCTGCCCACGACCTCCGGTCTCTGGCTGAGGATTAGTGCCCTCCACCAGCTTGGGATCCGGTACCCTTGTGCCAACTCTTCACCCTCTGGTCTAATTTTGGGTTCTTGGAGTTCCTTCTTCTCCCCCTCTGGGTCCTTCTCTTCTCCTCTCTCTCTTCTTTCAGGACTGCCTGACCCTCTACAACAGACTGACTGAAAACTGTCTGCCTGTCTGACCCTGATCTAAGATGGTTCCCACCTTATATACTCCCTCTATGTGTGAGCTCAGGTGACCAGAACCCAATGAGCTCCTAGCATTACCCAGACTGCTCCCCCTATCTGCCCCTACACTACTGGGATGTTCCACCCCCCCTCCCACTCCAGCCAGGGACAGACACTGTCGTACCTGCACATTTCTCTAGTGGGAGTACCATCGGTCTGTCCCCGGAAATGGGATGTGTGTAGTGCATGCAGCCTACTGAGCTCAGTTCCACACTCCATCCTTACCCGGGAGTGGAATATCACACCTCTGGCTTGAGGTGCAATACCCCTGTAGCAGCCGAGTCCTCAGGGTGCTACATTCCCCCCTGGTAAATCACAGCACGTCCTCGGGCTGCAAGATAATAAAACATCCAAACATACAAATTTTTTTCATAAAACATCAACATATAAAACATATCAAACATTATATATGTACATTAGCAGCAATACTTTCTTGTTCCTCCGGCCACGGTGCAACTTGTGACCGGGTAAAGTGCGACAGTCTCTTGTAGAAAAACGGTTTCCTTATAAAACCAGTAGGGGGCGCCTTAGAAAGCGCAACTATATACAAGGGGAAAGTGGCCGCTCTCAGTCCTCGGCCGGGTAATTGAAATAGGGACACACGGGTAACAGTTCACACTTTGTTCCAACGGGGAACATGTTTAAAGCAGCAACAGTTCACTGTACCCCGATGGGTAACTATTTACAGTCTCTTTAACGACGGCGTCCTCCTGCTCCTTCTTTATCTTCAGACCCATCCGGGTCCTCTTGCTCCTCCTCCGTCAGGCGATGCACATGGAGGGCGTAGGGTCCTTTGGCACACTTGTGCCGGGTGAACGTGACCTCGTCCCCTACGTACAGGTCACGACCTCTGTGTCCCTCCGGCAGATGGCTTTCTACGTCTCTGCGGGTGACAAAGACGTCGCCGGGGGTGTGATGGTCTCTTATGAAGCCCCACCCATGCTGCAGGTTGAATTTAATCACAGTCCCGGTGGTACGGGGACCATGAGCTGCACGGGGGTTCCTCCTGGTCCGGCTCTTCTGCCCTGCGCTCTGTTCCTGCAGCCGCTGCTCACGGATCCGCCTCTCTTTCCGCTCTTGCTCGAAGGCTGCCAACTGCTGGCGGCAGCACTCCACTCGCTCTGCTGCGGCTGCCCGCGTTTCTTGAGTGAACCCCATGAGGTCTCCTCCGGTGGGGTCCCACTCGAATTGTGCTTCTTCTAGCGGGAGCGGGGTTCTCCTGACGGGCTTCGGAGCCGGAATCAGGGGATCGCACAGGGGCCTTGCTCTTTGGAGTTCCAGTTGGTAGTACTCCTGGGGCCATACAAAGGGCTGCCCATCCGGGCACGTGTGCTGGGCAAATAGATCTTCGCCCAGGTGCGGCACTCTAGATGTTGAGGGCGCGTTGATGGTAGCGGCGCCCGGGTTGACCAGGCCTTGCGACCAGGCTTGGGGCACCCTAAAGGTAAAGGGCACCATAAGGACAGCGGTGCCCGGGGTTACTCGGCCCTGCGACCAGGCCGGTGGCTCCGCGGAGGTTGGGGGCGCTGTTGGAATTGCGGCGCCCGGGGGGGTACTAGGCCTTGCGACCAGGCCGATGGTATTTCCTGTTTGGTCGCGCTCAGGGTCGAGGCGTGTGACGTCACAGGGGTCGCGGCCGCGGCTTCTACTTGAGGCCTAGTCCGGCACGGTGACGATGCAGCGACGGGCACGGCAGGGGGAATTTCGGGCTCTGCGACGGGGAGCTGGGGCAGGCACGCGGTTTCCCGGCTCGGGGTAGAGACGTCCCCTTTACCTGCCTCCGTTCGTTCGGCTCCCTTCTCGGCGCCGTCTCCGGCCTTGGGTCCTCCTGTACCATCCTCAGAGGCGGTCTGTCTCCTCGTCTCGGGTGGCGTGCTCCGCTGACGGGTTTCGGTCTGCTGGGCCATCTCACGGCTCCACTCCGCCAACGTCTCTCGCTGCACCTGGGCCATCCTCCGTGCGAGGCCCTCCAGCGCGGTCTGTGCACACTCCCGGTCTCGGGGGAGCTGTGCCAGGACCTCCACTAGGCCTAGTGGGGTTGTTGCTTGCAGCAGGCTCCTGACCACTGGGTCGGTGCTGCCTGTCTCTCCCTCCATCTCCGGGTGTGTTCTCTCCAGACTGCTCCAGGCGGCACCCATCTTTGCTCTTTTGTTCTGTCTCCGCCCACATTGAGGGTGGTCCCGGGGCAACTTGGTGCTTGTCAGTTCCAGGGGCAGTTCTTTCACGCTGATGGACACTTCTAGCATCACAGTCTCTGTTGGTGGGCGCGGTTTCCGCTTTTGGCGCCATTCTTCGACCTGGCCCACGATGGGAGGTGGCCTCTTGCCACCCTCTGGCACGCCCATAATGGCGTCCGCTCTTCCAAGGCGGGAAATCTTTGGAAATGGCGGGAATCGTCTCCCAGTGGCGGGAAACTCCATGGATGGCGGGAAAAAGCTGCAAATGGCGGACAACCGGCGGGAAACGACCTGTGATGGGGTCCGTTGGCGGGGACCCTCCGGAACCGGCGGGAGACTTCTTTTTGAGGTAACGGTGAACTTTTCTTCAGGCACGCAGTACCCGGTTGTTGCGGGCACGTGATCCTGCCGACTACGCCAAAGTTGACGCGCCCCCTGGGCCAGTGTTGTTTGGGGGATACCCGGAGCCGGATCAGATGGGGGTTGTAGTCTCCGAGTGGCGGTGACCCGGTCCGTGCCCAGGGTGTCAAGCTCAGTGTGTGGCAGTCCTACAGATGTTACTGGATGTTCTTTAGTGTCGACTACGCCACCCGTTGATTTGCGGTCAATACGGCCGCCGCTGCAGCAGGGTCCGCTGAGGCTGGTGGTGTGTGTGCAGCTCTGGTAGTATAACCCCCAACGGGAGGGGTATAGCCTCAGGGGGTCAGGTGTAGAGGATGGTGGTTGTGGTGGTGCAGTGTGGACGGTAAGAAGACTCAGAGTCGGGCTGTGCAGTTCAGGGTCTTTACTTACTGCTGTTCTTGTGGTCACTCTGGCCTTGAGTGACCGTCCGAGCCGTGCTGCGTCCACCAGGTCCTGGACTCGGCCAACCCCCAAGTAATTCTGGAGCGTGGTCCTGAGCTCCCTTTCTGACGTTCCTTTCCTCTGGCCTACCCCACCAGGGATCCACCTATGTCCGGCTCCCTCGGGCCTCTTGTTGGGTAAAACCCTTGTCTCTGGGTTCCCTGACCCTATTCTCGGTTTGCCTTCCGGGTGGATTTAGTGGGGGATCGTGGCAAATCCTGCCCACGACCTCCGGTCTCTGGCTGAGGATTAGTGCCCTCCACCAGCTTGGGATCCGGTACCCTTGTGCCAACTCTTCACCCTCTGGTCTAATTTTGGGTTCTTGGAGTTCCTTCTTCTCCCCCTCTGGGTCCTTCTCTTCTCCTCTCTCTCTTCTTTCAGGACTGCTTGACCCTCTACAACAGACTGACTGAAAACTGTCTGCCTGTCTGACCCTGATCTAAGATGGTTCCCACCTTATATACTCCCTCTATGTGTGAGCTCAGGTGACCAGCACCCAATGAGCTCCTAGCATTACCCAGACTGCTCCCCCTATCTGCCCCTACACTACTGGGATGTTCCACCCCCCCTCCCACTCCAGCCAGGGACAGACACTGTCGTACCTGCACATTTCTCTAGTGGGAGTACCATCGGTCTGTCCCCCGGAAATGGGATGTGTGTAGTGCATGCAGCCTACTGAGCTCAGTTCCACACTCCATCCTTACCCGGGAGTGGAATATCACACCTCTGGCTTGAGGTGCAATACCCCTGTAGCAGCCGAGTCCTCAGGGTGCTACATATACATATGCTATCTTTTCATAAACAAACAGTATGTTAAACAATGCAAAGATTTAAAATACAATGAAAATACGGAGGACCTAATTACATCATTATTTAATGATAAGATGTTGAACTGCAACCAGCTTGTGATTGTTCACTTTAGAAAATTATATTATATTTGGGTCTGTGGGTACATTATATTATATGTGGGTCTGTGAGGACATTATATTATATGTGGGTCTGTGGGGACATTATATTATATGTGGGTCCGTGAGGACATTATATTATATGTGTGTCTGTGGGGACATTATATTATATTTGGGTCTGTGGGTACATTATATTATATGTGGGTCTGTGAGGACATTATATTATATGTGGGTCTGTGAGGACATTATATTATATGTGGGTCTGTGAGGACATTATATTATATGTGGATCTGTGAAGATATTATATTATATGTGGGTCTGTGAGGACATTATATTATATATGGGTCTTTGAGGATATTATATTATATGTGGGTCTGTGAGGACATTATATTATATGTGGGTCAGTGCGGACATTATATTATATGTGGGTCTGTGAGGACATTATATTATATGTGGGTCTGTGGGGACATTATATTATATGTGGGTCTGTGAGGACATTATATTATATGTGGGTCTGTGGGGACATTATATTATATGTGGGTCTGTGGGAACATTATATTATATGTGGGTCTGTGGGGACATTATATTATATGTGGATCTGTGGGGACAATATATTATATGTGGAACTGTGGGACGTTATATTATATGTGGGGCTGTGGGGACATTATATTATATGTGGGTCTGTGGGGTCATTATATTATATGTGGGTCTGTGGGGACATTATATTATATGTGGGTCTGTGGGGTCATTACATTATATGTGGGTCTGTGAGGACATTATATTATATGTGGGACTCTGGGACATTATATTATATGTGGGTCTGTGAGGGCATTATATTATATGTGGGTCTGTGGGGACATTATATTATATGTGGGTCTGTGGGAACATTATATTATATGTGGGTCTGTTGGGACATTATATTATATGTGGATCTGTGGGGTCATTACATTATATGTGGGTCTGGCGTAACATTATATTATATGTGGGTCTGTGGGAACCTTATATTATATGTGGGTCTGTGGTAACATTATATTATATGTGGGTCTGTGGTAACATTATATTATATATGGGTCTATGGGGTCATTACATTATATGTGGGTCTGGGATAACATTATATTATATGTGGGTCTGTGGGAACATTATATTATATGTGGGTCTGTGGGGTCATTACATTATATGTGGGTCTGGGATAACATTATATTATATGTGGGTCTGTGGTAACATTATATTATATATGGGTCTGTGGGGTCATTACATTATATGTGAGTCTGGGATAACATTATATTATATGTGGGTCTGTGGGAACATTATATTATATGTGGTCTGAGGTAACTAGTGTTGAGCGATACCTTCCGATATCGGGAAATATCGGATCGGATTGGATCGGACCGATACCGAAAAAGTATCGGATATCGCCGATTCCGATACCGGAAACCAATGCAAGTCAATGGGACAGAAATATCGGAATGAAAATAAACCCTTTCTTTCCTTGTAGGTTAATTCTACATGAAGGAAAACAACTAAGAATAATGTAGAATGTATTGGGGGAGGTGGGGGAGACAATAAAGGCATAGAGGTTTAGCCCAATCAAATGGAATAGCAGGAATTAATATTTTTTTTAAGACGTTCTGAGTTACGGAAATATTGACTATGTTAAGTATTTTTATATTTTGTCAGATATTTATGTTTCACTACTTCCATGCTCTTCACCTTCTTTTTTACTTCTCCCACACTTTCTCCTTCATCATCCTCAGCATCTTTTTCATCCACTTCTTCTTCACCTTCTTCATCTTCTTCTTCTTCACCTTCTTCGTATTATTCTTTTTTTTTACATTCTTCATATTCTACTTCTTCATCTTCTTCATATTCTTCTTCTTCATCATATTCTTATTTGTGACAGGCATTCCTGTAGCTGTTATCTATAAAAGGTTGGACATTACACCTTTCGTTCTGCCCGTCACAAAAGATTTACAACAGGATTTGTCCGCGTTCAGTTTGGCCTGCAGTAGCAGGCCTTTTCCAGGGGCACCACGAGGAGGAACGGACTCACCCCCATACACTGCTTAGTCATCTTCTGCTTATAATTTAGATATTATCTTTTGCTCTGATTTTTAGTCTTATGCTTAATGTTCTTCCGCTTTTTGTTCTGCAGCTTCTTGTATTTCTGCTTCTTGGTTTTCTGTCTCTTGTTCTTCTGTATCTTGGTGCTTGTCTTCTCTTCTTTGTCCTCTTGGTCAACTTCTTCAGGGTCATCTTCTTGGTCTTCTTCGGGGTGGTCTTCAGGGTCGTCGTCTTCGGGGGTCCTCGTCTTCGGGGTCCTCGTCTTCTTCGGGTTGGTCTTCTGGGTCCTCGTCTTCGGGGTGGTCTTCAGGGTCCTCGTCTTCTTCGGGGTGGTCTTCAGGGTCCTCGTCTTCAGGGTCGTCGTCTTCGGGGTCCTCGTCTTCTTAGGGTTGGTCTTCAGGGTCCTCGTCTTCAGCGTCCTCGTCAGGGAGATCCAGAGTGATTACCAAGAACCATTTCAAAAAGCTTGAAATTCGAAATGTAGCAGAAGGTACAAGAAAGCTGAGGAACTACCGAGGACCAGCTGACGGTACTGGAACCCGGATGGGTAGCAGAAGGTACAAGAGCCAATGGAACTGCCGAAGACCAGCTGACGGTACTGGAACTCGGTTACTAAGCAGGAGGTACCTGTGCCAGAAAGCACTACCAAGGACCAGCAGACGTTGGTGGAACTTGGATACCGAGAAGGAGGCACCTAATCCAAAGGCACTGCCGAGAACCAGCTGACGGTACTGGAACCCGGATGGGTAGCAGAAGGTACCCATGTAAAAAAAAGTTCAAGGCCGCGAGCCGGCCGCAGTTACCAAAACCCACAGTCCTACAGGGGGTGCTTGTCCTATTGGCACTATGGAACCAGCCTTCATTGCCAGATCCCGCAGCCCACATAGGAGTCACCTAAACTGCAGGCACCATAGAGTCGGCTAACCCGACCGCAACACGACAGGACAACGCATTGGAGGCAAAGTGACGTTGACACTACCCGGAAACAGCTGGCGTGCTGGAACCAGGCTGGGCAGGAGGGAGTACCCGTGCCAAAGACACTGCCGAGAACCAGCTGACGGTACTGGAACCCGGATGGGTAGTAGAAGGTACAAGAGCAAATGGAACTACCGAGGACCAGCTGACGGTACTGGAACCCGGATGGGTAGAAGAAGGTACAAGAGCCAATGGAACTGCCGAAGACCAGCTGACGGTACTGGAACTCGGTTAGTAAGCAGGAGGTACCTGTGCCAGAAAGCACTACCAAGGACCAGCAGACGTTGGTGGAACTTGGATACCGAGAAGGAGGCACCTAATCCAAAGGCACTGCCGAGAACCAGCTGACGGTACTGGAACCCGGATGGGTAGCAGAAGGTACCCATGTAAAAAAAAGTTCAAGGCCGCGAGCCGGCCGCAGTTACCAAAACCCACAGTCCTACAGGGGGTGCTTGTCCTATTGGCACTATGGAACCAGCCTTCATTGCCAGATCCCACAGCCCACATAGGAGTCACCTGAACTGCAGGCACCATAGAGTCGGCTAACCCGACCGCAACACGACAGGACAACGCATTGGAGGCAAAGTGACGTTGACACTACCCGGAAACAGCTGGCGTGCTGGAACCAGGCTGGGCAGGAGGGAGTACCCGTGCCAAAGTCACTGCCGAGAACCAGCTGACGGTACTGGAACCCGGATGGGTAGTAGAAGGTACAAGAGCAAATGGAACTACCGAGGACCAGCTGACGGTACTGGAACCCGGATGGGTAGCAGAAGGTACAAGAGCCAATGGAACTGCCGAAGACCAGCTGACGGTACTGGAACTCGGTTAGTAAGCAGGAGGTACCTGTGCCAGAAAGCACTACCAAGGACCAGCAGACGTTGTTGGAACTTGGATACCGAGAAGGAGGCACCTAATCCAAAGGCACTGCCGAGAACCAGCTGACGGTACTGGAACCCGGATGGGTAGCAGAAGGTACCCATGTAAAAAAAAGTTCAAGGCCGCGAGCCGGCCGCAGTTACCAAAACCCACAGTCCTACAGGGGGTGCTTGTCCTATTGGCACTATGGAACCAGCCTTCATTGCTAGATCCCCCAGCCCACATAGGAGTCACCTAAACTACAGGCACCATAGAGTCGGCTAACCCGACCGCAACACGACAGGACAACGCATTGGAGGCAAAGTGACGTTGACACTACCCGGAAACAGCTGGCGTGCTGGAACCAGGCTGGGCAGGAGGGAGTACCCGTGCCAAAGACACTGCCGAGAACCAGCTGACGGTACTGGAACCCGGATGGGTAGTAGAAGGTACAAGAGCCAATGGAACTGCCGAAGACCAGCTGACGGTACTGGAACTCGGTTACTAAGCAGGAGGTACCTGTGCCAGAAAGCACTACCAAGGACCTGCCGACGTTGGTGGAACTTGGATACCGAGAAGGAGGCACCTAATCCAAAGGCACTGCCGAGAACCAGCTGACGGTACTGGAACCCGGATGGGTAGCAGAAGGTACCCATGTAAAAAAAAGTTCAAGGCCGCGAGCCGGCCGCAGTTACCAAAACCCACAGTCCTACAGGGGGTGCTTGTCCTATTGGCACTATGGAACCAGCCTTCATTGCCAGATCCCGCAGCCCACATAGGAGTCACCTAAACTGCAGGCACCATAGAGTCGGCTAACCCGACCGCAACACGACAGGACAATGCATTGGAGGCAAAGTGACGTTGACACTACCCGGAAACAGCTGGCGTGCTGGAACCAGGCTGGGCAGGAGGGAGTACCCGTGCCAAAGACACTGCCGAGAACCAGCTGACGGTACTGGAACCTGGATGGGTAGTAGAAGGTACAAGAGCAAATGGAACTACCGAGGACCAGCTCACAGTACTGGAACCCGGATGGGTAGAAGAAGGTACAAGAGCCAATGGAACTGCCGAAGACCAGCTGACGGTACTGGAACTCGGTTACTAAGCAGGAGGTACCTGTGCCAGAAAGCACTACCAAGGACCAGCAGACGTTGGTGGAACTTGGATACCGAGAAGGAGGCACCTAATCCAAAGGCACTGCCGAGAACCAGCTGACGGTACTGGAACCCGGATGGGTAGCAGAAGGTACCCATATAAAAAAAAGTTCAAGGCCGCGAGACGGCCGCAGTTGCCAAAACCCACAGTCCTACAAGGGGTGCTTGTCCTATTGGCACTATGGAACCAGCCTTCATTGCCAGATCCCGCAGCCCACATAGGAGTCACCTAAACTGCAGGCACCATAGAGTCGGCTAACCCGACCGCAACATGACAGGACAACGCATTGGAGGCAAAGTGACGTTGACACTACCCGGAAACAGCTGGCGTGCTGGAACCAGGCTGGGCAGGAGGGAGTACCCGTGCCAAAGACACTGCCGAGAACCAGCTGACGGTACTGGAACCCTGATGGGTAGTAGAAGGTACAAGAGCAAATGGAAGTACCGAGGACCAGCTGACGGTACTGGAACGCGGATGGGTAGAAGAAGGTATAAGAGCCTATGGAACTGCCGAAGACCAGCTGACGGTACTGGAACTCGGTTACTAAGCAGGAGGTACCTGTGCCAGAAAGCACTACCAAGGACCAGCAGACGTTGGTGGAACTTGAATACCGAGAAGGAGGCACCTAATCCAAAGGCACTGCCGAGAACCAGCTGACGGTACTGGAACCCGGATGGGTAGCAGAATGTACCCATGTAAAAAAAAGTTCAATGCCGCGAGCCGGCCGCAGTTACCAAAACTCACAGTCCTACAGGGGGTGCTTGTCCTATTGGCACTATGGAACCAGCCTTCATTGCCAGATCCCGCAGCCCACATAGGAGTCACCTAAACTGCAGGCACCATAGAGTCGGCTAACCCGACCGCAACACGACAGGACAACGCATTGGAGGCAAAGTGACTTTGACACTACCCAGAAACAGCTGGCGTGCTGGAACCAGGCTGGGCAGGAGAGAGTACCCGTGCCAAAGTCACTGCCGAGAACCAGCTGACGGTACTGGAACCCGGATGGGTAGTAGAAGGTACAAGAGCAAATGGAACTACCGAGGACCAGCTGACGGTACTGGAACCCGGATGGGTAGCAGAAGGTACAAGAGTCAATGGAACTGCCGAAGACCAGCTGACGGTACTGGAACTCGGTTAGTAAGCAGGAGGTACCTGTGCCAGAAAGCACTACCAAGAACCAGCAGACGTTGGTGGAACTTGGATACCGAGAAGGAGGCACCTAATCCAAAGGCACTGCTGAGAACCAGCTGACGGTACTGGAACCCGGATGGGTAGTAGAAGGTACAAGAGCAAATGGAACTACCGAGAACCAGCTGGCGGTGCTGGAACCCATGGTAAATACTAAAAATAGAGTGGAGCCAGAGGTGTAATTGGAGCAAGTCTTAAATCAGTAGTACAGTGGATGTGGACAAAGCAGGAGAATTTGCCGGACACACAGCAGGGGAACAGCTGACGTTACTGAACCCCAATAACACTGGAGCAAGCGTTGACTGTGCAGACGGCACTTCTGAGCAGCAACTAGCGGTATTGGAGCCCAGGGTAAATACTAAAAACAGAGGAGCCAGACGTGTATTTGAAGGAGGTTTTAAATCAGTAGTACAGTCGATGTGGACAAAGCAGGAGAATTTGCCGGACACACAGCTGGGGATCAGCTGACGTTACTGAACCCCAATAACACTGGAGCAAGAGTTGACTGTGCAGACGGCACTTCTGAGCAGCAACTAGCGGTATTGGAGCCCAGGGTAAATACTAAAAACAGAGGAGCCAGAGGTATATTTGGAAGAGGTTTTAAATCAGTAGTACAGTGGATGTGGACAAAGCAGGAGAATTTGCCGGACACACAGCTGGGGATCAGCTGACGTTACTGAACCCCAATAACACTGGAGCAAGCGTTGACTGCAGACGGCACTTCTGAGCAGCAACTAGCGGTATTGGAGCCCAGGGTAAATGCTAAAAACAGAGGAGCCAGAGGTGTATTTGGAGGAGGTTTTAAATCAGTAGTACAGTGGATGTGGACAAAGCAGGAGAATTTGCCGGACACACAGCTGGGGATCAGCTGACGTTACTGAACCCCAATAACACTGGAGCAAGCGTTGACTGTGCAGACGGCACTTCTGAGCATCAACTAGTGGTATTGGAGCCCAGGGTAAATACTAAAAACAGAGGAGCCAGAGGTGTATTTGGAGGAGGTTTTAAATCAGTAGTACAGTGGATGTGGACAAAGCAGGAGAAATTGCCGTCCGCACAGCAGGGGAACAGCTGACGTTACCGAACCCCAATAACACTGGAGCAAGTGTTGACTGTGCAGACGGCACTTCCGAGCGCCAACTGGCGGTGTTGGAGCTCAGGGATAATACTGAAAACAGAGGAGCCAGAGGTGTAATTGGAGCAACTTTAAAATCTGTAGTAGTGAGAATGTGGACAGAGCAGGAGAAATTGCCGTCCGCACAGCAGGGGAACAGCTGACATTACTGAACCCCAATAACATGGCAGCAAGTGTTGACTGTGCAGACGGCATTTCCGAGCGCCAACTGGCGGTGTTGGAGCTCAGGGATAATACTGAAAACAGAGGAGCCAGAGGTGTATTTGGAGGAGGTTTTAAATCAGTAGTACAGTGGATGTGGACAGAGCAGGAGGAATTGCCGTCCGCACAGCAGGGGAACAGCTGACGTTACTGAACCCCAATAACACGGCAGCAAGTGTTGACTGTGCAGACGGCACTTCCGAGCGCCAACTGGCGGTGTTGGAGCTCAGGGATAATACTGAAAACAGAGGAGCCAGAGGTGTAATTGGAGCAACTTTAAAATCTGTAGTAGTGAGAATGTGGACAGAGCAGGAGAAATTGCCGTCCGCACAGCAGGGGAACAGCTGACGTTACTGAACCCCAATAACATGGCAGCAAGTGTTGACTGTGCAGACGGGACTTCCGAGCGCCAACTGGCGGTGTTGGAGCTCAGGGATAATACTGAAAACAGAGGAGCCAGAGGTGTATTTGGAGGAGGTTTTAAATCAGCAGTACAGTGGATGTGGAGAGAGGAGGAGAAATTGCCGTCCGCACAGCAGGGGAACAGCTGACGTTACTGAACCCCAATAACACGGCAGCAAGTGTTGACTGTGCAGACGGCACTTCCGAGCGCCAACTGGCGGTGTTGGAGCTCAGGGATAATACTGAAAACAGAGGAGCCAGAGTTGTAATTGGAGCAACTTTAAAATCTGTAGTAGTGAGAATGTGGACAGAGCAGGAGAAATTGCCGTCCGCACAGCAGGGGAACAGCTGACGTTACTGAACCCCAATAACATGGCAGCAAGTGTTGACTGTGCAGACGGCACTTCCGAGCGCCAACTGGCGGTGTTGGAGCTCAGGGATAATACTGAAAACAGAGGAGCCAGAGGTGTATTTGGAGGAGGTTTTAAATCAGTAGTACAGTAGATGTGGACAGAGCAGGAGAAATTGCCGTCCGCACAGCTGGGGAACAGCTGACGTTACTGAACCCCAATAACATGGCAGCAAGTGTTGACTGTGCAGACGGCACTTCCGAGCGCCAACTGGCGGTGTTGGAGCTCAGGGATAATACTGAAAACAGAGGAGCCAGAGGTGTATTTGGAGGAGGTTTTAAATCAGTAGTACAGTGGATGTGGACAAAGCAGGAGAAATTGCCGTCCGCACAGCAGGGGAACAGCTGACGTTACCGAACCCCAATAACACTGGAGCAAGTGTTGACTGTGCAGACGGCACTTCCGAGCGCCAACTGGCGGTGTTGGAGCTCAGGGATAATACTGAAAACAGAGGAGCCAGAGGTGTAATTGGAGCAACTTTAAAATCTGTAGTAGTGAGAATGTGGACAGAGCAGGAGAAATTGCCGTCCGCACAGCAGGGGAACAGCTGACGTTACTGAACCCCAATAACATGGCAGCAAGTGTTGACTGTGCAGACGGCATTTCCGAGCGCCAACTGGCGGTGTTGGAGCTCAGGGATAATACTGAAAACAGAGGAGCCAGAGGTGTATTTGGAGGAGGTTTTAAATCAGTAGTACAGTGGATGTGGACAGAGCAGGAGGAATTGCCGTCCGCACAGCAGGGGAGCAGCTGACGTTACTGAACCCCAATAACACGGCAGCAAGTGTTGACTGTGCAGACGGCACTTCCGAGCGCCAACTGGCGGTGTTGGAGCTCAGGGATAATACTGAAAACAGAGGAGCCAGAGGTGTAATTGGAGCAACTTTAAAATCTGTAGTAGTGAGAATGTGGACAGAGCAGGAGAAATTGCCGTCCGCACAGCAGGGGAACAGCTGACGTTACTGAACCCCAATAACATGGCAGCAAGTGTTGACTGTGCAGACAGCACTTCCGAGCGCCAACTGGCGGTGTTGGAGCTCAGGGATAATACTGAAAACAGAGGAGCCAGAGGTGTATTTGGAGGAGGTTTTAAATCAGTAGTACAGTGGATGTGGACAGAGCAGGAGAAATTGCCGTCCGCACAGCAGGGGAACAGCTGACGTTACCGAACCCCAATAACACGGCAGCAAGTGTTGACTGTGCAGACGGCACTTCCGAGCGCCAACTGGCGGTGTTGGAGCTCAGGGATAATACTGAAAACAGAGGAGCCAGAGGTGTAATTGGAGCAACTTTAAAATCTGTAGTAGTGAGAATGTGGACAGAGCAGGAGAAATTGCCGTCCGCACAGCAGGGGAACAGCTGACGTTACTGAACCCCAATTACATGGCAGCAAGTGTTGACTGTGCAGACGGCACTTCCGAGCGCCAACTGGCGGTGTTGGAGCTCAGGGATAATACTGAAAACAGAGGAGCCAGAGGTGTATTTGGAGGAGGTTTTAAATCAGTAGTACACTGGATGTGGACAGAGCAGGAGAAATTGTCGTCCGCACAGCAGGGGAACAGCTGACGTTACTGAACCCCAATAACACGGCAGCAAGTGTTGACTGTGCAGACGGCACTTCCGAGCGCCAACTGGCGGTGTTGGAGCTCAGGGATAATACTGAAAACAGAGGAGCCAGAGGTGTAATTGGAGCAACTTTAAAATCTGTAGTAGTGAGAATGTGGACAGAGCAGGAGAAATTGCCGTCCGCACAGCAGGGGAACAGCTGACGTTACTGAACCCCAATAACATGGCAGCAAGTGTTGACTGTGCAGACAGCACTTCCGAGCGCCAACTGGCGGTGTTGGAGCTCAGGGATAATACTGAAAACAGAGGAGCCAGAGGTGTATTTGGAGGAGGTTTTAAATCAGTAGTACAGTGGATGTGGACAGAGCAGGAGGAATTGCCGTCCGCACAGCAGGGGAACAGCTGACGTTACTGAACCCCAATAACACGGCAGCAAGTGTTGACTGTGCAGACGGCACTTCCGAGCACCAACTGGCGGTGTTGGAGCTCAGGGATAATACTGAAAACAGAGGAGCCAGAGGTGTAATTGGAGCAACTTTAAAATCTGTAGTAGTGAGAATGTTGTCAGAGCAGGAGAAATTGCCGTCCGCACAGCAGGGGAACAGCTGACGTTACCGAACCCCAATAACACGGCAGCAAGTGTTGACTGTGCAGACGGCACTTCCGAGCACCAACTGGCGGTGTTGTAGCTCAGGGATAATACTGAAAACAGAGGAGCCAGAGGTGTAATTGGAGCAACTTTAAAATCTGTAGTAGTGAGAATGTGGACAGAGCAGGAGAAATTGCCGTCCGCACAGCAGGGGAACAGCTGACGTTACTGAACCCCAATAACATGGCAGCAAGTGTTGACTGTGCAGACGGCATTTCCGAGCGCCAACTGGCGGTGTTGGAGCTCAGGGATAATACTGAAAACAGAGGAGCCAGAGGTGTATTTGGAGGAGGTTTTAAATCAGTAGTACAGTGGATGTGGACAGAGCAGGAGAAATTGCCGTCCGCACAGCAGGGGAACTGCTGACGTTATTGAACCCCAATAACACGGCAGCAAGTGTTGACTGTGCAGACGGCACTTCCGAGCGCCAACTGGCGGTGTTGGAGCTCAGGGATAATACTGAAAACAGAGGAGCCAGAGGTGTAATTGGAGCAACTTTAAAATCTGTAGTAGTGAGAATGTGGACAGAGCAGGAGAAATTGCCGTCCGCACAGCTGGGGAACAGTTAACGTTACCGAACCCCAATAACACGGCAGCAAGTGTTGACTGTGCAGACGGCACTTCCGAGCGCCAACTGGTAGTGTTGGAGCTCAGGGATAATACTGAAAACAGAGGAGCCAGAGGTGTAATTGGAGCAACTTTAAAATCTGTAGTAGTGAGAATGTGGACAGAGCAGGAGAAATTGCCTTCCGCACAGCAGGGGAACAGCTGACGTTACTGAACCCCAATAACACGGCAGCAAGTGTTGACTGTGCAGACGGCACTTCCGAGCGCCAACTGGCGGTGTTGGAGCTCAGGGATAATACTGAAAACAGAGGAGCCAGAGGTGTAATTGGAGCAACTTTAAAATCTGTAGTAGTGAGAATGTGGACAGAGCAGGAGAAATTGCCGTCCGCGCAGCAGGGGAACAGCTGACGTTACTGAACCCCAATAACACGGCAGCAAGTGTTGACTGTGCAGACGGCACTTCCGAGCGCCAACTGGCGGTGTTGGAGCTCAGGGATAATACTGAAAACAGAGGAGCCAGAGGTGTAATTGGAGCAACTTTAAAATCTGTAGTAGTGAGAATGTGGACAGAGCAGGAGAAATTGCCGTCCGCACAGCAGGGGAACAGCTGACGTTACTGAACCCCAATGACACGGCAGCAAGTGTTGACTGTGCAGACGGCACTTCCGAGCGCCAACTGGCGGTGTTGGAGCTCAGGGATTACAGTTCAGGTGGTAGAAACATGAACAGAACAGGAGACCTGGATACTGTTGCCAACCAATTATTTATTCTGGAAGAGGACTGGCAAATTCATGAGAGATCCAGGCCTTGTTCATTTTGAGAAAAGTAAGCCGGTCAACGTTATCGGAGGATAGTCGCATGCGACGGTCTGTTAGTACACCACCTGCGGCACTAAAGACGCGTTCCGATAATACACTAGCAGCAGGGCAAGCTAGCACCTCCAATGCATACTGACTAAGCTCTGGCCATGTATCCAGCTTACAAACCCAAAACTTGAAGGGAGAAGAGCCATCTGGGAGTACACTAAGAGGGCAAGACATGTAGTCTGTCACTATCTGACGGAAACGTTGCCTCCTGCTGACTGGAGCCGTCTGTGATGGTGTAGACATTTGTGGCGGCGGGGACACAAAACTTTGCCACATTTCGGCCATACTGGTCTTGCCTTGTGCTGAGGCGCTCCTTCTGCTCCCTCTTTGTGCAGAGCTTCCTCCACTGCCTCGATGCACTGAGCTTCTTTGTAAAGCACTAGCAGCACTGCTCTCGGTTGGAATGGAGAACATGATGGAATGCGCCAGTGCGTCTTGTTACTCCCGCATTTTACGCTCCCGGTTCAACGGTGTTATGAGGCTTTGTAAGTTGTCCCAGTAGCGAGGATCTAGGAGGGTGGACACCCAATAATCAGCCGTGTTGAGAATGTGGGCGATGCGGCGGTCGTTTCTCAGGCACTGCAGCATGAAATCAACCATGTGCTGCAGACTGCCAACTGGCCAAGAAACGCTGTCCCCTGCTTGAGGCGTGATCTCTGCCTGCTCTGCATCACCCCACCCTCGCTCTAGATACTGACTACTAGAGCATTGTTTACCTCCCTCCTCTGGACAGATGTCTTCCTCATCCATTCACTCCTCCTCATTCTCCTCACAAAGTGTCCCCTGCCTAGGCCTTTGTGAGGAACCACGTTGCGCAGACTGTAGAGAAGCAGATGGCATTTGTGACTCCTCATCCTCCACCTCTTCCAAAACCTCGTCCCTTAGTGCTTGCAGTGTTTTTTCAAGCAGGCAGATAAGGGGGATAGTCATGCTGACTAGTGCATCATCTGCACTCGCCATCCGCGTGGAATAATCGAAGGCACGCAAAACGTGGCAAATGTCCTTCATAGAGGCCCACTCAGTGGTGGTGAAGTGTGAACGGCGCGCACTGCGACTTGTTTGCGCCTGCTGCAGCTGGTACTCCATTACTGCTGCCTGCTGCTCACACAACCTCTCCAACATATGTAACGTTGAATTCCACCTGGTGGGTAGGTCACATATGATGCGATGTTCCGGAAGACGTGATCGGCGCTGCAGAGCTGCAATGCGTGATCTTGCATTGCTGGAACGCCGCAAGTGAGCGCACTCTATGCGGACCTTGTGAAGCAGTGCATCAAGATCCGGATAGTCCCTCAAAAAACTCTGCACGACCAAGTTGAGCACATGTGCCAGACATGGGATGTGAGTGAGGTTGCCTATGCCCAGAGTTGCCACCAGATTTCGGCCATTGTCACACACTACCATGCCTGGCTGGAGATTCGCTGGCACAAACCACACGTCGCTCTGCTGCTTGATGGCATTCCAGAGCTCCTGCGCTGTGTGGCTTCGATTCCCCAAAGAAATTAATTTTAATACGGCCTGTTGACGTTTGGCCACGGCTGTGCTCATATTGGTCACCATAACAGGTAACCGTTCACGGGTCGATGTGGAGGTAGACCGTGACGGCTCCTGCAGCGCTGATTCAGAGGAACTGGAGTATGAGGAGGAGTCAATGTGTACAGACTGGATTCCTGCAATCCTTGGAGTTGGCAGAACACGTACAACGCCACTCTCAAGATCTGTACCCGGCTCCACAACATTTACCCAATGGGCAGTGAGGGAAAGGTATCGTCCCTGTCCATGCTTACTGGTCCACGCATCGGTGGTCAGGTGGACCTTGCTACTGACGGCGTTTTGTAGCGCATGTTTAATTTTTCCCTCCACATGATGTTGCAGGGCAGGGACGGCTTGCCTGCTGAAATAAAAGCGGCTGGGCACGTTGTATTGTGGGACTGCCAATGCCATAAAGTTACGGAATGTGTCAGTGTCCACCAGCCTGACTGATAGCATTTCAAGGGCCAGTAGTTTAGCAATGCCAGCATTCAGAGCCTGTGCTCGGGGGTGGTTTGCCGAGTATGGGCACCTTTTCTCCCATGCCTGTGCTAATGATGGCTGTAGACTGGCCTGGGAGTGTGAGGATGACTGGGAAAGTGGTGCTGTGGGTGGAATTACACTGTGTCTCTGTACAACAGTGCCAGAGATTCTTCCATGGCGATCCTGTGAGGAAGCCGAACCAGCTGTGTGTGAGCTGGAGGAAGAGGCTACAACACGAGCTGAAGAGGTGGTAGGTGGCGCTGTAGGTTGGCCTAGGTCTTCAGTGTGTTTTTGTAACTCCACCACGTGCTTGGTCCGCACATGTTTCCACATATTTGTGGTATTGAGGTTGCTGACACTTTTCCCTCTTTTCACCTTCTGATTACACAGCCTGCATTTGACAAAGCAAATGTCATCTGCAACTGTGTCAACAAAGGACCAGGCACTGCAAGTCTTGGGAGCGCCCGGTTTGGATTTTGGAAGAGCCATGCTCCTAATGGGTGCCGAAGTGGAGGCTACAGGCAACCAAGTCCTCCCCCTCCCTCTCCCTCCTTTTTGGGCTGTTCGGGGAATCTCTTTCTCAGAGCTGCTCCCACCACCTTCCTGTCCCTCACGCCATGATGGGTCAAGGACCTCATCATCTACACCACCCTCTTCAAACAACTGCTTCTCCTGGGTAGTCTCGACAGCACAGTACGCACCAGAAAGTGGCACCTGAGTCTCATCATCAGATGCGTACTGAGGTGTGCTGCTGACCATAGGCACTGGCCCACCCGCCTCTTCAGATTCAGAGAGACAAAACTGTTGCGCATCGCTGCATACTACCTCTTCTTCAAATTCTCGAATTCTGCTTGGCTGGCCCCCTCTTTCCAAGCCAAGAGATTCAGAGAACAGAAGTAGAGATGGCTCCTGTCCAGGGCTCTCTGACTGCCTGGGCAATTTGGCAGGTGGTGAAGAGACAGATGGGTGCTCTTCAGTGCTCAGGACCTGAGAGGATCTGGAACTAATTGAAGTCGATGCATTAGCTGCCATCCATCCGACAACGGCTTCAATTTGGTCCTCCCGCAGCAGTGGGGTACGGCTAGCTCCTACAAAGCTGTGCATAAAGGACTGTTCCCTGGTAAAACTGGGGGATGCTGAATCACTGGTGCCCGCAGCAGGCACAGAATCCCCACGTCCTCTCCCTGCAGGCACAGAATCCTCACGTCCTCTCCCTGCAGAAACTCCACGCCCACGACCACATGCCTTACTCCCTGCCTTCTTCATCTTGGTAGACTGATAAAGATAGGCAGAAAAGTACTAAGGGCTTAGTGTGCTTATTCCTGAACAGCTGCTAACAGGTATAAGAAACACTAATTTTATAAAGTGTTGGCTAGACTTTAATATGAGCTAATGTGGCCTACACAACTGTAAAGTGGAGTGTTTGGTGAACTTTATTTAGGTTTTTTTTGTCACAAAAAGACACTGGATGTGCCTAAAGATGTAATAACGATAGTATCACAAACTTTTTGTAGCTATTACAATGTAGGAAGGTAACCTACAATGCAATAGGTGAGGCTACAAAAAATAGGCTAATACTAATCTGGCTGGGGCTGCAGGGCCCAATGCTGCAGAAAGGCTCCTCTAACTACTCCTATATAGTGTGTTTGGAACCAATTTAGCTGAATACGGATGGAACCACCACACTAATAGGAGATATCAGGAAAAATTATGAATTGGCAAAAAAGGACAATGTATGAGGCAGTGACACACACTGAGTGCACTATAACCAGACGTGGCTGAAGCACACACTACAGGGTGAGCTGCACTCACACACCAGACCTTGCAGACAGCGGTGAACAGTACAGATGCAGAGCACTGTGCACTAGCACTGCAAGACCAAAAAAATTTCTCTATCTACTCCTATATAGTGTGTTTGGGACCAATTTAGCTGAATACGGATGGAACCACCACACTAATAGGAGATATCAGGAAAAATTATGAATTGGCAAAAAAGGACAATGTATGAGGCAGTGACACACACTGAGTGCACTATAACCAGACGTGGCTGAAGCACACACTACGGGGTGAGCTGCACTCACACACCAGACCTTGCAGAAAGCGGTGAACAGCACAGAGAACTGTGCACTAGCACTGCAAGGCACAGCGATTTATAAAGTAGCTTGGGTAAAGCAGAATAGACCAAATAGGTAGCTAAAACTGTCCCTCAGAACAACAGCGTCCTATCCCTAACTGAATTCACAGCAGAGTGAGCTCAAAATGTCGGCGGCTTTTATAGTGCATCATGACATAATTACAGCAGCCAATCACAGCCATGCCATTAGTTAAGATGCCTACATGCCTAACAGGATGTGCCCACACTTCTTAGGATCCTCATTGGCTGAATAAAATGAAAATGGCTCATTGCATTATGGGAACTTCCGATTCCAGTATACGATATTGCAAAAGTATCGGAATTAAGTATCGGAATTCCGATACCGCGAATATCGGCCGATACCCGATATTTCAGTATCGGAATGCTCAACACTAGTGGTAACATTATATTATATGTGGGTCTGTGGTAACATTATATTATATGTGGGTCTGTACGGACATTATAATATATGTGGGTCTGTGGTAACATTATATTATATGTGGGTCTGTGGTAACATTATATTATATGTGGGTCTGTGGGGTCATTATATTATATGTGGGTCTGTGGTAACATTATATTATATGTGGGTCTGTGGGAACATTATATTATATGTGGGTCTGTGGTAACATTATATTATATGTGGGACTTTGGTGACATTATGTTATATGTGGGTCTGTGAGGACATTATATTATTTATGGGTCTGTGGGAACATTATATTATATGTTGGTCTTTGGTGACATTATATTATATGTGGGTCTGTGGGGTCATTATATTATATGTGGGTCTGTGGGGACATTATATTATATATGGGTTTTTGGGGACATTATATTATATGTGGGTCTGTGAGGACATTATATTATATGTGGGTCTGTGGGGACATTATATTATATGTGGGTCTGTGAGGACATTATATTATATGTGGGTCTATGAGGACATTATATTATATGTGGGTCTGTGAGGACATTATATTTATATGTGGGTCTGTGGGGACATTATATTATATGTGGGTCTGTGGGGACATTATATTATATGTGGGTCTGTGAGGACATTATATTATATGTGGGTCTAAGGACATTATATTATATGTGGGTCTGTGGGGTCATTATATTATATGTGGGTCTGTGAGGACATTATATTATATGTGGGTCTGTGAGGACATTATATTATATGTGGGTCTGTGAGGACATTATATTATATGTGGGTCTGTGGGGACATTATATTATATGTGGGTCTATGAGGACATTATATTATATGTGGGTCTGTGGGTACATTATATTATATGTGGATCTGTAGGGACATTATATTATATGTGGGTCTGTGAGGACATTATATTATATGTGGGTCTGTGAGGACATTATATTATATGTGGGTCTGTGGGGACATTATATTATATGTGGGTCTGTGGGGACAATATATTATATATGGGTCTGTGAGGACATTATATTATATGTGGCTCTGTGGGGACATTATATTATATGTGGGTCTGTGAGGACATTATATTATATGTGGGTCTGTGGGGACATTATATTATATGTGGGTCTGTGGGACATTATATTATATGTGGGTCTGTGAGGACATTATATTATATGTGGGTCTGTGAGGACATTATATTATATGTGGGTCTGTGGGGACATTATATTATATGTGGGTCTGTGAGGACATTATATTATATGTGGGTCTGTTAGGACATTATATTATATGTGGATCTGTAGGGACATTATATTATATGTGGGTCTGTGAGGACATTATATTATATGTGGGTCTGTGAGGACATTATATTATATGTGGGTCTGTGAGGACATTATATTATATGTGGGTCTGTGGGGACATTATATTATATGTGGGTCTGTGAGGACATTATATTATATGTGGGTCTAAGGACATTATATTATATGTGGGTCTGTGAGGACATTATATTATATGTGGGTCTGTGAGGACATTATATTATATGTGGGTCTGTGGGTACATTATATTATATGTGGATCTGTAGGGACATTATATTATATGTGGGTCTGTGAAGACTCGTATATTTTATGTGGGTCTGTGGTAACGTTATATTATATGTGGGTCTGTGGGGACATTATATTATATGTGGGTCTGTGGGGACATTATATTATATGTGGGTCTGTGGGGACAATATATTATATGTGGGACTGTGGGGACATTATATTATATGTGGGTCTGTGTAACATTATATTATAAGTGAGTCTGAGGGAACATCCTACTAATATTATAAATGCGAAAGTTTGTGAGTATGTATGTTTGTTACTCTTTCACGAAAAAACTACTGGACGGATTTGCATGAAACTTTACAGTAATATAGATTATACATCGGAATAACATATAGGCTACAATTTCTAATGATTTTATGTAATTTTGGTCGTAATATAACGATACATGTCAATTAAGTCGGAAAAAAATCTGGCCTCTGAGAGCTATCTTGGCGTACGCTGCCTAAACCGTTGGAGTTACACAAAGATGATGTACCGTAGAATTGTTTGTCTTGAATAGTTCTAAATAAAAGTCCGCGACAGCTTATATCTACCTTTTATGTGGAAGCCACTATGACCAAAATTGTGAACCATAAATTTAATTAAATTAGATACTATTTTACAATTTTACAATGCACATTTTAGTATATTTATCAAACTTTTTAGTATATTTATCAAACTCTTATATACACACATACACAGGTGATGTTTAAATGGCTGATTTACAGAAGTCAGAAGAGATTGATAATACAATAATTTGCCCATATTGGATCATTGTATAGTGAGGTCACAGTTGCCGCCTGTCCACAGTCAGAATACAGGGGTGATCATATACCGTGGCCAGGTACAAGTGTGGCACAGGGGGTTCACACACGACCCCCAGGGACTGACATTTCCTAGAAACTTTGGCAGCTGTCAGTCATGAGCTCACCCTGATACATTACACTCTGGAAACAGCTGAAGGAGAAGGATAATTTATGACATTTTCTCAGACTTAAAAAAAAAAAAAATAGCCCAGAAAACAGCCCATATGTCAGGAACAGGTTACTAGGGAACTACACGTCCCAGCACGGCCTGCCCGCGCCCACAGCCCGGGGGGAGTGTGAGGCTTCCTCCTGCAGGTTGCCCGGCGGCACCGGGCCGTCATTGTCCTCACACAGGGGGTCCCCGCCGCCATTGTCCCTCCACATAACACCGTATAATAAAACATGCGCTCACCTGCGCCAGCTGCTGCAGCCGGGAAAGTTCCGAGCGCCTCACCTGGGCGGAGGGGAAGTGACTCACACACGGGGAGGGGCAGTAACCTGAGCGCGGCTCCATGGAGGATGCACACACTGCAGCCTGACAGCACCGGCAGCAGCGCTACACAAATGGCGTCCTCCCCTCCTGTGTGCAGCACAGCCCTGTGTGTGTGCAGCGCAGCATGTCACCCACAGCACCAGCAGGCTGCTCTCAGCTCCCACAGAGCACTGGGAATGGTTGCTATGGGTAACCGCGCCACAGCTGCTCCTCATAGACCAGTCATATACAACTGATATCGTCTGTACAGCGATCGTAATATAACTAATTAGATTGTTTTAGTATTTTGTTTGAACTTTACTAAGTACCTATTTTGTAATTAGTACTTATAAAAATGCCGCGAAAGCGTAAGTCTAACATTTTGCAAAGCTCTAATAAAGCCCGAGCTATGAAAATAATTAGACGTGATGAGACGTCTCAACAAGCTGAGCAACGAAGGCTTGAGCAGGCGGTGCGTTGTGCGGCACATAGAGCTGCAGAGACTCCAGAACAATCCCAAGCCCGACGTGAACGGAATGCGGAGTTTTTGGCATCTCAACGGGCTGCTGAAACTCAAGAACAGTCCCAAGCCCGACGTGAACAGCATGCGGAGTATCTGGCGTCTCAGCGGGCTGCTGAAACTCCAGAACAGTCCCAAGCTCGACGTCAGCAGCAAGCGACTTACATGGCGTCCCAAAGAGCCACTGAAACTTATGAAATGGCCGAATCTCGCAGACGCACTGTTGCTGAAAGGGCAGCACAGCGACGTCAAACATTTACAAGAAATACATGGATATTGTTTAATAAAGCTGCATTTGAGTATGACGAGACTCTTGATTATGAAACTCACAAGCTTATAAAAATAGAAGCAATGACCATAGATTGCAAATATTGCGGAGCTCTTAACCACTTCGCACCAGAGCCTGTTTTTGCCTTTGTGACCGGGCCAATTTTTTCAATTCTGACCACTGTCACTTTATGAAGCAATTACTCTGGAACGCTTCAACGGATCCCCCTGATTCTGAGATTGTTTTTTCGTGACATATTGTACTTCATGATAGTGGTAAAATTTCTTTGATATCACATGCGTTTATATGTGAAAAAATCGGAAATTTGGCGAAAATTTTGCAATTTTCAAACTTTGAATTTTCATGCCCTTAAATCAGAGAAATATGTCACACAAAATACTTAATAAATAACATTTCCCACATGTCTACTTTACATCAGCACAATTTTGGAACCAAAATTTTTTTTTGTTAGGGAGCTATAAGGGTTAAAAGTTGACCAGCGATTTCTCATTTTTCCAACAAAATTTACAAAAACATTTTTTTAGGGACCACATCATATTTGAAGTCACTTTGAGGGGTCTTTATGACAGAAAATACCCAAAAGTGACACCGTTCTAAAAACTGCACCCCTCAAGGTGCTCAAAACCACATTGAAGAACTTTATTAACCCTTCAGGTGCTTCACAGGAATTTTTGGAATGTGGAAGAAAAAAATTAACATTTAACTTTTTTCACAAAAATGTTGCTTTAGACCCAATTTTTTTTATTTTCACAAGGGTAACAGGAAAAAATGGACCCCAAAATTTTTTGTGCAATTTCTCTTGAGCGTGCTGATACCCCATATGTGAGGGAAAACCACTGTTTGGGCGCACGGCAGGGCTCGGAAATGAAGGAGCGCCATTAGACTTTTTGAATGTAAAATTTGTCTGAATAATTAGCAGACACCATGTTGCGTTTGGAGAGCTCCTGATGTGACTAAACAGTGGAAACCCCCCACAAGTGACACCATTTTGGAAACTAGACCCCTTAGGGAACATATCTAGATGTGTGGTGAGCACCTTGAACCCCAAGGTGCTTCACAGAAGTTTATAATATTGAGCTGTAAAAATAAAATTTTCACATTTTTCCCACAACAACGTTTTTCATCCCTTAATTTTCCATTATCATAATGGTAATAGGATAAATTGCACCATGAAATTTGTTGTGCAATTTCTCCTGAACACGCCGATGCCCCATATGTGGGGGAAAACCACTGTTTGGGCGCACTGCAGGGTTTGGAAGGGAAGGAGCGCCATTTGACTTTTTGAATGTAAAATTTGTCTGAATAATTAGCAGACGCCATGTTGTGTTTGGAGAGCCTCTGATGTTCCTAAACAGTGGAAACCCCCCACAAGTGACACCATTTTGGAAACTAGACCCCGTAGGGAACTTATCTAGATGTGTGGTGAGCACCTTGAACCCCAACGTGCTTCACAGAAGTTTATAATAATCAGCTGTAAAAATAAAATTTTCACATTTTTCCCGCAAAAAACGTTTTTCATCCCTTAATTTTGCATTATCATAAGGGTAATAGGATAAATTGCACCATGAAATTTGTTGTGCAATTTCTCCTGAACACGCCGATACCCCATATGTGGAGGCAAACCACTGTTTGGGTGCACGGCAGGGCTCGGAAGGGAAGGAGCGCCATTTGACTTTTTGAATGTAAAATTTGTTTGAATAATTAGCGGACGCCATGTTGCAATTGGGGAGCCCCTGATGTGCCTAAACAGTGGAAACCCCCCACAAGTGACACCATTTTGGAAACTAGACCCCTTAGGGAACTTATCTAGATATGTGGTGAGCACCTTGCACCCCCAGCTGCTTCACAGAAGTTTATAATATTGAGCCATAAAAATAAAATTTTCACATTTTTCCCACAAAAAATGTTTTCCTTTCCCTAATTTTGTACTATCATAAGGGTAACAGGATAAATTGCACCATGAAATTTGTTGTTCAATTTCTCCTGAACACGCCGATACCCCATATGTGGGGGAAAACCACTGCTTTGGTGTACGGCAGGGTTCGGAAGAGAAAGGAGCGCTATGTTGGCTGGGATAGGCAGCAGACACCGTGTCACATTTGAAGAGTCGCTGACATGCAGAAACAGCAGAAACCCCCACAAGTGACCCCATTTTGTAAACTACACCTCTCAAGGAATTCATCTAGGGAAGTAGTGAGTATTTTTTAATTTTTAAATTTATACCATTGGGCAGTGAAAAAAGCATAATTATATTTTTACCACAAAAAAATGTTTTACCCTCAGATTTTACATTTTCACACAGGGCAATGGGTAAAAATGGTGCCGAAATGTGTCACACAATTTCTTCTAAAAGTGGCAATACCCCATATGTGGCTGTATCGTACCACTCAGCCATATGGCGAGATCTGGGGGGGACAGAGTGCTATTTGACAATTGGAGAACAAATTATTGTAGAATAGGCATTTAGATTTGGGAGCACAAAATTTTTTGAATTTCTTTTGGGGGGCAAGGGCCATTTAGCTTTTCCAGAGCCTTTCTGCTACCAGTAACTTGTAAGTCCCTTATATTTTTAACAGATGACGGACCTGTAATTCAGATGAAACCCCTGCGGGATCCATTCACTGTAATGAGGCAGCAGAGTTACTCTGGACTCCGTCTGGCCTCTGTTTAGCGGTGTCCTTTTTTTCAGAAGTGCACAAAACTGTGGCCAACCGCACTTTTATGCACGCCTAAAACAAATGACACCGTGGGATCACAGGCCAGACGGCATCCACAGTGGCCTATATCTGCCTCATTACAGGGAATCTTCCGTCATGGGTTCCGGCTGAATCACATATTTCAGAGATTTACATGGAAACTCTGGCGTAAGTGCTCAGCGCAGAGCGCAGGATAAATGTGTGCCGAGCCAGATCTTTGGGAGACATAATAAACAAATCAGTAGCAGGTGAAGAATTGGTTTTATTTATTTTTTTACGCCGTTCCTAGTGTGATATAACTGATTAGATTACTTTATTCTTCGGGTCGGTGCAATTACAGAGATACCAGATTTATATCGGGTTTTTATGACTGACAGCTGTCACACACTAAGAGACGCTTTTTTTTTGCAAAATCTAGTTTTTGCATCGCCATATTTTGAGAGCTATAATTTTTCCATATTTCGGCCGACAGAGTCATGTGATGGCTTGTTTTTTGCGGGACGAGTTGACATTTTTATTGGTACCATTTGTGGGTACGTGACATTTTTTGATCGCTTTCTATTCCGTTTTTTTGGGAGGTAAAATTAACAAAAACCAACAATTCAGGAATTGTTTTTTGAGGTTTTTTTTTATGCCGTTCTGCGTGTGGTAAAAGTGATCAGGCAGCGTTATTCTTCGGGTCAGTACGTTTACAGCGATACTACACTTACTGTATATTTTTTTATGTTTTGGCGCTTTTACACAATAAAACAATTTTATAGAAAAAATATTTTTTTTGCATTGCTTTATTCTGAGAGGTATAACTTTTTTATTTTTTGGCTGATGGAGCTGTATAGTGGCTTGATTTTTGTGGAACAAGATGACTTTTTCAGCGGTTCCATTTCTATTTCCATTTTGCTTTTTGATCGCATTTTTTTCCACTTTTTGTTTGGCGATATGAGGAAAAAGCATAGTTTTTTGCTCCGTTTTTTATTTATTTTTATTACGGTGTACACATAAGGAGTTAATTAGTGTGACAGTTTTATAGCTCGGGTTGTTTCGGACGCGGCAATACCAAATATGTGTACTTTTTTTATTTTTGCATAACTATATGGATTTATCGGTTTAATATTTTATTTATTTATTTTTATTTATTTTGTATTTTTTTTTAACAGTTTCAAAACATTTTTTTTTACTTTTTTTTACATTTTTACTTAGTCCCTGTATGGGACATTAATTTTTATTTTTCTGATCCCTGATCTCATGTAATGTAATAGACATATATTACATTATATGAGATCTTCACTGACTGTTTCACAGTCTCCTGTCTGGCATCAGCTACAGGCTGAAGCCAGACAGGAAGGACACCATATATGGCAGAGCTGGAGGCGGTCATGTGACCTCCAGCTGCCATAGCAACGCCAGGTCCTGAAAGCAATCAAGGGGTCGTCGGAGAGGTAAGTGGACGACCCCCTCTCCTTCTGCTGTCTCCTATATGCCGCGATCACTATAGATCGCAGCATATAGAAGACAGCAAAGGGTTAACATCACTGGGACCTGATCTAATCAGGTCCCGATGATGTTCCCTGTCAGAGCTAACGCTCTGCACCGCTCTCACAGCGCTTGCAGGACCCAGGGGGTCCTGAGCACTGCGAGACCACCCACCGTTTTTAAACGTCCGTGCTGCACAGAGCCCAGGCAGCGCGGACGTTTATCTACAGTGGGCGGTCGGGAAGCGGTTAAGTGGAAAGAGGAAGCAGCAGGTATGTGTTGTTTGGGCGGGAAAGTAGCTCTTCCTTATATAGACGAGCCAGTTCAACCTTTAAAAGAGCTTATCTCTAATGAAACTGATGAATCTCGCCTTTTTCTAAATAATATAAGAAAATACAACATGTGCTTTCATATGACGTCTTCTGGAGCAGATCAAATTGTCTCAATGCCAGGGTTTTGCCCGACCTTTACAATACAAGTATACCACCGTATCGGTTCTTTAATTCCTATGTCCATTTCGCAACCACAATTTTTACAAGTTTATTTCATAGGTGACGAAGAAGAACAAATCAACAGGCGTACTGAGTGCGTGCAAAGCGTAGATAGAAACATAGTTAAAAAATTACAACGAGTACTTCACAACCACAACATTTTGGTGCATGAATTTAAAACGGCTAGAGACAGAATGATCAATGACGATCATTTCAAAGTAGTGATTCACCCAGACCGTGTACCACGTGGTCAACATGAGAGACGATTCAATGCCCCTACTACAAATGAAATAGCTGCTGTAATAGTTAGTAGCGAACAAACTATGTCTCGGGACATCGTTGTGCAGCCGCGCGATGGCATGCTCACTATGATTCCCGATACACATAGATTCTATGACGCTCTCGAGTACCCAATAATTTTTTGGAAAGGACAAGAGGGGTACAGCATTGATATTCCTCAGATAAATCCAATTACCAAACAAGCAATGCCAAGCAAAAAGGTGTCCTGCAAAGATTTTTATGCCTTTCACTTGATGGTCCGTCGCAGCGATTTTAATTTGATGCTTAAGTGTAGGCTCCTACTTCATCAGTTTCTGGTCGACATGTATGTAAAGATGGAAAGTGAGCGCTTAAGGTTCATTTCTTTAAATAAAAAAAAACTGCGCGCAGAAAATTAAATTCACTTGCAAGATGCAATAAGAAATGATGCGGATTTGGATCCAAATAACTTAGGTCAGATGGTGATTCTCCCGTCATCATTTGTAAATAGCCCGAGATACCTACACGAATATACACAAGATGCGTTCACATACGTACGTAATTATGGGAGGCCTGATTAATTTATTACAATGACTTGCAACCCCGCTTGGCCAGAAATCACCAAAGAGCTTATGGCTGGTCAAAATTCAACGGACAGACATGACTTAACAGCCGGAGTATTTAGAATAAAAGTACAGAAGTTGGTAGCTCTACTTACAAAAGGTAACATATTTGGTGATATGCAATGATTCATGTACTCGATCGAGTGGCAAAAGCGAGGTTTGCCTCATGTGCACTTACTGCTGTGGTTAAAGGAAAAATTGCATCCGAACCAAATTGACGAAATCATATGTGCTGAGATACCAAACCCAGAAACTGATCAAAAGCTCTATGATACAGTGACAAAGAATATGATTCACGGGCCATGTGGTACATTCAATTCTTCATCGCCATGCATGAAGGAAGGAAAATGTACCAAAAAATATCCGAGGAAGCTTTTAAAAGATACTCAAACCAATGACAAAGGTTATCCTTTGTACAGGCGCAGAGCACCAGAGAATGATGGACGCACGACGATTATAAAAACCCGTAGAGGAACACAGGAAATATTGGTGGACAATAGCTGGGTGGTCCCATATTCTCCACTCTTATCAAAAAATGTTAATTCTCATTTAAATGTAGAGTTCTGTAATACGGTACAGGCGATAAAATATATTTGTAAATATATTAATAAGGGTAGCGACCAGGCTATTTTTAACATCCGCCAGCAAGGGAATGTTAACATTGACCCAAGAGATGAGGTGCAGACCTTTAGAACCGGCCGATATGTTAGTAGTAACGAAGCAGAGTGGCGGATCTTAGGTCTGCCTCTGCACGAGAGACACCCAACCGTCACTCATCTCGCGATTCATTTACCCAATGGCGAGAGGGTTTACTTTACGGAAAATAATTTTAGAGAGAGATTAGAAGCACCACCTAAAACTACACTAACTGCATTTTTCCTGTTGTGCCAAAGTGATACGTTTGCAAAAACATTACATTGACGTGCCTCGCTACTATACTTGGAATGTGGCACGGAAGCAATGGAAACGTCATTTACAAGGAACACCTGTCGATGGTTGGCCAGGTGTGAAGGCAGGAGACGCTCTAGGTCGCATTTACACGGTGCACGTTAGCAATTTTGAATGTTATTGCTTGCGTATGCTGCTGAATGTAATAAGGGGTCCAACCAACTTCTCGGATTTAAAAACATTTGAAGGTCAAGAACTTGCAACTTTTCGGCAGGTGTGTGAGAAGATGGGGTTGTTGGAAGATGATAACCACTGGGAAATCAAAGAGAGATTTATCACAAAATAGTAGGACGAGTTGAGAATGGTGAAGGCGGACTTTTTTTCCTTGATGCCCCGGGTGGTACAGGAAAAACTTTCTTGCTTAATTTACTTTTAGCAAAAATTCGTAGCGGTCATAACGTTGCATTAGCTGTGGCTTCCTCTGGAATTGCTGCAACATTGCTAAGCGGTGGACGGACGGCACATTCAGTCTTTAAATTACCTCTTAATCTGGTGAACGAAGAAACCCCATCGTGTAATATCAGCAAGAGCAGTGCCCGTGGCCTCCTGTTGCAACAGTGCAAACTAATCGTGTGGGACGAGTGCACAATGTCACACAAACGCGCCATCGAAGTTCTTGATCGTTGTCTACAAGACTTACACAGTAAACAAACAATAATGGGTGGTGTGGTTGTTTTATTGGCTGGGGACTTTAGGCAAACTTTGCCTGTCATCGAGCGAGGCACTGCAGCAGACGGAATTAACGCATGTCTGAAATCCTCATATTTATGGACCAAAGTTGAAAAGTTGCACCTCACCACCAACATGCGTGTCCAGTTATTCAGTGATCTAGAGTCGGGTGCGTACGCTGAGAAACTGCTCGAGATCGGTGAAGGTCGAATCGAAACTGACGAAGAAGGTATGGTTCTATTCACTAACCAATTTTGTCATGTTGTGGATTCGGAAGACGCACTTATTGCTCAAGTTTTTCCAAATTTGCAACAAAACATCCACGATGAAAATTGGCTATGTGAAAGAACTATACTAGCACCAAGAAATGAAACAGTTGCGAAAATCAATAAAATTATCTTGGACCAAGTAACCAGCGATGCAACAACCTCCAACTCCGACACAGTCATGTCATCTGAAGACTGTACGCGCTACCCCGTGGAGTTTCTTAACTCTTTGGAGCTATCCGGGGTCCCATCTCATAAGCTCGAATTAAAGGTCGGTATACCCGTTTTGTTAATGCGCAACTTGGACGCCCCAAGATTATGTAATGGCACTAGATTGCGAGTCACTGAACTAGGCAGGCACATTGTAAAGGCCACAATTTTAACTGGAGAAGCTAAGGGTGAAAATATTCTTATACCGCGCATCCCAATAATACCCAATAACTTACCCTTTAATTTCAAACGTTTGCAGTTCCCACTTAAAGTTGCATTTTCAATGACCATCAATAAATCGCAAGGGCAAACTTTGAAGGTAGCGGGGATACATTTAGGCACGCCCTGTTTTTCCCACGGTCAGCTATACGTAGCTTGCTCACGTATTTCTAAATCGCAAAATCTACATATTTTCGCTGAACGAAAGAAATCAAATAACATAGTTTACAGGAGTATATTGCAGTAAAAACACATAGATAAATTACCTGCAGATGTCCATTATTCCAATTACATACTAATTCTTTACTAACACGAACAATATTAAATGCAAGTAACTTCAGTCCGACCTGTTTATTAATCAGTGTTTAGTAATCCGTTTGTGATGAAATTTGATATGGATAATTTCAAGCCTGGGGAAGGACATAGGGCTACTTTTTATAAACACACCATACAGGCGAAGATTATATAAAACTGTAAACCTGATTGACTGACACAACTAGCGGTCAACGCACAGCCGAAACCACTGAACTTAGCATCTTGAAATTTGCAGATAGGTTCTATTATAGCTTAAATGAGCACTAAGAAAGGAATTTTGATAATTCCACCCTCAAGAGTTTCCCTCTTAATATTATAGGGGTTCAAAGATTGTATGGAATCAGTCAGTTTTGAAGTTAGACATCTGAAATTTTGGATGTACGAGTAACTAAATAAGATTATTTTTTTTTACTATTAAGATTATTTCTTTTTACTATTAAGATTTTTTTTTTTTTTACTATTAAAATGATCTGTCACGAAATGTGAGCGAAGCCGCGGGTAAAAGCTAGTTATATTATATGTGGGTCTGTGAGGACATTATATTATATGTGGGTCTGTGGAGACATTATATTATATGTGGGGACATTATATTATATGTGGGTCTGTGAGGACATTATATTATATGTGGGTCTGTGAGGACATTATATTATATGTGGGTCTGTGGGGACATTATATTATAAGTGGGTCTGTGAGGACATTATGTTATATGTGGGTCTGTGGGGACATTATATTATATGTGGGTCTGTGGTAACATTATATTATATGTGGGTCTGTGGGAACATTATATTATATGTGGGTCTTTGGTGATATTTTATTATATGTGGGTCTGTAGGGTCATTATATTATATGTGGGGCTGTTGGGACATTATATTATATGTGGGTCTGTGAGGACATTATATTATATGTGGGTCTGTGAGGACATTATATTATATGTGGGTCTGTGAGGACATTATATTATATGTAGGTCTGTGGTGACATTATATTATATTTGGGTCTGTGAGGACATTATATTATATGTGGGTCTGTGGGGACAATATATTATATGTTGGTCTGTGGTAACATTATATTATATGTGGGTCTGTGAGGACATTATATTATATGTGGGTCTGTGGGGACATTATATTATATGTGGGTTTGTGGGGACATTATATTATATGTGGGTCTGTGGGGACAATATATATGTGGGACTGTGGGACATATTATATGTGGTGCTGTGGGGACATTATATTATATTTGGGACTGTGGGACATTATATTATATGTGGGTCTGTGAGGACATTATATTATATGTGGATCTGTGAGGACATTATATTATATATGGGTCTATGAGGACATTATATTATATGTGGGTCTGTGGGGACATTATATTTATATGTGGGTCTGTGGGGACATTATATTATATGTGGGTCTGTGGTAACATATTATATGTGGGTCTGTGAGGACATTAAATTATATGTGGGTTTGTGAGGACATTATATTATATGTGGGTCTGTGAGGATATTATATTATATGTGGGTCTGTGGGGACATTATATTATATGTGGGTCTGTGAGGACATTATATTATATGTGGGTCTGTGGGGACATTATATTATATGTGGGTCTGTGGTAACATTATATTATATGTGGGTCTGTGAGGACATTATATTATATGTGGGTCTGTGGTAACATTATATTATATGTGGGTCTGTGAGGACATATTATATGTGGGTCTGTGGTAACATTATATTATATGTGGGTCTGTGGGGACATTATATATGTGGGTCTGTGAGGACATTATATTATATGTGGGTCTGTGGGGACATTATATTATATGTGGGTCTGTGAGGACATTATATTATATGTGGGTCTGTGGGGACATTATATTATATGTGGGTCTGTGGTAACATATTATATGTGGGTCTGTGGGGACATTATATTATATGTGGGTCTGTGGGGACATTATATTATATGTGGGTCTGTGGGAACATTATATTATATGTGGGTCTTTGGTGACATTATATTATATGTGGGTCTGTGGGGACATTATATTTATATGTGGGTCTGTGGGGACATTATATTATATGTGGGTCTGTGGTAACATATTATATGTGGGTCTGTGAGGACATTAAATTATATGTGGGTCTGTGAGGACATTATATTATATGTGGGTCTGTGAGGATATTATATTATATGTGGATCTGTGAGGACATTATATTATATGTGGGTCTGTGGGGACATTATATTATATGTGGGTCTGTGGGGACATTATATTATATGTGGATCTGTGAGGACATTATATTATATGTGGGTCTGTGGGGACATTATATTATATGTGGGTCTGTGGTGACATTATATTATATGTGGGTCTGTGAGGACATTATATTATATGTGGGTCTGTGAGGACATTATATTATATGTGGGTCTGTGAGGACATTATATTATATGTGGGTCTGTGGGGACATTATATTATATGTGGGTCTGTGGTAACATTATATTATATGTGGGTCTGTGAGGACATTATATTATATGTGGGTCTGTGGTAACATTATATTATATGTGGGTCTGTGGGGACATTATATATGTGGGTCTGTGAGGACATTATATTATATGTGGGTCTGTGTGGACATTATATTATATGTGGGTCTGTGAGGACATTATATTATATGTGGGTCTGTGGGGACATTATATTATATGTGGGTCTGTGAGGACATTATATTATATGTGGGTCTGTGGGGACATTATATTATATGTGGGTCTGTGGTAACATATTATATGTGGGTCTGTGGGGACATTATATTATATGTGGGTCTGTGGGGACATTATATTATATGTGGGTCTGTGGGGACATTATATTATATGTGGGTCTGTGGGAACATTATATTATATGTGGGTCTTTGGTGACATTATATTATATGTGCGTCTGTGGGGACATTATATTATATGTGGGTCTGTGGTAACATTATATTATGTATGGGTCTGTGTGGTCATTATATTATATGTGGGTCTGGGGTAACATTATATTATATGTGGGTCTGTGGGAACATTATATTATATGTGGGTCTGTGGTAACATTATATTATATGTGGGTCTGTGGTAACATTATAATATATGTGGGTCTGTGGGGTGATTATATTATATGTGGGTCTGTGGTAACATTATATTATATGTGGGTCTGTGGGAACATTATATTATATGTGGGTCTGTGGGAACATTATATTATATGTGGGTCTTTGGTGCCATTATATTATATATGGGTCTGTGGGGTCAATATATTATATGTGGGTCTGTGGGGACATTATATTATTTATGGGTCTGTGGGGACATTATATTATATGTGGAACTGTGGGGACATTATATTATATGTGGGTTTGTGGTAACATTATATTATATGTGGGTCTTTGGGAACATTATATTACAGTGCTGGCCAAAAGTATTGGCACCCCTGCAATTCTGTCAGATAATACTCAGTTTCTTCCTGAAAATGATTGCAATCACAAATTCTTTGGTATTATTATCTTCATTTAATTTGTCTTCAATGAAAAAAACACAAAAAGAATTGTCCTAAAGCCAAATTGGATATAATTCCACACCAAACCTAAAAAAGGGGGTGGACAAAAGTATTGGCACCGTTTGAAAAATCATGTGATGCTTCTCTAATTCGTGTAATTAACAGCACCTGTAACTTACCTGTGGCACCTAACAGGTGTTGGCAATAACTAAATCACACTTGCAGCCAGTTAACATGGATTAAAGTTGACTCAACCTCTGTCCTGTGTCCTTGTGTGTACCACATTGAGCATGGAGAAAAGAAAGAAGACCAAAGAACTGTTTGAGGACTTGAGAAACCAAATTGTGAGGAAGCATGAGCAATCTCAAGGCTACAAGTCCATCTCCAAAGACCTGAATGTTCCTGTGTCTTCCGTGCGCAGTGTCATCAAGAAGTTTAAAGCCCATGGCACTGTGGCTAACCTCCCTAGATGTGGACGGAAAAGAAAAATTGACGAGAGATTTCAACGCAAGATTGTGCGGATGGTGGATAAAGAACCTCGACTAACATCCAAACAAGTTCAAGCTGCCCTGCAGTCCGAGGGTACAACAGTGTCAACCCGTACTATCCGTCGGCGTCTGAATGAAAAGGGACTGTATGGTAGGATACCCAGGAAGACCCCACTTCTTACCCCGAGACATAAAAAAGTCAGGCTGGAGTTTGCCAAAACTTACCTGAGAAAGCCTAAAACGTTTTGGAAGAATGTTCTCTGGTCAGATGAGACAAAAGTAGAGCTTTTTGGGAAAAAGCATCAACATAGAGTGTACAGGAAAAAAAAAGAGGCATTCAAAGAAAAGAACACGGTCCCTACAGTCAAACATGGCGGAGGTTCCCTGATGTTTTGGGGTTGCTTTGCTGCCTCTGGCACTGGACTGCTTGACTGTGTGCATGGCATTATGAAGTCTGAAGACTACCAACAAATTTTACAGCATAATGTAGGGCCCAGTGTGAGAGGTCATGGGTCTTCCAGCAGGACAATGACCCAAAACACACTTCCAAAAGCACTATAAAATGGTTTGAGAGAAAGCACTGGAGACTTCTAAGGTGGCCAGCAATGAGTCCAGACCTGAATCCCATAGAACACCTGTGGAGAGATCTCAAAATGGCAGTTTGGAGAAGGCACCCTTCAAATATCAGGGACCTGGAGCAGTTTGCCAAAGAAGAATGGTCTACAATTCCAGCAGAGCATTGTAAGAAACTCATTGATGGTTACCGGAAGCGGTTGTTCGCAGTTATTTTGGCTAAAGGTTGTGCAACCAAGTATTAGGCTGAGGGTGCCAATACTTTTGTCCGGCCCTTTTTTGGAGTTTTGTGTGAAATGATCCATGATTTGATTTTTGCTTCATTCTCTTTTGTGTTTTTTCCTTGCAAGCAAATTAAATGAAGATAATAATACCAAAGAATTTGTGATTGCAATCATTTTCAGGAAGAAACTGAGTATTATCTGACAGAATTGCAGGGGTGCCAATACTTTTGGCCAGCACTGTATATGTGGGTCTTTGGTGACATTATATTATATGTGGGTCTGTGGGGACATTATATTATATGTGGGTCTGTGGGGTAATTATTTTATTTGTGGGTTTTGGTAACATTATATTATATGTGAGTCTGTGGGGTCATTATATTATTTGTGGGTCTGTGGTAACATTATATTATATGTGAGTCTGTGGGATCATTATATTATACTAGATGGTGGCCCGATTCTAACACATCGGGTATTCTAAAATATGTATGCGGCCGACCGGGTGCATACAGCAGAGCGGTGTTTAAATCTTGCGCCAAAATCGCTGATTGGTCGCGGCCGGCAACCGCGACCAATCAGCAAAGCAGTGTTTAAATTTGGCGGCCATATCGGTGATTGGTCGCAGGCGGCGGCCACGACCAATCTGCAAACCGTGTTAGTGAGGACTGGAGAGCGTGTTTAAATTTGGCAGCAAAATCGCTGATTGGTCGTGGCCGGCAACCGTGACCAATCAGCAAAGCGGTGTTAAAATTTGGCGCCTATATCGCTGATTGTTCACGGCCGGTGGTCGCGACTAATCAGCAGAGTGGCGTTTAAATTTGGCTCCAATAATGCTGATTGGTCGCTGCCAGCGAACGCGACCAATCAGCAGAGCGGTATTTAAATTTGGCGCCAATAATGGTGATTGTTCATGGCCGCGACCAATCAGCAGAGCGGTGTTTAAATTTGGCGCCAATAATGCTGATTAATCGCGACCGGCAACCGCGACCAATCAGCAGAGCGGTGTTTAAATTTGGCGCCAATATCGCTGTTTGGTCGCGGCCGGCCACCGCGACCAATCAGCAAAGCGATGTTTAAATTTGGCGCCAATAATGCTGATTAGTCGCGGCCGGCCACCGCGACCAATAAGCAAAGCGGTGTTTAAATTTGGCGCCAATAATGCTGATTGATCAAGTTCGGCGACCGCGACCAATCAGCAGAGCGGTGTTTAAATTTGGCACCAATATCGCTGTTTGGTCGCGGCCAGCCACCGCGACCAATCAGCAAAGCGGTGTTTAAATTTGGCGCCAATATCGCTGCTTGGTCGCGGCCGGCCACCGCGACCAATAAGCAAAGCGGTGTTTAAATTTGGCGCCAATAATGCTGATTGGTCAAGTTCGGCGACCGCGAGCAATCAGCAGAGTAGTGTTTAAATTTGGCGCCAATACTGCTGATTGGTGAACCACCAAACAATGAGGAGGGCACCATCTAATAAACGGGATCTACCTGCAGCATCTCATAAAATAGTAAGTATGAAAACAGCAAAAAGAAGAGATGCAAACTAGCAGTGATCACCCAAATAGTCAAAAAGTAACCAAATAATTATCAATAACAACAAAGATCCATAAAAATATATCAATTTATTGAATACAAATAATTCCTGACACATATACACAAAATGACAAACCGACAAACAAATAAAACACCATTAAAAATAGTATAGTATAGTATTTTCATAAATACTGCTGATTGGTCGCGGCCGGCGACCGCGACCAATCAGCAGAGCGGGGTTTAAATTTGGTGCCAATATTGCTGATTGTTTGCGGGTGGCGGCCACGACCAATCAGCGAACCGTGTTAGTGAGGACTGGAGAGTGTGTTTAAATTTGGCGCCAAAATCGCTGATTGGTCGCTGCCGGCGACCGCGACCAATCAGCAGAGCAGTGTTTAAATTTGGCGCCAATGTCGCTGATTGGTCGCAGCTGGCGGTCGTGACCAATCAGCAGAGCGGTGTTTAAATTTGGCGCCAATATTGCTGATTGGTCGCGGTCGCCGGCCGCGACCAATCAGCAGAGCGTTTTTTAAATTTGTCGCCAATCTCGCTGATTTGTCGCGGCTGGTGGCCGCCACCAATCAGCAGAGCGGTGTTTAAATTTGGCGCCAATCTCGCTGATTGGTCGCGGGCAGCGTCCACGACCAATCAGCACAGCAGTGTTTAAATGTGGCGCCAAAATTGCTGATTGGTAGCAGGCAGCGTCCGCGACCAATCAGCACAGCAGTGTTTAAATGTGGCGCTAAAATCAGCACATCAGTGTTTAACCCCTTAAGCCCCGAGGGTGGTTTGCACGTTAATGACCAGGCCAATTTTTACAATTCTGACCACTGTCACTTTATGAGGTAATTACTCTGGAACGCTTCAACGGGTCCCCCTGATTCTGAGATTGTTTTTTCGTGACATATTGTACTTCATGATTGTGGTAAAATTTCTTCGATATCACTTGCGTTTATTTGTGAAAAAAATGGAAATTTGGCGAAAATTTTGAAAATTTAGCAATTTTCAAAATTTAAATTTTTATGCCCTTAAATCAGAGAGATATGTCACGCAAAAGAGTTAATAAATAACATTTCCCACGTGTCTACTTTACATCAGCACAATTTTGGAACCAAAATTTTTTTTTGTTAGGAAGCTATAAGGGTTAAAAGTTGAGCAGCGATTTCTCATTTTTCCAACAAAATTTACAAAACCATCTTTTTAGGGACCACATCACATTTGAAGTCACTTTGAGAGGTCTTTATTAGAGATGAGCGTTGTTCTACTCGAACTGTTCGCCAATCTCAAATTCGAGCTGTTTTGGGCGGTGTTCGAGCCGTTCGGCGAACACGAACAATTTGATAAAAATTCGGCTGTTCGAGGTTATGTTCGATAACTGTTCGTGCACCAAAATCATAACTGGATTTTTTCTCAGTAATGATGAAAATTAATGTTAATACGCAGTTTGAGTGTACAGCGGGGTGGGGGGAGGGGCAGGGGATGGATCTCTGCAGGAACAATGAAGATCTCCATTTTTTTTTCTCTTTCCCGCATTTGCAGTGGGGAGGTGCAATCTGTCAGCCTATCAGCAGCGCACACACGGAGCGAAGTGCTTTTTTTCACACAAGCAAGGGCATGTGTCATTGGCAGTGTATGTCACATGTCCTTGCCCTATAAGACCAAGCCATTTTCCCCGTCGCCACCATTTTCTCACTGCTGCAGCTGCGTGTTAGACGGCACCGCTGTTGCTGTGTGCGCTATACCTTGTTAATTTCAAGCCAATTTTCGCACAAATATACAGATAGCTTGGGAGTAGGGAATAGTTGTGATTGCAGTCCTTTTAAGGACTAGGTTACAGCATTTCCTACGACTTTTATCAGGGAGGTCTGTGCTCTTAAATAGATAGGTTGTGGGAGTAAAGACTAATTGTAATTGGAGTCCTTTTCAGGACTAGGTTACATCAGTTCCTATCAGTTTTTGCCAGGCAGGTCTGTGCCAGTGCTGTGCAAGTTTTTTTCACAGCATTTGGCTGAATCTAGCAAAGCTAATCCTTTTTGGCCTATTGCAGAGTGTGTTAGTCAGTGGAGTAGCCTATCTGTGCTGCAAGATATACCACCTGTGTATAGAATACCAATTTTTTTACTGCACCTAGTGAAGTAAAATCTTTTGGGCATAGCATCATTCTATTAGTCCATCTATACTGACCTCCATCAGGTTGCAAATTAAAACTAATTTTTATCTGCATCTACAGTACCTCTGAAAAAATATTTGGGCTTCTAGCTGTGTGTGGGACTTGTTGTATTAGTCCATCTATACTGACCTCCATCAGGTTGCAAACTGAATATATTTTTTTCTGCATCTACCTCTGAAAAAATATTTGGGCTTCTAGCTGTGTGTGGGTCTTGTTGTATTAATCCATCTATACTGACCTCCATCAGGTTGCAAACTGAATATAATTTTTTTCTGCATCTAGCTCTGAAAAAATATTTGGCCTTCTAGCAGTGTGTCGGACTTTCTCTATTAGTCCATCTATACTGACCTCCATCAGGTTGCAAATTAAAAATAATTTGTATCTGCATCTACAGTACCTCTGAAAAAATATTTGGGCTTCTAGCTGTGTGTGGGACTTGTTGTATTAGTCCATCTATACTGACCTCCATCAGGTTGCAAATTAAAAATAATTTTTATCTGCATCTACAGTACCTCTGAAAAAATATTTGGGCTTCTAGCTGTGTGTGGGACTTGTTGTATTAGTCCATCTATACTGACCTCCATCAGGTTGCAAACTGAATATATTTTTTTCTGCATCTACCTCTGAAAAAATATTTGGGCTTCAAGCTGTGTGTGGGACTTGTTGTATTAGGCCATCTATACTGACCTCCATCAGGTTGCAAATTAAAAATAATTTGTATCTGCATCTACAGTACCTCTGAAAAAATATTTGGGCTTCTAGCTGTGTGTGGGACTTGTTGTATTAGTCCATCTATACTGACCTCCATCAGGTTGCAAATTAAAAATAATTTGTATCTGCATCTACAGTACCTCTGAAAAAATATTTGGGCTTCTAGCTGTGTGTGGGACTTGTTGTATTAGTCCATCTATACTGACCTCCATCAGGTTGCAAATTAAAAATAATTTTTATCTGCATCTACAGTACCTCTGAAAAAATATTTGGGCTTCTAGCTGTGTGTGGGACTTGTTGTATTAGTCCATCTATACTGACCTCCATCAGGTTGCAAACTGAATATATTTTTTTCTGCATCTACCTCTGAAAAAATATTTGGGCTTCTAGCTGTGTGTGGGACTTGTTGTATTAGTCCATCTATACTGACCTCCATCAGGTTGCAAACTGAATATATTTTTTTCTGCATCTACCTCTGAAAAAATATTTGGGCTTCTAGCTGTGTGTGGGACTTGTTGTATTAGTCCATCTATACTGACCTCCATCAGGTTGCAAATTAAAAATAATTTGTATCTGCATCTACAGTAACTCTGAAAAAATATTTGGGCTTCTAGCTGTGTGTGGGACTTGTTGTATTAGTCCATCTATACTGACCTCCATCAGGTTGAAAATTAAAAATAATTTGTATCTGCATCTACAGTACCTCTGAAAAAATATTTGGGCTTCTAGCTGTGTGTGGGACTTGTTGTATTAGTCCATCTATACTGAGCTCCATCAGGTTGCAAATTAAAAATAATTTTTATCTGCATCTACAGTACCTCTGAAAAAATATTTGGGCTTCTAGCTGTGTGTGGGACTTGTTGTATTAGTCCATCTATACTGACCTCCATCAGGTTGCAAACTGAATATATTTTTTTCTGCATCTACCTCTGAAAAAATATTTGGGCTTCTAGCTGTGTGTGGGACTTGTTGTATTAGTCCATCTATACTGACCTCCATCAGGTTGCAAATTAAAAATAATTTGTATCTGCATCTACAGTACCTCTGAAAAAATATTTGGGCTTCTAGCTGTGTGTGGGACTTGTTGTATTAGTCCATCTATACTGACCTCCATCAGGTTGCAAATTAAAAATAATTTTTATCTGCATCTACAGTACCTCTGAAAAAATATTTGGGCTTCTAGCTGTGTGTGGGACTTGTTGTATTAGTCCATCTATACTGACCTCCATCAGGTTGCAAACTGAATATATTTTTTTCTGCATCTACCTCTGAAAAAATATTGGGCTTCTAGCTGTGTGTGGGTCTTGTTCTATTAATCCATCTATACTGACCTCCATCAGGTTGCAAACTGAATATAATTTTTTTCAGCATCTAGCTCTGAAAAAATATTTGGGCTTCTAGCAGTGTGTCGGACTTTCTCTATTAGTCCATCTATACTGACCTCCATCAGGTTGCAAATTAAAAATAATTTTTATCTGCATCTACAGTACCTCTGAAAAAATATTTGGGCTTCTAGCTGTGTGTGGGACTTGTTGTATTAGTCCATCTATACTGACCTCCATCAGGTTGCAAATTAAAAATAATTTGTATCTGCATCTACAGTACCTCTGAAAAAATATTTGGGCTTCTAGCTGTGTGTGGGACTTGTTGTATTAGTCCATCTATACTGACCTCCATCAGGTTGCAAATTAAAAATAATTTTTTATCTGCATCTACAGTACCTCTGAAAAAATATTTGGGCTTTTAGCTGTGTGTGGGACTTGTTATATTAGTCCATCTATACTGACCTCCATCAGGTTGCAAACTGAATATATTTTTTTCTGCATCTACCTCTGAAAAAATATTTGGGCTTCTAGCTGTGTGTGGGACTTGTTGTATTAGTCCATCTATACTGACCTCCATCAGGTTGCAAATTAAAAATAATTTTTATCTGCATCTACAGTACCTCTGAAAAAATATTTGGGCTTCTAGCTGTGTGTGGGACTTGTTGTATTAGTCCATCTATACTGACCTCCATCAGGTTGCAAACTGAATATATTTTTTTCTGCATCTACCTCTGAAAAAATATTGGGCTTCTAGCTGTGTGTGGGTCTTGTTCTATTAATCCATCTATACTGACCTCCATCAGGTTGCAAGCTGAATATAATTTTTTTCAGCATCTAGCTCTGAAAAAATATTTGGCCTTCTAGCAGTATGTCGGACTTTCTCTATTAGTCCATCTATACTGACCTCCATCAGGTTGCAAATTAAAAATAATTTTTATCTGCATCTACAGTACCTCTGAAAAAATATTTGGGCTTCTAGCTGTGTGTGGGACTTGTTGTATTAGTCCATCTATACTGACCTCCATCAGGTTGCAAATTAAAAATAATTTGTATCTGCATCTACAGTACCTCTGAAAAAATATTTGGGCTTCTAGCTGTGTGTGGGACTTGTTGTATTAGTCCATCTATACTGACCTCCATCAGGTTGCAAATTAAAAATAATTTTTATCTGCATCTACAGTACCTCTGAAAAAATATTTGGGCTTCTAGCTGTGTGTGGGACTTGTTGTATTAGTCCATCTATACTGACCTCCATCAGGTTGCAAACTGAATATATTTTTTTCTGCATCTACCTCTGAAAAAATATTGGGCTTCTAGCTGTGTGTGGATCTTGTTCTATTAATCCATCTATACTGACCTCCATCAGGTTGCAAACTGAATATAATTTTTTTCTGCATCTAGCTCTGAAAAAATATTTGGCCTTCTAGCAGTGTGTCGGACTTTCTCTATTAGTCCATCTATACTGACCTCCATCAGGTTGCAAACTGAATATATTTTTTTCTGCATCTAACCCAGCCAATAGTTTTGGCCTAATACCACAGTTTGGCCACTCAGCTCTGCTCGGTTACCATCCATTGTTTTTTTGTGCAAACAACTCCAGAGTTGTGAATTAGTTAACCACCAAAATGAGTGGAAAAAGGCATGCTGCTGGTGGAAAGGGGAATAGGCGTGTTGGGAAGGGGAAAAAAGGTTGTGTCCGTGGGGTAGGTGTTAAAGCAACAGTAACATCTGCAGAAGAAAGACCATCTTCCAGCCAAACTAAAATGTCTACTTCTTTTAGCGGACAATGTGATAAGATCCCTTTCTTACGGCCACGCCAATCGCTACAAATTCCAGATGAGGCACAAAAACAGCAGGTGCTTCAACGGATATCAAGTGCTCCTTTAAGTGGGCTCTCCTCCACATCAACTTCAACATCACAAATACTCCAGTCCTCAAAGGTGTCACCCAAATCGCACTTGCTTCCTCACAGCTCCCAAATCTCCAGCTGCCCGTCTGAGTATGAGGTAGAACAGATGGTTGAGTCTGCAGAGCTGTTTACTCATACTATAGCCTGGGAATCAGAGGTCGACTCCAGCGCTTCTGTGAATCCAGACGAGGAAATGATCTGCACTGATGCCCAGAATCTTTATGAGTCGGATCCAGGACCAGACGCAGAAGGTTCTGACCATAATGTAGACCCTCATTCCCAAACTGTAACTCCTGTTGGTGGAGACAATGAGGAAGACGATGATAAGACTCAAATACCTGATTGGAGCGACAACTTTAGTTTTTTGTCAGGGCAGGAACAGGTTGGCTCTGAGGACGACGGGTGTGATAACACACAGGGTGATGATGATGAGGTTGGAGATCCCACTTACTGTCAACCCACAGTCAGCCAAGAGATGAGGTCAGCAGAGGAGGTGGAGGAAGATGCTAGTGACGACGAGGTCAGGTTGCGCCTTCCTGGACAGAGACGTAGTACTGGAAGCACGTCAACAACTGCATCCTCAAACACAACTCTGCCTCTCACCACAAGTCGTGGTGGCTCTTCAGGTCGCATGGGTGCTAAGCCTTGCATAGCCTGGGCATTTTTTCAGATCGATAAAGATGACCCAACTCGTGTTATCTGTAACATTTGTCAGCAAAAGCTAAGTAGAGGCCAAAAAATACATAGTTTGAGTACTTCATGCATGAACCGGCACATGGACATGAAGCATAAGTTGCAGTGGGAAGCTCAGTGTGCTACAATGCGGCCTAGCCGGCCGGGCCAACCACCGTCTGCCATATCTTGTGCATCCGCGGCCTCTTCATCCTCTGTGACTGGGGGACAGCAGTCACACCTGTTTTGGGGCGCAGACCTGCCACCTCTTTACCCGCAACAGCCAGCGTGATTGGCAGGTCATCATTTTCTTTGGAGGTGGTAACAGCAGCTGGTGTTGAGCGCTGTCCGACATCGATAGCACCACCTTTGGATCAAGGCAACCTAACATGTCCGCCTGCATCTTCCTCACAGACCGGCAGTTTGCCGGGGACACCATTATCAACCCCGTCTAAGCACAATAGCCAGCCCTCGGTCCCTCAGATGTGGACAAGTAAAAGACCATTTCCTCCTAGCCATGAGAAAGCTAAGAGGTTGAATTTCACCATCTGCAAGCTCTTGGCTACAGAAATGCTGCCTTTCCGCCTGGTGGACACAGAGGATTTTCGAGACCTTATGTCCGTCGCAGTGCCCCAGTACCAGATGCCCAGTCGGCACTACTTCTCAAAGAAAGGTGTGCCTGCGCTCCACCAGCATGTCGCACACAACATCACCGCTTCTTTGAGAAACTCTGTGTGTGACAGGGTGCATTTCACCACAGACACTTGGACGAGTAGGCATGGACAGGGGCGTTACATGTCGCTGACTGGGCACTGGGTAACTATGGTGACAGCAGGACAAGGGGCTGCTGTCCAAGTCTTGCCGTCCCCACGAGTTGTGCGTCAATCCTCTTTATGTCAAAGTTCCTCCACTGCTTCTGCCTCCTCAACCTCCTCTCGGTTTTCCACCTGCACCCAAAGCCTGTCTGGTCATGCCACAAGCTTTCTAACTGCGCAGAAGGGATCCTGCACACCTCCTTACTATGCTGGCAGTAGGGCTCAACGTCATCAGGCGGTTTTTACATTGAAATGTCTGGGAAATGTGAGTCACACAGCTGAGGAGTTGTGGTCAGCTCTGGAGAACCAATTTCATGAATGGTTGTCTCCACTGGACCTGAAACCAGGGAAGGCCGTGTGCGACAATGCTGCAAACCTGGGTGCGGCCCTTCGCCGGGGCAATGTCACACACGTGCCTTGTATGGCTCACGTGTTGAACCTGGTTGTCCAGCAATTTTTAGCCCACTATCCCAGACTAGATGGCCTTCTGCAGAGGGCACGGTCGCTGTGTGCTCACTTCCGCCGTTCGCATCCCGCAGCTCAGCGACTTACATCTCTACAGAAGTCGTTGGGCCTGCCACTTCACCGGCTAAAATGCGATGTGCCTACCCGGTGGAATTCAACTCTGCACATGTTGCAGCGACTATGGCAGCACCGACAAGCCCTGGTGCAATACGTTCTGACGTATAGCCTGGGCCAACGAGATTCAAAGGTGGGGCAAATCACGCTGGAGGAGTGGTCTCAGATCAGGGACCTATGCACCCTTCTGCACAGTTTTGAAATGGCGACGAAGATGTTTAGTGCTGACGATGCCATTATCAGCATGACTATTCCGGTGATTTACATGCTGGAGCACATGTTAAACAGAATTCGGAGTCAGGTGGTGGCACAAGAGGAGGTGGAGGAAGTAGAGGAGGAGGAGTTGTATGCGGAAGGGCTAACATCTGCAAGGTCCAGATGGTCGGCAGCACCAAGGCGGCAGGCATGTGAGGGTGGGGGAGATGGTTTTACCAGGGCGCATGGTAGCAGCCAAACTAGTGAGGAAGGTGCAGGAGCCCAGGAAGAAGTGGAGGACGAGCTGATGGAAGACTCATCAGATGAGGGAGACCTTGATCACATTTCTGTTGTGCGAGGTTGGGGGGAGAGGACAGAGGAAGGAAGCATGATTGTTACCTCGCCACCAACACAACAGGGACTTGGTGCTCCTGGATGCGCAACACACATGAGTGCCTTCTTGCTGCACTACCTGCAACATGACCCTCGAATTGTGAGAATTAGAAATAATCCTGACTACTGGGTTGCCACACTGTTAGATCCCCGGTACAAAAGTAAATTTGCAGAAATTATTCCTGCCATAGAAAGGGATGCACGCATGCAGGAGTATCAGCAGAGACTGTTGCAGAATCTTACATGTGCTTTTCCACAAAATACCAGTGGTGCACGTAGTGAATCTCACAGTTCCAACTTGCCAACCGTGGGACCGTCAAGTGTTCAGCACTCAAACCGTAACAGAACCACAGTATCTGGTGGTAACATCAATTTTGCGGAATCATTTCACCACTTTTTTAGCCCATCCTTTGCAAGGCCACAGGAGACAAGAAGTCTGACACATAGTCAACGCCTAGAGACGATGGTACAGGAGTATCTCCAAGTAAACATTGAAGCCACGACTGTGTCACTGGACCCTTGCTCTTTTTGGGCTTCCAATCTGGATAAATGGCCGGAGCTAGCCACTTACGCCTTGGAGATCTTGTCATGCCCAGCAGCCAGCGTTCTGTCTGAACGTGTGTTCAGCGCTGCTGGTGGTGTGCTGACAGATAAGCGCACGCGGCTCTCCACTGATAATGTAGACAGACTCACGTTCATAAAGATGAACAAATCATGGATCCGAAACGACTTTTCTACCCCTGTGTCATCCTGGGGAGAGTAAAAGCTTGATGATTGTTTAAAATCACCCTACCACCCGTTTTAAGCTTTCAAATTACTAATCATGTTTATCTGTATCTTGACTGGAAAATAATTTGGGCTTTGTAGCAGTGTGCAGCACTGATCCTATTAGGCCATCTATAATAAGCTCCACCAGATTTAAAATTAAAAATAATTTTTAGCTGCATCTAGCCCGGAAAATAATTTTGGGGCTCCGAGATGCGCAAGACACATAAGTGCCTTCTTGCTGCACTACCTGCAGCATGACCCTCATATTGTCAGAATTCGAAGTAATCATGACTACTGGGTTGCCACACTCTTAGATCCCCCAAACTTTTCGATCAACCTTTTCATTTTAATAAAGACCAAAAAAATGGTCATTTTTGAAATTATAAGCATTAGCAGGTTGTTAGAAACTGAAATCAAACAGTTTTCAACTCAAAACTTTATTCTAGGTGATGTTACATTTTCACATAGGACCCCTTGTTCGAAAGGAGCTTCTGAACTCTCTCGTCCATTGAATTTGTCAGGTTTTGGATGGTTTCTGCTTCAATTGTTTTGCATGAGGACAGAATACCCTCCCAGAGCTGTTGCTTAGATGTGAACTGCCTCCCGCCATCATAGACACTCCCTTTAATGATGCTCCAAAGGTTCTGAATGGGGTAGAGGTCAGGGGAGCATGGGGGTCACACCATAAGTTTGTCCCCTTTTATGCCCATATCAGCCAGAGATGCAGATGTTTTATGTGCAGCATGAGATGGTGCATTATCATGCAGAAAAATGATCTTGCTGTGAAATACACGGTTCTTCTTCTTGAACCATGGCAGGAAATGCTGTTTGAGAAAATCCACATACATTATGGAGTTCATCTTTAGCGCCTTCAGGGATCCTAAAGGGGCCGACAATCTCTCTCCCCATGATTCCAGCCCAAAACATTACTCCACCTCCTCCTTGTTGGCGCTGTAGCCGTGTTTGCGTGGGGTGTCCATCAACCAGCCATCCTCCACTCTATCCATCTGGACCATCGAGCGCTGCACGGCACTCATCCGTGAACAAAACAGTTTTGAAATCAGTCTTCATGTAATGTTTGGCCCACTGGAGCCGTTTCTGCTTGTGTGAAGTGGATAGAGGAGGTCGACAGGATGGCGTATGCACAGCTGCAAACCTCTGAAGGACCCTGCATCTTGTTGTTCGGGGGACGTTGGAGGCACAAGCAGCTTCAAAAACTTGTCTGCTGCTATGACAAGGCTTTTTTGCCGCTGCTCTTTCAACCTGACGTAATTGCCTGTAGGAAAGAGTCCTCAATTTGCCCTTATCAGCACGCACACGTGTGTACTGTGAATCAGCTACATACTTCTTGATTGCCAAGACACTTCATCCTGATCATCGCACAATGTTGATTGTAGTCATGCCTTGACCTAAACACTCCACAATTTGTTGCTTCTCAGCAGCCGACACATCCTTTTTCTTTCCCATTTTGGCAGAAAATGTAGGCTGCTGAATAATGTGAGAGAGCCTTCTTAAGTAGTCTTGCCTTTCATTGGACACACCTGACAAACTAATTAGCACTGGTGTCTGCAATTGCTTACAGTGATATAAAGAGCCCTGACACACATCACCATCAATGAGTTTAACTGACAAACAAACAAATTCTTCCCTTATCACTCCTAAACACTTTTTGCATAATAATTTGGAACACAGTGTACATGTGCTTTTCCACAAAACACCAGTGGTTCACGTAGTGAATCTTACAGTTCTAACTTGCCAACCGTGGTCTGTATGGAGTTGTTCAATAAAGGGCCCAAAATTAAGATAACATAGATGGGAGAGGTCTCTATGAATAGGAATTCCTAAGTATTTGATACCCTGTGAGGGCCAGGCAAAGGGAAAGTTGGACTGGATGGAATCCTATATGGATTTGGGGAGGGAGACATCGAGGGCCTCAGACTTCGCTGCATTGATTTTAAAATTTGACCATGTAACAAAGTGATCTATTTCAGCCATAACAGCATGGATGGATATATGTGATTGAGTGATATATACTAGGACATCATCAGCAAATAGAGAGCACTTGTACTCGGTGCCTCCCACCTCAATCCACCTAATATTGGGGTTATGGCGAATTGATGAGAGCAGGTGCTCCGTCACTAGGATGTATAAGAGAGGGGACAGTGAACATCCCTGCCTTGTCCCATTGGTGATTGTGAAAGGTGATGAAAATGTTCTGACGCGCCCCCTGGGCCTTGGGACACCCCGGACCCTTTTTGGTGGATGCTGGTGGTTGTAGTCTCCATGGCGGCAACCCGGTTCCGTGGCTCAGGGCGGTCAAACCAGTGGCGGAACTATTTATGTGGTTTTGATGTTTAAATGTCCGACTACGCCACCCGTGGATTGCGGTCAGAGTGAACCGCCGCTCCAGGGCAGACCGCTGAGGCTGGTGTTGTGGGTGCAGCAGAGCGTAGCATAACTCCCCACGGGAGGAGTATAGCCTCAGGGCAGTGTATGCGGAGGATGGGGGTGATGGTGCAGGGCAGCAGCAGTAATGACACGGAGTCAGTGATGCAGTCCAGGGCCTTTACTCACAGTTCTTATTATCCAGACCACGTCTGCAGGTAACGGCTGCCCACGTCGTACTGTGCTCACCAGGTGAGGGGCTCAGACAACTCCCAGATAACTTTGGAGTGCTTCACAGGACCCCCTTTGTGTGTCCTTTGTCTGGCCTTTCTTACCAACCCTTCTGTCCGGCTGCCTCGGGCCTCCTCTTGGTAAACTTGGCGCCAGTTTCCCTGACCCTATGTGGTGCCTTCCTAGCGGGTGTAGCGAGGGGCTGCGCCACATAAAATGTCACAGCCTCCTGTTTCTAGCTGAGGGTCGTTTCCTGCCTCCACTAGTTTCGGGGATCGGTCTCCCCCTTTGGCCTGACCCCTCCACGCAGGTGGATTCTGGCGTGCGGTGGCGACTCGCCCGTCCGCACCCCTGAGATCCCTTCGTTCCTCGTTCCTGGAGCCTTCTCCGCTCCTCTTCCTTCCTTCTCCCTCTTCCAGGCCTGGGCCTCTGTTACTAGGCCCGCCTCCGGAGCAGAGCTCATGCAGAGCCCCTGCTCCCTGCCACTTCTGCTCAGACTTCTCTGCACTGAACTAAGATGGTGCCCACCTTTTATACTCCCTTCTCAATGCACCCAGGAACTGCTTCCTCCCTGCTCCTGCACTACAGGGTTCCCCTTCCTCAGTGTTCCCTCCCCCCACTCCAGCCAGGGACAGGGACTGTCGTGCCCATCTCAGGGGCATATTGGTCGCCCTGCCCCACGGCAATGTGGTGTAATGCATGCAGGTGTCGGGTCCTGATCCACACTACATCCTTACCTGAGAGTGAGATATCACACCTCTGGGTGAGGTGCAATACCTCTGTAGCAACCGAGCCCTCAGGGTGCTACAGTTCCATTTATCTTCAGCCTAGGTGACGTATTGCGATACAGGGCCGTGATTTTGGCTATAAAAGGGTCCCCTAGACCCCTACCCCAAGCTTTTTAAGAGAATCATATATGGCGTGCCAGGAGACTCTATGGAATGCTTTCTCAGCATCCAACGAGAGTATCTAATTACAAATTTTTAACTGCATCTAGCCCAGGAAATACTTTGTGCCTAGTAGCAGGGTCTGCTAGTCAGCGGATTATCCCGGCTGTTAAGCAAGCTACACCACCTGTAGTTTGGACACTTCATTTTTTCAAAGGAAATGCTTCGGGACCACGGGATACTCAGTGAAGAGCATCAGGAGGCACCCCAAGGCATAGGGGCTGGGACTGGCAGTAGGATGCCTTGCGGTGGACAGCCGAGCTCGATCCTTATAAAAGCTTTTTAACTGCAGCAGCTTTAGTGGACGCTACTGGAGCTGGAATTACGCGGCTGCTGGCATGAGACTTGCCCTCCAATAGATCCTTGTAAATGGATTTAAAGTGTATTCATTCAAATTAGAGAGACAATTTAAATTAAAAAGCTTAGAGCTGCCTCCACCACAGGGGGGCTCGCTCGACCCACCAGCGGACAGGCACCAGTATTGGGAGAGGGGGGCTGGCCATCAGGGTTCACCGCGGCTCTGGCACAAACCCGGCGACACGGAGGTGGCACGGGCAGGAGCGGACTGGCCGTGTCGGCTTCTCACTTTTTGGATTTTAGAAGGGCATGACATGCCTATATCTGTGTCTCCCCCTCCTTTTACTCCTCCACCTCTTTTATTTTCGCATGACTATATGTACTTGTCACTTTTCCATGTGTTAGTTATGTCTTCTGAGCAGTTTGTCAGCTTTTGGACACCTTTGAAGGTGTTTTCTATGTGTTTCTATGTGTTTTTGTTTGCCTGCCATTGGTTTTAACGGTGTTCGAAGGTGTTCGACGAACAGTTCGACGAACAGTTCGGCGAACACACGGGTGTTCGACGAACCGAACCGAACTCGAACACTACGGGGGTGGCTCAACACTAGTCTTTATGACAGAAAATACCCAAAAGTGACACCATTCTAAAAACTGCTCCCCTCAAGGTGCTCAAAACCACATTCAAGAACTTTATTAACCCTTCAGGTGCTTCACAGGAATTTTTTGAATGTGGAAGAAAAAAATGAACATTTAACTTTTTTCACAAAAATGTTACTTTAGACCCATTTTTTTTTATTTTCACAGGGTTAACAAGAAAAAATGGACCCCAAAATTTGTTGTGCAATTTACCCTGGGCACGCAGATACCCAATATGTGGGGAAAAAACACTGTTTGGGCGCACGGCAGGGCTCAGAAGGGAAGGAGCGTCATTTGACTTTTTGATTGTAAAATTTGCTTGAATAATTAGCGGACGCCATGTTGTGTTTGGAGAGCCCCAGTGTGCCCAAACATTGGAGCTCCCCCATAAGTGACCCCATTTTGGAAACTAGACCCCCCAAGGCACCTATCTAGATGCATAGTGAGCACTTGGAACCCCCAGGTGCTTCACAAATTGATTTGTAAAAATGAAAAAGTGAAAAAAAAAACACTTTTTCATATTTATGAATCAATTTGTGAAACACCTGGGGGTTCCAAGTGCTCACTATGCATCTAGATAGGTGCCTTGGGGGGGTCTAGTTTCCAAAATGGGGTCACTTGTGGGGAAGCTCCAATGTTTGGGCACACAGGGACTCTCCAAAAGCAACATGGTATCCGCTAACAAATTGTCGGCTCAAATTGTTAGCGGACATCATGTTTCATTTGGAGAGCCCCTGTGTGCCCAAACATTGGAGCTCCCCCACAAGTGACCCCATTTTGGAAACTAGACCCCCCAAGGCACCTATCTAGATGCATAGTGAGCACTTGGAACCCCCAGGTACTTCACAAATTGATTCGTAAAAATGAAAAAGTGAAAAAAAAAAGCATTGTTTTTTGCTTCGTTTTTTTTTTTTTTTTTTTACCGTGTTCACTGAATGAGTTAACTAGTGGGACAGTTTTATAGGTCAGGTTGTTCCGGACGCGGCGATACCAAATATGTGTACTCTTTTTGTTTTTTTGTTTTTTTTTTATAATAATATTTATTGATGGGTACATTATATTTTTATTTTTGGTGGATTCATTTTTTTTTTTTTTTTTATATTTTTGCAATTTTTTTTTTTTTTTTTCACTTTCTGACAGTTTTTATATTTTATTACTTTGTCCCACTCTGGGACTTTCACTTTTTTTTCTCTGATCGCCTGCATGGCACAGGAATGAAGCACCATCCCTGTGTCATGCAGGCTCTCAGCGCTGGACAGGGAGAAGATTGTTTGGAGATGCACTGCGCATGTCCAAATAATCTTCCTGCTGTCTGGTGACCCGGATGTTGTCATGACGACATCGGGTCGTCATGGCAACACCCGGGAAGCCTTTGCAGACAGCGCTGGAAGCCGGAAGAGGAGGTGAGTATCTGCGATCACCTCCCCTTCCCCCCGCAATGCTGCGATCGACTTCGATCGACTTCGATCGCAGCATCGCGGGGGTTAATGTGCTGGGAGCGGTGCAGGACCGCTCCCTGCACATAGTATCGGGTGTCAGCTGTGAAAATCAGCTGACACCCGGCGGCGATCACGCCCGCACAGCCTGTGTGCGCGCGCGCGATCGCCATGACGTACTAATACAGGTCTGGCTCTTAAGTCCCAGGGCACAGACGCGTATTAGTACGTCAGATGTTGTTAAGGGGTTAAATGTGGCTCCAAGATCGCTGATTGGACGCGTGCAGTGGCCGCGACCAATCTGCACAGCGGTTTTAACTTTTGCGCCAAGATCACTGATTGGTCGCGGCAGGAGAGCGCGACCAATCAGCGAATCGTATTGGTGAGGACCGGGGAGCGGAATCGTATTGGTGAGGACCGGGGAGCGTCGCTGTTTGTGCGGGTACTTCCGCTGCGAGAAGCCGGGAGATGAGCGACTGCTCGCAGCAGAAGTGTCCCGACCCGCAGCGCCGCTCCCCGGTCCTCCCTTGACACCCTAGCCGCATGGATGTCAGCGCCGCTGCCTGTGCGGCTACTTCCGCTGCAAGAAGCCGGGAGATGAGTGGCTGCTCGCAGCAGAAGTATCCCGACCCGCAGCGCCGCTCCCCGGTTCTCCCTTGACACCCTAGCCGCATGGAGGTCAGCAGCGCCGGCGGTCGAGGTCCTTCTGCTGCTATCGGCCGGGAGATGAGCGCCTTGCGCCGGTCATCTCCCTGCTGCATCTCCGTCCCGCAGATGAGCCGCTAACGGCCGCCATCTTTTTTCAGAAATCCCGCGGCGCTGATTGGCCGCTGCCAGACCAATGAGCGACGCGGGATTTCCTGCACAGACAGAAAGACAGACAGACGGGATAAGACGATTATATATATAGATGTGTCCTGTGTGGTGTAGTATATAGAGGATCTGTCAGCTCTCCTGTGTGGTATAGTATATAGAGGATCGGTCAGCTCTCCTATGTGGTATAGTATATAGAGGATCTGTCAGCTCTCCTGTGTGGTGTAGTATATACAGGATATATAATTTCTCCTGTGTGGTGTATTATATAGAGAATGTGTCCTGTGTGGTGTAGTATATAGAGGATCTGTCAGCTCTCCTGTGTGGTGTAGTATATAGAGGATCAGTCAGCTCTCCTATGTGGTATAGTATATAGAGGATCTGTCAGCTCTCCTGTGTGGTGTAGTATATAGTGGATCTGACAGCTCTCCTGTGTGGTGTAGTATATAGAGGATCTGTCAGTTCTCGTGTGTGGTGTAGTATATACAGGATCTGTCAGCTCTCCTGTGTGGTGTAGTATATAGGTAGTTAATAGAGGATCTGTCAGCTCTCCTGTGTGGTGTAGTATATAGAGGATCAGTCAGCTCTCCTATGTGGTATAGTATATACAGGATCTGTCAGCTCTCCTGTGTGGTGTAGTATATAGAGGATCTGTCAGCTCTCCTGTGTGGTGTAGTATATAGAGGATCTGTCAGCTCTCCTGTGTGGTGTAGTATATAGAGGATCTGTCAGCTCTCCTGTGTGGTGTAGTATATAGAGGATCTGTCCGCTCTCCTGTGTGGTGCAGTATAGAGGATCTGTCAGCTCTCCTGCGTGGTGTAGTATATAGGTAATTAATAGATGATCTGTCAGCTCTCCTATGTGGTATAGTATATAGAGGATCTGTCAGTTCTCCTGTGTGGTGTAGTATATAGAGGATCTGTCAGCTCTCCCGTGTGGTGTGGTATATAGAGGATCTGTCAGCTCTCCTGTGTGGTGTATTACATAGAGGATCTGTCAGCTCTCCTGTCTGGTGAAGTATATAGAGGATCTGTCAGCTCTCCTGTGTGGTGTAGTATATAGAGGATCATTCACACTGAAGGCATCAAAACTATGAATTAACACATGTGGAATTATATACTTAACAAAAAAGTGTGAAACAACTGAAAATATGTTTTATATTCTAGGTTCTTCAAAGTAGCCACCTTTTGCTTTGATGACTGCTTTGCACACTCTTCGCATTCTCTTCATGAGCTTCATGAGGTAGTCACCGGAAATGGTCTTCCAACAATCTTGACGGAATTCCCAGAGATGCTTAGCACTTGTTGGCCCTTTTGCCTTCACTCTGCGGTCCAGCTCACCCCAAACCATCTCGATTGGGTTCAGGTCTGGTGACTGTGGAGGCCAGGTCATCTGGCGTAGCACCCCATGACTCTCCTTCTTGATCAAATAGCCCTTACACAGCCTGGAGGTGTGTTTGGGGTCATTGTCCTGTTGAAAAATAAATGATGGTCCAACTAAACTCAAACCGGATGGAATAGCATGCCGCTGCAAGATGAAGTGGTAGCCATGCTGGTTCAGTATACCTTCAATTTTGAATAAATCCCCAACAGTGTCACCAGCAAAGCACCCCCACACCATCACACCTCCTCCTCCATGCTTCACGGTGGGAACCAGGCACGTAGAGTCCATCCGTTCACCTTTTCTGCGTCGCACAAAGACACGGTGGTTGGAACCAAAGATCTCAAATTTGGACTCATCAGACCAAAGCACAGATTTCCACTGGTCTAATGTCCATTCCTTGTGTTCTTTAGCCCAAACAAGTCTCTTCTGCTTGTTGCCTGCCCTTAGCAGTGGTTTCCTAGCAGCTATTTTACCATGAAGGCCTGCTGCACAAAGTCTCCTCTTAACAGTTGTTGTAGAGATGTGTCTGCTGCTAGAACTCTGTGTGGCATTGACCTGGTCTCTAATCTGAGCTGCTGTTAACCTGCAATTTCTGAGGCTGGTGACTCGGATAAACTTATCCTCAGAAGCAGAGGTGACTCTTGGTCTTCCTTTCCTGGGGCGGTCCTCATGTGAGCCAGTTTCTTTGTAGCGCTTGATGGTTTTTGCAACTGCACTTGGGGACACATTCAAAGTTTGCCCAATTTTTCAGACTGACTGACCTTCATTTCTTAAAGTAATGATGGCCACTCATTTTTCTTTACTTAGAATTTGTATTATGGCAAGAAAAAAGCAGCTAACAGTCTATTCAGTAGGACTATCAGCTGTGTATCCACCTGACTTCTGCACAACACACCTAATGGTCCCAACCCCATTTATAAGGCAAGAAATCCCACTTATTAAACCTGACAGGGCACACCTGTGAAGTGAAAACCATTTCCGGTGACTACCTCTTGAAGCTCATCAAGAGAATGCCAAGAGTATGCAAAGCAGTCATCAAAGCAAAAGGTGGCTACTTTGAAGAACCTAGAATATAAGACATATTTTCAGTTGTTTCACACTTTTTTGTTAAGTATATAATTCCACATGTGTTAATTCATAGTTTTGATGCCTTCAATGTGAATGTACAATTTTCAAAGTCATGAAAATACAGAAAAATCTTTAAATGAGAAGGTGTGTCCAAACTTTTGGTTTGTACTGTATATACACAGTGGGGAAAAAAGAATTTAGTCAGTCACCAATTGTGCAAGTTCTCTCACTTAAAAAGATGAGAGAGGCCTGTAATTGACATCATAGTTAGACCTCAACTATGAGAGACAAAATGAGAAAACAAATCCTGAAAATCACATTGTCTGATTTTGAAAGAATTTTTTTTAAAATTTTGGTGGAAAATAAGTATTTGGTCAATTACAAACAAGTAAGATTTCTGGCTCTCACAGACCTGTAACATCTTCTTTAAGAGGCTCCTCTGTCCTCCACTCATTACCTGTAGCACTGGCACCTGTTTGAACTTGTTATCAGTATAAAAGACACCTGTCCGCAACCTCAAACAGTCACACTCCAAACTCCATTATGGTGAAGACCAAAGAGCTGCGAATGACACCAGAAACAAAATTGTAGCCCTGCACCATGCTGGGAAGACTGAATCTGCAATAGGCAAGCAGCTTGGTGTGAAGAAATCAACTGTGGGAGCAATAATTAGAAAATGGGAGACATACAAGACCACTGATAATCTCCCTTGATCTGGGGTTCCACACAAGATCTCACCCGTGGGGCCAAAATGATCTCAAGAACGGTGAGCAAAAATCCCAGAACCACACAGGGGCATCTAGTGAATGACCTGCAGAGAGCTGGGACCAACGTTACACAGGCTACCATCAGTAACACACTACGACGCCAGGGACTCAGATCCTGCAGTGCCAGACGTGTCCCCCTGATTAAGCCATTATGACGCGCCCCTGGGCTTGTGTCGCGCTGCGTTGCGCACGCGGGAGCTTACCCGGAGCCGGATCTCTTGAGGGTTGTAGTCTCGTGGCGGTGATCCGGTCCGTGCCCAGGGAGTCAGACTAAGTGGCGCTGTATTAGCGGTAGATGTTGGACGACTACGCCACCCGTTGAGTACAGCTAAGGAGCTGCTGCTGCAGGGCAGACCGCTGAGGCCGGTGGTAGGATTGTGCAGCGTGATAGTATAACCCCCAACGAGAGGGGTATGGCCTCAGGGCAGCCGACGTGGATGATGGGGGTAGCAGGAACCACTCGGAGACGGTACGGTGTAGTTCAGGGTCTTTACTGGTGACAACGATAGACCCTCCCGGAGTACTGGCTAGCGATTGGGGCCTGGTCAGTCCTTGAGCAGATGGGATCTCCCCTGGCCAGGCGGAGTTGTAGGCCTCCCAAACTAACGATACTCTTCTGGCTACCTTGCTAGAAGCGGGTATAAGTAGCCCACGTCCCTGAGTGTACCGTGTGGTGCTCACCCGTATGGCCGGTGACTCGGGGCCTTCTAGTAGCTTCCGCTCCACGACGGCGGTGCTGGTCCCACGCGTGTGACCGTGCCTTCGGGTTTCTGGGCCAGAGGACCTGCAATCCCCTGCCGGTCGGTTTCTGCTGCTGGATAGGAGTTAGTCCCCACAGCCTCGGACTCCGGGTCCGGTGATAACTTCTCAGTCAGGGCGAGCTCTGCAGCTGCCAGCCCCTGACTCCTTGTAGCACTGCTCCCACAGAGCTCCTGATGTTCTTTTCCTATATCTGCTTCTCTTCTCTGTCTCTACTTCTTCTCTACTCACTAACCCTGCCTCAGCCCTAGGTTTATATAGGGGAAGTTCTTCCCCTCCCAGGGACTGGGCAGGAGGTGTGGCATGCACAGGATCCCTGACCAAGAGACCTCCCACCTGCTCTCAGACATAACATTGCCGTTACTGTGGAAACCAGACCCCTGGGGTGCCACATTCCCCCCTAGTGAAATTTAGTACTCCGGGACTAAACATATTTTTAGAAAAACATAACAAGATAATAACAATAATAATACAATAAGAAAAACACATAAAGATGGTTACGGCGTGTCCGCAACCGGGCGCAGTCTTTGAAGAAAAGCAAGGTGTCCATTTCACCAAAACAGGGAGACGTAACCAGGTAGGGGTCTGTCCTGCCCCGAGTCCTTAACAGTCTTTAGTCCGTCCTGGGTTACGCTCCAACTATACACAAAGGATTCCCGGTAAATCCACCAAGGACTCCTATAAATAACTAGAAACACATAATTATACACAAGCAACAAGAAAAACAGGTAACCACAAATAAAACAATTTATACACTTCAAATCCTCCAACGTGCGGGTAACTGGCCTCTAGTGGCCCTAGTGGACCTACGGAGCTGACTGTCTAGCCCTGAACTACAGGGTGTAGGAGCTGTCAAGGGTAAACTGGGCAGCTGTCTACCGGCTCTTTGACTCACTAGGGGTACGGCAGGCTCACTATAAGCAGAGGGTTGATCCTCCTGTTCTGCTTGTGTGGAGTCTTCTGCCTCCTGGACCGGCTGCTCTTCCAGCTCTACCTGTTGCTCCGTAGGCACTTGGGATGCTGGTTGGAGGAACGTGAGGACGGGTACCACAACTGCACCATTGACTTGAGTCCAGGACCGAGGGAAGTCTCCGAGCACAGTACTAACCATATCTTCCCTTTCCTCTACGGGTTGATGGTCTTCCTGTTCCTCTTCAGGGTTCCGTAGCTGTTCAGGACACTTCTTCAGGTGATCCCGGGATACAATGGCTATGGTCTCCCCTCCGTCTTTACTGATGGTACAGACTTTCGGGTTCTCGTGGCTTGAGGGCAGTACGGTGTACGGGTCCTTCTCCCACTGGTCGTCCAACTTGTGGAGCCGTCTTTTCCTCTTCAAGACCTGCTCTCCGGGTACCAGGGGAACAGCGGGAGCATACTGGTTGTAAGTTTTCTCTTGTCTTTCCCTAGCCTGACAGAGACTTCGCTCCACGCTCTCCTGTACTTTCCGGTACTGCTGCTGCCTCTCTGTGTCCCAGTCTGCTTCTGGTGAAGTGTCCTCGGGTGTCAGGACTCCCATTTCCAGGTCAACAGGTAACTTACCAGGTCTCGCCCTCATTAGGTAAGCCGGGGTACAGTTGGTGGAACCTACCGGGATGTGGTTGTATAGGTCCACTAGATCGGGCAGCTTCTCAGGCCACAGACTGCGTTCTTCCAGGGGCAATGTTTTCAGGAGATCCATTACCACCTGGTTCATTTTCTCACAAAGTCCATTAGTTTGCGGATGATAGGGTGTCGTCCTTATCTTCCGGCAGCCATACAGATTGCAGAATTCCTGGAAGACCTCCGCTTCAAAGGCAGGTCCCTGGTCCGTCAGCACTTGGTCCGGGTACCCGTGTGGACGGCAGAAGTGCTGCTGGAAGGCTCTAGCTGCTGTTTGAGCCGTTAAGTCCTTAACGGGGACGACAACCAAGAACCGGGAGTAATGATCCACAATGGTTAACGCGTAGACGTAGCCACTTCTGCTTGGGGTCAGTTTTACATGATCCAAGGCTACCAGTTCCAACGGCTGCCGGGTGACGATGGACTGCAGGGGAGTCTTCTGGCTGGCACGGTCCTTCCTTCTTAGGTTGCACGGGCCACAGTCTCTGCACCACCTCTCGATGGTTCCCCTCATGCCTACCCAGTGGAACCGCCCACGCAGCAGGAACTCCAGCTTCTTCCATCCGAAGTGTCCAGCCCCGTCGTGGTATGCTTCCATCACCATGGCTGCGTCTCTCCGTGGCACCACTACTTGCCAGATTAGTTCATGCATCCGGGAGTTAACCATTCTGCGGCACAACTTCCCCTTGTAAAGGAACAGTCGACTCTTCTCAGCCCACAGTTGCTTGGCTTCCTCCGGAGCGTCTGGGTCAAGGCGAGCCTCTGGCCGAGTCAGCATCTCCTTCACCAGCCGGACGGCAGGGTCACTGTCTTGCGTTTCCTCCCAGTTGTAGTGAGGCAAGGGGTTAAACGTAGCGGCTTGCTTACTCCTTACCCGATGGGAATACTGGATAGTCCCATGACGGTGGAACGCGGGGAGTTCGACTTCTTCCAGTCCCTCTGGATCTTCTCCTACGTCCGGTAGGTTTGGCATCCTGGACAGGGCGTCCGCGTTGGTATTGGAGCGTCCTGCCCGGTATTTGATTGTGAACTCGTAGTTGGACAGACGGGCCATCCATCTCTGCTCTAGGGCACCGAGTCTTGCCGTGTCCAGGTGTGTCAACGGGTTGTTATCCGTGTACACGGTGAACCGGGAAGAAGCGAGGTAGTGCTTAAAGCGTTCGGTGACTGCCCACACCACTGCCAGGAACTCTAGCTTAAATGAGCTGTAATTCTCAGGGTTTCTTTCGGTGGGTCGCAGTTTTCGGCTGGCGTAAGCGATTACTCGTTCTTTCCCCTGCTGGATCTGGGATAGCACGGCTCCTAGCCCGATGTTACTTGCGTCGGTGTAGAGGATAAAGGACTGGCTGTAATCAGGGTACGCCAGGATTTCATCCCCCGTGAGGGCCATCTTCAGCTGGCGGAAGGACTCTTCTTCTAACTTCTCCCATCTGAAGGGTAGCTTCTGGTTCTTGGCCTTCCGGGACTGGCCTATCAGGAGGTCCTGCATAGGAGCTGCCTTTTTGGTGAAACCGGGGATGAATCTGCGGTAATAGCCTACCAACCCGAGGAACTGCCGCACTTCCTTTACACTGGAGGGACTTGGCCATTCCTTAATTGCGGTGATCTTAGCAGGGTCGGGAGCCACTCCATCAGCGCTCACCACGTGTCCCAGGTACTGCACCTTTGGTTTCAGGAGGTGACACTTGGAGGGTTTCACCTTTAGGCCGTAGCTTGCCAGAGCTTCGAACACTTCCGCCAGGTGTTTCAGGTGGTCCTCATACGTCTTGGAATATACGATGACATCGTCCAGGTACAGCAGGACCGTCTCGAAGTTTCTGTGGCCCAGACAGCACTCCATTAATCGTTGGAAGGTTCCTGGTGCATTGCAGAGTCCGAACGGCATGCAGGTAAACTCGCTAAGTCCCATCGGGGTGGTGAATGCGGTCTTCTCCCGGTCCGCCTCTGCTACAGGAACCTGCCAGTACCCACTAGTGAGATCCAAGGTAGAGAAGAAGTTAGCAGATCTTAAAGCAGCCAAAGACTCCTCTATCCTTGGTAAGGGGTACGCATCCTTGTTTGTGATACGGTTGATTTTCCGGTAATCTACACACATCCTCATGGTGTTGTCTTTCTTTTTGACTAAGACTAGTGGAGCTGCCCAGGGGCTACAGCTATCCCTGATCACCCCAGCCTCCTTCATGTCTCTAAGCATCCCCTTGGCGTGTTGGTAGTGTGCAGGGGGTACGGGTCGATACCTCTCTTTTATGGGAGGATGGTCTCCCGTGGGGATGTGGTGTTCTACCCCCTTGACTCGCCCGAAGTCTAACGGGTGTTTACTAAACACTCTCTCGTACTCTTGAACCACCCGATAGACTCCCTGTTTCTGGTGTGAGGGAGTGGAGTCAGTACCCAAATGTAGTTGCTGACACCAGTCCTCCATTGTTTTCTGAGAGCCGTTACCTTCCTCCGGGGAAGATGGAGGCAAGGGTTCTACGGACTGTATGGAATCTTGATTGATGGTATACAATTTGGCTAGCGTGGCATACCGGGGCAGGTACACTTCCCTCTTCCCGATATTTATTATGCGAACGGGCACCCTCCCATGGCGTACATTGACCACCCCCCGTGCTGTCAAAATGGTGGGCCTACTGTCTGAGTAAACTGGTTTACCATTGCCTGGTAATCTCTACCTCTCAGACCAATAGCTGCCCGGCACCAAATCATCATTTCACTTTTCGGGGGCATGGCAATAGGGAAAGGGTCACACATTCGCACGCTACCAATCTCACCACCGGAGAGTTCTAGCTGTTGCCGTCGCATCAGTGCCCGGATCTCTTTCTGGAGCACTCGCTGCTGGCCGGAGCTGGCGTTCTTGGCAACCTGCTGTAAAAGGAAAATCACCTCTGCAAGACAATTTTCAATTACATTAGTTCCTAGAGTTATCTTTGGGTGACTCTCGTGTTTGTCAATGTCTACAATGATCAGTCCCTGTGCTGCCAGTTCGACTCTACCGATTTTAATGGTCACCTCTTTAAATCCAATCTGTGGCACGGGCTGACCATTGCTGGCGATGATACTCAAGTCGTCGTCAGGGTAGCGGGTGATATCCGAGTCATTCCAGTACTGCTTGAAGAGCACGTACGGGATGGTGGTGACCTGTGACCCGGTGTCCAGTAGGGCACTCATAGGAATGCCATCCAGTACCACGGGTAAGACTGGACGTCCTCCCACATATTTGTCGCGCCAGTTCGATGGGCCTGGTGATCTTTTTCCTGGGGGTTGGCCCCCTACCCCAGGTTGTGCCAGTTTAAAGGACAGTACCTTGCCATATGTCCGGGTTGATTGCAGCGGCGGCAGATGGGTCGTCCGTCCTCGTTGTATCGGTCGCTGGGTCTTCCTCTGGCCGGTGGGGTCCTCCTTGGTTGACGCCACGGGATGTCCTCAGGTCCGGATGCCAGCTGGATCTTCCCTGGAGTGGAAACCTGTAAAGACTGCACAGTTCGGGTTAGCGCAGCAACGCGTTTAGCTAGCTCTTGGACCTGATGGTGCAGGTCTGGAGCCGGGTCATTGCTCAAAGCCTGCGCATTAGCTCCCACAGGCCCTGCCGACAAGGGCGCCGCCTCCTGGTGGTAAGTGGTAGTGGGGCGTCTGGGGGTCACAACGCCACCTGGTGCCGGTTCTCGAAGCACCCGGATGGCTCTGTCCTTGAACTGTGCAAATCCCAGATGAGGGTCCTGTAAGGCCATTGCCCGCAACTGGGTTCGGTGGGCATTGCAATATAAACCCTCTATAAATTGTTCAGTCAACAGCCTGTCCTCGTCTCCCACGCCGTCAGGGTCGGTCTGCTTAATGGCTCTCAGGGCCTCTTGTAGGTTCAGGGCATAGTCCCTTATACTCTCATGTGCCCGCTGTTTGCACCCGTAGAATCTAAGCTTGATCTCGGCTGAGGTGCGGGTATCAAAGGTGTCCCTCAGCCGGGTTAGTATCCCTGCGACAGTCCTCCCCCCAGGTGGCCAGGACTTTACCTCCCTTTGGGCTGCCCCGGTTAATTGGGCCACCAGGATGCTCACTTTTTGCTCCTCTGTGAGGGGGTACACCTGGAAGAGGCTATCCAGCTTTTCTCTAAAGTCATGCAGGGTATGTGACTCCCCTGAGTACTGGGGTAGCCAGGCTGCCCCCGGGATATAGGGCATGGTGAAAGGCATGACCGCAACAGCGGTGGCGCTGGCGGGGGTTGAAGCGGTGAAGCTCTCCTCCGTATCCGGCATCCTTCTCCCCCCTAGTGGACCGTGGCCTACCTTGCGATGATCCTCTTCCGTAGGCCGCGGCTCCGCAGTGAATCGTCAGGGTTGAGGACCTTCCGTCGCGCTCCTGTGACGTCGGCGTCTGCTGGGCTCCTTCCAGGACCTTACGCAACGTCCGGACGTGAGGCGGGGCTTCAGTTCTCGCGCGCTTTCGGAGTCCACGCCCCTCTACTTCCCGCGCGGCGTCCTCAAGATGGCGTCCAATGGCGGGAAAACTCCACGTATGGCGGGAAGAAGGCTGAAGATGGCGCCGGATGGCGGGAAAACTCCACCGATGGCGGGAAGGAAGCGGAAGATGGCGCCGGATGGCGGGAATCTTCACCACAGGTAAGTTTGAACAGTCTTTTTCAGGCACGCAGTACCCGGTGGTTGCGGGCACGAGATCTTGCCGACTACGCCAAAAGTTGACGCGCCCCTGGGCCTGTGTCGCGCTGCGTTGCGCACGCGGGAGCTTACCCGGAGCCGGATCTCTTGAGGGTTGTAGTCTCGTGGCGGTGATCCGGTCCGTGCCCAGGGAGTCAGACTAAGTGGCGCTGTATTAGCGGTAGATGTTGGACGACTACGCCACCCGTTGAGTACAGCTAAGGAGCTGCTGCTGCAGGGCAGACCGCTGAGGCCGGTGGTAGGATTGTGCAGCGTGATAGTATAACCCCCAACGGGAGGGGTATGGCCTCAGGGCAGCCGACGTGGATGATGGGGGTAGCAGGAACCACTCGGAGACGGTACGGTGTAGTTCAGGGTCTTTACTGGTGACAACGATAGACCCTCCCGGAGTACTGGCTAGCGATTGGGGCCTGGTCAGTCCTTGAGCAGATGGGATCTCCCCTGGCCAGGCGGAGTTGTAGGCCTCCCAAACTAACGATACTCTTCTGGCTACCTTGCTAGAAGCGGGTATAAGTAGCCCACGTCCCTGAGTGTACCGTGTGGTGCTCACCTGTATGGCCGGTGACTCGGGGCCTTCTAGTAGCTTCCGCTCCACGACGGCGGTGCTGGTCCCACGCGTGTGACCGTGCCTTCGGGTTTCTGGGCCAGAGGACCTGCAATCCCCTGCCGGTCGGTTTCTGCTGCTGGATAGGAGTTAGTCCCCACAGCCTCGGACTCCGGGTCCGGTGATAACTTCTCAGTCAGGGCGAGCTCTGCAGCTGCCAGCCCCTGACTCCTTGTAGCACTGCTCCCACAGAGCTCCTGATGTTCTTTTCCTATATCTGCTTCTCTTCTCTGTCTCTACTTCTTCTCTACTCACTAACCCTGCCTCAGCCCTAGGTTTATATAGGGGAAGTTCTTCCCCTCCCAGGGACTGGGCAGGAGGTGTGGCATGCACAGGATCCCTGACCAAGAGACCTCCCACCTGCTCTCAGACATAACATTGCCGTTACTGTGGAAACCAGACCCCTGGGGTGCCACATTCCCCCCTAGTGAAATTTAGTACTCCGGGACTAAACATATTTTTAGAAAAACATAACAAGATAATAACAATAATAATAGAATAAGAAAAACACATAAAGATGGTTACGGCGTGTCCGCAACCGGGCGCAGTCTTTGAAGAAAAGCAAGGTGTCCATTTCACCAAAACAGGGAGACGTAACCAGGTAGGGGTCTGTCCTGCCCCGAGTCCTTAACAGTCTTTAGTCCGTCCTGGGTTACGCTCCAACTATACACAAAGGATTCCCGGTAAATCCACCAAGGACTCCTATAAATAACTAGAAACACATAATTATACACAAGCAACAAGAAAAACAGGTAACCACAAATAAAACAATTTATACACTTCAAATCCTCCAACGTGCGGGTAACTGGCCTCTAGTGGCCCTAGTGGACCTACGGAGCTGACTGTCTAGCCCTGAACTACAGGGTGTAGGAGCTGTCAAGGGTAAACTGGGCAGCTGTCTACCGGCTCTTTGACTCACTAGGGGTACGGCAGGCTCACTATAAGCAGAGGGTTGATCCTCCTGTTCTGCTTGTGTGGAGTCTTCTGCCTCCTGGACCGGCTGCTCTTCCAGCTCTACCTGTTGCTCCGTAGGCACTTGGGATGCTGGTTGGAGGAACGTGAGGACGGGTACCACAACTGCACCATTGACTTGAGTCCAGGACCGAGGGAAGTCTCCGAGCACAGTACTAACCATATCTTCCCTTTCCTCTACGGGTTGATGGTCTTCCTGTTCCTCTTCAGGGTTCCGTAGCTGTTCAGGACACTTCTTCAGGTGATCCCGGGATACAATGGCTATGGTCTCCCCTCCGTCTTTACTGATGGTACAGACTTTCGGGTTCTCGTGGCTTGAGGGCAGTACGGTGTACGGGTCCTTCTCCCACTGGTCGTCCAACTTGTGGAGCCGTCTTTTCCTCTTCAAGACCTGCTCTCCGGGTACCAGGGGAACAGCGGGAGCATACTGGTTGTAAGTTTTCTCTTGTCTTTCCCTAGCCTGACAGAGACTTCGCTCCACGCTCTCCTGTACTTTCCGGTACTGCTGCTGCCTCTCTGTGTCCCAGTCTGCTTCTGGTGAAGTGTCCTCGGGTGTCAGGACTCCCATTTCCAGGTCAACAGGTAACTTACCAGGTCTCGCCCTCATTAGGTAAGCCGGGGTACAGTTGGTGGAACCTACCGGGATGTGGTTGTATAGGTCCACTAGATCGGGCAGCTTCTCAGGCCACAGACTGCGTTCTTCCAGGGGCAACGTTTTCAGGAGATCCATTACCACCTGGTTCATTTTCTCACAAAGTCCATTAGTTTGCGGATGATAGGGTGTCGTCCTTATCTTCCGGCAGCCATACAGATTGCAGAATTCCTGGAAGACCTCCGCTTCAAAGGCAGGTCCCTGGTCCGTCAGCACTTGGTCCGGGTACCCGTGTGGACGGCAGAAGTGCTGCTGGAAGGCTCTAGCTGCTGTTTGAGCCGTTAAGTCCTTAACGGGGACGACAACCAAGAACCGGGAGTAATGATCCACAATGGTTAACGCGTAGACGTAGCCACTTCTGCTTGGGGTCAGTTTTACATGATCCAAGGCTACCAGTTCCAACGGCTGCCGGGTGACGATGGACTGCAGGGGAGTCTTCTGGCTGGCACGGTCCTTCCTTCTTAGGTTGCACGGGCCACAGTCTCTGCACCACCTCTCGATGGTTCCCCTCATGCCTACCCAGTGGAACCGCCCACGCAGCAGGAACTCCAGCTTCTTCCATCCGAAGTGTCCAGCCCCGTCGTGGTATGCTTCCATCACCATGGCTGCGTCTCTCCGTGGCACCACTACTTGCCAGATTAGTTCATGCGTCCGGGAGTTAACCATTCTGCGGCACAACTTCCCCTTGTAAAGGAACAGTCGACTCTTCTCAGCCCACAGTTGCTTGGCTTCCTCCGGAGCGTCTGGGTCAAGGCGAGCCTCTGGCCGAGTCAGCATCTCCTTCACCAGCCGGACGGCAGGGTCACTGTCTTGCGTTTCCTCCCAGTTGTAGTGAGGCAAGGGGTTAAACGTAGCGGCTTGCTTACTCCTTACCCGATGGGAATACTGGATAGTCCCATGACGGTGGAACGCGGGGAGTTCGACTTCTTCCAGTCCCTCTGGATCTTCTCCTACGTCCGGTAGGTTTGGCATCCTGGACAGGGCGTCCGCGTTGGTATTGGAGCGTCCTGCCCGGTATTTGATTGTGAACTCGTACTTGGACAGACGGGCCATACATCTCTGCTCTAGGGCACCGAGTCTTGCCGTGTCCAGGTGTGTCAACGGGTTGTTATCCGTGTACACGGTGAACCGGGAAGAAGCGAGGTAGTGCTTAAAGCGTTCGGTGACTGCCCACACCACTGCCAGGAACTCTAGCCTAAATGAGCTGTAATTCTCAGGGTTTCTTTCGGTGGGTCGCAGTTTTCGGCTGGCGTAAGCGATTACTCGTTCTTTCCCCTGCTGGATCTGGGATAGCACGGCTCCTAGCCCGATGTTACTTGCGTCGGTGTAGAGGATAAAGGGCTGGCTGTAATCAGGGTACGCCAGGATTTCATCCCCCGTGAGGGCCATCTTCAGCTGGCGGAAGGACTCTTCTTCTAACTTCTCCCATCTGAAGGGTAGCTTCTGGTTCTTGGCCTTCCGGGACTGGCCTATCAGGAGGTCCTGCATAGGAGCTGCCTTTTTGGTGAAACCGGGGATGAATCTGCGGTAATAGCCTACCAACCCGAGGAACTGCCGCACTTCCTTTACACTGGAGGGACTTGGCCATTCCTTAATTGCGGTGATCTTATCAGGGTCGGGAGCCACTCCATCAGCGCTCACCACGTGTCCCAGGTACTGCACCTTTGGTTTCAGGAGGTGACACTTGGAGGGTTTCACCTTTAGGCCGTAGCTTGCCAGAGCTTCGAACACTTCCGCCAGGTGTTTCAGGTGGTCCTCATACGTCTTGGAATATACGATGACATCGTCCAGGTACAGCAGGACCGTCTCGAAGTTTCTGTGGCCCAGACAGCACTCCATTAATCGTTGGAAGGTTCCTGGTGCATTGCAGAGTCCGAACGGCATGCAGGTAAACTCGCTAAGTCCCATCGGGGTGGTGAATGCGGTCTTCTCCCGGTCCGCCTCTGCTACAGGAACCTGCCAGTACCCACTAGTGAGATCCAAGGTAGAGAAGAAGTTAGCAGATCTTAAAGCAGCCAAAGACTCCTCTATCCTTGGTAAGGGGTACGCATCCTTGTGTGTGATACGGTTGATTTTCCGGTAATCTACACACATCCTCATGGTGTTGTCTTTCTTTTTGACTAAGACTAGTGGAGCTTCCCAGGGGCTACAGCTATCCCTGATCACCCCAGCCTCCTTCATGTCTCTAAGCATCCCCTTGGCGTGTTGGTAGTGTGCAGGGGGTACGGGTCGATACCTCTCTTTTATGGGAGGATGGTCTCCCGTGGGGATGTGGTGTTCTACCCCCTTGACTCGCCCGAAGTCTAACGGGTGTTTACTAAACACTCTCTCGTACTCTTGAACCACCCGATAGACTCCCTGTTTCTGGTGTGAGGGAGTGGAGTCAGTACCCAAATGTAGTTGCTGACACCAGTCCTCCATTGTTTTCTGAGAGCCGTTACCTTCCTCCGGGGAAGATGGAGGCAAGGGTTCTACGGACTGTATGGAATCTTGATTGATGGTATACAATTTGGCTAGCGTGGCATACCGGGGCAGGTACACTTCCCTCTTCCCGATATTTATTATGCGAACGGGCACCCTCCCATGGCGTACATTGACCACCCCCCGTGCTGTCAAAATGGTGGGCCTACTGTCTGAGTAAACTGGTTTACCATTGCCTGGTAATCTCTACCTCTCAGACCAATAGCTGCCCGGCACCAAATCATCATTTCACTTTTCGGGGGCATGGCAATAGGGAAAGGGTCACACATTCGCACGCTACCAATCTCACCACCGGAGAGTTCTAGCTGTTGCCGTCGCATCAGTGCCCGGATCTCTTTCTGGAGCACTCGCTGCTGGCCGGAGCTGGCGTTCTTGGCAACCTGCTGTAAAAGGAAAATCACCTCTGCAAGACAATTTTCAATTACATTAGTTCCTAGAGTTATCTTTGGGTGACTCTCGTGTTTGTCAATGTCTACAATGATCAGTCCCTGTGCTGCCAGTTCGACTCTACCGATTTTAATGGTCACCTCTTTAAATCCAATCTGTGGCACGGGCTGACCATTGCTGGCGATGATACTCAAGTCGTCGTCAGGGTAGCGGGTGATATCCGAGTCATTCCAGTACTGCTTGAAGAGCACGTACGGGATGGTGGTGACCTGTGACCCGGTGTCCAGTAGGGCACTCATAGGAATGCCATCCAGTACCACGGGTAAGACTGGACGTCCTCCCACATATTTGTCGCGCCAGTTCGATGGGCCTGGTGATCTTTTTCCTGGGGGTTGGCTCTCTACCCCAGGTTGTGCCAGTTTAAAGGACAGTACCTTGCCATATGTCCGGGTTGATTGCAGCGGCGGCAGATGGGTCGTCCGTCCTCGTTGTATCGGTCGCTGGGTCTTCCTCTGGCCGGTGGGGTCCTCCTTGGTCGACGCCACGGGATGTCCTCCGGTCCGGATGCCAGCTGGATCTTCCCTGGAGTGGAAACCTGTAAAGACTGCACAGTTCGGGTTAGCGCAGCAACGCGTTTAGCTAGCTCTTGGACCTGATGGTGCAGGTCTGGAGCCGGGTCATTGTTCAAAGCCTTCGCATCAGCTCCCACAGGCCCTGCCGACAAGGGCGCCGCCTCCTGGTGGTAAGTGGTAGTGGGGTGTCTGGGGGTCACAACGCCACCTGGTGCCGGTTCTCGAAGCACCCGGATGGCTCTGTCCTTGAACTGTGCAAATCCCAGATGAGGGTCCTGTAAGGCCATTGCCCGCAACTGGGTTCGGTGGGCATTGCAATATAAACCCTCTATAAATTGTTCAGTCAACAGCCTGTCCTCGTCTCCCACGCCGTCAGGGTCGGTCTGCTTAATGGCTCTCAGGGCCTCTTGTAGGTTCAGGGCATAGTCCCTTATACTCTCATGTGCCCGCTGTTTGCACCCGTAGAATCTAAGCTTGATCTCGGCTGAGGTGCGGGTATCAAAGGTGTCCCTCAGCCGGGTTAGTATCCCTGCGACAGTCCTCCCCCCAGGTGGCCAGGACTTTACCTCCCTTTGGGCTGCCCCGGTTAATTGGGCCACCAGGATGCTCACTTTTTGCTCCTCTGTGAGGGGGTACACCTGGAAGAGGCTATCCAGCTTTTCTCTAAAGTCATGCAGGGTATGTGACTCCCCTGAGTACTGGGGTAGCCAGGCTGCCCCCGGGATATAGGGCATGGTGAAAGGCATGACCGCAACAGCGGTGGCGCTGGCGGGGGTTGAAGCGGTGAAGCTCTCCTCCGTATCCGGCATCCTTCTCCCCCCTAGTGGACCGTGGCCTACCTTGCGATGATCCTCTTCCGTAGGCCGCGGCTCCGCAGTGAATCGTCAGGGTTGAGGACCTTCCGTCGCGCTCCTGTGACGTCGGCGTCTGCTGGGCTCCTTCCAGGACCTTACGCAACGTCCGGACGTGAGGCGGGGCTTCAGTTCTCGCGCGCTTTCGGAGTCCACGCCCCTCTACTTCCCGCGCGGCGTCCTCAAGATGGCGTCCAATGGCGGGAAAACTCCACGTATGGCGGGAAGAAGGCTGAAGATGGCGCCGGATGGCGGGAAAACTCCACCGATGGCGGGAAGGAAGCGGAAGATGGCGCCGGATGGCGGGAATCTTCACCACAGGTAAGTTTGAACAGTCTTTTTCAGGCACGCAGTACCCGGTGGTTGCGGGCACGAGATCCTGCCGACTACGCCAAAAGTTGACGCGCCCCTGGGCCTGTGTCGCGCTGCGTTGCGCACGCGGGAGCTTACCCGGAGCCGGATCTCTTGAGGGTTGTAGTCTCGTGGCGGTGATCCGGTCCGTGCCCAGGGAGTCAGACTAAGTGGCGCTGTATTAGCGGTAGATGTTGGACGACTACGCCACCCGTTGAGTACAGCTAAGGAGCTGCTGCTGCAGGGCAGACCGCTGAGGCCGGTGGTAGGATTGTGCAGCGTGATAGTATAACCCCCAACGGGAGGGGTATGGCCTCAGGGCAGCCGACGTGGATGATGGGGGTAGCAGGAACCACTCGGAGACGGTACGGTGTAGTTCAGGGTCTTTACTGGTGACAACGATAGACCCTCCCGGAGTACTGGCTAGCGATTGGGGCCTGGTCAGTCCTTGAGCAGATGGGATCTCCCCTGGCCAGGCGGAGTTGTAGGCCTCCCAAACTAACGATACTCTTCTGGCTACCTTGCTAGAAGCGGGTATAAGTAGCCCACGTCCCTGAGTGTACCGTGTGGTGCTCACCCGTATGGCCGGTGACTCGGGGCCTTCTAGTAGCTTCCGCTCCACGACGGCGGTGCTGGTCCCACGCGTGTGACCGTGCCTTCGGGTTTCTGGGCCAGAGGACCTGCAATCCCCTGCCGGTCGGTTTCTGCTGCTGGATAGGAGTTAGTCCCCACAGCCTCGGACTCCGGGTCCGGTGATAACTTCTCAGTCAGGGCGAGCTCTGCAGCTGCCAGCCCCTGACTCCTTGTAGCACTGCTCCCACAGAGCTCCTGATGTTCTTTTCCTATATCTGCTTCTCTTCTCTGTCTCTACTTCTTCTCTACTCACTAACCCTGCCTCAGCCCTAGGTTTATATAGGGGAAGTTCTTCCCCTCCCAGGGACTGGGCAGGAGGTGTGGCATGCACAGGATCCCTGACCAAGAGACCTCCCACCTGCTCTCAGACATAACATTGCCGTTACTGTGGAAACCAGACCCCTGGGGTGCCACAATTACATGTCCTGGCCCATCTGAAGTTTGCTAGAGAGCATTTGGATGATCCAGAAGAGTATTGGGAGAATGCCATATGGTCAGATGAAACCAAAGTTGAACTGTTTGGTAGAATCACAACTCATCATGTTTGGAGGAGAAAGAATGCTGAGTTGCATCCAAAGAACAGCATACCTACTGTGAAGCATGGGGGTGGCAACATCATGCTTTGGGGCTTTTTCTCTGCCAAGGGACCAGGAAGACTGATCCATGTACATAAAAGAATGAATGGGGCCATGTATCGTGAGATTTTGAGTGCAAACCTCCTTCCATCAGCAAGGGCATTGGAGATGAACCATGGCTGGGTCTTTCAACATGACAATGATCCCAAGCCACCGCCAGGGCAACGAAGGAGTGGCTTCGTAAGAAGCATTTCAAGGTCCTGGAGTGTCCTAGCCAGTCTCCAGATCTAAACCCTATAGAAAACCTTTGGAGGGAATTGAAAGTCCGTGTTGCCTAGCGACATTCCCAAAACATCACTGCTCTAGAGGAGATCTGCATGGAGGAATGGGCCAACATACCAGCAACAGTGTGTGCCAACCTTGTGAAGACTTACAGAAAACGTTTGACCTCTGTCATTGCCAACAAAGGATATATAACAAAGTATTGAGATTAACTTTTGTAATTGACCAAATACTTATTTTTCACCAAAATTTGAAACAAATTTCTTTCAAAATCAGACAATGTGATTTTCAGGATTTGTTTTCTCATTTTGTCTCTCATAGTTGAGGTCTAACTATGATGTCAATTACAGGCCTCTCATCTTTTTATGTGGGAGAACTTGCACAATTGGTGGCTGACTAAATATTTTTTTCCCCACTGTATGGCTGAGTTCACACGATGCGTTTTTCATGCGTTTCCGCGGCGTTTTTGCAGTTGCGTAAACGCCGCGGAAACGCATGAAAAACGCATGGTAGAAGGGCAGCAATGTTCCCCAATGGAAATCCGCATGTGCTGTGCCCATGATGCGGATTTTTCCGCAGCGTAAACGCTGCGGTCAAAAATCCGCAGCATGTCAATTAATTTTGCGGAAACGCTGCTCTTTTGCCGCCATTGACTTGCATTAGACCGCATGGAATCCGCATCACTGTATATGTTGATGCGCTTTTCATGCGGTCTAATGTGCGGATGGTACCCGGGTGTGGATGAGAGGACTCTCATCCAGACCCAGGTACCAAAAGAATAAAATAAAAAATATATATATTCTCACCTTCTGACGGCCCGCGCTGCGTCCTGCCGGCTTCCCGGGCACTTCGCGTTTGAATGAAGAAGGACCTTCGCTGACGTCAGAGTCATGTGACGGGTCACGTGACGCTGACGTCGGAAGGTCCTACAGTCTTCACTGCCGGCAGCCGGGACCGATGAAGCAGGACACCGGGGGCCATCAGAGGGTAACGTATAGATTTATTTTTTATTTTTTGACATCACACACTATATAAATCCATGCCGGTTGCATGGATTTATATAGTGTGAAGTTGACAAGCACTTTCCAAGTGATGCTAAAATCGCTTGGGAAGCGCTTGTCAACCCGCATGCGGAAATGAAAGTGAAGACCGCTTCATTTCCGCATGTCCCTGGCAGGAAACCGCATGTACAATCCGCATGCGTTTTTTCCTGCCAGAGAGATGCAGAAACGCTCAGGAAAAAATCCTGAGCATTTCTGCATCGTGTGCACATACCCTATATCTATAAAATAACGGGAGATGCGTACCTCTGTCTGAAGCCTTTATAGACTGCACAAGCGCGACACGCCTGCGCAGTCTGGCTCCAAACAGAAGCACGCATGGAGCCATTACAGGTAAGAGGAGTGTGTATGGCGCCGGAGATCACGGTATGCGTAGACACTGAGTGCATACCGCGAACTCCGGCGCCATGCTTACATACTTACTTGACCGGGAGGAGCGTTGCCGGAGACCGGGGCAGGAGTGAAGGCGTCGGAATCGGCGCATGTGCATAGCGCTATCCGCCGCCATTTTACTGAAGATACATTCGCAGCAAAATGGCGGCGGACAGCGCGGTATGGGCACGTGCGTACTCCGGAGCCACACTCCATCCCCGGCCTCTGGCAGAAAAGGACACCGCAGCGCTGGAGCACAGGGAAGAAAGGTGAGTATAAGTGTTTATTTTTTTATATGTGGGCAGCGTAAAAGGGATGAGGGGTGTCATACATACCAGGATTGTGGGGTGAGGGGACCATACACACCATGCTAGGGATGAGGGGTACCATGCATACAAGGATTGGGGGGTGAGAAGTGCCATGCATGCCAGCATTGGGGATGAGGGGGCCACACATACCAGGATTGGGGGATGAGGGGTGCCATGCATACCAGGATTAGGGGGTGAAGGGCCACATATACCAGCATTGGGGGATGAGGGGTACCATACTTACCAGGATTGGGGATGAGGGGCCCACACATACCAGGATTGGGGGATGAGGGGTACCAAGCATACCAGGATTGGGGGATGAGGGGTACCATACATACCAGGATTGGGAGATGAGGGGTACCATACATACCAGGATTGGGGGATGAGGGGTACCATACATACCAGGATTGGGGGATGAAGGGTACCATACATACCAGGATTGGGGGATGAGGGGTGCCATATATACTAGGATTGGGGGATGAGGGGTGCCATACATACCAGTATTGGGGGATGAGTGGTACCATACATACCAGGATTGGGGAATGAGGGGTGCCATACATACCAGGATTGGGGGATGAAGGGTACCATACATACCAGGATTGGGGGATGAGGGGTACCATACATACCAGGATTGGGCGATGGGGGTGCCATACATACCAGGATTGGGGGATGAGTGGTGCCATGCATACCAGGATGAGGAATGGGGTGCAATACATACCAGGATTGGGGGTGAGGGGTGCCATGCATACCAGAATAGGGATGAGGGGTACCATGCATACCAGAATAGGGATGAGGGGTACCATGCATACCAGGATGAGGGATGGGGTGCCATGCATACCAGGATGAGGGATGGGATGCCATGCATACCAGGATGAGGGATACCATACATACCAGGATAGGGATGAGGGGTACCATACATACCAGGATGAGGGATGGAGTGCCATGCATACCAGGATTGGGGGATGAGTGGTGCCATATATACTAGGATGAGGGATTGGGTACCATACATACCAGAATTGGGGGATGAGGGGTGCCATGTATACCAGATTTGGAATGAGGGGTGCCATGCATAGCAGGATTGGGGATGAGGGTTGCCATGCATAGCAGGATTGGGGATGAGGGGTGTCACGCATACCAGGATTGGGGATGAGGGGTGCCATGCATAGCAGGATTGGGGATGAGGGGTGCCATGCATAGCAGGATTGGGTATGAGGGGTGCCATGCATAGCAGGATTGGGGATTAGGGGTGCCATGCATAGCAGGATTGGGAATGAGGGGTGCCATACATACCAGGATTGGTTATGAGGGGGCCATGCATACCAGCATAGGAATGAGGGGTACCATGCATACCAGGATAGGGATGTGGGGGGCCATGCATACCAGGATTCGGATGAGGGGCCATGCATACCAGGATAGGGATGAGGGGTACCATGCATACCAGGAAGAGGGATGGGGTGCCATCCATACCAGGACAGGGATGAGGGGTACCATCCATACCAGGATGAGGGGTACCATACATACCAGGATAGGGATTGGGTACCATGCATACCAGGATTGGGGGTGAGGGGTGCCATGCATACTAGGATTGGGGGTGAGAGGTGCCATGCATACCAGGATTGGGGGTGAGGGGTGCTATGCATACCAGGATTGGGGGTGAAGGGTGCCATGCATACCAGGATTGGGGGTGAGGGGTGCCATGCATACCAGGATTGGGGGTGCCAAGAGAATGCCAAGAGTGTGCAAAGCAGTCATCAAAGCAAAAGGTGGCTACTTTGAAGAACCTAGAATATAAGACATATTTTCAGTTGTTTCACACTTTTTTGTTAACTATATAATTCCACATGTGTTAATTCATAGTTTTGATGCCTTCAGTGTGAATGTACAATTTACATAGTCATGAAAATACAGAAAAATCTTTGAATGAGAAGGTGTGTCCAAACTTTTGGTCTGTACTATAAATGTAGCACCCTGAGGATTCGGCTGCAACAGGGGTATTGCACCTCAACCCAGAGGTGTGATATTCCACTCCCGGGTAAGGATGGAGTGTGGAACTGAGCTCAGTCAGCTGCATGCACTACACACATCCCATTTCCGGAGGGCAGACCAACGGTACTCCCACTTAGAAATGTGCAGGTACGATCGAGTCTGTCCTTGGCTGGAGTGGGAGGGGGGTGGTACATCCCAGTAGTGTAGGGGCAGATAGGGGGAGCAGCCTGGGTAAAGTTAGGAGCTCATTGGGTGCTGGTCACCTGAGCTCACACATAGAGGGAGTATATAAGGTGGGCACCATCTAAGATCAGGGTCAGTCTGAGAGAAGTCAGTCAGCCACAGTCAGTCAGTCTGTGAGTCTTTGCAGAACAGTGGAAGAGAGCAGAAGAGCAGAGCAGCCCCAGCCCAAGAGTGAGAGAGGAGAGCAAGAAAGACCCAGAGGGGGAGAAAGAAGGAACTCTGAGACCCCAAATACAACCACAGGGTGAAGAGTTGGCAACAGGGTACCGGATCCCAAACTGGTGGGGGCTACAGCATACCTCAGCCAGAGACCGGAGGCCGTGGGCAGCATCTGCCACGGCCACCCACCATATCCACCCGGAAGGCAGACCACGCATAGGGTCAGGGAACCCAGAGGAAAAGGGTTCGCCAACAAGAGGCCCGAGGGAGCCGGACATAGGTGGATCCCTGGTGGGGAAGGCCAGAGACGAGGACAGGACAGAACGGGAGCTCAGAACCACGCTCCAGAACTACTTGGGGGTTGGCCGAGTCCAGGACCTGGTGGACGCAGCACGGCTCGGGTGGTCACTCAAGGCCAGAGTGACCGGAACATCTGCAGTAAGTAAAGAACCCTGAACTGCACAACCCGACTCTGACTCTCATTACCATCATCCCTGCACCTCCACAACCACCATCCTCTGCACCTGACCCCCCTGAGGCTATACCCCTCCCGTTGGGGGTTATACTACCTAAGCTGCACAAACACCATCAGCCTCAGCGGACCTTGCTGCAGCGGCGGCCGTAGTGACCGCAATTCAACGGGTGGCGTAGTCGACATAAAAGAACTTTAGTAACATCAGTAAGGACTGCCACACACTGAGCTTGACACCCTGGGCACGGACCGGGTCACAGCCACTCGGAGACTACAACCCCCATCTGATCCGGCTCCGGGTATTCCCTTAAAGAATATGGCCCAGGGGGCGCGTCAACTTTGGCGTAGTCGGCAGGATTACGTGCCCGCAACACCCGGGTACTGCGTGCCTGAAGAAAAGAACAAGTTTACCTCAAAAAGAAGTCTCCTGCCGGTTCCGGAGGGTCCCCGCCATCGGACTCCGTCACAGATCGATTCCCGCCGGTTGTCCGCCATTAACAGCTTTTTCCCGCCATCTGCAGAGTTTCCCGCCACTGGGAGACGATTCCCGCCATTTCCAAAGGTTTCCCGCCTTGGAAGAGCGGACGCCATTATGGGCGTGCCAGAGGGTGGTAAGAGGCCGCCTCCCATCGTGGGCCAGGACCGAACATGGCGCCAAAAGTGGAAACCGCCCCCACCAACAGAGACTGTGATGCTAGAGGTGTCTGTCAGCGTGAAAGAACTGCCCCTGGAGCTGACAATCACCAAGTGGCCCCGGGACCGCCCTCGAAGTGGGAGGACTGAGAACAAGAGAACAAAGATGGGTGTCGCCTGGAGCAGTCTGGAGAGAGCGCACCCGGAGACAAGAAGCCTGGAGCAGAGTCCAGAAAGAGCCTACCCGGAGATGGAGGGAGAGCCAGGCAGCACCGACCCAGTGGTCAGGAGCCTGATGCGAGCCGCCACTCCAGGCAGCACCGACCCAGTGGTCAGGAGCCTGTTGCCGGTCGTCACTCCAGAAGGCCTGCTGGAGACAACGGGAGGAGAGCAGAGCAGCACCGACCCGTTGGTCAGGAGCCTGCTAGAAGCAACGACCCCACTAGGCTTAGTGGAGGTCTTGGCACAGCTCCCCCGAGATCGGGAGTGTGCACAGACTGCGCTGGAGGGCCTCGCACGGAGGATGGCCCGGGTGCAGCGAGAGACGTTGGCGGAGTGGAGCTGTGAGATGGCCCAGCAGACCGAGACTCGTCAGCGGAGCACGCCACCCGAGACGAGGAGACAGACCGCCTCTGAGGATGGCGCAGGAGGACTGAAGGCCGGAGACGGCGCCGAGAAGGGAGCCGAACGAAAGGAGGCAGGTAAAGGGGACGTCTCTACCCCAAACCGGGAAACCGCGTACCTGCCCCAGCTCCCCGTCGCAGAGCCCGAAGTACCCCCTGCCGTGCCCGTAACCGCAACGTCACCGCCGCCGACTAGGCCTCAAACGGAAGCCGCGACCCCTGTGACGTCACACGCCTCGACCCCGAGCGTGACCAAGCAGGAAGTACCACCAGCCTGGTCGCAGGGCCTAGTACCCCCGGGCGCCGCAATACCAACAGCGCCCCCTACCTCCGCGGAGCCACCGGCCTGGTCGCAGGGCCAAGTAGCCCAGGGCGCCGCCGTCCTTACGGTGCCCTTCACTTTCCAGGTGCCCCAGGCCTGGCCGCAAGGCCTGGGCAACCCGGGCGCCACCACCACCGCGCCCATAAAACCAAGAGTGCCGCATCTGGGAGAAGATCTGTTCGCCCAACATACGTGCCCGGATGGGCAGCCCTTTATATGGCCACCGGAGTTTCACCATCCCCGACTCCGGAAAGAGAGACCCCTAGACGAACCCCTGATTCCGGTTCCGAAACCTGTAAAGAGGATCTCGCCCCCGCTAGAGGAGGCACAGTTTGAGTGGGACCCCACCGGAGAAGATCTCATGGGGTTCACTCAGGAGACTCGGGCAGCCGCAGCGGAGCGTGCAGAGTGCTGCCGCCAGCAGCTCGAGGTCTTTGAGAGGGAGCGGAGAGAGAGGCGGGTCCGGGAACAGCAAGCCCAAGTCAGGAGCGCGGAGCAGAAGAGCCGGACCAGGAGAGACCCCCGTGCAGCTCATGGTCCCCCTTCCACCGGGACTGTGATCAAGTTTAATATGCAGCACGGGTGGGGCTTCATCCGAGATCACCGCACCCCAGGCGACGTCTTCGTGACAAGAAGAGACGTTGAGTCCCACCTACCGGAGGGACACAGAGGTCGTGACCTTTATATAGGGGACGAGGTCACCTTCACCCGGCACAAGTGTGCCAAAGGACCCTACGCCCTCAATGTGCATCGCCTGACGGAGGAGGAGCTGCAGTGTGAGGAGAAGCAAGAGGACCCGGACGGGTCTGAAGCTAAAGTTAATCACAAAGAAAGAGCAGGAGGACGTCGTCGTTGAGTACAGCAGAGTAGAGACTGTATATAGTTGCCCGTCGGGGCACAGTGAACCGTTGCTGCTAATATAGTCCCCGTTGGGACCAGAGAACTGAACTGTTAACCCGTGTGTCCCCATTCCCACTGACCGAGGACTGAGAGCGGTCATTCCTCCCTAATACCTGGCCGAGGACTGAGAGCGGCCATATCCCTTGTATATAGTTGCGCTTCCTAAAGCGCCCCCTACCGGTTTTATAGGAAACCATTTTCTTTAAGAGACTGTAGCACTTTACCCGGTCACAAGTTGCACCGTGACTGGAGGAACCAGAAGACAAGAATGTTTCTAATGAAAAGTTTTATATGAAAAGTTTTATATGATGTTTTATTATGTTGTTTATGCAAAAATTGTATGTTTTGGTGTTGTTTATATCTTACAGCCCGAGGACGTGCTGTGATTTACCAGGGGGGAATGTAGCACCCTGAGGATTCGGCTGCTACAGGGGTATTGCACCTCAACCCAGAGGTGTGATATTCCACTCCCGGGTAAGGATGGAGTGTGGAACTGAGCTCAGTCAGCTGCATGCACTACACACATCCCATTTCCGGAGGGCAGACCAACGGTACTCCCACTTAGAAATGTGCAGGTACGATCGAGTCTGTCCTTGGCTGGAGTGGGAGGGGGGTGGTACATCCCAGTAGTGTAGGGGCAGATAGGGGGAGCAGCCTGGGTAAAGTTAGGAGCTCATTGGGTGCTGGTCACCTGAGCTCACACATAGAGGGAGTATATAAGGTGGGCACCATCTAAGATCAGGGTCAGTCTGAGAGAAGTCAGTCAGCCACAGTCAGTCAGTCTGTGAGTCTTTGCAGAACAGTGGAAGAGAGCAGAAGAGCAGAGCAGCCCCAGCCCAAGAGTGAGAGAGGAGAGCAAGAAAGACCCAGAGGGGGAGAAAGAAGGAACTCTGAGACCCCAAATACAACCACAGGGTGAAGAGTTGGCAACAGGGTACCGGATCCCAAACTGGTGGGGGCTACAGCATACCTCAGCCAGAGACCGGAGGCCGTGGGCAGCATCTGCCACGGCCACCCACCATATCCACCCGGAAGGCAGACCACGCATAGGGTCAGGGAACCCAGAGGAAAAGGGTTCGCCAACAAGAGGCCCGAGGGAGCCGGACATAGGTGGATCCCTGGTGGGGAAGGCCAGAGACGAGGACAGGACAGAACGGGAGCTCAGAACCACGCTCCAGAACTACTTGGGGGTTGGCCGAGTCCAGGACCTGGTGGACGCAGCACGGCTCGGGTGGTCACTCAAGGCCGGAGTGACCGGAACATCTGCAGTAAGTAAAGAACCCTGAACTGCACAACCCGACTCTGACTCTCATTACCATCATCCCTGCACCTCCACAACCACCATCCTCTGCACCTGACCCCCCTGAGGCTATACCCCTCCCGTTGGGGGTTATACTACCTAAGCTGCACAAACACCATCAGCCTCAGCGGACCTTGCTGCAGCGGCGGCCGTAGTGACCGCAATTCAACGGGTGGCGTAGTCGACATAAAAGAACTTTAGTAACATCAGTAAGGACTGCCACACACTGAGCTTGACACCCTGGGCACGGACCGGGTCACAGCCACTCGGAGACTACAACCCCCATCTGATCCGGCTCCGGGTATTCCCTTAAAGAATATGGCCCAGGGGGCGCGTCATATATATATATATATATATATATATATATATATATATATATATATATTTTTTTTTTTTAAATTATGCTGGTTAGGACACAAACTACAGTGATATTTTACTTTTAATATCTGACATTTTGATTGTCATCCTGCCATGTTAAGAAAGAGTTTCAGACACGCTGTCTATTTGCATGATAAATCACGTAGCCAAAGTAAATTAGGAGGCACTAATTTACTATATATCAATTTCCATGTGACTGTACGTTTGCCGAGCTTCTTAAGAAAGGGTCTAATGACCAAATTTATTTTTTGTAAATTTTTCTTTCCATCCACAAAAGAACTGCCTGCAAACTCCAGACCACTGGCTGCAAATTCATAAGTCTGCAGTCACACTGTCACGGGTGTGTCAGAAGTGACAGACAGTCGCCTTGATGTTGGTTGCAGGAGATCTCTTCGTTTGGTATTACAGACACCTTCTTAGAGGCTAGAAATCCTATCAATGAAGGAAATGCCAATAATTAAAGTTAGTTACCCAACTAACCAAAGACCTTATAAAGAGTACCCAACAGGCTTTATATAATGCAATAACCTTTATTATACAAAAAAGATTAAAAAATACACACAGGCAAGGACATTAAAAATGCAACAAACAAATTAAAAATTTATATAAGAGGGGGGATGAGCATGTCCGCAATAGATAAATTAATAATTGCACTTCATGATTATACAACAAAAGATGAATACACTAGGTCCGTAATTTATGTACATACACAGCTATATATTTAATATGGATGGTCAATTCCAAGTTAAATCATAATGAACACATATAGTTTAGTCATTCAGATATAGTAAATAATGCCGATGTCTTTAAGATCAAGTGCAATGCTGACATGTTGTATTATATTACATCAGAAAGCTGGACCACAGAAATAGTATATGTGGCGCCCCTGAGGGTTCAGTCGCCACAGAGGTACTGCCCCTCACCCAGAGGTGTAGTGCCTCCTTCTCTCAGGTAAGGAGGGAGTGCTGCCCGGAACCCCCAACACCCGCACACAACACTACACTACTCCATGCCAGCTGGAAGGGCAAGATGCATTGTGTCTCTGCTGAGCCCTGTCCCTGGCTGGAGTGGGGGGAACCAAAGAGAGGGGGAACCAGTAGTGGGTGTGGGTGGAGGATGTAGTGTAGGGGAGCACCATTGTAGGAGGTATTTAAAGGGAAGCCATCTTAGGGTGGCAGGTCAGTGAGGACAGTCAGTCAGTGAGTAGTAAGGAGAGGAGGGGAGCAGAGTCTCTTCAGGAGCTCTGCTCCACAAGTGGGGCCTAGTAACAGAGGCCCAGGAGGGGAGCAGAGGATGAAGGCTCCGGTAACTGAAGGGGTACCAGGGGTACGGAAGGAGCAGGAAGCCACCCGTACACTCTAATCTGTCAAGTGACGGAGGGACCAGGCCGCAAGAAGGGAACCAGTCCCTGGACCAACCGTGTTACTCCAGGTCTCGGCTGGAAAACTGGAGGCTTCTGCACTTTCATGGTGCAGTTGCCACAGTCTCACCCTAGTCACCGTGAAGGGCATCAAGTAGGTCCGGGAACCCCAGGTTGCCCAGGCGGACTTCAGAGCACCCGATCAGGACTGTGTGTGGGAAAGCGCAGGGCAGGAGGGAGAAGACCCGGCGCGAGAAGTCGGTCTAGTAAGGAACATAAAGAAAGTGGGGTTCCGTCAAGCGCTCCTGATATACTTGAGAAAGTGCTGGACCCCTTACCAGGTGGACGCAGTGCGACGCGGAGGCTGACACCCGTGCAGTGTACCTGAGAAACTTGAACAAGAACTGTGAGTAAAACTCAGATGACTGCACTGCCTCCGTCAGTTATTTCCACTGCGCCATCTCTCCTGCACCACAAGCCCCAGCATCACCACGATCTACACCTACACTGCCCCGGGGGCCCGCTCTGCCTGTGGGGAGCAGAAACATCCCAGCTGCCATCCTATCACCCCCCCACCCCCCCGGAGGTCTGCAGCAGCGCCGGTAACCATTACCGGAAACCACAGGTGGCGTCACGAGACAAACTGTACACTAAAACCCCTCTTTAAAGAGAGACCCAGAGTACGGGCCCGGGAGCCGACTGCCGTGACCTCCTAAACAAGGTAAAAGGCCAGGGTACCGAGTCCCCTTTATCTCCCTGGGTGACACATATATATACACCACTAGAGGTCAGTAAAATCTCAGTAAATAAAGCAACTCAGCTTATAAAATTCTCAAGTGAGGTATCCCAATGATAAAAGTGCAGAGTGCCTTAACATAATACAAATAAGAAAAAATGGCCAAAAGTGCAATAAACATCCAGATGTTAGTAATAGGGACATACCACAACCCCCTCACACCACTCCAATGCCGCTTCGCTCCTGCTTCATCAGGGAGTGTGGTGTGAGGGGATGTGGGAGTTTTATATTGACAATTCCACAGCTGCAAATGATTACAAAAATGGGTAGCGCCATCTTACTGGGCACCGCTGTCCTTCTTAGAGGCTGTGTCTCTAGGACCCAGGGGCTACCTTCCTCTGGCTAATTAACACCCTGGCCTGGGTGTTTAAATACCTGCTGTCTGCTAGAGGGAGGTGCCGGCGATACTCACATTATCCCTTGTGAAGGCTCGGAGCAAGTGCATTACTTCTTCCTCTCTGGAGCAATGAGGAAGGGTGTTTATCTCTCTGAAGTCAACTTAAAGCTAAGCTATCTTCCCTTGTTTGTTCCCCCTTGTTGTCTTTAGTTGTCAGTGGAGATCGATTAGCGCTCATCCCCCTCCCTTCCCTAGCCAGGGCTTAACGCCAGGGAAAGACAGGGCGAGGTTCGCGTGCGGCGATTGTTAAAGAACCAATATAGGGATGTTAGTGGAGACAGGGTGATATTAGATCAGCCTAGGAGGTCTCCACTCCCCCCTTACCCCAGAGTCTGGGCTCCCTTTCCCATTGTGTTACCCTAAGTCTTTCCACATCTTGTGTGACATTATCACCGGCCGAGCACATTTTGAAAAGGAAAAAAAAATTGACACTTTTTTTTTTGTGTGTGTGTGTTTTTTGGGCGTGTTTTTTTTTTCCTTTCTCCTTGGTATGGGTTCAGTTGCAGAGCTCACAGAGCGGCTGTGCAGTCTGTCTCTGGAGGTGAATGACATCCGTTGTGAGGTTCAGCAGCAGCATTAGCGGCTACTGGTCGCCAATGTGGGGGTCTCTGCAGGTAGGCCTATCCAGCCTGAACCCAAGGTTGCCCTCCCGGAAAGGTTTTCAGTAGGTAGAGACAAGTTTTTTGTATTCAATGAGGCCTGCAAACTGTATTTTAAACTTTGTCCTTACCCCTCTGGAAATGAAGAGCAATGGGTTGGAATTGTGATCTCTCTACTGCAGGGAGATCCTCAGTCGTGGACGTTTTCTTTACCACAGGACTCGGTTTGTCTCCTGTCTGTGGAGGGGTTTTTCGGTCAGTGGAAACGTACAGTCCGGAATTCCGTAGATGGGCAACGGATTCCAAATGGAATGACTCAGCCCTTAGAAGTCAATTTTGTAAGGGTCTTACTGAAAGGTTGAAAGATTCCTTGGTAGTATATGGAACCCCTCAGTCCTTGGAGGCGGCCATGTCGTTGGTCATACGTCTTAATAGATGCCTTCGGGGTAGGTGGGTGAGACCACCTTCTCCGGAGCCTTCTTGTCGGGGTTATGTACCTCTGCAGGGGGAGCGGTCTGGCAGTGAACCAGTACTGCGGGAGGTGGAGGAACCCATGCAGTTAGGGGGTGTCTCTGCATCATACATTTCCCAGGAGATTTGCAAAAAAAAGGCGTATGTTTTTTTTGTGGAAAAAAGGGATATATTCTTGGGACCTGTCCAAACAAAAGGAGACTCGATTAACTCTTGGTAGTCTGGAGTTGGATAAACAAGGGGTGAATTTGTTGCCAACCTGCAGTTCCCGGTTGGTCCTGACAGCAGAGGTGGTGCTAGAGAGCAAAACCGAGAAAATTTCTGTGTTTGTTGACAGTGGAGCCGGAGTCAACATGGTTGATGCTGAGTTTGTGAAAACTCATAAACTTGCTTGCTGTACTTTAGCTAAACCTAGTTCAATCTTCTCCATCGACTCGGCGCCACTTGCACAGAGAGCATTTACTCAGATTGTACATAATGTAAAACTGAGAGTGGGGTCAGTTCATTGTGAAAAAATCCCTTGCTATGTCCTGGACAGTCTTTCCATACCTATTGTTTTGGGTATTCCTTGGCTTGTTAAACATAATCCGTTGGTGAATTGGCAAACCGGGGAGATTATTGAATGGACGGATTACTGCCATGAGAACGGTTTAGATATTTCCCTTGCTACTGTCTCTACGGAAATATTACCTGCTTTTCTGCCTGGTTTTGAGGATGTATTTTTCTGAGAGGGGGTATCAGGATTTGCCTCTTCATCGTGCATATGACTGTCCTATTAACCTGACCCCCGGAGCTAAACTACCGAAGTCCAGACTGTATCATCTTTCTGGCCCTGAGAGACAAGCCATGAAGGATTTCATTGCGGAAAGTCTGGAAAAGGGACATATCAGACCATCATCTTCGCCCGTGGCGGCAGGGTTTTTCTTTGTGAAGAAAAAAGATGACGGTCTACGTCCCTGTTTAGATTTCCGGGAATTAAATCAAATTACCATCTGTGATCCATATCCCCTTATTCCTGATTTGTTCAGCCAGGTTGTATGAGCTAAGGTATTCTCCAATTGATTTAAGGGGAGCCTACAATCTGGTTAGAATCAGAGAAGGGGACGAAAGGAAAACAGCATTCAATACCCCTGAAGGGCATTTCGAGAGTCTGGTTATGCCTTTCAGTTTGACCAATGCACCTGTGGTATTCCAGCATTTCATAAATGATATTTTCCATCATTTGGTGGGGAGGTTTGTGGTGGTCTATCTGGATGAGATTTTGGTTTACTCACCTGATTTTGAGACACATCGGGGGCATGTTAAGAAGGTGCTCCAGATATTAAGGGATAACAAACTTTATGCCAAACTGTAAAAATGTGTTTTCGCTGTTAAGGAGGTGCAGTTTTTTGGGTACTTGATGTCATCTTCGGGTTTTCGGATGTATTCGGAGAAGATCCTTGCAATCCTTGATAGGGACTGTCCCAAGAACCTTAAGGCTCTTCAATGTTTTCTGGGCTTTACTAATTTTTACCGGAAATTCATCCAAAATTACTCTGTAATTGTGCAACCCCTTACTGACATGACTAAGAACTAAGAAGGGGTCCAATTTTTCCAAATGGTCGGATGCCTCCCTCCAGGCTTTTTCTTCCTTAAAGAATCATTTTGCCACTTCACCTATACTCAGTCAACCCGATATTTCCCAACTCTTTATTGTGGAGGTTGATGCGTCGGATGTCGGGGGTTGGGGCTGTGTTGTCTCAGGGTCCGTCCCCTGGTAAATGGCATCCATGCGCCTTCTTTTCTAAAAAATTGTCTTCGACTGAGAGAAATTATGACGTGGGTAATAGTGAACTTTTGGCGATCATATTGGCGTTCGAAGAATGGTGACATTGGTTGGAGGGGGCAGTCCATTCTATTACTGACCATAATAACCTGTCATATCTCCAGTCAGCTAAACGTCTCAACCCTAGGCAAGTCAGATGGTCCCTGTTTTTTACTAGGTTCAATTTTGTTGTCACTTTTCGTCCAGGGGTCAAAAATGTCAAGGCTGATGCTTTGTCAAGGCTGACGCTTTGTCCCGGAGCTTCCCTGGTGGTGGTGACCATGAGAACCCTGCCTCGATATTACGGAAAGGGGTAGTCATTTCGGCACTGTATCCTGAACTGGAGGGTGGGATGTTGGAGGCTCAGGGGGACGCTCCTGCCTTCTGCCCTTAAGCAAGGTTATTTGTACCATCTAATCTGCGCCGCAAAGTTATTAAGGAACATCACAACTCTGCTTGCTGGGCATCCAGATGGTAAGGCAACCGCGGACCTCCTCTCTCGTCGTCTTTGGTGGCTGGGGTTGCATCAGGATGTGATTGAACATGTTTCTGCTTGTAGTATTTGCACGCGTTCTAAAGCTTCGCATACCTGGCCGTCTGGTACTCTTCTTCTGCTACCTATCCCTAGTAGGCCATGGGCACACTTGTCCATGGATTTTAATACTGACCTACCAGCTTCTGCAGGCAAAACGGTAGTTTTGGTGGTTGTAGATAGGTTCAGTAAAACGGTTCACTTTGCCGCATTACCTGCACTTCCAAATGCCAAGACACTTGCTCAGGTGCTTATAAATGAGATCATGAAGCTTCACAGATATTCCTCCGATGTGGTGTTAGATCGGGGAACCCAGTTTGTTTCCAAGCTCTGGAAGGCATTCTGTTCTTGACTGGGGGTGCAGCTGTCCTTTTCCTCTGCCTTCCACCCTCAGTCGAATGGACAGACCATGTGCATCATTCAGAATTTGGAGACCTAGCTCAGGTGTTTCATCTCCGAAAATCAGGAGGTTTGGACATCCTACTTACCGCTGGCAGAATTTGCCATTAATAATAATCATTGTCAAGAATCCACTGGCAGGTCACCTTTCTTCGGTGCATACGGTTATCACCCACAATTTGGTACCTTTAGTGGGGGAGGAGCTTCGGGAGTTCCTGAGGGGGAACAGTTTGCTTCGTCGCTCTCCTCAGTGTAACAGGGTGTTCTGAGTAATTTAAAGATCATGGGAGACATGTATGACGTGCCCTCTGGGCCTAGTGTACACGTGTAGTGGGTTACCCGGAGCCGGGTCTCTGGGGATTGTAGTCTCCGTGGCGGCAACCTGGTCCCGTGGCTCAGGGTGGTCAAACCAGTGGCGGTATAGTATAAGTTTTAGGTTAATTGTCCGACTACGCCACCCGTGGATTGCGGTCAGGGTGTACCGCCGCTGCGAGGCAGACCGCTGAGGCTGGTGTGGTATGCGCAGCAAAGTATGGGATAACTCCCCACGGGAAGAGTATAGCCTCAGGGCAGGGAATGTGGATGATGGGAGTGATGGTGCACGGGCGTCCCAGTACTAGTAGTGTTGTATGCGGTGAGAAAGCAGGAACGACTCAGAGTCTTTGCAGTGCAGTTCAGGGTCTTTACTGATGATATTAAGGCAGACCCTCCCGGGAGTACTGGCTAGCATAAGGGGCCTGGTCAGTCTGTGAACAAACAGGAGTTCCCCTGGCCAGGTGGAGTTGTAGGCCTCCCCGTCTATCTGCACTCTTCCTGGCTACCTTGCTGTAAGCGTGTGGAAGTAGCCCACGTCCCTGAGTATACCGTGTGGTGCTCACCCGTATGGCTGGTGACTTGGAGCCTTCTGATAGCCTCCGCTCCTCGATGGCGGTGCTGGTCCCTTCCTTGTGACTGAGCCTCCGGGCTTCTATGGCCAGAGGACCTGGAATCCCTTGCCTGCTGGTTTCTGCTGCTGAACTTAAAGATACCCGCAGCCTCGGACTCCGGTGTCCGGTTCTTATATTCTTCTGCCAGGGCGAGCTCTGCTTAGCTCCAGCCCCTGGTCTTCAGCTCCTGCTCCTACAGAGCTCCTAGCTGTTGCTTTCCCTGTCTTTCTCCTCTCCTAGACTCTTAGACTGACTAACCCCGCCCCAGACCCAGTTTATATAGGGCAGGTTCCTCCCCTATCTGGCCTGGGACAGGATGTGTTGCATGTTTAAGGGCTCCTGACCAGGAAACCTCCCACTTGCTCTCAGACGTGATTTTTCTATCACTGTGGCAACCCGACCCCTGGGGTGTCACATTCCCCCCTAGTGAATTTTAGCACTCCAGGACTAAACACATTTTCAAGAAAACACATACAGGGCATAAACAATAACATTTCAACATATATACAAGAAGTTTTAGTCTTTAGAGGTCACGGCGTGTCCGTAACCGGGTGTCCATGTCACCCAACAAGGTGAAGTCTTGGAACAGAGTAGGGGACCTGTCCAAAGCAAACCCCAAACGTTGGCCCTGGGTGTGGCTGCAAGGCTGAGGCTAGCTACTTTGGGCCACAAGGAGGCCATGCCAGACAGGTTTTTCTCTTCCGCGGCCATCTTCGCAAGAGGCACCAAGGTGCAACTATCTACATTGTAGTTCCGGTTATTCAGCGTCCATAACCTGTCAGTCCAAATAAACCTGCAGGGTAACTAGAGAAACATAATCAATAAACAGGCAACAAAAACATAAACCTTTTTCAGCATTTACGTAGGTACAGGTAAATATATACTTGGCATTAGACTCTCCAGCGCGCGGGCATCTGTCCTCTAGTGCTCCTGGTGGACCTACGTAAGCCACTATCTGGTTCTGAACTACAGGGTGTGCGAGGTGTTGTGGGTAGGCCTGGCAGCTTTCTGCGTTCTCTTTGGCTTACTAGGGGCACGGCAGGCTCACTACTAGCAGAGGGTTGATTCTCCTGGTCTGCTGGTATGGATTCTTCTGCCTCCTGGGCTGGTTGCTCTCCCGACACTTCCTGTTCTTCTGTAGGCCCTTGAGGGGCTGGCTGGAGAAAGGTGAGGATGGGTACCACGACTGCGTTGTTGATTTGAGTCCATGACCGGGGAAAGTCTCCGAGTACGGTACTGATCATTTCTTCCCTTTCCTCTGCGGGTTGAGGGTTCTCTTGATCTTCCTCAGGGCTTTGCAGCAGCTCGGGACACTTTTTCAGGTGGTCTCTGGAGACAATGGCTGTGGTCTCTCCTCCATCCTTACTGATGACACACACTTTTGGGTTCTCATGGCTTGAGGGCAGCACGGTGTACGGGTCCTTCTCCCACTGGTCGTCCAACTTGTGGAGCCGCCTCTTTCTCTTCAAGACCTGCTCTCCGGGTACCAGGGGAACAGCGGGAGCATGCTAGTTATAAGCCTTCTCTTGCCTTTCTCTTGCTTGAGACAGACTTCGCTCGACGCTCTCCTGTACTTTCCAATACTGCTGCTGCCGTTCTGTATCCCAGTCTGCCTCTGGCGAGGTGTCCTCAGGTGTCAGGACTCCCATATCCAGGTCAATAGGCAGCTTACCAGGTCTTGCTCTCATTAGGTAAGCCGGGGTACAGTTGGTGGAACCTACGGAGATGTGATTATACAAGTCCACCAGATCAGGCAGTTTTTCAGGCCACAGACTGCGTTCTTCCAGGGGCAACGTTTTTAGCAAGTCTATCACCACCTGGTTCATTTTCTCACATAGTCCATTGGTCTGAGGGTGATTAGGCGTTGTTCTTATCTTCCTGCAGCCATACAGGTTGCAGAACTCCTGGAAGACCTCCGCTTCGAAGGCTGGTCCTTGGTCCGTCAACACTTGCTCCGGATACCCGTGTGGACGGCAGAAGTGCAGCTGGAAGGCTCTGACTGTTGTTTGAGCTGTTAAGTCTTTGACAGGGACCACCACCAGGAACCGGGAGTAGTGATCTACGATGGTGAGGGCGTAGACTTACCCAGATTTGCTTGGAGCCAGTTTCACATGGTCCAGGGTTACCAGTTCCGGTGGCTGCCTGGTGATGATGGACTGCAGGGGAGTCTTCTGGCTGGCACGGTCCTTTCTTCTTAGGTTGCACGGGCCACAGTCTCTGCACCATCTCTCGATGGCTCCTCTCATGCCTACCCAGTAGAACCATCCACGCAACAGGAACTCCAGCTTCTTCCATCCGAAGTGTCCTGCTCCATCGTGGTATGCCTCCAGAACCATAGCCGCGTCTCGTCTTGGGACCACTACCTGCCAGGTCAGCTCATGTGTTCTAGAGTTGACCACTCTCCGGCACAGCTTCTCCTTGTAGAGAAACAGCTTACGTTTCTCCTTCCACAGTTGCTTGGTCTCCTCTGGAGCATCTGGGTCAAGACGGGCATCGGCCTGTGTCAGCATTTCCTTCACCAGACGGACTGCGGGATCACTGTCTTGTGTCTCCGCCCAGCTGTAGTGGGGTAAGGGATTGAACGTAGCAGAGCGCCTGTCCCTCACACGGTGGGAATACAGGGTAATCCCATGACGGTGGAACGCAGGGAGTTCGACTTCTTCCAGTTCTTCTGGATCTTCCCCTACGTCCGGTTAGTTTGGCATTCTGGACAGGGCATCCGCGTTGGCATTCGAGCGTCCCGCCCGGTATTTGATGGTGAATTCATAGTTGGACAGGCGGGCCATCCATCTCTGCTCCAGGGCACCAAGTTTTGCAGTGTCCAGGTGTGTCAACGGGTTGTTATCCGTGTACACGGTGAACTTGGAAAAGGCAAGGTAATGCTTGAAACGTTCGGTCACTGCCCACACCACTGACAGGAACTCTAGCTTGAATGAGCTATAATTCTCAGGGTTTCTCTCTGTGGGCCGTAGTTTTCGGCTGGCGTAAGCGATTACCCGTTCTTTCCCCTGCTGGATCTGGGACAGTATGGCTCCTAGCCCGATGTTGCTCGCGTCCGTGTGGAGGATAAAGGGCTGGCCGTAATCAGGGTACGCCAGGATTTCATCCCCCGTGAGGGCCATCTTCAGCTGGCGGAAGGACTCCTCTTCCAGCTTTTCCCACCTGAAGGGCGGCTTCTGGTTTTTGGCCTTCCTGGATTGACCTATCAGGAGGTCCTGCATAGGGGCTGCCATTTTGGTGAAACCGGGAATGAATCTTCGGTAGTAGCCTACCAACCCGAGGAACTGCCGCACTTCCTTTATGCTGGAGGGTCTTGGCCAGTCTTTAATCACGGTGATCTTATCGGGGTCAGGAGCCACTCCGTCAGCACTCACCACATGTCCCAGGTACTGCACCTTTGGTTTCAGGAGGTGACACTTGGAGGGTTTCACCTTTAGGCCGTAGCTTGCCAGGGCATCAAACACTTCTGCCAGGTGTTTCAGATGGTCTTCGTAGGTTTTGGAATAAACGATGACATCATCCAGGTATAACAGGACCGTCTCGAAATTCCGGTGTCCCAGACAGCATTCCATCAACCGCTGGAAGGTTCCTGGTGCATTGCAGAGTCCGAACGGCATACAGTTGAATTCGCTGAGACCCATCGGAGTGGTGAATGCAGTCTTCTCCTTGTCTGCCTCTGCTACAGGAACCTGCCAGTACCCGCTAGTAAGATCCAAAGTGGAGAAGAAGTTAGCAGATTTTAATGCAGCTAAAGATTCTTCTATTCTAGGTAACGGGTACGCATCTTTGTGTGTGATACGGTTGACCTTTCTGTAGTCTACACACATTCTCATTGTGTTGTCCTTCTTTTTCACTAGAACTAGTGGAGCTGCCCAGGGGCTACAGCTGTCCCTGATTACCCCAGCCTCCTTCATGTCCCGCAACATCCCCTTTGCATGCTGATAGTGTGCAGGGGGTACAGGTCGGTATCTTTCCTTTATGGGTGGATGGTCTCCTGTGGGGATGTGATGTTCTACCCCCTTTACTCGCCCGAAGTCTAGCGGGTGTTTACTAAAGACTCTTTCATACTCCCGAACCACCCGGTAGACTCCCTGATTTTGGTGTGAGGGAGTGGAGGTAGTACCCACATGCAGTTGCTGACACCAGTCCTCCATTTGTTTCTTAGAGCCGTTACCTTCCTCTGGTTGAGATGGAGGCAAGGGTTCCACGGCCCTTACAGAATTTTGGTTTATGGTGAACAATTTGGCTAGCGTGGCATACCGGGGCAGGTATACTTCTCTCCCCCCGATATTTATGATGCGGACGGGCTCCCTCCCATGGCGTACATCGACCACCCCCCGTGCTGTCAAAATGGTGGGCCTACTGTCTGAGTAGACGGGTTCTACCATTGCTTGGTAGTCTCTACCTCTTAGACCAATAGCTGCCCGGCACCAGATCATCATCTCACTTTTCGGGAGCATGGCAATAGGGAACGGGTCACACATTCTCACGCTACCAATCTCACCACCAGATAGTTCCACTTGTTGCCGTTTCATCAGTGCCCGGATCTCTTTTTGGAGAACACGCTGCTGGCTGGAACTGGCGTTCTTGGTAGCCTGCTGCAAAATGAGAATTACCTCTGCAAGACAATTTTCAATTACGTTAGTTCCCAAGGTTATTTTAGGGTGACTCTCATGACGGTCAATGTCCACAATAATCAGTCCTTGTGCCGCCAGTTCGACTTTACCGATCTTAATGGTCACCTCTTTGAACCCCACCTGCGGCACAGGCTGACCATTGCTGGCGATGATACTCAGGTCATCATCTGGGTAGCGGGTTATGTCCGAGTCATTCCAGTACCGCTTAAAGAGCACGTACGGGATGGTAGTCACCTGTGACCCAGTGTCTAGTAGGGCACTCATAGGAATGCCATCCAGTACCACAGGCAAGACTGGACGTCCCCCTACGTATTTATCACGCCAGTTCGATGGGCCTGATGATCTTATGCCTGGGGGTTGGCCCTGTACCCCAGGTTGTGCCCGTTTAAATGACAGTACCTTGCCATATGTCCGGGTTGATTGCAGCGGCGGCAGATGGGCTGTCCGTCCTCGTTGTAGCGGTCGCTGGGTCTTCCTCTGGACGGCGGGATCCTCCTCTGTCGGCGCCATGGGACGTCCTCCGGTCCGGATTCCAGCTGGATCTTTCCTGGAGGAGAGACCTGTAAAGACTGCACAGTTCTGGTTAGCGCGGCTACGCTTTTGGTCAGTTCTTGGACCTGATGGTGCAAGGCTGTAGCCGGGTTGTTATCCAAAGCCTGCGCACCATCTCCTACAGACTCTGTAGACAAGGGCGCCGCCTCCTGGTGATAGGTAATAGCAGGGCGCCAGTGGGTTACAGAGCTACCCGGTGCCGGTTCTCGGAGCACCCGGATGGCCCTGTCTTTGAACTTTGCAAAGTCTAACCCAGGGTTCTGCAAGGCCATTGCATGTGACTGGGTTTGGTGGGCGTTGGACAGCAGACCCTCAATGAATTGCTCAGTCAACAGTTCATCTGCATTCCGCACACTGTCAGGGTCTGCCTGTTTAATGGCTCCCAGGGCCTCTTGCAAATTCAAAGCATAGTCTCTTATACTGTCTTGGGCCCGCTGCTTGCACCCATAAAATTTCATTTTGATCTCTGCAGAGGTGCGGGTATCAAATGTGTCCCTTAGACGGGCTAAGATCTCCTTCACGGTCTCCTTGTCCCTGACTGACCAGGACTTTACTTCACGTTGGGCTGCGCCGGTTAACTGGCCTACCAATATGCTCACTTTTTGTCCCTCCGTCAGGGGGTATACTTTAAACAGGCTGTACAGTCTCTCTTTAAAGTCGCTTAGGGTATGCGACTCCCCTGAGTATCCGGGGATGTAAGGCATGGTGAACGGCATTACTGCGGCAGCGGCCACGCTGGTGGTAGAGGGTCCCTCCGTATCCTCCCCCCTAGTTAAGCGTGGCCTACCTTCTGTTGCTTCTTCTCCGTAGGCCGCGGCTCCGCAGACGATCGTCAGGGTGGAGGACCATGCATCGCGCTCTGGTGACGTCAGCGTCACTCCCTCTCCTTCCAGGACCTTGCGCAGCGTCGGTGCGTAGGGCGGAGCTTCAGGTCTCGCGCGCTTTCGGCGTCCACACCCCTCTTCTTCCCGCGCGGCGTCCTGAAGATGGCGTCCGACGGCGGGAAAACGACTGCGGATGGCGGGAAAACAGCTGAAGATGGCGGGAAACGGCTCCGGATGGCGGGAAATGGCTCCGGATGGCGGGGACCTTCACCACGGCAGGTGTGACAGTCTTTTGAAGGCGCGCAGTACACGGTGGTTGCGGGCACGAAATCCTGCCGACTACGCCAAAGTTGACGCGCCCCCTGGGCCTAGTGTACACATGTAGTGGGTTACCCGGAGCCGGGTCTCTGGGGATTGTAGTCTCCGTGGCGGCGACCCGGTCCCGTGACTCAGGGTGGTCAAACCAGTGGCGGTATAGTATAAGTTTTAGGTTAATTGTCCGACTACGCCACCCATGGGTTGCGGTCAGGGTGTACCGCCGCTGCGAGGCAGACCACTGAGGCTGGTGTGGTATGCGCAGCAAAGGATGGGATAACTCCCCACGGGAAGAGTATAGCCTCAGGGCAGGGAATGTGGATGATGGGAGTGATGGTGCACGGGCGTCCTAGTATTAGTAGTGCTGTATGCGGTGAGAAAGCAGGAACGACTCAGAGTCTTTGCAGTGCAGTTCAGGGTCTTTACTGATGATATTAAGGCAGACCCTCCCGGGAGTACTGGCTAGCATAAGGGGCCTGGTCAGTCTGTGAACAAACAGGAGTTCCCCTGGCCAGGTGGAGTTGTAGGCCTCCCCGTCTATCTGCACTCTTCCTGGCTACCTTGCTGTAAGCGTGTGGAAGTAGCCCACGTCCCTGAGTATACCGTGTGGTGCTCACCCGTATGGCTGGTGACTTGGGGCCTTCTGATAGCCTTCGCTCCTCGATGGCGGTGCTGGTCCCTTCCTTGTGACTGAGCCTCCGGGCTTCTAAGGCCAGAGGACCTGGAATCCCCTGCCGGCTGGTTTCTGCTGCTGGACTTAAAGATCCCCGCAGCCTCGGACTCTGGTGTCCGGTTCTTATATTCTTCTGCCAGGGCGAACTCTGCTTAGCTCCAGCCCCTGGTCTTCAGCTCCTGCTCCTACAGAGCTCCTAGCTGTTGCTTTCCCTGTCTTTCTCCTCTCTAGACTCTTAGACTGACTAACCCCGCCCCAGACCCAGTTTATGTAGGGCAGGTTTAAGGGCTCCTGACCAGGAAACCTCCCACTTGCTCTCAGACGTGATATTTCTATCACTGTGGCAACCAGACCCCTGGGGTACCACATGTATAAATGTATGGCTGACAGCCAGCCAGGTCTGGAGCTGAATGTGAATGACTTTATATGGTAGTCTACCAGGAATATAAGATTGAAAGTTCTTTATTGGAAGCTGGGACCTAGGCTTATTGGTCCCTATAAAATAACCGCCGTCATTAACCCATCAGCGTTTCGTCTTGAACCTCCTCTGGCCCTTAAAGTCCACTACGTGTTCCATAGGTCCTTACTCAAGAAGTATGTGGAACCTCTTGAGCCCTCACCTCTACCACCACCCCCAGTAATGGTTGTGGTAATCTGGAGTTCCAGATTTTGAGTATTGTAGATTCTGGTCTCCAACGTCGTTCTCTACAATACTTGGTGCACTGGAAAGGTTATGGTCCAGAGGAGAGGATGTGGGTTTCAGCATCAGAGATGAATGCTCCCAGGTGGGTTCATTCATTCCCCACCTCTTATCCTGAGAAACCCGGTCCTGAGTGTCCGGAGGCCACTCGTAGAGAGGGGTGTACTGTCACGGGTGTGTCAGAAGTGACAGTCGCCCTGCTGTTGGTCGCTCATCCCCCTCCCTTCCCTAGCCAGGGCTTAACACCATGGAAAGACAGGGCGAGGTTCGCGTGCAGCAATTGGTGAAGAACCAATATAGGGACGTTAGTGGAGACAGGGTGATATTAGATCAGCCTAGGATGTCTCCACTTCCCCCTTTCCCTAGAGTCTGGGCTCCCTTTCCCTCTTCCCTTTGTGTTGCACTAAGTCTTTCCCACACATTGCGTGACACACACAGAGTGACTGCAGACTTATCGGTTTGGACAGGACAACCCCTTATCATGCCTGTTTTTGCTGCTAGAGAAGGACCATGCTTAGCAGGCAGTTGAAACCCCTAGTCGTTTGGAGTTTGCAGTCATTTCTTGCTGGATGGAAAGAAAAAATGAGGCTGAAGAGTTACCATACAGCCATAGGGTCAAGTGATAGTGACTGCTAGTTTTTCTTGGCTTATGAGATCAAACTGGTATCTAAAAGTCATTGTGATTCTGATTCTAATATTTGAAGAAAGTCAGATATCAGTCACATATCAAAATCACACATCATTTGAATTTGGCCTGGAGGAGGTCTGTGTGAAAGTCCCAATGCGTTTCAGACAAGTTTGCACTGAAAATCACATAACCAAATAGAATGCTTAAGTTTCTTCAACTGAGTGTTTAAGTCAATGGTAAGTGTACTGGCTTCTAGACATAGAGTTTTGGGTTCAATTCCCAGCAGCATACAGTGAACTTTTTATTATTATTTTCATCAGTTGTGAAAGTCAGATGTCTAAGTCACTTATCAAAGTCACATATCAAAGTCAGTTCTCAGACAAGGTATTTAGCCTCAAACTGACATTATTCTGATGTTTGACTTTGATATCTGTCATGTCCTAAACTGGACGCTGTAGTTGAGCACCTCTTCATGAATCAGGATCATCCGACTCCAGCATGCCCCTCATCAAGATTGCTGTGAACAACGCCGGTCTTGATGAATCGAGCCCATTGTGTTTTATATTACGGAAACATATTGGCACATTTTATTATACAATTGGTGGTCTTGTATTATTTCTATATTGTTGCTACAGCAGCATAGTGGGCCCCAAGAATGATTTACTCTGGGGATCCAAGGTTCTGCAGCCCGATGCTGCATACAATTAATATAAAAAAATAAAATAAAATTAATGTTAATATTAATATTGAGCAGAATTAATTTCAGCCTATTGGTGCAGCCTCCACAACTGTCACGGTCTCCCATGTTGTCCCTTGGGAAAATTAATCGCCCACTCTTGCTCTATTATATATAGTGCTATGTTATGCAAAGTGCTAAAGTGCTGCACATTTTCCATCTACACATGTGCATCAAAGCGTCTGTGTGTTACTCACAGAACCTTTGATGCACATGTGTAGATAGAATCACATGATCTATCAAAGGGGATCATGTGACAAGTCACGTGATACATCCAGTACCTGAGGGGGGGGGGCACACCTTCTAAACTACCCAGTGCCCTGGCTACTCTTACTACTCTTAATCCACTCCTGTACATACAGTACAGACCAAAAGTTTGGACACACCTTCTCATTCAAAGATTTTTCTGTATTTTCATGACTATGAAAATTGTACATTCACACTGAAGGCATCAAAACTATGAATTAACACATGTGTAATTATATACTTAACAAAAAAGTGTGAAACAACTGAAAATATGTCATATATTCTAGGTTCTTCAAAGTAGTCACCTGTTGCTTTGATGACTGCTTTGTACACTCTTGGCATTCTCTTGATGAGCTTCAAGAGGTAGTCTCTGGAAATGGTTTTCACTTCACAGGTGTGCCCTGTCAGGTTTAATAAGTGGGATTTAATAAGTGGGATTTCTTGCCTTATAAATGGGGTTGGGACCATCAGTTGTGTTGTGCAGAAGTCTGGTGGATACACAGCTGATAGTCCTACTGAATAGACTGTTAGAATTTGTATTATGGCAAGAAAAAAGCAGCTAAGTAAAGACAAAGGAGTGGCCATCATTACTTTAAGAAATGATGGTCAGTCAGTCCGAAAAATTGGGCAAACTTTGAATGTGTCCCCAAGTGCAGTTGCAAAAACCATCAAGCGCTACAAAGAAACTGGCTCACATGAGGACCACCCCAGGAAAGGAAGACCAAGAGTCACCTCTGCTTCTGAGGATAAGTTTATCCAAGTCACCAGCCTCAGAAATCGCAGGTTAACAGCAGCTCAGATTAGAGACCAGGTCAATGCCACACAGAGTTCTAGCAGCAGACACATCTCTTCAACAACTGTTAAGAGGAGACTTTGTGCAGCAGGCCTTCATGGTAAAATAGCTGCTAGGAAACCACTGCTAAGGACAGGCAACAAGCAGAAGAGACTTGTTCGGGCTAAAGAACACAAGGAATGGACATTAGACCAGTGGAAATCTGTGCTTTGGTCTGATGAGTCCAAATTTGAGATCTTTGGTTCCAACCACCGTGTCTTTGTGCGACGCAGAAAAGGTGAACGAATGGACTCTACATGCCTGGTTCCCACCGTGAAGCATGGAGGAGGAGGTGTGATGGTGTGGGGGTGCTTTGCTGGTGACACTGCTGGGGATTTATTCAAAATTGAAGGCATACTGAACCAGCATGGCTACCACAGCATCTTGCAGCGGCATGCTATTCCATCCGGTTTGTGTTTAGTTGGACCATCATTTATTTTTCAACAGGACAATGACCCCAAACACACCTCCAGGCTGTATAAGGGCTATTTGACCAAGATGGAGAGTGATGGGGTGCTACGCCAGATGACCTGACCTCCACAGTCACCAGACCTGAACCCAATCGAGATGGTATGGGGTGAGCTGGACAGCAGAGTGAAGGCAAAAGGGCCAACAAGTGCTAAGCATCTCTGGGAACTCCTTTAAGATTGTTGGAAGACCATTTCCGGTGACTATGTCTTGCAGCTCATCAAGAGAATGCCAAGAGTGTGCAAAGCAGTCATCAAAGCAAAAGGTGGCTACTTTGAAGAACCTAGAATATAAGACATATTTTCACTTGTTTCACACTTTTTTGTTAAGTATATAATTCCACATGTGTTAATTCATAGTTTTGATGCCTTCAGTGTGAATGTATAATTTTCAAAGTCATGAAAATACAGAAAAATCTTTAAATGAGGTGTGTCCAAACTTTTGGTCTGTACTGTACATACAACACTACACATCAGTGCAGGTACAACTTATGGCTTCTTCATCTAGGAGTTTATGAGCATCATCTGTCTAATTGACAGAGAACCCCTGAGAAGTCTACACAAGAAAGCTTCTGTCTGTATCATGATTCCAGTGACTTTTATAAGGTTTAGACAATGGAAGCATAAAGCTGGTTAATGTTTATAAGTATGATTCGTCGATAATACCGAATTGGCCAGATTCTGTAATCTCGAGAAGTTTACTTTTAAACATTGTTTTAGACAATAGATCTGTGTATTTCTCATGGAGCATAATGGTAAGTGTACACACATTATTTGAATCAATATTTTGGTTACAATAACACTATTAGTCAAAGCAAATATCACAGTGGTCACTTTTGTACAAATCAGGATAATGAATCTTTGAAACACACAACTTCATAGACCATAGAACAATTAACATTGTCTTACTGTATTGACTCCTAGCAAACACTTTGTGGATAGCATGCATCAAGGACAGTTCATGTGAAAGAGCTAGTTTCTCAGTATCAGAGTAAATCAATATTATACTGCAGTATATTGCAATATTATAGTGCTTGAATTCACGCAACCATATTTGCAATACATTCCACACTTGGTCTAATGACCACACTTTATCAAAGCATATAAACAATATGTTACAATATGTAGGCTATAAGATATCCATATTTTTATTAGCAATACAATCCACATTTGGATATCTTATAGCCACACATTATTTACACAAAGCACCCTATCCAAAGGGGATGGTTTTAGCGGATGATTGCCATAAAAATAATAATGGAAGTGTACACTGTGTACAACAACACAAAGCAATGCATGAACAAATTATAGCAAAAAATAAATCAGCTGGCCTAATACTCAAAGTCTTCATGGCAATCCTCCCAGTGGATGGCCATGGAACAATGAGGTGGAATAAGATTCTACAGGTGAACAACTGGCTACGTCGATGGTGCCGTCAACAAGGATTTGGAATTCTGGATCACGGAATGAATTACCTATACGATGGACTACTTGCTAGAGATGGGGTACACCTAACGAAGACTGGAAAACATGTATTTGGAAGTCGCCTTGCTACACTCATCAGGAGAGCTTTAAACTAGAACAATGTGGGAAGGGAAGCAAAAGGCCAGAAAAAGCCATACAGCTGACAAATACTATTGAGATCTCTGCTACTGGAAGTGGAAAGGAAGAACAAAGACAAAACAATTTAAATAATAAAAATATGGGAGGAAGAGAAACCAATCACAAACTAAAATGTTTTTATACAAATGCACAAAGCATGGGCAACAAACAAGGAGAATTGGAACTACTAATGCAGGAAAAGAAATATGATGTCATTGGAATCACTGAAACTTGGTGGGACGATACACATGATTGGAATAAAAGGCTAAAAGGATACAACTTATTTGCAAGAAACAGACTTGATAAGCGAGGAGGAGGTGTCGCATTGTATGTTAGAAAAGCGTATATCTGCAAAGAGATTGAAGCTTCAGAGACTGGGAGTTCTGTGGAAACTGTTTGGGTAAGAATACAAGGAGAGAACAACGGAAAGGACACCATTGTAGGCATTTACTACAGGCCACCTGGGCAAGCTGAAGATATGGATGAACTCTTTATGTATCAAATGACCAAGTTCTCCAAAAAATATGACGTAGTGGTCATGGGAGATTTCAACTATCCAGACATTTGCTGGGAATCTCTCTCAAGTAAAACTAACAGGTCAAGCAAATTCTTATCCTCTCTTGCTGACAACTTTATCTTCCAAAAGGTAGGGGAGAAAACAAGGGGATCTGCTACTTTGGATCTAATCCTTATAAACAGGGAGGAAATGGTTGAGGAGGTAAAGGTGGCTGGGACCCTAGGAGGCAGCGATCATGCTATTATAGAATTTTGGATAACTAGAGGAGGAAGACATGTGAAGACTCAAACTTCAAGGTTAGATTTTAGAAAGGCAGATTTTAAGAGACTCAGAAAGAGAATAGGAGGGATCCAATGGCTGGATGTCCTTAAGGACAAAAATGTCCAGGAAGTATGGGAAATTTTTAAAAATGAGATTCTCAAAGCACAATCGTTAACAATCCCGAAAAGTAGGAAGAATGGGAAGCATTTAAGGAAACCAGGATGGATGAACACAGAACTTAAACACATGCTAAAAAGAAAGAAAGAAATGTTTATTAAATGGAAAGAGGGAGGCATATCTAAAGAAGATTATAATGCAGTCTGCAGATCCTGTAGGGCACGTATCAGGTTAGCTAAAGCTGACAATGAATTAAGGCTTGCAAGAGATGTCAAAAGCAATAAAAAAGGATTTTGGGGGTATGTCAAAAGTAAAAGAAAAGTCAAAGATGCTATAGGATTTTTACAGGATGAAAATGGAGAAATGGTAAGAGAGGATGTTGAGAAGGCCGAACTTTTTAATTCCTATTTTGCATCTGTTTTCTCTCAGAAAGAAAATGTAACATCAACTGATCTTCACTGTCCTTTACCCCTTAAGCCCCGGAGCATTTTTCGTTTTTGCATTTTCGTTTTTGCTCCCCTTGTTCCCAGAGCCATAGCGTTTTTATTTTTTGGTCAATATGGCCAGGTGAGGGCTTATTTTTTGCGGGACGAGTTGTACTTTTCAACGCCACTACTAGTTTTATCATATCCTGTACGGGAAAACGGGAAAAAAATTCCAAGTGCGGTAAAATTGCAAAAAAGTGCAATACCACAGTTGTTTTTTATTTATTTTTTTTACCATGTTCACTGAATGCTAAAACTGACCTGCTCTTCTTATTCTACAGGTCATTACGAGTTCATAGACACCAAACATGTATAGGTTCTTTTATATTTAAGTGGTGAAAAAAAATTCCAAAATTTGGTAAAAAAAAAATAAAAAAATAGTGCCATTTTCTAAGACCCGTAGCGTCTCCATTTTTCGGGATCTGGGGCTGGTTGAGGGCTTATTTTTTGCGTGCGGGGCTGACGTTTTTATTGATACCATTTTGGGGTAGATCCGATGTTTTGATCGCCCGTTATTGCATTTTATTGCAATTTTGCAGCGACCAAAAAACGTAATTCTGGCGTTTAGAATTTTTTTCTCGTTACGCCGTTTACCGATCGGAATAATTCTTTTTTTATATTGATAGATCGGGCGATTCTGAACGCGGCGATACCAAATATGTGTATGTGGGTTTTTTTTTTATATATTTTATTTTGAATGGGGCGAAAGGGGGGTGATTTAAACTTTTATATTTTTTTACTTTTTTTTATATTTTTAAAAACTTTTTTTTTTTACTTTTTGCATGCTTCTATAGTCTCCATAGGAGACTAGAAGCAGCAACTATTCGATCGCCTCTGCTACATACAGGGGACGAGCAGGTCCCCTGCATGCAGCAGAAATGGTCCTGTGCTATGAGCGCCGACCACTAGGTGGCGCTCATAGCGACAAGATCATGACAACCACAGGCGTCTGCTGCAGACCCTGGGTTGTCATGCACGCCCATCGGCGACCCGCGATCACGTGACGGGGTCGCCGGTGGGCGGGGCTTATGACGCTCTACCCGGAAGCGCGCGTTAAATGCTGCTGTCGGAGATTGACAGCAGCATTTAACTGGTTAACAGCCGCGGGTGGATCGCGATTCCACCCGCGGCTGTTGCGGGCACATGTCAGCTGTAAGAATCAGCTGACATGTGCTCGGTTCAGTGAGGGCTCAGCGCCGGAGCCCTCACTGAACCGGCGGTACGCAAATATGCGTACTAATACGTCCCCGGTAAGTAAGGGGTTAAAGGAATAGAGGAATCCAAGTTATCTGTAAACAGAAAGATTGTGAGGGAATATTTAGCTAACATAAATGAGTTCAAGTCTCCAGGTCCAGATGAATTACACCCCAGAGTACTGAAGGAGATCGTAGAAGAAATTTTAGAACCACTCTCCATAATCTTTGAAAATTCTTGGAGAACAGGAGAAGTCCCAGAAGACTGGAGAAGAGCAAATGTTGTTCCTGTCTTCAAAAAGGGGAAGAAGGTGGACCCAGGGAACTATAGGCCGGTGAGTCTGACTTCTATACCAGGAAAGATCTTTGAACAAATTATTAAACAACATGTATGTAAGTACATGGATAAGAATGAAATGATTAACCAGAGTCAGCATGGGTTTGTAACTAACAAGTCATGTCAGACTAACTTAATTTCCTTCTATGACATAATCACCGACTGGGTGGATCAGGGAAATGCTGTAGATATAGTATATCTTGACTTCAGCAAAGCATTTGACAAAGTATCTCACACCATCCTTATTGAAAAAATGACCAAGTATGCAATGGACCAGGCAACTGTTAGGTGGATTCATAACTGGCTTAGTGATCGGACTCAAAGGGTGGTTGTAAATGGCTTCACATCCAGCTGGATGAATGTCTCAAGTGGGGTACCACAGGGCTCCGTCCTGGGACCTGTATTGTTCAACATCTTTATCAATGATTTAGATGAAGGAATTGAGGGTAAACTGATTAAATTTGCTGATGACACAAAGCTAGGAGGGATAGCTAATACTAGAGAAGAGAGAGAGAGGGTTCAAAAAGACCTAAATAAACTGGAGCAGTGGGCAGCAACCAACAGAATGGTTTTTAACAGGGAAAAATGCAAAGTACTACATCTGGGCAATAAAAATGAAAAATGAAAAGCATATACAGAATGGGAGGAATAGAGCTAAGCAACAGTACATATGAAAAAGACTTAGGTATACTAATAGATCATAGACTGAACATGAGTCAACAGTGTGATGCAGCAGCAAAAAGGGCAAATACAATTCTGGGATGTATTAACAGAAGCATACAGTCTAGATCACGTGAAGTCATTATCAGTCTTTACTCCTCTTTGGTCAGACCTCATCTGGAATACTGTGTACAGTTTTGGGCACCACGTTTTAAAAAAGACATAGACAAACTGGAGCAAGTTCAGAGAAGAGCGACCAGAATGGTGACTGGTCTGCAAACCATGTCCTATGAGGAACGGTTGCAGGATTTGGGAATGTTTAGCTTGCAAAAAAGAAGACTGAGAGGAGACTTAATAGCTGTCTACAAATATGTCAAGGGCTGTCACATTGTAGAAGGATCATCTTTATTCTCATTTGCACAAGGAAAGACTAGAAGCAATGGGATGAAACTAAATGGGAGGAGACACAGATTAGATATTAGAAAAAACTTTTTGACAGTTAGGGTGATTAATGAGTGGAACAGGCTGCCACGAGAGGTGGTGAGTTCCCCTTCAATGGACGTCTTCAAACAGAGGCTGGACAGACATCTGTCTGAGATGATTTAGTGAATCCTGCTTTGAGCAGGGGGTTGGACCAGATGACCCAGGAGGTCCCTTCCAACTCTACCATTCTATGATTCTATGATTCAATCATCTCCTCTGCCAAAAAACTTTCCCCAATGCAGTTCACACAGGCACAACATGGATTGCACGTGAAGTTCTGTGTCACAGCTTCTCCTTCTGTGTCCTCATCTTGAGTAGCTACCCCTATAAGCTTTGTCCATAACTGTAGAGGGGGTCAGTACTGCCACCAAGTCTCAAATATATTGATAGCAGTGGTAACCTTTGTCACGCAAAAATGGCTAGTGTTCATCATTTGAGCCAAGTAAATCTATAGATTCTGTTTGGTTTTCCATGACGCCACATTTTCCACGGTTGGCCTCTCGATTTTCGGTCTGAAGATTGCTTGGGTCATCATTTCCAGATTTTGATCTAAAGGGAAAACACATATTATTCTCTGCACAAAATCCCGGTCAGTTGGGACGTGTTCCCCTTTCTTTTGCCCGGGTTTCATAACTATCAACACATTGTCTGCTCCTTGAACAATTACCTCTGCAGGTTCTGGAGGACCTTTGTCACCCAGTTGTTTCAACCAGATTTTTGCACCATCATTGATAGGATCTGAGGATCCAAATCCTTCACCTCCTCTGACTGTCACAACTGCAGGGGTCCTTACTCTGACCACCTTCGTTTTAGAAATAGACAGTACCAGTAACTGAGTTATCTTATCTCTCTTCTGTATTATCATGACTTTTTCTTCATCATTCATTAAAAGTACTTTAATTTCTTCCTGATAATCCTGGTCTATCACTCCTCCCATTACCTGAATACCCTTTAAGGCCAAGCCTGACCTTGAGGTTATAAGACAAAAATGCTCAGGTGGCATTTGCAAGCCTATAGCAGTCCTGATTTTCTTTACAACTTCTTTGAAGTGACTTTCATTGTCACTTTGAATCTGTATTGGGATACAGTACAATACCATTGTTTCCAAAGTCTTAATAGTATTGTTAGCATTGGCCATTTTACAGGTACAAATCAACGTAAACCCAGAATATGCATACAAAGCTGTGCATACGCATACACATCCTCCATCATGTAGAGGAGGGCCAATGTAGTCAATTTGCCCAGGAAGTTTTCCTTGAGCTTTCTGGCCTCTCACCACATGAGGGATTGGTCTCTGTTGTGAATATTGACACTTAATGACGGTTTCCTTTATGAACTCTAACCTGATGGGCACCCCTCTGGTCTGTGCCCATTGAGTCAGTCCAAGCAGCTCCTCAGAGGTATCAGTCTTTACTGGATTCAGTGACTGATATTTCGGACTGTTAGTCTGCTACTGAGTTGAATCTTTCCAGGGTATCTGAAGCACAAATAGCATCAACATGAAACACAGTCACTTTAATTATTTGTACAATTGCCCAGATATCTTGCCACAACTCTTTTCCCCATACTTCTTTGCTATGTATACTTGTAGTCTGATAGCCCACTGCGTTCCACACACGGTTGTTACCTTGGTACCTAGCTGACCCTTCTGTAAACCACGCTTGTTTCCTCTGCTCAGGAATCAATTGTTCAAAGGATATCTCCTGCTCCTGAAGTCCCATAGGGACTTTGCCTAACTTCTCATGCAATGTGGAGATTCCACTAACTCCTGGTTTTGCTCTGTCCTGAATTGCCTCAATTTGCTTTCCTCCTAATTCTGTAGTTATAACTTTGCACTCACTGAATTGTTTTGGAGTTCCCTTAATCAAACTGGCCTCCGCCCCTGTATCTACCAACATTTGTGGGGTGTGGCCAGCATGTCAATCACTTTTATCTGTCTCCCTCCATCGATCCTCCATTTCAGATGAAGACATCATATTAGGAGAAAATGATGCCCCCTTCTGTTGGGCTTTGAATTCCTGTATCAAGGATTTAACTTCAGCATAAAGATCCTCAAACCCCTGTGCTGTGGGCTTTGCTGGCGACGAGGAGGGAGTTGGCCCTCTCTCTCCCTGTGTCCTGCCCGGCCCCTGCTGTGGGGATTCAGAATCTTTTACTGTAACCTTTCTATTATGTGAAACCCTGACTTTTTATTAAGTCCTCTCTTTTGATACAATTTCCACATCTCGTTAGTACCAATCCCGTCTATTTTATCCCTGTGGACACCATCCTTTATCAGGGTCATAAACATATCTTTACGGGTAATACAAGATCTAGGATTGTAGTTACTTTTGACATTGTCATGCTGCTCTTCAGAGGTAAAATTACCCTTTTGTTTGGGACCCCAATCTCCCAGATCCCCTAACTGTCTAATTGCCTCCAATGTATTGGCGATAGTTTTCCCAGTCTGATTTATCATTAGCGTCATCATGATATGCTTGTAGGCTGCAGGGGCATTTCTAATGATACGATTTCTAACAGATACACTCACAACAACTTGCATATAATCATCATAAGAGCTTGCCGAAATAGCATTTTTCATGACCTCCTCTTTCAACCTCTGAGTACAATCTTTCAATGTAAACCATGGTTTTTCATTGGGCGGCCAGTCCGCCTCGGATGGGTATTTATGCTGCAATGCCATGGCCACATCAAGCATACTACACACCACATGTGGCTGCTGAATTGTCAAGGTACGAAAGGCCTCCTTCACTACAGGTTCATGACTGAATTGGACAAATTTTTGGCCATCCACAGCATCCACCTGCACTCCATGAGCCCCCATCTCCCATAATCTGACAGCTCAAGCTACTAAAGATTCATTTGGCTTTTGAGAGAAACAATCATGAAGGTCATTAAGCTCCTGCTGACTGTAATCCTCTACTGCATTCTTATTCTGTTTACCTGCAGCAGTCTCTACAATCCGTCTCCGATATATAGGATGAACTTTCACTGGGTTAAGAGGAGGATCAATTTCTCTCTTTCCATTGAAATATTCATCCTCAGTCTCTGGATTGGTGATGTTTTTAGAGTCAGTTGAATCCCATACATCCCCATCCCACTGATCAGGGCTCCACTCTATCCCTGCTTTGGCTATGGCCAAAGCTACTTTCTTGTTATTAACCTTCCCTCACCTCCTTTTGTATTTATACTGCGCTACACATACAGCAGCCTTTTCTGCAACATGCTGATATCCATCACATCTGTCCATTAATAACTTATTCTGACACTGTGCTATAATCAATGCATTCTGGGCCTCACACAACTGTCTTTCCAATTCCTGAACTTTTGTTAATATACGTATTCTTTCCTCATGCTGTTTTCTATATGCAGACAGCAGGATCCATCTGTAAAGGACATATTGATACTCATGCTAGAGCAACTCCATTTTGTCTGCTTGCTTTAAAATCATGTTATCACTCCTTGCATAACATATTCTTTCTTTCTCTTCCCATGGAACTTATCTCACACTAACTTTTTCTCAAGAGAACATTTTGTCAGACACTCTGTTATCTAACTTGTTTAGGCCAGGTTTGACCTTGTAAAATTTCCATAGTGCTTCAAACTAACAATGATAATATGACCATATATGTGTTTTCCGTAATAATTGTACTAACATCAGTTAGCCTATAGTATTGTAGTATGGCTGTAGAGTTGATTGGCTATTTGATATACTCAAAACAATATAAAATGCTAAGCAAAATAAACGGGATCAGAGATTCTTTGAATCCCGACAATACAGAGCACGCATTGCCTCCGTTTGGTTTTCTGTGGATTGCGCAATCAACATAATAATTTTGACACTCACTTGGTCAACCGTGAAGGGTTATTGCCCTCCCTTAACAGCTGGTGCCGTGACTCGGATCCCTAACCAGGGACGCCCCTCCACCTCTGGACGACCACAAAGAGAGACCTGCCTTCAGCCTCCCCCACTGGAATTGGGACTGATCATCCCCCACAAAAAGCCACGGTAAGTGCACCAGTTCTTTACTAGTGACACTGACCGTTTGGCGTGGTTTCCACGTAGTGTGTGGTTGTTTGCAGTATCTCCGGGTGTCCTGGTTGGATATAGTCAAAGGTGAGACTATAAGGGGTGTAGTCTCATTAGGGGTCTGATATTATTTAACTTCAAAGCAGTATCACCTCGGATTTACAAGTGAATATTGTGTGAATCTTTCTCAGCTTTGGACAAAAATCCTTAGGAGAGACTGAACATTGTTAGTTTCAGTCGCGGCAGGTGATCGAAGATTGGGTAGGACACGCAAGTAGATATACGTATATCGAGTGTCCGGTGCGCTGCAAAGCTGCATAGCAGCAGAAGTGCACCTCCTTTCATTTGTTGTGTGAAAGAATTCCCCCGACGGGAGGGGTGAGTTAGTAGTGGAACAGCTGGGAGCTCTGGCCAGACTCCGCTGTGCACAAATTAAGGATCTTTTTGTCAGTTGTAGTGAATAATCAATGTTTCTGTGGAGCAGAAAGAATTTGTCTCCCCCGAAGGAGAGGGAGGATGTGATGAATATCATGATCAGTCGAGAAGGGAAAAGATCATTTAAGCACGTGCCAAAAGTGTTTAAGGTGTTAAATTTTCCTGTGGAGGGGAGGCTTCAGCCTGTGTTGTGGGATGAAGGCATCCGGCAGCAAAGGGGTAGATTAGTTGACTGCTGTGGATTGTTGGAAGATGCTGAAAACTTTAGGAAAGTGGCACATGAGATTTGTGATGAAGGATATGTTGAAAAAGTACAGGAGGAAGTAGGTCCCCCCCTTCCCAACTTATGTGTCCACAATCCAAATCTAGAGCCCCTAAAGAAGCATCTCCCACAAATGTAGCAATACCCCAGCCCCTGAATCCGGAAACTGAGCAATTTATACCTTATGAGATTAAATACCCTGCACTTCCCACTGAGAGCCAGCCACCATCATATAACCCAGACGGTTGGCTCTGTAATGTGTGTTGGGTCACTAATCCAGGATGGCGCAGGACATGCTATAATTGTGAAGCACGCACGTAAACCCGGTGTTGTAGCACCAACCTACCCATTACTTAACGCTGACGGGGGGTATTATGAATCACTACCCCCACCTGCCCCTACCATCATATTCCATTCAGAGGGACCCAGGGTCCTCTGAACTCTTCCCTATTCACCCTCTCCCAAACTGGGGAAATAGAACATGGACGCTAGTATGAGGAGGTGGCGTCTGATTTACTAAATGGTCCTTCAGAATTCTCTACTATACTGAGAATAGGTATGGGGAGTATACCACAACAGCAGGTTGGGATCATTGTAAACGCAGCAAATGCGAAACTGCAGCATGGGTGGGGGCTAGCTGCAGAGATATGTCGTATTGGGGGACCTACAATACAAGCTGCATCTAATGATTACATCCGTGACCATGGCCCGTTAAGAGAAGGAGAGGTGATGGCTACAAGAGCCGGACAGCTATCATGTCATTTTGTTATACATGTAGAGAAAACCAAAAGAGTAATGTCATTGTGTAAGATTACAGTACAAGATGTTAAATGCAGCAAGGAAGATAATGGGATGTTGAAATGTTGAAAAGTAAATGCATGTGAAAAAAAAAGGTTGCGCTGAGTTTGTTGACAGAAGGAAAAAGTATGTGGATATGTGGAGAAACTTAAATGGTTAACTGAAATATGCACGCTGCCAGATAAGCGCCCAGTTACAGCTGCTAGCATAGCAAAACGGCCTTGGCTTGATACAGAGCAGGAAAAAAAAAAAAGGTGAATGGAGGAAGAAAATGCAGACAATAAGGGAAACACGATGCTATGTTATGTGTATTACAAAGATACTGCTCTCCGATAATGGCGGAGTAATGAATTGTTGGGAATGTTCTAATTGTGGCCAGCAGAATCCATTGTCAGTAGATTACTGTGTTGCATGTCACGCACTCCCCTCGCTACTACCCAAGCCACTTCTAGTGCCCCATCCTCATCTGTTATACCTATGTCCGCCCAAAGTTCCAACCCTTCCTGCAGCGGCCATGTTGCTACACCCATTGCATCACCTCCGGTCTCTGACCAAATGTCCCTTTGGTGGTGGCCATCTTGGTGCACCCTTCCTGTAGTATGCTTCCTTCTGGTTGCGGCCATCTTGGCACACCCAGAATACAGGCAGCAATACACACTACACCCAGAATGTGTATGAGGAAGATCATCATAATCAGTGTGTGACAGAGCATTAGACGCCAATACATATGAGAGTGGGTTTAACTTCTGTCAAGCCCTTAAAATATGGGCTCAGGATAAGTTGGCTAATCAATCCACTACCCTCAACAGCACATATTTATGTCCACTTTGACATTAGGGCTAAAATATGGTGATGTAAACTAATTCTCTAGATGGTCATGTATCCTTAAGTTTCTAATAGATGCACATACACGTTGTCTGGTTTACAGTAATTGATTTAGCAAACGTTTTTGTTTTTTTATTAGCATTCCACTACACAAAGACTGTCAGTTTCTGTTTGCATTTACATATTACATTACATATTACATTTACACGGAGCAAATGTCCATCAGGGCCAGTGTTAGTCTCCTCAAGCATCTAGCAAAACTGAATTGTCGAGTCTCAGCCTCGAAACTTCAGTTTTGGCCCGGCAAGTGGTCTTCTTAGGCCATTGCCTTACTCAGGGTGCCAGACATCTCACAGAAGAAAGGAAGACGGTCATCTACGCACTACCGTTCCCAAAAGATCCCATAGAGCTGCAACGGTTCCTCGGACTATGTACATACTGCAGACAATGGATCCCAGACGCCTCACGTCTCATGCAGCCGCCCCTCTAAGATGCATTAAAAGAAGACACTCTGGCTGATGTCAACAACAAGGACCACCAAGAACAGCTGCAACAAGCCTTTGAGCAACTAAAGTCAAGGAAAATAACAGCCCCTGCCCTTGGAAATCTGGACTATGCTCAACCTTTCCATTTGTATGCCTCTGAGACAGGAGGACATGCAGCCGGAGTACTCACGCAGAGACACTGTACAAAGCAGCGCCCAGTCGTTTATTACCTAGCGCATCTCTCCCCCAGCTGTCTACGAGCGGTTCACGCCACACAGCAACCTAAACATCTGTCTACACAGAGACACCTGTGGCTGCAGTGTTCGTTGATTTTGCCAGAAAATGTGAAGTTACACCACCATCAACCCAGCCACCCTGCTACCAGCACCTGAAGGAGAGGGGAAAAAGGCTCCACCGCATGATTGTCTGGAACAAATTACTGCGGAGTCAACTCCACTTGTTCTAGTGGGGGAAGTACCCTTGGATGACCCAGAACTTACGTTATATACGGATGGATCCAGATATGTTGACACCTCTGGCAGGTTTCATACTGGATATGCTGTCACAACTGAAGATACATTGGTAGAGGCAGCAGTCTTACCTCCCAGTATGTCAGCACAAGAAGCAGAGCTCAAAGCTCTGACTGCAGACTGTGAAAAATGCTGAAAGCATCAGACAATTGATGGAAGTGGTGCAACTACCAAGACAGTTGGCTGTCGTAAAGGTAAAAGCTCATACCCGACCAGATGCCCCTGAAGCAAGAGGTAATGCACTTGCTCATCTCCATGCTAAGCGAGCAGCTCTTCTTCTGACATCCATGTCCATGGCTCTTACACGGCAACAGGCCAAACAGCTAAATTCCGTGCCAACCCAGGATCAACCTGCAGAAGAGCATCAACCGGTCCCTCCAATCACAAAGCTACGCTCCACACGCTCTACGCGCTAAAGAAGAACGCCAGTCGTAGAAGGAGGTGGGTGCTAAGTAGTGTTGAGCCACCCCCGTAGTGTTCGAGTTCGGTTCGGTTCGTCGAACACCCGTGTGTTCGTCGAACTGTTCGTCGAACTGTTCGTCGAACACCTTCGAACACCGTTAAAACCAATGGCAGGCAAACAAAAACACATAGAAACACATAGAAAACACCTTCAAAGGTGTCCAAAAGCTGACAAACTGCTCAGAAGACACAACTAACACATGGAAAAGTGACAAGTACATATAGTCATGCGAAAAGAAAAGAGGTGGAGGAGTAAAAGGAGGGGGAGACACAGATATAGGCATGTCATGCCCTTCTAAAATCCAAAAAGTGAGAAGCCGAGACGGCCAGTCCGCTCCTGCCCGTGCCACCTCCATGTCGCCGGGTTTGTGCCAGAGCCGCGGTGAACCCTGACGGCCAGCCCCCCTCTCCCAATACTGGTGCCTGTCCGCTGGTGGGTCGAGAGAGCCCCCCTGTGGTGGAGGCAGCTCTAAGCTTTTTAATTTAAATTGTCCCTCTAATTTGAATGAATACACTTTAAATCCATTTACAAGGATCTATTGGAGGGCAAGTCTCATGCCAGCAGCCGCGTAATTCCAGCTCCAGTAGCGTCCACTAAAGCTGCTGCAGTTAAAAAGCTTTTATAAGGATCGAGCTCGGCTGTCCACCGCAAGGCATCCTAGTGCCAGTCCCAGCCCCTATGCCTTGGGGTGCCTCCTGATGCTCTTCACTAAGTATCCCGTGGTCCCGAAGCATTTCCTTTGAAAAAATTAAGTGTCCAAACTACAGGTGGTGTAGCTTGCTTAACAGCCGGGATAATCCGCTGACTAGCAGACACTGCTACTAGGCACAAAGTATTTCCTGGGCTAGATGCAGTTAAAAATTTGTAAGTAGATACTCTCGTTGGATGCTGAGAAAGCATTCCATAGAGTCTCCTGGCACGCCATATATGATTCTCTTAAAAAGCTTGGGGTAGGGGTCTAGGGGACCCTTTTATAGCCAAAATCACGGCCCTGTATCACAATACGTCACCTAGGCTGAAGATAAATGGAACTGTAGCACCGAGGGCTCGGTTGCTACAGACGTATTGCACCTCACCCAGAGGTGTGATATCTCACTCTCAGATAAGGATGGAGTGTGGATCAGGACCCGACACCTGCATGCATTACACCACATTGCCGTGGGGCAGGGCGACCAATATGCCCCTGAGATGGGCACGACAGTCCCTGTCCCTGGCTGGAGTGGGGGGAGGGAACACTGAGGAAGGGGAACCCTGCAGTGCAGGAGCAGGGAGGAAGCAGTTCCTGGGTGCATTGAGAAGGGAGTATAAAAGGTGGGCACCATCTTAGTTCAGTGCAGAGAAGTCTGAGCAGAAGTGGCAGGGAGCAGGGGCTCTGCATGAGCTCTGCTCCGGAGGCGGGCCTAGTAACAGAGGCCCAGGCCTGCAAGAGGGAGAAGGAAGGAAGAGGAGCGGAGAAGGCTCCAGGAACGAGGAATGAAGGGATCCCAGGGGTGCGGACGGGCGAGTCGCCACCGCACGCCCGAATCCACCTGCGTGGAGGGGTCAGGCCAAAGGGGGAGACCGGTCCCCGAACTAGTGGAGGCAGGAAACGACCCTCAGCTAGAAACCGGAGGCTCTGACATTTTATGTGGCGCAGCCCCTTGCTCCACCCGCTAGGAAGGCACCACATAGGGTCAGGGAAACTGGCGCCAAGTTTACCAAGAGGAGGCCCGAGGCAGCCGGACAGAAGTGTTGGTAAGAAAGGCCAGACAAAGGACACACAAAGGGGGTCCTGTGAAGCGCTCCAAAGTTATCTGGGAGTTGTCTGAGCCCCTCACCTGGTGAGCACAGTACGACGTGGGCAGCCGTTACCTGCAGACGTGGTCTGGATAATAAGAACTGTGAGTAAAGGCCCTGAACTGCATCACTGACTCCGTGTCGTTACTGCTGCTGCCCTGCACCATCACCCCCATCCTCCGCATACACTGCCCTGAGGCTATACTCCTCCCGTGGGGAGTTATGCTACGCTCTGCTGCACCCACAACACCAGCCTTAGCGGTCTGCCCTGTAGCGGCGGTTCACTCTGAACGCAATCCACGGGTGGCGTAGTCGGACATTTAAACATCAAAACCACATAAATAGTTCCGCCACTGGTTTGACCGCCCTGAGCCACGGAACCGGATCGCCGCCACGAAGACTACAACCACCAGCATCCACCAAAAAGGGTCCGGCTCCGGGTGTCCCAAGGCCCAGGGGGTGCGTCAGAACATTTTCATCACCTTTCACAATCACCAATGGGACAAGGCAGGGATGTCCTCTGTCCCCTCTCTTATACATCCTAGTGACGGAGCACCTGCTCTCATCAATTCGCCATAACCCCAATATTAGGTGGATTGAGGTGGGAGGCACCGAGTACAAGTGCTCTCTATTTGCTGATGATGTCCTAGTATATATCACTCAATCACATATATCCATCCATGCTGTTATGGCTGAAATAGATCACTTTGTTACATGGTAAAATTTTAAAATCAATGCAGCGAAGTCTGAGGCCCTCGATGTCTCCCTCCCCAAATCCATATAGGATTCCATCCAGTCCAACTTTCCCTTTGCCTGGCCCTCACAGGGTATCAAATACTTAGGAATTCCTATTCATAGAGACCTCTCCCATCTATGTTATCTTAATTTTGGGCCCTTTATTGAACAATTCCATACAGACCACGGTTGGCAAGTTAGAACTGTAAGATTCACTACGTGAACCACTGGTGTTTTGTGGAAAAGCACATGTACACCGCGTTCCAAATTATTATGCAAAAAGTGTTTAGGAGTGATAAGGGAAGAATTTGTTTGTTTGTCAGTTAAACTCATTGATGGTGATGTGTGTCAGGGCTCTTTATATCACTGTAAGCAATTGCAGACACCTGTGCTAATTAGTTTGGCAGGTGTGTCCAATGAAAGGCAAGACTACTTAAGAAGGCTCTCTCACATTATTAAGCAGCCTACATTTTCTGCCAAAATGGGAAAGAAAAAGGATGTGTCGGCTGCTGAGAAGCAACAAATTGTGGAGTGTTTAGGTCAAGGCATGACTACAATCAACATTGTGCGATGATCAGGATGAAGTGTCTTGGCAATCAAGAAGTATGTAGCTGATTCACAGTACACACGTGTGCGTGCTGATAAGGGCAAATTGAGGACTCTTTCCTACAGGCAATTACGTCAGGTTGAAACAGCAGCGGCAAAAAAGCCTTGTCATAGCAGCAGACAAGTTTTTGAAGCTGCTTGTGCCTCCAACGTCCCCCGAACAACAAGATGCAGGGTCCTTCAGAGGTTTGCAGCTGTGCATATGCCATCCTGTCGACCTCCTCTATCCACTTCACACAAGCAGAAACGGCTCCAGTGGGCCAAACATTACATGAAGACTGATTTCAAAACTGTTTTGTTCACGGATGAGTGCCGTGCAGCGCTCGATGGTCCAGATGAATGGAGTGGAGGATGGCTGGTTGATGGACACCCCACGCAAACACGGCTACAGCGCCAACAAGGAGGAGGTGGAGTAATGTTTTGGGCTGGAATCATGGGGAGAGAGATTGTCGGCCCCTTTAGGATCCCTGAAGGCGCTAAAGATGAACTCCATAATGTATGTGGATTTTCTCAAACAGCACTTCCTGCCATGGTTCAAGAAGAAGAACCGTGTATTTCACAGCAAGATCATTTTTCTGCATGATAATGCACCATCTCATGCTGCACATAAAACATCTCCATCTCTGGCTGATATGGGCATAAAAGGGGACAAACTTATGGTGTGACCCCCATGCTCCCCTGACCTCTACCCCATTCAGAACCTTTGGAGCATCATTAAAAGGAGTGTCTATGATGGCGGGAGGCAGTTCACATCTAAGCAACAGCTCTGGGAGGGTATTCTGTCCTCATGCAAAACAATTGAAGCAGAAACCATCCAAAACCTGACAAATTCAATGGACGAGAGAGTTCAGAAGCTCCTTTCGAACAAGGGGTCCTATGTGAAAATGTAACATCACCTAGAATAAAGTTTTGAGTTGAAAACTGTTTGATTTCAGTTTCTAACAACCTGCTAATGCTTATAATTTCAAAAATGACCATTTTTTTGGTCTTTATTAAAATGAAAAGGTTGATCGAAAAGTTTGGGGGATCTAAGAGTGTGGCAACCCAGTAGTCATGATTATTTTGAATTCTGACAATATGAGGGTCATGCTGCAGGTAGTGCAGCAAGAAGGCACTTATGTGTCTTGCGCATCTCGGAGCCCCAAAATTATTTTCCGGGCTAGATGCAGCTAAAAATTATTTTTAATTTTAAATCTGGTGGAGCTTATTATAGATGGCCTAATAGGATCAGTGCTGCACACTGCTACAAAGCCCAAATTATTTTCCAGTCAAGATACAGATAAACATGATTAGTAATTTGAAAGCTTAAAACGGTTGGTAGGGTGATTTTAACCAATCATCAAGCTTTTACTCTCCCCAGGATGACACAGGGGTAGAAAAGTCGTTTCGGATCCATGATTTGTTCATCTTTATGAACGTGAGTCTGTCTACATTATCAGTGGAGAGCCGCGTGCGCTTATCTGTCAGCACACCACCAGCAGCGCTGAACACACGTTCAGACAGAACGCTGGCTGCGGGGCATGACAAGATCTCCAAGGCGTAAGTGGCTAGCTCCGGCCATTTATCCAGATTGGAAGCCCAAAAAGAGCAAGGGTCCAGTGACACAGTCGTGGCTTCAATGTTTACTTGGAGATACTCCTGTACCATCGTCTCTAGGCGTTGACTATGTGTCAGACTTCTTGTCTCCTGTGGCCTTGCAAAGGATGGGCTAAAAAAGTGGTGAAATGATTCCGCAAAATTGATGTTACCAGCAGATACTGTGGTTCTGTTACGGTTTGAGTGCTGAACACTTGACGGTCCCACGGTTGGCAAGTTGGAACTGTGAGATTCACTACGTGCACCACTGGTATTTTGTGGAAAAGCACATGTAAGATTCTGCAACAGTCTCTGCTGATACTCCTGCATGCGTGCATCCCTTTCTATGGCAGGAATAATTTCTGCAAATTTACTTTTGTACCGGGGATCTAACAGTGTGGCAACCCAGTAGTCAGGATTATTTCTAATTCTCACAATTCGAGGGTCATGTTGCAGGTAGTGCAGCAAGAAGGCACTCATGTGTGTTGCGCATCCAGGAGCACCAAGTCCCTGTTGTGTTGGTGGCGAGGTAGCAATCATGCTTCCTTCCTCTGTCCTCTCCCCCCAACCTCGCACAACAGAAATGTGATCAAGGTCTCCCTCATCTGATGAGTCTTCCATCAGTTCGTCCTCCACTTCTTCCTGGGCTCCTGCACCTTCCTCACTAGTTTGGCTGCTACCATGCGCCCTGGTAAAATCATCTCCCCCACCCTCACATGCCTGCCGCCTTGGTGCTGCCGACCGTCTGGACCTTGCAGATGTTAGCCCTTCCGCATACAACTCCTCCTCCTCTACTTCCTCCACCTCCTCTTGTGCCACCACCTGACTCCGAATTCTGTTTAACATGTGCTCCAGCATGTAAATCACCGGAATAGTCATGCTGATAATGGCATCGTCAGCACTAAACATCTTCGTCGCCATTTCAAAACTGTGCAGAAGGGTGCATAGGTCCCTGATCTGAGACCACTCCTCCAGCGTGATTTGCCCCACCTCTGAATCTCGTTGGCCCAGGCTATACGTCAGAACGTATTGCACCAGGGCTTGTCGGTGCTGCCACAGTCGCTGCAACATGTGCAGAGTTGAATTCCACCGGGTAGGCACATCGCATTTTAGCCGGTGAAGTGGCAGGCCCAACGACTTCTGTAGAGATGTAAGTCGCTGAGCTGCGGGATGCGAACGGCGGAAGTGAGCACACAGCGACCGTGCCCTCTGCAGAAGGCCATCTAGTCTGGGATAGTGGGCTAAAAATTGCTGGACAACCAGGTTCAACACGTGAGCCATACAAGGCACGTGTGTGACATTGCCCCGGCGAAGGGCCGCACCCAGGTTTGCAGCATTGTCGCACACGGCCTTCCCTGGTTTCAGGTCCAGTGGAGACAACCATTCATGAAATTGGTTCTCCAGAGCTGACCACAACTCCTCAGCTGTGTGACTCACATTTCCCAGACATTTCAATGTAAAAACCGCCTGATGACGTTGAGCCCTACTGCCAGCATAGTAAGGAGGTGTGCAGGATCCCTTCTGCGCAGTTAGAAAGCTTGTGGCATGACCAGACAGGCTTTGGGTGCAGGTGGAAGACCGAGAGGAGGTTGAGGAGGCAGAAGCAGTGGAGGAAAAATGACATAAAGAGGATTGACGCACAACTCGTGGGGACGGCAAGACTTGGACAGCAGCCCCTTGTCCTGCTGTCACCATAGTTACCCAGTGCCCAGTCAGCGACATGTAACGCCCCTGTCCATGCCTACTCGTCCAAGTGTCTGTGGTGAAATGCACCCTGTCACACACAGAGTTTCTCAAAGAAGCGGTGATGTTGTGTGCGACATGCTGGTGGAGCGCAGGCACACCTTTCTTTGAGAAGTAGTGCCGACTGGGCATCTGGTACTGGGGCACTGCGACGGACATAAGGTCTTGAAAATCCTCTGTGTCCACCAGGCGGAAAGGCAGCATTTCTGTAGCCAAGAGCTTGCAGATGGTGAAATTCAACCTCTTAGCTTTCTCATGGCTAGGAGGAAATAGTCTTTTACTTGTCCACATCTGAGGGACCGAGGGCTGGCTATTGTGCTTAGACGGGGTTGATAAGGGTGTCCCCGGCAAACTGCCGGTCTGTGAGGAAGATGCAGGCGGACATGTTAGGTTGCCTTGATCCAAAGGTGGTGCTATCGATGTCGGACAGCGCTCAAGACCAGCTGGTGTTACCACCTCCAAAGAAAATGATGACCTGCCAATCACGCTGGCTGTTGCGGGTAAAGAGGTGGCAGGTCTGCGCCCCAAAACAGGTGTGACTGCTGTCCCCCCAGTCACAGAGGATGAAGAGGCCGCGGATGCACAAGATATGGCAGACGGTGGTTGGCCCGGCCGGCTAGACCGCATTGTAGCACACTGAGCTTCCCACTGCAACTTATGCTTCATGTCCATGTGCCGGTTCATGCATGAAGTACTCAAACTATGTATTTTTTGGCCTCTACTTAGCTTTTGCTGACAAATGTTACAGATAACACGAGTTGGGTCATCTTTATCGATCTGAAAAAATGCCCAGGCTATGCAAGGCTTAGCACCCATGCGACCTGAAGAGCCACCATGACTTGTGGTGAGAGGCAGAGTTGTGTTTGAGGATGCAGTTGTTGACGTGCTTCCAGTACTACGTCTCTGTCCAGGAAGGCGCAACCTGACCTCGTCGTCACTAGCATCTTCCTCCACCTCCTCTGCTGACCTCATCTCTTGGCTGACTGTGGGTTGACAGTAAGTGGGATCTCCGACCTCATCATCATCACCCTGTGCGTTATCACACCCGTCGTCCTCAGAGCCAACCTGTTCCTGCCCTGACAAAAAACTAAAGTTGTCGCTCCAATCAGGTATTTGAGTCTTATCATCGTCTTCCTCATTGTCTCCACCAACAGGAGTTACAGTTTGGGAATGAGGGTCTACATTATGGTCAGAACCTTCTGCGTCTGGTCCTGGATCCGACTCATAAAGATTCTGGGCATCAGTGCAGATCATTTCCTCGTCTGGATTCACAGAAGCGCTGGAGTCGACCTCTGATTCCCAGGCTATAGTATGAGTAAACAGCTCTGCAGACTCAACCATCTGTTCTACCTCATACTCAGACGGGCAGCTGGAGATTTGGGAGCTGTGAGGAAGCAAGTGCGATTTGGGTGACACCTTTGAGGACTGGAGTATTTGTGATGTTGAAGTTGATGTGGAGGAGAGCCCACTTAAAGGAGCACTTGATATCCGTTGAAGCACCTGCTGTTTTTGTGCCTCATCTGGAATTTGTAGCGATTGGCGTGGCCGTAAGAAAGGGATCTTATCACATTGTCCGCTAAAAGAAGTAGACATTTTAGTTTGGCTGGAAGATGGTCTTTCTTCTGCACCTACCCCACGGACACAACCTTTTTTCCCCTTCCCAACACGCCTATTCCCCTTTCCACCAGCAGCAGGCCTTTTTCCACTCATTTTGGTGGTTAACTAATTCACAACTCTGGAGTTGTTTGCACAAAAAAACAATGGATGGTAACCGAGCAGAGCTGAGTGGCCAAACTGTGGTATTAGGCCAAAACTATTGGCTGGGTTAGATGCAGAAAAAAATTATTTTTAATTTGCAACCTGATGGAGGTCAGTATAGATGGACTAATAGACCAAGTCCCACACACCGCTAGAAGCCCAAATATTTTTTCAGAGCTAGATGCAGAAATTTTTTTTATTCAATTTGCAACCTGATGGAGGTCAGTATAGATGGACTAATAGACCAAGTCCCACACACTGCTAGAAGCCCAAATATTTTTTCAGAGCTAGATGCAGAAAAAAATTATTTTTAATTTGCAACCTGATGGAGGTCAGTATAGATGGACTAATAGACCAAGTCCCACACACTGCTAGAAGCCCAAATATTTTTTCAGAGCTAGATGCAGAAAAAAATTATTTTTAATTTGCAACCTGATGGAGGTCAGTATAGATGGACTAATAGAACAAGTCCCACACGCTGCTAGAAGCCCAAATATTTTTTCAGAGATAAATGAAGAAAAAAATTATTTTTAATTTGCAACCTGATGGAGGTCAGTATAGATGGACTAATAGACCAAGTCCCACACACTGCTAGAAGCCCAAATATTTTTTCAGAGCTAGATGCAGAAAAAAATTATTTTTAATTTGCAACCTGATGGAGGTCAGTATAGATGGACTAATAGACCAAGTCCCACACACCGCTAGAAGCCCAAATATTTTTTCAGAGCTAGATGCAGAAAAAAATTATATTCAATTTGCAACCTGCTGGAGGTCAGTATAGAAGGACTAATAGAACAAGTCCCACACACTGCTAGAAGCCCAAATATTTTTTCAGAGCTAAATGAAGAAAAAAATTATTTTTAATTTGCAACCTGATGGAGGTCAGTATAGATGGACTAATAGACCAAGTCCCACACACTGCTAGAAGCCCAAATATTTTTTCAGAGCTAGATGCAGAAAAAAATTATATTCAGTTTGCAACCTGATGGAGGTCAGTATAGATGGACTAATAGAATGATGCTATGCCCAAAAGATTTTACTTCACTAGGTGCAGTAAAAAAATTGGTATTCTATACACAGGTGGTATATCTTGCAACACAGATAGGCTACTCCACTGACTAACACACTCTGCAATAGGCCAAAAAGGATTAGCTTTGCTAGATTCAGCCAAATGCTGTGAAAAAAACTTGCACAGCACTGGCACAGACCTGCCTGGCAAAAACTGATAGGAACTGATGTAACCTAGTCCTGAAAAGGACTCCAATTACAATTAGTCTTTACTCCCACAATCTATCTATTTAAGAGCACAGACCTGCCTGATAAAAGTCGTAGGAAATGCTGTAACCTAGTCCTTAAAAGGACTGCAATCACAACTATTCCCTACTCCCAAGCTATCTGTATATTTGTGCGAAAATTGGCTTGAAATTAACAAGGTATAGCGCACACAGCAACAGCGGTGCCGTCTAACACGCAGCTGCAGCAGTGAGAAAATGGTGGCGACGGGGAAAATGGCTTGGTCTTATAGGGCAAGGACATGTGACATACACTGCCAATGACACATGCCCTTGCTTGTGTGAAAAAAAGCACTTCGCTCCGTGTGTGCGCTGCTGATAGGCTGACAGATTGCACCTCCCCACTGCAAATGCGGGAAAGAGAAAAAAAAATGGAGATCTTCATTGTTCCTGCAGAGATCCATCCCCTGCCCCTCCCCCCGCCCCGCTGTACACTCAAACTGCGTATTAACATTAATTTTCATCATTACTGAGAAAAAATCCAGTTATGATTTTGGTGCACGAACAGTTATCGAACATAACCTCGAACAGCCGAATTTTTCTCAAATTGTTCGTGTTCGCCGACCGGCTCGAACACCGCCCAAAACAGCTCGAATTTGAGATTGGCGAACAGTTCGAGTAGAACAACGCTCATCTCTAGTGCTAAGTTGATAGATGGGCTATGGAAGAAGAAACAACTGTACTGTTTGCCTCGACTCCTGTATCCAGCCATTGCGGCCTGGGCCCATGGACTGCTTAGGGGTAGTGGATATGTTTTCCAGTTGGCCAGAAGCATTCGCCGTTCCAAACATGACTGCCAAGACTACCGCCAAGAAGCTGGTCTCTGAAGTTGTTTGCCGGTATGAAGTCCCAGAAGTTATCAAAAGTGATGAAGGACCAGGCTTTTCCTCATGCGTATATCAAGAAATACTTACCATGATCGGATCAACAGTGATGTTACATACTCCTTACCATCCACAGTCAAGTGGCAAGGTGGAGAGATTGAATGGCACACTGAAAAGGCAGTTAACCAAAATGATGCAGGAGACTACGGCCCAGTGGCCTGAGCTCCTTCCCATTGCACTATATCACATACGCACCACCCCCATAGGGAAACACAAACTGTCACCCTATGAGATACTATTTAGGTCACAACCAGCTATAGCTAGATTTACCCCACAACAATTATCAGAAGAAACAGATTATGTTGTGCAATATGTGATTCAGTTTGCCAAAGCCTTAACTAACACCCATGCGTTAGTATCATCTTCTATTCCAGATCCAGCTGATGCAGAAGGTTGTCATACCCTCAGGCCTGGAGATTATGTGTATGTGAAGAAGCATGTTCGGAAACACGGACTAGAACCATTGTATGACGGATCATACCAAGTGCTCCTGACAATCCCAACAGCTGAGATGTTTTATGATAATATGTATGGTTAAACTAGTCAATACCTGGAATAGCCTACAACAGAGTACTGACCCCTTTAATAATAAGTTCATTACTGACCATCAGATTTTGGTACAAGAATTGAGACAATTAGAAAACAACCAGATCAGTGACTGTTGGATATGTACTCACTCACCAGTTTCAGCCGCTAGTATGCCCTTTCTGGCGGTCCGTCCCAGACCATCATTATTGGAAAGATACATTCATAATCACTCATGGGTACATGCAAATCTGTTTATAAAAGGTACCGATGACACGTTATAAAATATCTGGTAACGTCCCTTGTAATGAATCTTCTGAATATAAGCCTAGTGATCCAACATGTGGCAATCCGGATGTTGGATATTGTAGCCCCCTGGGACAAATGTCTTCATGGTGTATGTTATCAAATAACACCGTTTTAATCAATTTGGTACATAAATTAGTATTACAGCACTCTGCTTTATGGGATTTGCCATCAGCCACATATTGGGTCTGTGGGAATAATGCGTATAAATGGCTCCCAGTCAGAGTAGGGGGGACTTGTACGTTGGGCCGGCTAACTTCAGCCACTTATCTTATTACCCATAGTAAAGTAGATATGAGAGCCATCCCTCTTCATACCATCTATAAACGTTATAAACGTGCCAAAGACAACACCCCACGACCATCAGGAAGACCTCATTTAGTACAAATGAGTGTACCCAATAAGATAGCCAGTACCGTCTTCCTCTACCCTATGGTTACATAAATGTGGGACAAGTTAGTGGAAGTCACTGACTACTTAGATGACCAGATTTGGAATATTTTGGAAGTAATTAATACTACTGTTGCAGTGCAGAATCAGCTTATTATAGTGGCTAATCAACATACGTTAGTGCTGGACTATTTGACAGCAGCTCAAGGAGGGATGTGTGTCAGGTTGTAGGCCCAGCCTGTTGTCACTATATTGACCCATATATTGACCCCGACTCTACCATACGGTTAAAGACTAAAATGGAGACATTAGGAAACTCAGGGAAGAGTATAACAAACATAACGAGTTGACCAAAGAGTGTTGCATATTGTTGCTTGCTTGTTAATATATGTTTTACTAAAACTAGTCTTTTATTGTATCCCATTTTGCATGAGGAAAACCTGCCAGTCATCAGAGAGCAAGGAGGACACTGTTAACCGACATCCAGTGCTACTGTACACGGACCTCCCAGATGTAACCAGCATTGAGGACCTGGATGACAAGGGAATGATGACCTTTACCCGCTTGCCCCAACCAATTTCAGATCTGAACTTTATGATTATATCAACAAACAAGGGGGGGTGGACATGCCGCGACAGCCCCAATTGGTAACAAGGGCACTAATTGGGTGAAGACCAATGTCCCTCAGGCTCAAACCATGACCCTGGGAAAGCACCTTTATTGTTGATAATAACATAACTTTTAGGGGGGAATGTAAAGGACATATTGATACTCATGCTAGAGCAACTCCATTTTGGCTGCTTGCTTTAAAATCATGTTATTATTATCACTCCTTGCATAACATACATTCTTTCTTTTTCTTCCCATGGAACTTATCTCACACTAACTTTTTCTCAAGAGAACATTTTGTCAGACACTCTGTTATCTAACTTGTTTAGGCCAGGTTTGACCTTGTAAAATTTCCATAGTGCTTCAAACTAACAATGATAATATGACCATATATGTGTTTTCCGTAATAATTGTACTAACATCAGTTAGCCTATAGTATTGTAGTATGGCTGTAGAGTTGATTGGCTGTTTGATGTACTCAAAACAATATAAAATGCTAAGCAAAATAAACGGGATCAGAGATTCTTTGCATCCTCCCAATACAGAGCACACATTGCCTCCGTTTGGTTTTCTGTGGATTGCCAATCAACATAATAATTTTGACACTCACTTGGTCAACCGTGAAGGGTTATTGCCCTCCCTTAACACATCCACGCCTGCCAACAGCACCCAACTCTTTACCTTTTTCTACTTTCACTTTCTGCAAGCATGAAACCACATCATCAGGTTCCGCATCCTTCTGACATTTGTCTCATGGTTCACTCAAACCAACACTGTGGGACCATTTGGTTGCCAAAATATTAAAGGGAGTCTGTTCCCAACCAGGAATCTCAATAGACTCACACCTACCTTTCTCTTAAAGAAAGGCATGCTTTACGCAATATCACTGCAATATCACTCTATCACACCTTATCACACAGAGTCCTTATAAATTCAAGATGATTGTAATTTTTAACAAAAAGAACTTCTGAGCCTTCTGCGTATCCTGCCGACTACGCCAAATGTTTTGCCAATAGTTTTGACACTAAGGTTCGGATACGGCTTTAAAGAAGGCAACCCTTTGCAATATAACGCAATTTTATTTATAATAGTTGATATAAAACGTAAAATATATAATTAAAGGAATAGTATGATATGCTGATATTGCATACACTTTTGTACATGTTATAATACAAAGGTTAAGTACATATATATATGTATTCACTTCATCACCAAGGAGCTTTTAAACATCATCCGTCTGGAAGATCAGAGAAGAAATTTCACCAAGACAGAGAAATCGCTGGAAGTCTACACAACACTGCATGGGCAGGTACATACAACACTACACATCAGTGCAGGTACAACTTATGGCTTCTTCATCTAGGAGTTTATGAGCATCATCTGTCTAATTGACAGAGAACCCCTGAGAAGTCTACACAAGATAGCTTATGTCTGTATCATGATTCCAGTGACTTTTATAAGGTTTAGACAATGGAAGCATAAAGCTGGTTAATGTTTATAAGTATGATTCATCGATAATACCGAATTGGCCAGGTTCTGTAATTTCGAGAAGTTTACTTATAAACATTGTTTTAGACAATAGATCTATGTATTTCTCATGGAACATAATGGTAAGTGTACACACATTATTTGAATCAGTATTTTGGCTACAATAACACTATTTGTCAAAGCAAATATCACAGTGGTCACTTGTGTACAAATCAGGATAATGAATCTTTGAAACACACAACTTCATAGACCATAGAACAATTAACATTGTCTTACTGTATTGACACCTAGCAAACACTTTGTGGATAGCATGCATCAAGGACAGTTCATGTGAAAGAACTAGTTTCTCAGTATCAGAGTATACCAATATTATACTGCAGTATATTGCAATATTATAGTGCTTGGATTCAGACAACCATATTTGCAATACATTCCACACTTGGTCTAATGACCACACTTTATCAAAGCATATAAACAATATGTTACAATATGTAGGCTATAAGATATCCATATTTTTATTAGCAATACACACCCATGGCTGTTAAGGCACATGATGGCTGATTACATCAGCTGTCACCTGGTGCATCTAAATTAGAATATCATCAAAAAGTTCATTTATTTCAGTTCTTCAACACAAAAAGTGAAACTATATTATATAGAGTCATTACAAACAGAGTGATCTATTTCAGGTGCTTATTTCTGTTAATGTTGATGATTATGGCTCACAGCCAATGAAAACACAAAAGTCATTATCTCAGTAAATTAGAATAATTAACAAAAAAACAGGTTGTTTAGTCTGTTTCAGTAGGCTCCACAATCATGGGTAAGACTGCTGACTTGACAGATGTCCAGAAGGCAGTCATTGACACACTCCACAAGGTCCCAGAGTTCCAATTTTCATTTGGAAGTCAAGGTCCCAGAGTCTGGAGGAAGAGTGGAGAGGCGCACAATCCGAGCTGCTTGAGGAATAGTGTGAAGTTTCCACAATCAGTGATGGTTTGAGGAGCCATGTCATCTGCTGGTTTAGGTCCACTGTCTTTTATCAAGACCAAAGTCAGCGCAGCCGTCTACCACGAAATTTTAGAGCACTTCATGCTTCCCTCTGCCGACAAGCTTTTTGGAGATGGAAATGTCATTCTCCAGCAGGACTTGGCACCTGTCCACACTGCCAAAAGTACCAATACCTGGTTTAAAAACAACAGTATCACTGTGCTTGATTGGCCAGCAAACTCGCCTGACCTTAACCCCATAGAGAATCTATGTCCGCTTGTCAAGAGGAAGATGAGAGATACCAGACTCAACAATGCAGACGAGCTGAAGGCTGCTATCAAAGCAATCTGAGCTTCCATAACACCTCAGCAGTGCCACAGGCTGATCGCCTCCATGCCACGCCGCATTAATGCAATAATTGATGCAAAAGGAGCCCGACCAAGTATTGAGGGCATTTACTGAACATACATTTCAGCAGGCCAACATTTCGGATTTTAAAAACATTTTTCAAGCTGTTATAAAGTATTCTAATTTACTGAGATAATGCCTTGTGTTTTCATTGGCTGCAAGCCATAATCACCATTAACAGAAATAAACACTTGAAATAGATCACACTGTTTGTAATGATTCTATATAATATATGAGTTTCACCTTTTGTAGTGAAGAACTGAAATAAATTAACTTTTTGATGATATTCTAATTTTGTGAGAAGCACCTGTACACACACGTAAGCACACACACACACACACACACACACACACACACACACACACACACACACACACACACACACACACACACATATACACACACCTTACACATGAACTTAACCTCTCTGCAGATGATTGCACATGATGTATTTCTCTCTGGTGCAGCCTCCCATCCCCCAGGGCCCGACTGCAGAGCTATCTTGCTTTAATTGTAGGGGTGAAGGCAGGAGGAGGAGAACGGAGAAGTAAGCAGCAGGGGACACATCCAGGAGAGTAGGGGCCATGCTGTAGGCAGCAACTCTGCTGGAGCCTGGGGCTGGTGGGAGGAGCCTCCTCTCCTGCACTTTCAGAGCAGTGCAGCCAGAGGAGCAGAGGTAGATCTTTCACCCGACTCCGGGCCACAGAATCCTCCGGTGGTTCTGACCAAGCCTGTTTGTTTTCAACTGTGTTTGCATCCCAAGGATGCAGATACTGTTGAAATTGTGATGGGGGCGGATGGAGGGGTCTGATACTGTTTTAACATCGGGCCCCCCTGTCTCAAGGGCCCCATAGCCACTGCGCGGGCTGCCGCTATGGACGGTATACCCCTGACTGCTACTTGGTTAACATAAGCTGGTTGTAGTACTAAGAAAAGTACATGTGATGTGTCTGTGGAAACAGGAGATCTAGTGTTACAAAATGATTATCTCAGGTTTCAGATTGGACCCTAAGTACCAAAGTAAACGTTACCGGATTTTGGCCTAACCTGGTACCCGAACCAGCTTTGTGTAGGTGTAGATGAGCTCTGTTCACCGTGAAAGTTTGGTATGAATAGGACCTTCACAGGGTGAGAAACGGCACCGGAACGTGGGTACCATTAGCTGCCCATTGACTCAATATTGGCCTGTGATTTTTGACAAATCACCACTGTCATAAACCCCAAGTACCATTACCTCAATTGCCACCACAGCAGGGCAATTGGGAAGAGTGAGGCAAAGCGCCAGAATTGGGGTATCTCATGTGATGCGCCACTTGTAGAGCGGCTGCGGGCTGGTATTTTTAGGCTGGGAAGTGTCCAATAAAGAAAGGACCTTCTCAGACTCATAGTATCAGCCCACAGCTGTTTGCTTTACCTTTGCTGATTATCAATAATAGGGGAACCCCACGTAATTTTTTACAATTATTTATTAGGATAAACCAGGCTGAACACCCTTTAGAGCCACATGAAAGTCACCTAAGGGTGCAAGTTTATTAAATGTAGGGGGCTTGTGAAATTATATATAAAAATACAGAACATTTGTTTATTCTATCCATCCTGATGTTTCTGGCTGTGAATTCATTGTACTTGGCTGAGGAATTTTTGTGGTTCCTTTGAGATGTGTGCATAAAAATAGGCCAGCATATGCACGGTTCGTGTGCTGTCTGATTTTTTTCTTGCTTTTTATTCAATGCAAGTCTATGTGTGCAAGTCCTACTGGGATTTCAAACGACAATATAATTCCAAAGACAATGGGAAAGTCCTATAGGGTTATTTAACCAGAAATTCCTGAAAGGAATTTCAAAATGTGGTAATGTATACAATGGCTGTGTGTATTGTAAACAAATGTAATTTTTAACACCAGTATCTATTAGATAATAAGACGCCCTTTTTGGCAATGAAAAAACTTGCTAATAAGTGTATGCGTCTTAAAGTCCGGAGGCAGGTCAATGATCTATCTGATCAGTGCGGTACAGGAGAGAAAGATACTGGGACCTTTCCCATGGAAGTGGGTTGTAGTGAATATTCATGGTCTTTAATAGCGGGCACACATGACCGCCGAGGAGCTGCGCTGCGAGTACAGTATGCCCGCTATTAAGGAAAATGAATATTCACTGCTCTACACACCCATGGGCGTGGGGAGCAGTGAATATTAATTTTCTTTAGCAGCGGGCACAGTGTAGGATGCAGCAGCTGGCTACTGCCTCCTGTGCCCCGCTCCTCCGCCGCACCTGCTCCCCCCACACCCACTACCACCCACAGCATATATGTATATATTCAGACTAAAAGACGCACCCCCCCACTTCCCTCCAAAATTTTGGAGGAAAACAGTGCATCTTGTAGTCCGAAAAATATGGTACATCTCAATATGTATTCTAGAAAGGCTGTCAGGCTTATAAAGTTTACTGGAAGAATATTAAAATTATAGGCAAGAGTGTGACAACTTATTAGTGCTAAAGGCACATCAAAAGAGGTGTGTGTGAGTGTACTTTGTATGTGTATATATGAGAGATGTGTGTATATAGGAAAGCTATGTATGTGAATGTAGGAGAGTTGTATGTTTGTATGTAGCTGAGCTGTGTGTATGCTGCAGGGGTGTGGGAATGTATGTAACAAAGATGGATGTGTGTATGTAAGACAGCTGTGTGTAACTGAGTTATGGGTATGTATGTAGCAGAGCTGTGTGCATGAATACCAGAGCTTAATTTGCATGTACTATGCATTCATAGTGATGCGAGTATGTGTGTGCTGCATAGAATGCATATAAATTGCCTGCTGCACATGTATGAGAATAATATACATGCTGCATAGAAATGCTAACATTAGATCTCTATCCACTCTATTTTACCTTACAGCATTAAAGGTAGTATTATCAAATCCTCCACAAATTTACACCTCCAGGAAGTTTAACCTGGGGTGTGTTTTAAAGATTAGTTCAGTAGTTAGAAAAATATGATACTTTCGATAAATTATTAGCAAAATATTTAAATTACACCTTTCAAAAAACAGCCTCCTCCATATCCCCTCAAGCTGTCCTATCCATCACCAAGATAGGTGCATTTTCTGCCATTTAGGTAGAAGTAATCTTCAAACAATTTTGCTTCTAATTTACATAAAGTACTAGGAAGGTATATCATGCAAACTCTACATGTGATGTTTGCCTATTAAATAATAGCTGTAATATTTATTTGCAAAACTTCCATTTTCTCAATTCCTGACCTACACTACTTATTTTTTTTAGTAGGTAGTGGAACATAATGACATGGCCTTCACCTATAGCATCCATACATCTCCTGAACTGGGCACCATCAATTATATTTAACGGACCCCAAGTACTTAAATGCATCTCAATATGTCTTCTAGAAAGACTGTCAGGCTTATAAAGTTTACTGAAACCAATGAACACAGATCGAGGTTTCTTAAAAAATAACAATTCTTTATTTCATTCACAATAAAAAACAACAGAAAAAAATTATTAAAAAAGGCATACAAGTATAGCATAAATAGGCATCACATGGCATGACCAAACACTGAATTGCATCTTTATTCAGAAGACAGGATAAACAGTACATAGATCTCTATAGTGAAAGAATGCCAAGGGATGGTGTTACAATATCGCCATCTAATGGCGACAAGCAGCAAGTTTTACATTTAATAAATAAATAGAGAAATTACCTCTTTAATACAACTTGCTAAATAATATATGTCCATCCATCATTTGGCATATTGATGGTGTCAAAAGGGCCTTAAACCTCAAATGTAACTTAGCACCTCATAACAGAGTAAACCCATGTCTAAAAGGCACCATCCCTTTGAACAAATTCACTATGGATCTTCATAAATTCATTAAATATCCTATTAAAACATAATTACCAAACAAAGCGCAGTCAGCAATCAGCTATCAGTAGTCGGCGGTCAGCCACGTAAGGATATCCCCCTTTACGTACGGGCTTCTTCAAGAAGGGGTTCTAAAATTTACTGGAAGAATATTAAAATTATAGGCAAGAGTGTGACAACTTATCAGTGCTAAAGGCACCACAAGAGAACTCACTCAGCATGCTAAAACTCTTGGTTTTGACCCATGATAACATACATGGCAAAAATGCGTTGTAAACAAATGTAAATTTTACCACCAGTATCTATTAGACATGAGACACACTTTTTAGCAATGAAAAAACTTGCTAAAAAGTGTATGCGTCTTACAGTCTGGAGGCAGATTATTCTGCACGAGGAGAGTGATGACAGCATCTTTCCTGATCACTGAGAGAACTATGCTCTCTGTGCTTGTCCTTCACTGATCTATCTGATCGGTGCGGTACAGGAAAGATACTGGGACCTGTAAGGATACTGCACGTTCCAGTTTAGCAGAAGGACATTTCACATCATGTGATAAGTCACATTCCTGAAAGGAATTTCAAAATGTGGTAATGTATACAGTTGTTGTGTGTATGTCTGTTTTATGTGCGTTTGTGTATATATACAGTTGTGCTCAAAAGTTTACATACCAGGGCAGAATTTTTCCTTTCTTGGCCTTGTTTCAGAGAATATGAATGATAACAAAAAAACTTTTTCTCCACTAATTGTTATTGGTTGGGTGAAGCCATTTATTGTCAAACTAGTGTGTTTTCTCTTTTTAAATCTTAATGACAACCAAAAAACATCCAAATGACCCTGATCAAAGGTTCATATACCCTGGTAATTTTGTCCTGATAACATGCTCAGAATTTGGCTACTAAAGGTAACATCCTCACCTGTGACCTGTTTGCTTGTAATCAGTGTGTGTGCATAAAAGCTGAGTGAGTTTCTGGGATCCAGACAGACTCTTGCATCTTTTATCCAGCCACTGACGTTTCTGGATTGTGAGTCATGGGGAAAAGAAAAAGAATTGTCAATGGATCTACGGAAAAAGGTAGTTGAACTGTATAACACAGGAAAGGGATACAAAAAGATATCTAAGGAATTGATAATGCCAGTCAGCAGAGTTCAAACCGTGACTAACAAATGGAAAATCAGGGGCTCTGTAAAAACCAAACCACGGTCAGGTAGACCAACAAAAATTTAGGCCACAACTGCCAGGAAAATTGTTCAGGATGCAAAGACAACCCCACAAATAACATCAGCTGAAATTCAGGACTCTCTGAAAACTAGCGGTTGGCTGTTTCACGATGCACAATAAGGAGGCACTTGAAGAAAAATGGGCTGCATGGTGGAGTCGCCAGAAGAAAGCCATTACTGTGCAAATGCCACAAAGTATCTTGCCTACAATACGCCAAACAGCACAGAGACAAGCCTCAAAACTTCTTGAACAAGGTAATTTGGAGTGATGAGACCAAAATTGAACTTTGTGGCCACAACCATAAACGTTACATTTAGAGAGAGGTCAACAAGGCCTATGATGAAAGGAACACCATTCCTACTGTAAAGCACGGAGGTGGATCGCTGATGTTTTGGGGATTTGTGAGCTACAAAGGCACAAGAAACTTGGTAAAAGTTGAAGGAAAGATGAATGCAGCATGTTATCAGCAAACACTGGAGGCAAATTTGCACTCATCAGCCTGGAAGCTGCGCATGGGACGTACTTGGACGTTCCAACATGACAACGATCCAAAACACAAGGCCAAGTCGACCTGTCATTGGCTACAGCAGAACAAAGTGAAGGTTGTGGAGTGGCCATCTCAGTCTCCTTACCTCAATATCATTGAGAGACTCTGGGGAGATCTCAAGTGCACATTCTGAGAAAATAAAGAACCTCATCCACTACTACCACAAAAGACTTCAAGCAGTCATTGATGTTAGAGGGGGCAATACACGGTATTAAGACCTGGGGTATGTGAACTTTTGATCAGAGTCATCTGGATGTTTTTGGTTGTCATTAAGATTTAAAAAGAGAAAACACAGTAATTTGACAATAAATGGCTTCACCCAACCGATAACCATGAGTGGAGAAAAAGTTTTTTTTTATCATTCATATTCTCTGAAACAAGGCCAAGAAAGCAAAAATTCAGCCAGGGTATGTAAACTTTTGAGCACAACCGTATATATATATATCTGTGTGTGCGAGTGTACATAGTGGAGCTGTATGTGTATATATGAGACGTGTGTATATAGGAAAGCTATGTCTGTGAATGTATGAGAGTTGTGTGTTTTCATGTAGCTGAGCTGTGTGCATGCTGCAGGGGTGTGTGTATGTATGTAGCAGAGATATGTGTATGTAAGACAGCTGTGTGCCACTGAACTGTGTGAATGTGTAGTAGAGTGTAATGAAGGAAGATTCTTGCAGGATGTGCCAGAGATGAGGAAAGGTTGCCATCTGCTGGCCAGACGAAATAAAGCAGAATCAAGTTATGCCAGAAGAGTTGAAGGGGGAAGAGATTCAGATGCTGCACCTGATCAGGTGACCTCCAGGAAGGATTTCCTGGATATAAAAGCCCAGCGCGCCAAGACACAGAGAGATTTGACGCCATGCTGCAGAGTGGAGCAGACATGTTCCAGAGGGACCACAGATCCCAGGCCTGTGCTGCATCAGAGTCAGAAGCCACCTGAGAAGATCTGGACTCCTCACAGAAGCGCCCTGAGCCATGCACGTGTGGCCCAGAGTCAGGACCTGCGCCCACACAGAGTAAGTTACTGGGAACGGACGCCATCTGTCAAGAGCCGAGATCTGGATCCCCTTACCCCAAGCGTGAGAGACTACTGTCGACGGTCAAGCCGAGAGGACCGAAAGAGGACTGCGACAAGAGAGCAACAGCGGAGGAATCGCGCAAGTGAACAGGGCTGTCACTTCCAATTTCCACTCATGGTACTGGGGACAGTTGGGATTAGGATTTAAGGTTGGGAGGGGGCCGGTTGGTGTGTGGGAGGCTAAACGGGATCTGATAGACTTTATCCGGAAGAGACTTACAGACTAGTGGGAATAACAGGTGACCCCCGCTAGGGCCATACAAAGAGAACTCACGTGGTGACTCCCACGACTGGGTGCATCACACTTTTGCAAAGAACTTTACCGTTATTCACTAAAACTGTTTCTCATTGTTATTCCAATTTGCTGTTCATTATCCCTGTTACTAACCCCCCTTGCATAATACTTGTTATACATATAAAGTCGTTTTATATATATCCCTGACTGTTCCCGTCTTGTGTCTCTGTGCGTTGCATTCAGGCACCTGTGTTATATTTGGCGTAGTCGGCAGGATGCAACGTTTGAAGATCATCTCCGCCAGCTGGAACAAGCGTTAGAGCGACTTCGGAGACATGGATTGAAGATCAAGCCTCGCAAGTGTCATTTATTCAAGCAGGAGATTGACTATTTGGGACACACTGTGTCCAGTGCAGGAGTGCACCCCCACTGCAGAGAAAGTAGCTGCGGTACAGAGGTGGCCCACACCCACCAACCTGAGGGAACTGAGGGCATTTCTGGGGCTCGTCGGATATTACCGCCGATTCGTGAAAGACTTTGCTAAGATTGCGGTACCGCTCAATGAGCTCCTGAGAGGAACAGCGGTGGGAGCCAAGTGACAACCTATTTAGTGGGGCCCACGACAAGAGGAAGCCTTCCGAGCATTAAAGATGGCGCTAACGGATGCTCCAATTGTAGCCTACGCTGACTTTTCACAGCCCTTCGTGTTGTACACCGATGGAAGCTTGCATGGTCTGGGAGCAGTGTTGGCACAAGTACAGGAAGAAAGAGAGAGGGTGATCGCATATGCTAGTCGGTCACTACGGGATACAGAGAAGAACCCAGACAACTATAGTTCGTTCAAACCGGAGTTGCTGGCATTGGTGTGGGCCATGACAGAGAAATTTGCGGAGTACTTGTCGGGATCAGAAGTACAAGTGCGAACAGACAACAACCCATTGGCCCACCTGGAGAATGCGAAGTTGGGTGCGTTGGAACAGCGGTGGGTCGCGAGGATGTCTAAGTACCAGTACAAGATCGCATATCGGTCTAAGGCCCTGAACATGCATGCAGGCGCCTTGTCCCGAGTCACCCAAGCGGGACCAAAGAGAGATATAGACGAAGAGCTTGAAGGCGACGAGATCCCGGATTTCAGTTAGCTTGCCGCTGCTGTAGTAGACGCTCAGGAGTCTGGAGAAGAGCCTAGACCCACTCAAATTCTAGGACGATCAAGAGACGAGAGGATACATCTACAGCAGTCTGACCCAGATCTGGCGAAACTTAGAGAATGGGTCGCCCTGGGGAAAAAGCCAGATTAGAAGGCCAGGGCTGCTTTGCTCCCAACTACCCTGCAAATCTTGGGCCAGTGGGAAAGGCTCTTTCTGAGGGATGGCTTGGTATGCCAAAGGATCCAACTACCTCGAGAGTTCGACGTTACCTGGCAAGTACTGGTTCCAGAGGCACTAGTGGTACAGCTGACCAAAGAAGCTCATGAGAGGGGCGCTCACTTTGGTGTGGAGAAAACCTTCCGGTGGTTACAACAACTGCTGTACTGGCCTTAACTGTGGCAGGAAGTTGAGGGAGTTTGCCGAAAATGTCGCCAGTGTGAGCTAAGTAAGCCCCCGGAACAGAGGGCTCCTGTTCAGACCATGTGAACTTCTGCACCCTTGGAGGTCCTGATCATTAACTACCTGATGATCGGAACTTCATACAATGGCTACGGGTACTGCTTGGTGATGACTGACCACTTGACCAAGTTCGCAGTGGTGACTCCTACTCGAGACCAGACAGCAGAAGCTGCGGCTAAGGACATCTGCCAAGATTTCATTCGAATATATGGGTGCCCGAAGCGAATACATTCCGACCAGGGGACCTGCTTCCAGGGGCGAGTGATGGATGAGCTGTATCGTATCTCTGGAATCGATAAGTCTCGAGCAACGCCATATCACCCCCAGGGGAATGGGGCCTGCGAAGCAGATGTTGCCAACTCTGGAAGAAGACAAGAAGATGAAGTGGTCCGAATTTGTGTCTGAGCTGGTGTGGGTGTATAACAATCGAATACATGCGACTACTGGCTACACCCCTTACATGTCGCTGTTTGGGAGGAATGAATGATAAATCACCGAACTGGAGCTAGAAGCAGAAGACCCCTGCCCGGGCAGCAGCCCAAGTACCTGGATTCGGGTGCACCGACGCCGACTTCACACTTTGAGGAGGTTGGTTGAATAGAAGTACGGGGAAGTGGAACATTCAAGTCGGCCCCTGACCTTGGGTGGACCACTCCAGTCAGGAGACCGTGAGCTATTGCGAGCCAAGCAGCTCGGAAGTAAACTGGGTCACCGTTGGGAGGCGATACCTTATCGAGTGGTGAAGAAGGTCCACCCAGATAACCCGGTCTACGAGGTCCAACCCAAAGGGAATGACACCACGACATCTAGGGTGTTTCACCGTAACATGCTGCGGCCCTGCTCTTCCAAAGTGGAGGACTGTCATCGGACTGAATCTCCAACTGAGGTTGCTGAGGCACCACAAACAGGGGTCTTGGGGGATGAAGAAGGATGGGCTACAGTACTGTTGAGTCTGTCAGAGTTGCCAGTGTCATCCTCAAGTGGGGCAGAGAATGAATCGGGAGGCGATTTGCAGTCCCCAGTGATTGATTATTCAGGACCTCCAGAATCACCTCTGGAAGAGCAGCTCCGCCAGACTGGGCGGGCTAATGCCGGAATTCCCAATAACCGGTTTGCCCAAGAGGAGTTTATATGGTCTCAGATTCAACAGAAAACAGAAGAGTGTGCTCAACTCTTGTCTCAACTTGTGCTGCCTGGAAGGAGACGTCAACCCAGCAAGAAGTCCACTTGCCCGAGGACTGGCAAGCAAAGAGGTGGGAGGAATGTAGTAGAGTGCAATAAAGGAGGATTCTTGCAGGATGTGCCAGAGATGAGGAAAGGTTGCCATCTGCTGACCAGACGAAATAAAGCGGAACCAAGTTATGCCAGAAGAGTTGGAGGGGGAAGAGATTCAGATGCTGCACCTGATCAGGTGACCTCCAGGATGGATTTCCTGGATATAAAAGCCCAGCGTGCCAAGACACAGGGAGATTTGGCGCCAGGCTGCAGAGTGGAACAGATGTGTTCCAGAGGGACTACAGATGCCAGCGCGGCAGGCCCCAGCCAGAGGCCTGTGCTGCATCAGAGTCAGACGCAGCCTGAGAAGTTCTGGACTCCCCACAGAAGTGACCTGATCCCTCCATGTGTGGCCCAGAGTCAGGGCCTGCGTCCCACACAGAGTAAATTCCTGGGAACTGATGCCGTCTGTCAATAGCCGAGGTCTGGATCCCCTTACCCCAAGCCTGAGAGACTACCGTCGACGGTCAAGCTGAGAAGAGCTGAGAGAGGACTGTGACAGGAGAGACGCGCCAGCAGCAGCGGAGGAATCGCGCAAGTGAACAGGGCCGTCACTTCCAATTTCCACTCACGGTACCAGGGACAGTTGCGATTAGGATTTCAGGTTGGGAGGGGGCTGGTTGGTGTGTGGGAGGCTAAAAGGGATCTGATAGACTTTATCCGGAAGAGACTTGCGGCCTAGCGGGAATAACCGGTGACCCCCCCGCTACGGCCATACAAAGAGAAACTCACGTGGTGACTCCCACGACTGGATGCATCACACTTTTGCAAAGAACTTTACCATTATTCACTGAAGCTGTTTCTCATTGTTATTCCAATTTGCTGTTCATTATCCCTGTTACTAACCCCCTTGCATAATACTTGTATAAAGTGGTTTTATATATATCCCTAACTGTTCCCATTTTGTGTCTCTGTGCGTTGCATTCCAGCACCTGTGTTACATATGTATGGAGCAGAGCAGTGTGCATGCATAGCAGAGCTTAATGTGCATTGTACTGTGCATTCAGCAGTGATGTGATTACACTGTGTTTCAAATTATTATACAAATAATATTGTCTCAGATTTTCCCAAATTACCTATATGAATTGCAGTCATTGTAATTTTCCAGTCAAATAACTATTAGAGTACAATTGAAAGGTTTTTGTACAAACTGCCTATGATAACAGTATATTAAAAAAAAAAATAAAACACTCAAACTGCACTCAAAATGCATGTTCCAAATTATTATGCACAGCAGAGCTTCCAACCTTTTCATTTTAATAAAGAACAAAAAAATGGTCATTTTTGAAATTATAAGCATTAGCAGGTTATTACAAACTGAAATCAAACAGTTTTCAACTCAAAACTTTATTCTAGGTGATGTAACATTTGCACATAGGACCCCTTGTTCGAAAGGAGCTTCTGAACTCTCTCATTCATTGAATTTGTCAGGTTTTGGATGGTTTCTGCTTCAATTGTTTTGCATGAGGACAGAATACCCTCCCAGAGCTGTTGCTTAGATGTGAACTGCCTCCCGCCATCATAGACACTCATTTTGATGATGCTCCAGAGGTTCTCAATGGGGTTGAGGTCAGGGGAGCATGGGGGCCACACCATAGGTTTGTCCCCTCTTATGCCCACAGCAGCCAGAGATGCAGATGTGTCATGTGCAGCATGAGACGGGGCATTATCATGCATGAAATGATCTCGATGGTCCAGATGGATGGAGTGGAGGATGGCTGGTTGATGGACACCCCATGCAAACACGGCTACGGCGCCAACAAGGAGGAGGTGGAGTAATGTTTTGGGCTGGAATCATGGGGAGAGAGATTGTCGGTCCTTTTAGAATCCCTGAAGGGGTAAAGATGAACTCCATAATGTATGTTGAGTTTCTCAAACAGCACTTCCTGCCATGGTTCAAGAAGAAGAACCGTGCATTCCGCAGCAAGATCATTTTCATGCATGATAATGCCCAGACTCATGCTGCACATAACACATCTGCATCTCTGGCTGCTGTGGGCATAAAAGGGGACAAACTTATGGTGTGGCCCCCATGCTCCCCTGACCTCAACCCCATTGAGAACCTCTGGAGCATCATCAAAAGGAGTGTCTATGATGGCGGGAGGCAGTTCACATGTAAGCAACAGAAAAGGAATAGTCGGCACTCTGTATAGCTAGGGTGGTGCACGTGGAAAACAATGTCTGTAGAAAAAGAAAATCCCGGCACTCACGTGTTGATAATCAGTTGATTTATTCCACAACTCATACAAGACGTTTCAGCCTGTCCAAGGCTTTTTTCAATTGTGGTTAAATACATTCAGTCAAGACATTTATACACAGATCCACGGAAATGACATAATTCTCATTAACATAAAAAAAGAGTAGACCAACAAGACAAAAAATATATAACAAAACTTTACAACAACATACAAAAATTAAACAATAATACACTTAAATTCCACAATAAAAAAGAACAAGTGAACTCATATATTTAGATAATCCCCAACTAAATGTAAGGACATATAAAATAAAAAGGTTGGAAACTCTGCTGTGCATAATAATTTGGAACATGCATTTTGAGTGCAGTTTGAGTGTTTTATTTTTTTTAAAATATACTGTTATCATAGGCAGTTTGTACAAAAACCTTTCAATTGTACTCTAATAGTTATTTGACTGGAAAATTACAATGACTACAATTCATATAGGTAATTTGGGAAAATCTGAGAAAATATTATTTGCATAATAATTTGGAACACAGTGTATGTATGTGCTGTATAAAAGACATATAAATTGCCTGCTGCAAATGTATAGGAGTATAATATACATGTCGCAGAGAAGCACTAACATTAGATCTCTATCCACTCTATTCTACCTTACAGCATTAAAGGTAGTATTATCAAATCCTCCACAAATTTACACCTCCAGGAAATTTAACCTGGGGTGTGTTTTAAATTAAGGTGAGTTCAATAGTTAGAAAAATATGATACTTTCCATAAATTATTAGCAAAATGTTTAAAATGCACCTATCAAAAAAACAGCCTCCTCCATATCCCCTTAAGCTGTCCTATCCATCACCAAGATAGATGTATTTTTTGCCATTTAGGTAGAAGTAATCTTCAAAATCTTCAAACAATTTGCTTCTAATTTAGATAAAGTACTAGGAAGGTATATCATGCAAACTCTACATGTGATGTTTGCCTATTAAATAATAGTTGTAATATTTATTTGCAAAACTTCCATTTTCTCTATGCCTGACCTACACTACTTAATTGTAACATCCCTGGCGGCGTGCTGGCATGGCTTCCCATCTCCCACCATGTAAGACCGCCGACTTACCCATCAATCCAGGCTGCGCACTGTGTTCCTCTGCTGGCTGTGTGCATGTGTCTTGGCTGCTTGTTGAGGGCGGCAGCACATCCTGATTCTTAAAGGAACAGTGCACGCATTCCTAATGCGTCCCCAGACTATTGCTATGAGACACTGGATACTTAAACCACCTCCACCCATTGGAAGGTGCCTGAGCAACACTATCCTTCAGCGTGATCTGTGCAACTGCTGAGTTGCCAGGTCCTGTCCCGTGTTTGGCCCATCCCGTGTCTGGCCCATCCCGTATCTGGCCCGTCCCGTCCTGTATCAGGCCCATCCCGTATCTGGCCTGTCCCGTTCTGTATTTGGCCCAGCCTGTCCCGTATCTGGCCCGTCCCCTATCTGGCCAGTCTCGTATCTGGCCTGTCCCGTATCTGGCCCGTCCTGTATCTGGCCAGTCTTGTATCTGGCCTGTCCCGTATCTGGCCCGTCCCATTCTATCTCTGACCCGTCCCATCCTGTCTCTGGCCCGTCCCGTCCTGTATCTGGCCCGTCCCGTCCTGTATCTGGCCCGTCCCTTCCTGTATCTAGCCCGTCCCATCCTGTCTCTGGCCAGTCCTGTCCTGTCTCAGGCCCGTCTTGTCCTGTCTCTGGCCCGACCCGACCCGTCCTACTTAATTGTAACATCCCTGGCGGCGTGCTGGCATGGCTTCCCATCTTACACCATGCAAGACCGCCGACTTACCCACCAAGCCAGGCTGCACACTGCCTTCTTCTGCTGGCTGTGTGCATGTGTCTTGGCTGCTTGTTGAGGGCTCCCATATCTGGCCCGTCCTGTCCCGTATCTGGCCTGTCCTGTCCCATATCTGGCCAGTCCCTCCCAGTCTCGTCCTGTATCTGGCCTGTCCCATCCTGTCTCTGGCCTATCCAGTCCTGTCTCTGGCCCGTCCAGTCCTGTCTCTGGCCTGTCCAGTCCTGTCTCTGGCCCTTCCTGTCTCTGGCCCGTCCTGTCTTTGGCTCATCCCGTCCTGTCTCTAGCCCGTCCCGTCCTGTCTCTGGCCAGTATCGTCCCATATCTGGCCCATCCTGTCTAGTATCTGGCCCGTCCCGTATCTGTACCGTCCCATATCTGCTCCGTTCCGTATCTGCCCTGTCCCGTATCTGGCTCGTCCCGTATCTGGCCCGTCCTGTTTCGTATCTGGTCCGTCTCGTCCTGTATCTTGCCCGTCCCGTCATGTATCTGGCCCGTCCCGTCATGTATCTGGCCCGTCCCATATCTGCCCCGAACCGTCCCATATCTGGCCAGTATCTAGCCTGTACCATCCCGTATCTGGTCCATCCTGTCCCGTATCTGGCCTGTCCCATCACATATCAGGCCTGTCCCATCCTGTCTCTGGCCTGTCCCGTCCTGTCTCTGGCCCGTCCTGTGCAGTTCTGTATCTGGCCCGTCCCATCCTGTACCCGGCCTGTCCTCTCCTGTATCTGGCCCGTAGCATCCTGTATCTGGCCCGTTTCGTACCATCCTGTATCTGGCCCATCTCATCCCGTCCTGTATCTGGCCCGTCCTGTATCTGGTTTGTACAGTCCTATATCTGTCCTGTCCTGTCCCGTCACGTATCTGGCCTGTCCCGTCACGCATATGGCCTGTCCCGTCCCATATCTGGCCTGTTCCATCCTGTCTCTGACCCGTCCCATCCTGTCTCTGGCCCATCCCGTCCTATATCTGGCCCGTCCCGTATCTGGCCTGTCCCTTCCTGTAACTAGCCAGTCCCGTCCTGTCTCTGGCCCGTCCTGTCCTATCTCCGGCTCGTCCTGTCTCTGGCCCGTCCCGTCCTGTCTCAAGCTCGTCTTGTCATGTCTCTGGCCCGTCCGGTCCTGTCTCTGGCCCGACACGTCCTGTCCTGCCTGTGGCCCGTCCGGCACTGCTCTGGCCCGTCCCTGGCCCATCCTGTATCTGGACCATCCTGTATCTGGCTTGCCCCGTCATGTATCTGGCCCATCCTGTCTTGTTTCTGGCCAGCCCCATCCCGTCCTGTCTCTGGCCAGTCCCATCCGATAATTGGCCTGTCCCAACCTGTCTCTGGCCCGTCCCGTCCTGTGTGGTTTAAATTAAGGTGAGCTCAATAGTTAGAAAAATATTATACTTTCCATAAATTATTAGCAAAATGTTTAAATGACACCTATCAAAAAACAGCCTCCTCCATATCCCCTCAAGCTGTCCTATCCATCACCAAGATAGGTGCATTTTCTGCCATTTAGGTAGAAGTAATCTTCAAACAATTTGCTTCTAATTTAGATAAAGTACCAGGAAGGTATATCATGCAAACTCTACATGTGATGTTTGCATATTAAACAATAGTTGTAATATTTATTTGCAAAACTTTCATTTTCTTTATGCCTGTGCTACACTACCTAATTGTAACATCCCTGGAGGCGTGCTGGCATGGCTTCCCATCTCACACCATGTAAGACCACCGAATTACCCACCAATCCAGGCTGCGCACTGTGTTCCTCAACTGGCTGGGTTCATGTGTCTTGGCTGCTTGCTGAGGGCGACAGTGGCAGCACTTCCTTCTTCTTAAAGGAACAGTGTACGCATTCCTAATGTGTCCCCAGTCCTGTATCTGGCCCATCCCGTCTTTGGCTCATCCCGTCCTGACCTGTCTCTGGCCCGTCCCGTGCTGTCCCTGGCCCCTCCCCTCCTGTCTATGGCCCGTCCTGTAATGTCTAGCCCGTATGTCCCATATCTGGCCTGCTTAGTCCCATATCTGACCCGACAAGTCCCGTATCTGGCCAGTCCAGTCCCATATCTGGCCAGTCCAGTCCCGTATCTGGCCCATCTCTTATCTGGCACGTCTCGTCCCTTCACTATCTAGCCCGTCCTATCCCGTATATGGCCCAACCAGTCCCGTATCTGGCCCGTCCCGTATATGGCCCAGCGTGTCACGTATCTGGCCCATCACCATAAATGGCACATCCCGTTCAGTTTCTGTCCTTTCCCATCCCTGGCTCATGTCGTATCTGGCCCGTCCTGTCCCATATCTGGCCCGTCTCATATCTGGACCGTCCCGTATCTGGCCCATCCCGTATCTGGCCCGTCCCATCGCGTATCTGGCCCGTTCCGTCCCATATCTGGGCAGTACCGTCCTGTATCTGGCCCGTCCCATTCTGTCTATGGCCCGGCCCGTAATGTCAAGCCCGCCCATCCTGTCTCTGGCCCGTTCCGTCCTGTATTTGGCCCGTTCCGTATCTATCCCGTCCCGTCCTGTATCTGACCCGTCCCGTACCGTCTTGTATCTGGCCCATCTCGTCCCGTCCTGAATCTGGCCCATCCCGTCCCGTATCTGACCTGTCCAGTATCTGGCCGGTCCTGTCCCGTATCTAGCCAGTCCCATCCTGTATCTGGCCCGTCCTGTCCTGTCTCTGGCCTGTCCAGTCCTGTGTCTTGCCCGTGCCGTTCTGTCTCTGGCCTGTCCAGTCCTGTGTCTGACCCCTCCCGTCCTGTCTTTGGCTCGTCCCATCCTGTCTCTGACCCGTCCTGTCTTTGGCTCATCCCATCCTGTCTCTAGCCAGTCCCATCCTGTCTCTGGCTAGTATCGTCCCGTATCTGGCCCGCCCCGTATCTAGCCCATCCCGTCCAGTATCTGGCCCGTCCTGTCGCTGGCACGTCCCGTATCTGTACCGTCCCATATCTGCCCCATCCCATATATGACCTGTCCCGTATCTGGCTTGTCCCGTATCTGGCCCGTCCTGTTCTGTATCTGGTCTGTCTCGTCCTGTATCTGGCCCGTCCCGTCATGTATCTGGCCCATACCGTCCCATATCTGGCCCGTACCATCCTGTATCTGGCCCGTCTTGTCCCGTATCTGGCCTGCCCCATCCCGTATCTGGCCTATCCCATCCTGTCTCTGACCCGTCCAGTCCTGTCTCTGGTCCGTACCGTGCAGTTCCGTATCTGGCCCGTCCCATCCTGTAACTGGCCCATCCCCTCCTGTCTCTGGCCCGTCCCATACAGTTCTGTATCTGGCCCGTACCGTCCTGTATCTGGCCCGTACCATCTCGTATCTGGCCCGTCCTGTTCCGTATCTTTCCTGTCCCGTCCCGTATCTGGCCTGTCCCATCCTATCTCTGGCCCATCCCGTCCTGTCTCTGGCCCATCCCGTGCAGTTCTCTATCTGGCCTGTCCCATCCTGTACTCGGACCGTCCCCTCCTGTATCTGGCCCGTTCCGTACCATCCTGTATCTGGCCCATCTAGTCCCATCTTGTATCTGGCCCGTCGCGTATCTGGCTTGTACCGTCCCGTGTCTATCCTGTCGGGTCCCGTCACATATCTGGCCTCTCCCGACCCATATCTGGCCCATCCCATCCTGTCTCTCGCCTGTCCCGTCCTGTATCTGGCCCGTCCCGTATCTGGCCCGTCCCTTCCTGTTTCTAGCCAGTCCCGTCCTTTCTCTGGCCCATCCTGTCCTATCTCCGGCTCGTCCTGTCTCTGGCCCATCTCGTTCTGTCTCTGGCCCGTCTTGTCCTATCTCTGTCCCGTCCCATCCTGTCTCTGGCCCGACCCGTCCTGTCCTGCCTCAGACCCGTCTGGTACTGCAGTGGCCCGTCCCTGGCCCATCCTGTATCTGGCCCATCCTGTATCTGGCCCATCCCGTCCTGTATATGTCCCGTCCTGTCTCTGGCCCGCCCCGTCCCGTCCTGTCTCTGGCCCGTCCCATCCGGTCTTTGGCCCGTCCCATCCGGTCTTTGGCCCATCCCATCCGGTCTTTGGCCCGTTCCATCTGGTTTTGGCCCGTGCCGTCCTCTGTGCTTTAAATTAAGGTGAGCTCAATAGTTAGAAAAGTATGATACTTTCTATAAATTATTAGCAAAATGTTTAAATGACACCTATCAAAAAACAGCCTCCTCCATATCCCCTCAAGCTGTCCTATCCATCACCAAGATAGGTGCATTTTCTGCCATTTAGGTAGAAGTAATCTTCAAACAATTTGCTTCTAATTTAGATAAAGTACTACGAAGGTATATCATGCAAACTCTACATGTGATGTTTGCCTATTAAACAATAGTTGTAATATTTATTTGCAAAACTTCCATTTTCTCTATGCCTGTCCTACACTATTTAATTGTAACATCCCTGGCGGCGTGCTGGCATGGCTTCCCATCTCACACCATGCAAGACCGCCGACTTACCCACCAATCCAGGCTGCACACTGTGTTCCTCTGCTGGCTGTGTGCATGTGTCTTGGCTGCTTGTTGAGGGCGACAGCGGCAGCACTTCCTGATTCTTAAAGGAACAGTGCACGCATTCCTAATGTGTCCCCAGTCCTGTATCTGACCCCTCCCGTCCTGTCTATGGCCCGTCCTATTCCTGTCTCTGGCCGGTCCTGTATCTCTGGACCGTCCCGTATCTGTACCGTCCCGTATCTGCCCTGTCCCATATCTGCCCTGTCCCGTATCTGGCTCGTCCCGTATCTGGCCCGTCCTGTTCCGTATCTGGTCCGTCTCATCCTGTATCTGGCCCGTCCCGTCTTGTATCTGGCCCGTACCATCCCATTTCTGGACCGTACCATCCCGTATCTGGCCCGTCCAGTCCTATCTCTGGCTCGTCCTGTCTCTGGCCCATCTCGTCCTGTCTCAGGCCCGTCCCGTCCTGTCCTGCCTCTGACCCGTCCGGTACTGCAGTGGCCCGTCCCTGGCCCATCCTGTATCTGGCCCGCGTCGTCTCTGGCCCGTCCCGTCCTATATATGTCCCGTCCTGTCTCTGGCCTACCCCATTCGGTCTCTGGCCTGCCCCATCCGGTCTCTGGCCCGCCCCATCCGGTCTTTGGTCCGTGCCGTCCTCTGTACTTTAAATTAAGGTGAGCTCAATCGTTAGAAAAATATGATACTTTCTATAAATTATTAGCAAAATGTTTAAATGACACCTATCAAAAAAACAGCCTCCTCCATATCCCCTCAAGCTGTCCTATCCATCACCAAGATAGGTGCATTTTCTGCCATTTAGGTAGAAGTAATCTTCAAACAATTTGTTCTAATTTACATAAAGTACCAGGAAGGTATATCATGCAAACTCTACATGTGATGTTTGCCTATTAAACAACAGTTGTAATATTTATTTGCAAAACTTCCATTTTCTCTACACCTGACCTACACTACTTAATTGTAAAATCCATGGCGGCGTGCTGGCATGGCTTCCCATCTCACACCATGCAAGACCGCCGACTTACCCACCAATCCAGGCTGCACACTGTGTTCCTCTGCTGGCTGTGTGCATGTGTCTTGGCTGCTTGTTGAGGGCGACAGCGGCAGCACTTCCTGATCCTTAAAGGAACAGTGCACGCATTCCTAATGTGTCCCCAGTCCTGTGTCTGACCCGTCCCGTCTCTGGCCCATCCCGTCCTGTCTATGGCCCGTCCTATTCCTGTCTCTGGCCCGTCCTGTATCTCTGGACCGTCCCGTATCTGTACCGTCCCCTATCTGCCCCGTCCCGTATCTGGCCTGTCCCGTATCTGGCTCGTCCCGTATCTGGCCCGTCCTGTTCCGTATCTGGTCCGTCTTGTCCTGTATCTGTCCCGTCCCGTCATGTATCTGGTCCGTACCATCCCATTTCTGGCCCATACCATCCCGTATCTGGCCCGTCCTGTCCTATCTCTGGCTCGTCCTGTCTCTGGCCCATCTCGTACTGTTTCTGGCCCGTCCCGTCCTGTCTCTGGCCGGACCCGTCCTGTCCTGCCTCTGACTCGTCCGGTACTGCAGTGGCCCGTCCCTGGCCCATCCTGTATCTGGCCCGCCTCGTCTCTGGCCCGTCCCGTCCTGTATATGTCCCGTCCCATCCGGTCTCTGGCCCGCCCCATCCGGTCTCTGGCCCGCCCCATCCGGTCTCTGGCCCGTCCCATCCGGTCTTTGGCCCGTGCCGTCCTCTGTGCATTAAATTAAGGTGAGCTCAATAGTTAGAAAAATATGATACTTTCTATAAATTATTAGCAAAATGTTTAAATGACACCTATCAAAAAACAGCCTCCTCCATATCCCCTCAAGCTGTCCTATCCATCACCAAGATAGGTGCATTTTCTGCCATTTAGGCAGAAGTAATCTTCAAACAATTTGCTTCTAATTTAGATAAAGTACTAGGAAGGTATATCATGCAAACTCTACAGTTCTATATCTGACCCGTCCCGTCTCTGGCCCGTCCCGTCTCTGGCCCGTCCCGTCCTGTCTCTGGCCCATCCCAGCCTGTCCCTGGCCCCTTCCATCCTGTCTATGGCCCGTCCTGTAATGTCTAACCCGCCCCGTCCCGTATCTGGTCCGTCCAGTCCCATATCTGACCCGTTTGGTCCCGTATTTGACCATCCGTCCCGTATCTGGCTATCCCTTATCTGGCCCATCTCATCACGTATCTGGCCCGCCTCATCCTTTCCCGTCTCTGGCACTTCCTGTCCCGTATCTGACCCAACCAGTCCCTATCTGGCCCGTCCCATATGTGGCCAGGCCCATTCAGTATCTGGCCCGTCCCGTATCTGGCCATCTCGTATCTGGCCCATCCCATCCTGTCCATGGCTCATCCCATATCTAGCCTGTCCTGTCCCATATCTGGCCCGTCCCGTATCTGGCCCATGTCGTCCTGTATCTGGCCCGTCCCATATTTTGCCCGTACCAGCCTGTATCTGGCCTGTCCCGTACTGTATCTGGGCCATCCCGTCCAGTCTCTGGCCTGTCTTTTCCTGTATCTGGACCGTCCCGTCCGGTCTCCGGCCCGTCCCATAAAGTATAGCTTGTCCCGTCCTGTTTCTGGCCCGTCCCGTCCTGTCTCTGGCTCATCCTGTCCTGTATCTGGCACGTCCCGTTCCGTCTCTGGCCCGTCCCATCCTGTCTATATCCCGTCCCATAATGTATAGCTCGTCCAGTCCTGTTTCTGGCCCGTCCCGTCCTATCTCTGGCTCGTCCCGTCCTGTATCTGGCCCGTCCCATCTCGTATCTGGCCCGTCCCGCATCTGGCCTGTCCTGTCCTGTATCTGGCCTGTCCCTTCCTGTATCTGGCCAGTCCCTTCCCATCTCGTCCTGTCTCTGGCCTGCCCCGTCCTGTCTATGGTATGGCCCGTCCGGTGCTATCTCTGGCCTGTCCAATCCTGTCTCTTGCCCGTCCCATTTCTGGTCCGTCCCGTCCTGTATTTGGCCCGTCTCGTCCTGTCTCTGGCCAGTCCCGTCCTCTCTTTGGCCTGTCCCGTCATCTCTCTTGCCCGTCTCGTCCTCTCTCTGGCCCGACCTGTCCTGTCCTGCCTTTGGCCAGTCCCATTCTGCTCTGGCCCGTCCCGTCCCTGGACCGTCCTGTATCTGGACCGTCCCATCCTGTATCTGGTCGCCCCGTCTTTAGTCCATCCGGTCCTGTCTCTGGCACGCCTCGGTCCGTGCTATCTCCGGCCAGTCTCATCCTGTATTTGGTCCGTCCCGTCCTGTCTCTAGCCCGTCTCGTCCTGTCTCTGGCGTGTCCCGTCCGGTCCTGTCTCTGGCCCGTCCTGTATCTGGCCGGTCCTGTGTCTGGCCCATCCCGTATCTTTCCTGTCCCGTCCTGTATCTGGCCCATCCCATTAAAGTCCCATTAAAGGTAGTATTATCAAATCCTCCACAAATTTACACCTCCAGGAAATTTAACCTGGGGTGTGTTTTAAATTAAGGTGAGTTCAATAGTTAGAAAAATATGATTCTTTCCATAAATTATTAGCAAAATGTTTAAATTACACCTATCAAAAACAGCCTCCTCCATATCCCCTCAAGCTGTCCTATCCATCACCAAGATAGGTGCATTTTCTGCCATTTAGGTAGAAGTAATCTTCAAACAATTTGCTTCTAATTTAGATAAAGTACCAGGAAAGTATATCATGCAAACTCTACATGTGATGTTTGCCTATTAAATAATAGTTGTAATATTTATTTGCAAAACTTCCATTTTCTCTACACCTGACCTACACTACTTAATTTTAACATCCCTGGCGGTGAGCTGGCATGGCTTCCCATCTCACACCATGCAAGACCGCCGACTTACCCACCAATGCAGGCTGCGCACTATGTTCCTATGCTGGCTGTGTGCATGTGTCTTAGTTGCTTGTTGAGGGCGGCAGCGGCAGCACTTCCTGATTCTTAAAGGATCAGTGCTCGCATTCCTAATGTGTCCCCAGTCCTGTATCTGACCCGTCCCATCTCTAGCCCGTCCCGTCTCTGGCCCGTCCCGTCCTGTCTCTGGCCAGTCTCAGCCTGTCCCTGACCCCTCCCATTCTGTCTATGTCCTGTCCTGTAATGTCTAACCCGCCCCGTCCCGTATCTGGTCCGTCCAGTCCCATATCTGACCCGTTTAGTCCCGTATCTGACCATCCCGTCCCGTATCTGGCTGTCCCTTATCTGGCCCATCTCATCCCGTATCTGGCCCGCCTCGTCCCTTCCCGTCTCTGGCACGTCCTGTCCTGCATGTGACCCAACCAGTCCCTATCTGGCCCGTCCCGTATCTGGCCCATGTCGTCCTGTATCTGGCCCGTCTCATTTTTGGCCCGGACCGTCCGGTATGTGGCCTGTCCCGTACTGTATCTGGGCCATCCTGTCCTGTCTCTGGCCCGTCTTATCGTGTATCTGGACCGTCCCGTCCGGTCTCTGGACGGTCCCATAATGTATAGCTTGTCCCGTCCTGTTTCTGGCCCGTCCCGTCCTGTCACTGGCTAGTCCTGTCCTGTATCTGGCGCATCCTGTACCGTCTCTGGCACGTCCCATCCTGTCTATTTCCCGTCCCATAATGTATAGCTCGTGAAGTCCTGTTTCTGGCCCGTCCCGTCCTATCTCTGGCTCGTCCCGTCCTGTATCTGGCCCGTCCCATCTCGTATCTGGCCCGTCCCGCATCTGGCCTGTCCTGTCCCATATCTGGCCTGTCCCTTCCCATCTAGTCCTGTCTCTGGCCCGTCCCGTCCTGTCTCTGGCCTGTCCCGTCATGTCTCTGGCCCATTCGGTGCTATCTCTGGCCTGTCCAATCCTGTCTCTTGCCCATCCCATCTCTTGTCCATCCCGTCCTCTCTTTGGCCCGTCCCGTCCTCTCTCTTGCCCGTCCCGTCCTGTCTCTGGCCTGATCGGTCCTGTCCTGCCTCTGACCAGTCCCGTCTTGCTCTGGCCCGTCCTGTCCCTGGACTGTCCTGTATCTGGACCGTCCCGTGCAGTATCTGTCGCCCCGTCTCTAGCCCGTCCCGTCCTGTCTCTGGTACGCCTCGGTCCGTCCTATCTCCGGCCAGTCTCATCCTGTCTTTGGCCTGTCCCGTCCTGTCTCTGGCCCGTCTCGTCATGTCTCTGGCGTGATCCGTCCGGTCCTGTCTCTGGCCCGTCCTGTATCTGGCCCATTCCGTATCTGGCCTGTCCCGTCCTGTATCTGGCCCATCCCATTAAAGGTAGTATTATCAAATCCTCCACAAATTTACACATAAAGGAACTTTAACCTGGGGTGTGTTTTAAATTAAGGTGAGTTCAATAGTTAGAAAAATATGATACTTTCCATAAATTATTAGCAAAATGTTTAAATGACACCTATCAAAAAAACAACCTCCTCCATATCCCCTCAAGCTGTCCTATCCATCACCAAGATAGGTGCATTTTCTGTCATTTAGGTAGAAGTAATCTTCAATTTGCTTCTAATTTAGATAAAGTACTAGGAAGGTATATCACGCAAACTCTACATGTGATGTTTGCCTATTAAACAATAGTTGTAATATTTATTTGAAAAACTTCCATTTTCTCTACGCCTGACCTACACTACTTAATTGTAACATCTATGGCGGCGTGCTGGCATGGCTTCCCATCTCACACCATGCAAGACCGCCGACATACCCACCAATGCAGGCTGCACACTATTTGGCCCGTACCGTCCTGTATGTGGCCTGTCCCGTACTGTATCTGGGCCATCCCGTCCTTTCTTTGGCCCGTCTTTTCCTGTATCTGTCCCGTTCCGTCTTGTCTCTGGCCCGTCCAGTCCTGTCTATGGCCCGTCCCATAATGTATAGCTTGTCCCGAACTGTTTCTGGCCCGTCCCGTACTTTCTCTGGCTCGTCCTGTCCTGTATCTGGCCCGTCACGTACCCTCTCTGGTCCGTCCCGTCCTGTCTATTTCCCGTCCCATAATGTATAGCTTGCCCCGTCCTATTTCTGGCCCGTCCCATCCTATCTCTGCGTCGTCCCGTCATATATCTGGCCCGTCCCGTCTCGTATGTGGCCCGTTCCGCATCTGGCCTGTCCTGTCGCGTATCTGGCCTGTCCCTTCCTGTATCTGGCCAGTCCCTTCCCATGTCGTCCTGTCTCTGGCCTGTCCCGTCCTGTCTCTGGCCGGTCCGTTGCTATTTCTGGCCTGTCCAATCCAGTCTCTTGCCCGTCCCTTCTCTGGCCCGTCCCGTCCAGTCTTTGGCCCGCCCCGTCTCTGGCCCATCCCTTCCTGTGTTTGGCCCAGTTCTGGCCCGTCTCGTCCCGTATTTGGTCCGCCCTGCATCTGGCCCATCCCGTCCAGTATCTGGCCCGTTTCATATCTGGACAGTCCCGTGTCTGGCACGTCCTGTCCCTGCCCGGCCTGTCCCGTATCTAGCCCGTCCTGTATCTGGCCTGACCCGTATCTGGCCCATCCCGCATCTGACCCGTCCCGTATCTGGCCCGTCCCGTCCCGTATCTGGTCCGTACCATCCTAAATCTGGCCCGTCCCGTCATGTATCTGGGCTGTCCCATATCTGGCCCATACCGTCCCATATCTGGCTCGTCACGTTTCTGGCCCATCCCGTCATGTATCTGGCCCGTCCCATCCTGTCTCTAGCCCGACCCATCCTGTCTCTGGCCCGACCCGTCCTGTCTATGTCCTGTCCCTTAATGTCTCTAGCACATTCTGTCCTGTCTCTGACCCATCCCTTTCTGTATCTGGCCCGTCCCATCACGTCCTATTTCTGGCCCATCCCGTCTTGAATTTGGCCGGTCCCGTATCTGGCCCGTCTCTTCTAGTATCTGGCCCGTCCCATCCTGTCTCTGGCCTGACTGGTCCTGTCCTGCCTCTGGCCAGTCGCGTCCTGCTCTGGTCCATCCCGTCCCTGGCCCGTCCTGTATCTAGACCGTCCCGTCCTGTATCTGGTTGCCCAGTCTCTGGCCAGTCCCGTCCTTTCTCAGGCACGTCCCGTCCGTCCTGTCTCTGGCCTGTCCTGCATCTGGCCCATCCCGTCACGTATCTGGCCTGTCCCGTCCTGGATCTGGCCCATCCCATTAAAGGTAGTATTATCAAATCCTCCACAAATTTACACGTCCAGGAAATTTAACCTGGGGTGTGTCTTAAATTAAGGTGAGTTCAATAGTTAGAAAAATATGATACTTTCCATAAATTATTAGCAAAATGTGTAAATGACACCTATCAAAAAACAGCCTCCTCCATATCCCCTCAAGCTGTCCTATCCATCACCAAGATAGGTGCATTTTCTGCCATTTAGGTAGAACTAATCTTCAAACAATTTGCTTCTAAGTACTAGGAAGGTAAATCATGCAAACTCTACATGTGATGTTTGCCTATTAAACAATAGTTGTAATATTTATTTGAAAAACTTCCATTTTCTCTACGCCTGACCAACACTATTTAATTTTAACATCCAAGGCAGCGTGCTGGCATGGCTTCCAATCTCACATCATGCAACACCGCCGACTTACCCACCAATGCAGGCTGCGCACTATTTGGCCCGTTCTGTCTTGTCTCTGGCCCGTCCCGTCCTGTCTATGGCCCGTCCCATAATGTATAGCTTGTCCCGTCCTGTTTCTGGCCCGTCCCGTACTGTCTCTGGCTCGTCTTGTCCTGTATCTGGCCCGTCGAGTACCGTCTATGGCCCGTCCCGTCCTGTCTATTTCCCGTTCCATAATGTATAGCTCGTCCCGTCCTGTTTCTGGCCCGTCCCGTCTCGTATCTGGCCCATCCCGCATTTGGCCTGTCCTGTCCCGTATATGGCCTGTCCCTTCCTGTATCTGGCCAGTCCTTTCCCATCTCGTCCTGTCTCTGGCCTGTCCCGTCCTGTCTCTGGCCCGTCCGGTGCTATCTCTGGCCTGTATAATCCTGTCTCTTGTCCGTCCCGTTTCTGGCCCGTCCCGTCTAGTATTTGGCCCGTCCTGTCCTGTCTCTGGCCCATCCCTTCCTGTCTCTGGCGCAGTTCTGGTCCGTCTCGTCCTGTATCTGGCCCATCCCGTCCAGTATCTGGCCCGTTCCATATCTGGCCTGTCCCGTATCTGGCACGTCCTGTCCCTGGCCCGGCCTGTCCCGTATCTGGCCCGTCCTGTATCTGGCCTGTCCCGTATCTGGCCCGTCCCGCATCTGACCCGTCCCGTATTTGGCCCGTCCCGTCCCGTATCTAGTCCGTACCGTCCTGTATCTGGCCCATCCCGTCATGTATGTGGGCTGTCCCATATCTGGCCCATACCGTCCCATATCTGGCTCGTCACGTTTCTGGCCCATCCCGTCATATATCTGGCCCGTCCCATCCTGTCTCTGGCCTGACCCGTCCTGTGTATGGCCTATCCCATGTCTCTAGCACATTCCGTCCTGTCTCTGGCTGATCCCGTCCTGTATCTGGTCGGTCCCGTCCTGAATCTGGCCCGTCCCATCCTGAATCTGGCCCTTCCCGTATCTGGCCCGTCCCTTCCTGTATGTGGCCCGTCCCATCCTGTCCTGTCTCTGGCCCATCCTGTCTTGAATCTGGCCCGTCCCGTATCTGGCCCGTCCATTCCTGTATCTGGCCCGTCCCGACCTGTATCTGGTCGGTCCCATCCTGTCTCTGGCCTCGTCCGTCCTGTCTCTGGCCCGACCGGTGCTATCTCTGGTCTGTCCAATCCTGTCTCTTGCCCGTCCTGTCCTGTCTCTGGCCCGATCGGTCCTGTCCTGCCTCTGGCCAGTCCCATCCTGCTCTGGCCAGTCCCGTCCCTGGACCGTCCTGTATCTGGACCGCCCCGTCCTGTATCTGGTCGCCCCGTCTCTAGCCAGTCCCGTCCTGTCTCTGGCACGCCTCGGTCAGTCCTATCTTCGGCCAGTCTCATCTTGTCTTTGGCCCGTCCGGTCCCATCTGTCTCTGGCCCGTCCGGTCCTGTCTCTGGCCCGTCCTGTATCTGGCCCATCCCGTATCTGGCCTGTCCCGTCCTGTATCTGGCCCGTCCCGTCATTTATCTGGGCTGTCCAATAGCTGGCCCATACCATCCCATATCTGGCTCGTCACGTTTCTGGCCCATCCCGTCATGTATCTGGCCCGTCCCATCCTGTCTATGGCCCGACCCGTCCTGTCTATGGCCTGTCCCGTAATGTCTCTAGCACATTCCGTCCTGTCTATGGCCCATCCCGTCCTGTATCTGGTCGGTCCCGTCGTGTATCTGGCCCGTCCCGTCCTGAATCTGGCCCGTCCTGTCTATGGCCCGTCCCATAATGTATAGCTTGTCCTGTCCTGTTTCTGGCCAGTCCCGTACTATCTCTGGCTCGTCCTGTCCTGTATCTGGCCCGTCGCGTACCGTCTCTGGCCCATCCCGTCCTGTCTACTTCCCGTCCCATAATGTTTAGCTCGTCCCGTCCTGTTTCTGGCCCGTCCCATCCTATCTCTGCCTTGTCCCGTCCTATATCTGGCGCGTCCCGTCTCGTATCTGGCCCGTCCCGCATCTGGCCTGTCCTGTCCCGTATCTGGCCTGTCCCTTCCTGTATCTGGCCAGTCCCTTCCCATCTCGTCCTGTCGCTGGCCTGTCCCGTCCTGTCTCTGGCCCGTTCGGTGCTATCTCTGGCCTGTTCAATCCTGTCTCTTGCACGTCCCATCTCTGGCCCGTCCTGTCCTGTCTCTGGCCCATCCCTTCCTGTCTCTGGCCCAGGTCTGGCCCGTCTCATCCCGTATCTGGCCCATCCCGTCCAGTATCTGGCCCGTTCCATATCTGGCCTGTCCCGTATCTGGCACGTCCTGTCCCTGGCCCGGCCTGTCCCGTATCTGGCCCGTCCTGTATCTGGCCTGTCCCGTATCTGGCCCGTCCCGCATCTGACCCGTCCTGTATCTGGCCCGTCACGTCCCGTATCTGGTTCGTCCCTTCCTGTATCTGGCCCGTCCTATCCTGTCCTGTCTCTGGCCCATCCCGTCTTGAATCTGACCCGTGCCGTATCTGGCCCGTCCCTTCCTGTATCTGGCCCGTCCCGTCCTTTCTCTGGCCTGACCGTTCCTGTCCTGCCTCTGGCCAGTCCCGTCCTGCTCTGTTCAGTCCCTTCCCTGGCCCGTCCTGTATCTGGACCGTCCCGTCCTGTATCTGGTCGCCCCGTCTCTGGCCCGTCCCGTCCTTTTTCAGGCACGGCCCGTCCGGTCCTATCTTTGGCCTGTCCTGTATCTGGCCCGTTCCGTCACGTATCTGGCCTGTCTTGTCCTGTATCTGGCCCATCCCACTAAAGGTAGTATTATCAAATCCTCCACAAATTTACACCTCCAGGAAATTTAACCTGGGGTGTGTTTTAAATTAAGGTGAGTTCAATAGTTAGAATAATATGATACTTTCCATAAATTAATAGCAAAATGTTTAAATGACATCTATCAAAAAACAGCCTCCTCCATATCCCCTCAAGCTGTCCTATCCATCACCAAGATAGGTGCATTTTCTGCCATTTAGGCAGAAGTAATCTTCAATTTGCTTCTAATTTAGATAAAGTACTAGGAAGGTATATCATGCAAACTCTACATGTGATGTTTGCCTATTAAATAATAGTTGTAATATTTATTTGCAAAACTTCCATTTTCTCTACACCTGACCTACACTACTTAATTGTAACATCCCTGGCGGCAAGCTGGCATGGCTTCCCATCTCACACCATGCAAGACCGTCGACTTACCCACCAATGCAGGCTGCGCACTATGTTCCTATGCTGGCTGTGTACATGTGTCTTGGCTGCTTGTTGAGGGCGGCAGCGGCAGCACTTCCTGATTCTTAAAGGAACAGTGCACGCATTCCTAATGTGTCCCCAGTCCTGTATCAGACCCATTCCGTCTCTGGCCCGTCCCGTCCTGTCTCTGGCCTGTCCCAGCCTGTCCCTGGCCCCTCCCATCCTGTCTATGGCCCGACCCGTCCTGTCTATGGCCTGTCCCGTAATGTCTCTAGCACATTCCGTCCTGTCTATGGCCCATCCCGTCCTGTATCTGGTCGGTCCCGTCCTGTATCTGGCCCGTCCCGTCCTGAATCTGGCCCGTCCTGTCTATGACCCGCCCCATAATGTATAGCTTGTCCCGTCCTGTTTCTGGCCAGTCCCGTACTATCTCTGGCTCGTCCTGTCCTGTACCTGGCCCGTCGCGTACCGTCTCTGGCCCATCCCATCCTGTCTACTTCCCGTCCCATAATGTATAGCTCGTCCCGTCCTGTTTCTGGCCCGTCCCATCCTATCTCTGCCTTGTCCCGTCCTATATCTGGCGCGTCCCGTCTCGTATCTGGCCCGTCCCGCATCTGGCCTGTCCTGTCCCGTATCTGGCCTGTCCCTTCCTGTATCTGGCCAGTCCCTTCCCATCTCGTCCTGTCGCTGGCCTGTCCCGTCCTGTCTCTGGCCCGTTCGGTGCTATCTCTGGCCTGTTCAATCCTGTCTCTTGCACGTCCCATCTCTGGCCCGTCCTGTCCTGTCTCTGGCCCATCCCTTCCTGTCTCTGGCCCAGGTCTGGCCCGTCTCATCCCGTATCTGGCCCATCCCGTCCAGTATCTGGCCCGTTCCATATCTGGCCTGTCCCGTATCTGGCACGTCCTGTCCCTGGCCCGGCCTGTCCCGTATCTGGCCCGTCCTGTATCTGGCCTGTCCCGTATCTGGCCCGTCCCGCATCTGACCCGTCCCGTATCTGGCCCGTCACGTCCCGTATCTGGTTCGTCCCTTCCTGTATCTGGCCCGTCCTATCCTGTCCTGTCTCTGGCCCATCCCGTCTTGAATCTGACCCGTGCCGTATCTGGCCCGTCCCTTCCTGTATCTGGCCCGTCCCGTCCTTTCTCTGGCCTAACCGTTCCTGTCCTGCCTCTGGCCAGTCCCGTCCTGCTCTGTTCAGTCCCTTCCCTGGCCCGTCCTGTATCTGGACCGTCCCGTCCTGTATCTGGTCGCCCCGTCTCTGGCCCGTCCCGTCCTTTTTCAGGCACGGCCCTTCCGGTCCTATCTTTGGCCTGTCCTGTATCTGGCCCGTTCCGTCACGTATCTGGCCTGTCTTGTTCTGTATCTGGCCCATCCCACTAAAGGTAGTATTATCAAATCCTCCACAAATTTACACCTCCAGGAAATTTAACCTGGGGTGTGTTTTAAATTAAGGTGAGTTCAATAGTTAGAATAATATGATACTTTCCATAAATTATTAGCAAAATGTTTAAATGACATCTATCAAAAAACAGCCTCCTCCATATCCCCTCAAGCTGTCCTATCCATCACCAAGATAGGTGCATTTTCTGCCATTTAGGCAGAAGTAATCTTCAATTTGCTTCTAATTTAGATAAAGTACTAGGAAGGTATATCATGCAAACTCTACATGTGATGTTTGCCTATTAAATAATAGTTGTAATATTTATTTGCAAAACTTCCATTTTCTCTACACCTGACCTACACTACTTAATTGTAACATCCCTGGCGGCGTGCTGGCATGGCTTCCCATCTCACACCATGCAAGACCGTCGACTTACCCACCAATGCAGGCTGCGCACTATGTTCCTGTGCTGGCTGTGTACATGTGTCTTGGCTGCTTGTTGAGGGCGGCAGCGGCAGCACTTCCTGATTCTTAAAGGAACAGTGCACGCATTCCTAATGTGTCCCCAGTCCTGTATCACACCCATTCCGTCTCTGGCCCGTCCCGTCCTGTCTCTGGCCCGTCCCAGCCTGTCCCTGGCCCCTCCCATCCTGTCTATGGCCCGTCCTGTAATGTCTAACCCGCCCCGTCCCATATCTGGTCCGTCAAGTCCCATATCTGACCCGTTTGGTCCCGTATCTGACCATCCCGTCCCGTATCTGGCTATCCCTTATCTGGCCCATCTCATCACGTATCTGGCCCGCCTCATCCTTTCCCGTCTCTGGCACTTCCTGTCCCGTATCTGACCCAATCAGTCCCTATCTGGCCCGTCCCGTATGTGGCCAGGCCCATTCAGTATCTGGCCCGTCCTGTATCTGGCCATCTTGTATGTGGCCCATCCCATCCTGTCCATGGCTCATCCCATATCTAGCCTGTCCTGTCCCATATCTGGCCCGTCCCGTATCTGGCCCATGTCGTCCTGTATCTGACCCGTCTCATTTTTGGCCCGGACCGTCCTGTATGTGGCCTGTCCTGTACTGTATCTGGGTCATCCTGTCCTGTCTCTGGCCCGTCTTATCCTGTATCTGGACCGTCCTGTCAGGTCTCTGGACGGTCCCATAATGTATAGCTTGTCCCGTCCTGTTTCTGGCCCGTCCCGTCCTGTCCTGTATCTGGCACATCCTGTACCATCTCTGGCCCGTCTCATCCTGTCTATTTCCCGTCCCATAATGTATAGCTCGTCAAGTCCTGTTTCTGGCACGCCCCGTCCTATCTCAGGCTCGTCCCGTCCTGTATCTGGCCCGTCCCATCTCGTATCTCGCCTGTCCCGTATCTGGCCTGTCCTGTCCCGTATCTGGCCTGTCCCTTCCCATCTCGTCCTGTCTCTGGCCCGTCTCGTCCTGTCTCTGGCCTGTCCCGTAATGTCTCTGGCCCGTCCGGTGCTATCTCTGGCCTGTCCAATCCTGTCTCTTGCCCATCCCATCTTTTGTCCATCCAGTCCTCTCTTTGGCCCGTCCCGTCCTCTCTCTAACCCGTCCCATCCTGTCTCTGGCCCGATCGGTCCTGTCCTGCCTCTGACCAGTCCCGTCCTGCTCTGGCACGTCCCGTCCCGGGACTGTCCTGTATCTGGACCGTCCCGTCCTGTATCTGTCGCTCCGTCTCTAGTCCGTCCCGTCCTGTCTCTGGTACGCCTCGGTCCGTCCTATCTCCGGCCAGTCTCATCCTGTCTTTGGCCTGTCCCGTCCTGTCTCTGGCCCGTCTCGTCCTGTCTCTGGCCCATCCTGTATCTGGCCCATTCCGTATCTGGCCTGTCCCGTCCTGTATCTGGCCCATCCCATTAAAGGTAGTATTATCAAATCCTCCACAAATTTACACATGAAGGAACTTTAACCTGGGGTGTGTTTTAAATTAAGGTGAGTTCAATAGTTAGAAAAATATGATACTTTCCATAAATTATTAGCAAAATGTTTAAATGACACCTATCAAAAAAACAGCCTCCTCCATATCCCCTCAAGCTGTCCTATCCATCACCAAGATAGGTGCATTTTCTGCCATTTAGGTAGAAGTAATCTTCAAACAATTTGCTTCTAATTTAGATAAAGTACTAGGAAGGTATATCATGCAAACTCTACATGTGACATTTGCCTATTAAACAATAGTTGTAATATTTATTTGCAAAACTTCCATTTTCTCTACACCTGACCTACACTACTTAATTGTAACATCCATGGCGGCGTGCTGGCATGGCTTCCCATCTCACACCATGCAAGACCGCCGACTTACCCACCAATGCAGGCTGCGCACTATGTTCCTATGCGGGCTGTGTGCATTTGTCTTGGCTGCTTGTTGAGGGCGGCAGCGGCAGCACTTCCTGATTCTTAAAAGAACAGTGCACGCATTCCTTTTGTATCCTCAGTCCTGTATCTGACCCGTCCCGTGTCTGGCCTGTCCGGTCCTGTCTCTGGTCCGTCCCAGCCTGTCCCTGGCCCCTCCCATCCTGTCTATGACACGTTCTGTAATGTCTAACCCGCCCCGTCCCGTATCTGGTCCGTCCAGTCGCATATCTGACCCGTTTAGTCCCGTATCTGACCATCCCGTCCCGTATCTGGCTTTCCCTTATCTGGCTCATCACATCCAGTATCTGACCCGCCTTGTCCCTTCCCATCTCTGGCACGTCCTGTCCCGTATTTGACCCAACCAATCCCTATCTGGCCAGTCCCGTATGTGGCCAGGCCCATTCAGTATCTGGTCCGTCTCGTATCTGGCCATCTAGTATCTGGCCCATCCCATCCTGTCCATGGCTCATCCCATATCTAGCCTCTCCTGTCCCATATCTGGCCCATGTCGTCCTGTATCTGGCCCGTCCCATATTTGGCCCGTACCGTCCTGTATCTGGCCTGTCCCGTAGTGTATCTGGGCCATCCTGTCCTGTCTCTGGCCCGTCTTTTCCTGTATCTGGACCATCCCGTCCGGTCTCTGTTTCGTCCCATAATGTATAGCTTGTCCCGTCCTGTTTCTGGCCCGTCCCATCCTGTCTCTGGCTCATCCTGTCCTGTATCTGGCACATCCCGTACCGTCTCTGGCCGTTCCCATCTTGTCTATTTCCCGTCCCATAATGTTTAGCTCGTCCAGTCCTGTTTCTGGCCCGTCCCGTCCTATCTCCGGCTCGTCCCATCTTGTATCTGGCCCGTCCCATCTCGTATCTGGCCCGTCCCGCATCTGGCCTGTCTTGTCCCTTATCTGGCCTGTCCCTTCCTGTATCTGGCCAGTACCTTCCCATCTCATCCTGTCTCTGGCCCGTCCCATCCTGTCTCTGGCCTCGTCCGTCCTGTCTCTGGCCCGACCGGTGCTATCTCTAGCCTGTCCAATCCTGTCTCTTGCCCGTCCTGTCCTGTCTCTGGCCCGATCGGTCCTGTCCTGCCTCTGGCCAGTCCCATCCTGCTCTGGCCCGTCCCGTCCCTGGACCGTCCTGTATCTGGACCGCCCCGTCCTGTATCTGGTCGCCCCATCTCTAGCCCGTCCCGTCCTGTCTCTGGCACGCCTCGGTCCGTCCTATCTTCGGCCAGTCTCATCTTGTCTTTGGCCCGTCCGGTCCCATCTGTCTCTAGCCCATCCGGTCCTGTCTCTGGCCCTTCCTGTATCTGGCCCATCCCGTGTCTGGCCTGTCCCGTCCTGTATCTGGCCCGTCCCGTCCTCTCTCTTGCCCGTTCCGTCCTGTCTCTGGCCCGATCGGTCCTGTCCTGCCTCTGGCCAGTCCCATCCTGCTCTGGCCCGTCCCGTCATGTATCTGGCCCGTACCGTACTGTCTCTGGCCCGTACCGTACTGTCTCTGGCTTGTCCTGTTCTGTATCTGACCCCGTCGCGTACCGTCTCTGGCCCGTCCCGTCCTGTCTATTTCCCGTCCCATAACGGATAGCTCGTACCGTCCTGTTTCTGGCCCATCCCATCCTATCTCTGCCTCGTCCCGTCCCATCTCTGGCCCTTCCTGTCCAGTCCTTGGCCCGTCCTGCCCTGTCTCTGGCCCTTCCCTTCCTGTCTCTGGCGCAGCTCTGGCCCGTCTCGTCCCGTATCTGGCCCGCCCTGTATCTGGCCCATCCCGTCCAGTATCTGGCCTGTCCCGTATCTGGTACGTCTTGTCCCTGTCCCTGCCTGTCCCGTATCTGGCCCGTCCTGTATCTAGCCGGTCCCGTATCTGGCCCATCCCGCATCTGACCCGTTTCGTATCTGGCCCGTCAAGTCCCGTATCTGGTCCGTACCGTCCTGTATCTGGCCCGTCCCGTCATGTATCTGGGCTGTCCCATATCTGGCCCATACCGTCCCATATCTGGCTCGTCACGTTCCTGGCCCATCCCGTCATGTATCTGGCCCGTCCCATCCTGTCTCTGGCCCGACCCGTCCTGTCTATGGCCTATCCCGTAATGTCTCTAGCACATTCCGTCTTATCTCTGGTCCATCCCGTCCTGTATCTGGTCGGTCCCGTCCTGTATCTGGCCCGTCCCGTCCTGAATCTGGCCCGTCCCGTATCTGGCCCGTCCCTTCCTGTATCTGGCCCGTCCCATCCCGTCCTGTCTCTGGCCCATCCCGTCTTGAACCTGGCCCGTACCGTATCTGGCCCTTCCCTTCCTGTAACTGGCCCGTCCCGTCCTGTCTCTGGCCTGACCGGTCCTGTCCTGCCTCCGGCCAGTCCCGTCCTGCTCTGGTCCGTCCCGTCCCTGGCCCGTCCTGTATCTGGACCGTCCCGTCCTGTATCTGGTCGGTCCCGTCCTGTATCTGGCCCGTCCCGTCTTGAATCTGGCCCGTCCCGTGTCTGGCCCGTCCCTTCTTGTATGTGGCCCGTCCCATCCCGTCCTGTCTCTGGCCCATCCCGGCTTAAATATGGCCCGTACCGTATCTGGCCCGTCCCTTCCTGTATCTGGCCCGTCCCATCCTGTCTCTGGCCTGACCGGTCCTGTCCTGCCTCTGGCCAGTCCCGTCCTGCTCTGGTCCGTCCCATCCCTGGCCCTTCCTCTATCTGGACCGTCCCGTCCTGTATCTGGTCGCCCCGTCTCTGGCCCATCCCGTCCTTTCTCAGACACGTCCCGTCCGGTCCTGTCTCTGGCCTGTCCTGCATCTGGTCCATCCCGTCACGTATCTGGCCTGTCCCGTCCTGTATCTGGCCCATCCCATTAAAGGTAGTATTATCAAATCCTCCACAAATTTAAACCTCCAGGAAATTTAACCTGGGGTGTGTTTTAAATTAAGGTGAGTCCAATAGTTAGAAAAATATGATACTTTCCATAAATTATTAGCAAAATGTTTAAATGACATATATATGTGTGTGTGTGTGAGTGTACATAGTGGAGCTGTATGTGTATATATGAGACATGTGTGTATATAGGAAAGCTATGTATGTGAATGTAGGAGAATTGTGTGTTTGTATGTAGCTGAGCTGTGTGCATGCTGCAGAGGTGTGTGTACGTATATAGCAGAGATGTGTGTATATAAGACAGCTGTGTGTAACTGAGCTGTGTGTATATATGCAGCAGAGCTGTGTGCATGCATAGCAGAGCTCAATGTGCATGTACTGTGCATTCAGCAGTGATGTGATTATGTGTTTGCTGCATAGAATACATATAAATTGCCTGCTGCAAAAGTATACGAGTATAATACACATGCCGCAGAGAAACACTAACATTAGATCTCTATCCACTCTATTCTACCTTACAGCATTAAAGGTAGTATTATCAAATCCTCCACAAATTTACACATAAAGGAACTTTAACCTGGGGTGTGTTTTAAATTAAGGTGAGTTCAATAGTTAGAAAACTATGATACTTTCCATAAATTATTAGCAAAATGTTTAAATTACACCAATCAAAAAACAGCCTCCTCCATATCCCCTCAAGCTGTCCTATCCATCACCAAGATAGGTGCATTTTCTGCCATTTAGGTAGAAGTAATCTTCAAACAATTTGCTTCTGATTTAGATACAGGAGACAGGAAGAGACGGGCCAGAGACAGGACGGGACGGGCCAAAGACAGGATGAGACTGGCCGGAGATAGGACGGACCGAGGCGTGCCAGAGACAAGAAGGGATGGGCTAGAGACAGGGCGACCAGATACAGGATGGGACGGTCCAGATACAGGACGGTCCAGAGACGGGACGGGCCAGAGCAGGACGGAACTGGCCAGAGGCAGGACAGGACCGGTCTGTCCAGAGACAGGACGGGACGGGCAAGAGACAGGACGGGACGGGTCAAAGAGAGGACGGGACAGGTCAGAGACAGGATGGGACAGCCAAAGACAGGATGGGACGGACTAGAGATGGGACAGGCAAGAGACAGGATTGGACAAGCCAAAGATAGCACCAGACGGGCCAGAGACGGGACGGGCCAGAGCAGGACGGAACTGGCCAGAGGCAGGACAGGACCGGTCTGTCCAGAGACAGGACGGGACGGGCAAGAGACAGGACGGGACGGGTCAAAGAGAGGACGGGACAGGTCAGAGACAGGATGGGACAGCCAAAGACAGGACGGGACGGACTAGAGATGGGACAGGCAAGAGACAGGATTGGACAGGCCAGAGATAGCACCAGACGGGCCAGAGACAGGAGGGGACACGCCAGAGACAGGACGAGATGGAAAGAAACTGGCCAGATACGGGACAGGACAGGCCAGATGCGGGACGGGCCAGATATAGGACGGGACGAGGCAGAGATAGGATGGGCCTGTCCCGTCCTGTATCTGGCCCATCCCTTCCTGTCTCTGGCCCAGCTCGGGCCCTTCTCGTCCCGTATCTGACCCGCCCTGTATCTGGCCCATCCCGTCCAGTATCTGGCCCGTTCCATATCTGGCCTTTCCCGTATCTGGCATGTCCTGTCCCTGGCCCAGCCTGTCCCGTATCTGGCCCGTCCTGTATCTGGCCCATCCCGTCACGTATCTGGCCTGTCCCGTCCTGTATCTGGCCCATCCCATTAAAGGTAGCATTATCAATTCCTCCACAAATTTGCACATAAAGGAACTTTAGCCTGCGGTGTGTTTTAAATTAAGGAGAGTTCAATAGTTAGAAAACTATGATACTTTCCATAAATTATTAGCAAAATGTTTAAATTACACCAATCAAAAAACAGCCTCCTCCATATCCCCTCAAGCTGTCCTATCCATCACCAAGATAGGTGCATTTTCTGCCATTTAGGTAGAAGTAATCTTCAAACAATTTGCTGCTAATTTAGATAAAGTACTAGGAAGGTATATCATGCAAACTCTACATGTGATGTTTGCCTATTAAACAATAGTTGTAATATTTATTTGAAAAACTTCCATTTTCTCTACGCCTGACCTACACTACTTAATTGTAACATCCATGGCGGCGTGCTGGCATGGCTTCCCATCTCACACCATGCAATACCGCCGACATACCCACCAATGCAGGCTGCGCACTATTTGGCCCGTACCGTCCTGTATCTGGCCTGTCCCGTACTGTATCTGGGCCATCCCGTCCTGTCTTTGGCCCGTCTTTTCCTGTATCTGTCCCGTTCCGTCTTGTCTCTGGCCCGTCAAGTCCTGTCTATGGCCCGTCCCATAATGTATTGCTTGTCCCGTCCTGTTTCTGGCCCGTCGCGTACTGTCTCTGGCTCGTCCTGTCCTGTATCTGGCCCATCGCGTACCGTCTCTGGCCCGTCCCGTCCTTTCTATTTACCGTCCCATAACGCATAGCTCGTCCCATCCTGTTTCTGGCCCGTCCCATCCTATCTCTGCCTCGTCCCGTCCTATATCTGGCCCGTCCCGTCTCGTATATAGCCCGTCCCGCATCTGGCCTGTCCTGTCCCGTATCTGGCCTGTCCCTTCCTGTATCTGGCCAGTCCCTTCCCATCTCGTCCTGTCTCTGGCCTGTCCCGTCCTGTCTCTGGCACGTCTGGTGCTATCTCTGGCCTGTCCAATCCTGTCTCTTGCCCGTCCCGTCTCTGGCCCGTCCGGTCCAGTCTTTGGCCCGTCCCGTCCTGTCTCTGGCCCATCCCTTCCTGTCTCTGGCCCAGCTCTGGCCCGTCTCGTCCCATATCTGGCCCGCCCGATATCTGGCCCATCCCGTCTAGTATCTGGCACGTTCCATATCTGGCCTGTCCCGTATATGGCACGTCTTGTCCCTGGCCCGGCCTATCCCGTATCTGGCCCGTCCTGTATCTGTCCTGTCCCGTATCTGGCCCATCCCGCATCTGACCCGTCCCGTATCTGGCCCATCCCATCCCGTATCTGGCCCGTCCCATCATGTATCTGGGCTGTCCCATATCTGACCCATCCCGTCTAGTATCTGGCACGTTCCATATCTGGCCTGTCCCGTATCTGGCACGTCCTGTCCCTGGCCCGGCCTGTCCCGTATCTGGCCCGTCCTGTATTTGGCCTGTCCCGTATCTGGCCCGTCCCGCATCTGACCCGTCCCGTATCTGGCCCGTCCCGTCCCGTATTTGGTCCGTACCGTCCTGTATCTGGCCCGTCCCGTCCCATATCTGGCTCGTCACGTTTCTGGCCCATCCCGTCATGTATCTGGCCCGTCCCATCCTGTCTCTGGCTCGACCCGTCCTGTGAATGGCCTATTCCTTAATGTCTCTAGCACATTCCGTCCTCTCTCTGGCCCATCCCGTCCTGTATCTGGTCGGTCCCGTCCTGTATCTGGCCCGTCACATCCTGAATCTGGCCCGTCCCGTATCTGGCCCGTCCCTTCCTGTATCGGGCCCGTCCCATCCTGTCCTGTCTATGGCCCATCCTGTCTTGAATCTGGCCCGTCCCGTATCTGGCCCGTCCCTTCCTGTATCAGGCTCGTCCCGACCTGTCTCTGGCCTAACTGGTCCTGTCCTGCCTCTGGCCAGTCCAGTCCTGCTCTGGTCCGTCCCGTCCCTGGCCCGTCCTGTATCTGGACCGTCCCGTCCTGTATCTGGTCGCCTCGTCTCTGGCCCGTCCCGTCCTTTCTCAGGCACGTCCCGTCCGGTCCTGCCTCTGGCCTGTCCTGCGTCTGGCCCATCCCGTCACGTATCTGGCCTGTCCCGTCCTGTATCTGGCCCATCCCATTAAAGGTAGTATTATCAAATCCTCCACAAATTTAAACCTCCAGGAAATTTAACCTGGGGTGTGTTTTAAATTAAGGTGAGTTCAATAGTTAGAAAAATATGATACTTTCCATAAATTATTAGCAAAATGTTTAAATGACACCTATCAAAAAACAGCCTCCTCCATATCCCCTCAAGCTGTCCTATCCATCACCAAGATAGGTGCATTTTCTACCATTTAGGTAGAAGTAATCTTCAAACAATTTGCTTCTAATTTACATAAAGCACTAGGAAGGTATATCATGCAAACTCTACATGTGATGTTTGCCTAGTAAACAATAGTTGTAATATTTATCTACAAAACTTCCATTTTCTCTATGCCTGACCTACACTACTTAATTGTAACATCCATGGCGGCGTTGTGGCATGGCTTCCCATCTCACACCATGCAAGACCGCCGACTTACCCTCCAATGCAGGCTGCGAACTATTTGGCCCGTACAGTCCTGTCTTTGGCCAGTCTTTTCCTGTATCTGTCCCGTTCCGTCTTGTCTCTGGCCCGTCCCGTCCTGTATATGGCCCGTCCCATAATGTATTGCTTGTCCCGTCCTGTTTCTGGCCCGTCACGTACTGTCTCTGGCTCGTCCTGTCCTGTATCTGGCCCGTCGCGTACCGTCTATGGCCCGTCCCGTCCTGTCTATTTCCCGTCCCATAATGTATAGCTCGTCCCGTCCTGTTTCTGGCCCGTCCCATCCTATCTCTGCCTCATCCCGTCCTATATATGGCCCATCCCGTCTCGTATCTGGCCCGTCCTGCAACTGGCCTGTCCTGTCCCGTATTTGGCCTGTCCCTTCCTATATCTGGCCAGTCCCTTCCCATCTTGTCCTGTCTCTGGCCTGTCCCGTCCTGTCTCTGGCCCGTCCGGTGCTATCTCTGGCATGTCCAATCCTGTCTCTTACCCGTCCCGTCTCTGGCCCGTCCGGTCCAGTCTTTGGCCCGTCCTGTCCTGTCTCTGGCCCATCCCTTCCTGTCTCTGGCGCAGCTCTGGTCCGTCTCGTCCTGTATCTGGCCCGCCCTGTATCTAGCCCATCCCATCCAGTATCTGGCCCGTTCCATATCTGGCCTGTCCCGTATCTGGCACGTCCTGTCCCTGGCCCAGCCTGTCCCGTATCTGGCCCGTCCTGTATCTGGCCTGTCCCGTATCTGGCCTGTCCCGCATCTGACCCGTCCCGTATCTGGCCCGTCCCGTCCCGTATTTGGTCCGTACCGTCCTGTATCTGGCCCGTCCCGTAATGTATGTGGGCTGTCCCATATCTGTCCCATACCGTCCCATATTTGGCTCGTCACGTTTCTGGCCCATCCCGTCATGAATTTGGCCTGTCCCATCCTGTCTCTGGCCCGACCCATAATGTATTGCTTGTCCCGTCCTGTTTCTGGCCCGTCCCGTACTGTCTCTGGCTCGTCCTGTCCTATATCTGGCCCATCGCGTACCGTCTCTGGCCCGTCCCGTCCTTTCTATTTACCGTCCCATAACGCATAGCTCGTCCCATCCTGTTTCTGGCCCGTCCCATCCTATCTCTGCCTCGTCCCGTCCTATATCTGGCCCGTCCCGTCTCGTATATAGCCCGTCCCGCATCTGGCCTGTCCTGTCCCGTATCTGGCCTGTCCCTTCCTGTATCTGGCCAGTCCCTTCCCATCTCGTCCTGTCTCTGGCACGTCTGGTGCTATCTCTGGCCTGTCCAATCCTGTCTCTTGCCCGTCCCGTCTCTGGCCCGTCCGGTCCAGTCTTTGGCCCGTCCTGTCCTGTCTCTGGCCCATCCCTTCCTGTCTCTGGCCCAGCTCTGGCCCGTCTCGTCCCATATCTGGCCCGCCCGATATCTGGCCCATCCCGTCTAGTATCTGGCACGTTCCATATCTGGCCTGTCCCGTATCTGGCACGTCCTGTCCCTGGCCCGGCCTGTCCCGTATCTGGCCCGTCCTGTATCTGTCCTGTCCCGTATCTGGCCCATCCCGCATCTGACCCGTCCAGTATCTGGCCCATCCCATCCCGTATCTGGCCCGCCCCATCATGTATCTGGGCTGTCCCATATCTGACCCATCCCGTCTAGTATCTGGCACGTTCCATATCTGGCCTGTCCCGTATCTGGCACGTCCTGTCCCTGGCCCGGCCTGTCCCGTATCTGGCCCGTCCTGTATTTGGCCTGTCCCGTATCTGGCCCGTCCCGCATCTGACCCGTCCCGTATCTGGCCCGTCCCGTCCCGTATTTGGTCCGTACCGTCCTGTATCTGGCCCGTCCCGTCCCATATCTGGCTCGTCACGTTTCTGGCCCATCCCGTCATGTATCTGGCCCGTCCCATCCTGTCTCTGGCTCGACCCGTCCTGTGTATGGCCTATTCCTTAATGTCTCTAGCACATTCCGTCCTCTCTCTGGCCCATCCTGTCTTGTATCTGGTCGGTCCCGTCCTGTATCTGGCCCGTCCCATCCTGAATCTGGCCCGTCCCGTTTCTGGCCCGTCCCTTCCTGTATCGGGCCCGTCCCATCCTGTCCTGTCTATGGCCCATCCTGTCTTGAATCTGGCCCGTCCCGTATCTGGCCCGTCCCTTCCTGTATCAGGCCCGTCCCGACCTGTCTCTGGCCTAACTGTTCCTGTCCTGCCTCTGGCCAGTCCCGTCCTGCTCTGGTCCGTCCCGTCCCTCGCCCATCCTGTATCTGGACCGTCCCGTCCTGTATCTGGTCGCCTCGTCTCTGGTCCGTCCCGTCCTTTCTCAGGCACGTCCCGTCCGGTCCTGTCTCTGGCCTGTCCTGCATCTGGCCCATCCCGTCACGTATCTGGCCTGTCCCGTCCTGTATCTGGCCCATCCCATTAAAGGTAGTATTATCAAATCCTCCACAAATTTAAACCTCCAGGAAATTTAACCTGGGGTGTGTTTTAAATTAAGGTGAGTACAATAGTTAGAAAAATATGATACTTTCCATAAATTATTAGCAAAATGTTGAAATGACACCTATCAAAAAACAGCCTCCTCCATATCCCCTCAAGCTGTCCTATCCATCACCAAGATAGGTGCATTTTCTACCATTTAGGTAGAAGTAATCTTCAAACAATTTGCTTCTAATTTAGATAAAGCACTAGGAAGGTATATCATGCAAACTCTACATGTGATGTTTGCCTAGTAAACAATAGTTGTAATATTTATTTACAAAACTTCCATTTTCTCTATGCCTGACCTACACTACTTAATTGTAACATCCATGGCGGCGTTGTGGCATGGCTTCCCATCTCACACCATGCAAGAGAGCCGACTTACCCACCAATGCAGGCTGCGCACTATTTGGCCCGTACAGTCCTGTCTTTGGCCAGTCTTTTCCTGTATCTGTCCCGTTCCGTCTTGTCTCTGGCCCGTCCCGTCCTGTATATGGCCCGTCCCATAATGTATTGCTTGTCCCGTCCTGTTTCTGGCCCGTCACGTACTGTCTCTGGCTCGTCCTGTCCTGTATCTGGCCCGTCGCGTACCGTCTATGGCCCGTCCCGTCCTGTCTATTTCCCGTCCCATAATGTATAGCTCGTCCCGTCCTGTTTCTGGCCCGTCCCATCCTATCTCTGCCTCATCCCGTCCTATATATGGCCCATCCCGTCTCGTATCTGGCCCGTCCCGCAACTGGCTTGTCCTGTCCCGTATCTGGCCTGTCCCTTCCTGTATCTGGCCAGTCCCTTCCCATCTTGTCCTGTCTCTGTCCTGTCCCGTCCTGTCTCTGGCCCGTCCGGTGCTATCTCTGGCATGTCCAATCCTGTCTCTTACCCGTCCCGTCTCTGGCCCGTCCGGTCCAGTCTTTGGCCCGTCCTGTCCTGTCTCTGGCCCATCCCTTCCTGTCTCTGGCGCAGCTCTGGTCCGTTTCGTCCTGTATCTGGCCCGCCCTGTATCTGGCCCATCCCATCCAGTATCTGGCCCGTTCCATATCTGGCCTGTCCCGTATCTGGCACGTCCTGTCCCTGGCCCAGCCTGTCCCGTATCTGGCCCGTCCTGTATCTGGCCTGTCCCGTATCTGGCCCGTCCCGCATCTGACCCGTCCCGTATCTGGCCCGTCCCGTCACGTATTTGGTCCGTACCGTCCTGTATCTGGCCCGTCCCGTAATGTATGTGGGCTGTCCCATATCTGTCCCATACCGTCCCATATTTGGCTCGTCACGTTTCTGGCCCATCCCGTCATGAATCTGGCTTGTCCCATCCTGTCTCTGGCCCGACCCGTCCTGTCTATGGCCTGTCCCGTAATGTCTCTAGCACATTCCGTCCTGTCTCTGGCCCATCCCGTCCTGTATCTGGTCGGTCCCGTCCTGTATCTGGCCCGTCCTGTCCTGTATCTGGCCCGTCCCGTCCTGAATGTGGCACGTCCAGTATATGGCCCGTCCCTTCCTGTATCTGGCCCGTCCCATCACGTCCTATCTCTGGCCCATCCCGTCTTGAATCTGGCCCGTCCCGTATCTGGCCCGTCCCTTCCTGTATCTGGCCCGTCCCGTCCTGTCTCTGGCCTGACCGGTCCAGTCCTGCCTCTGGCCAGTCTCGTCCTGCTCTGGTCCGTCCCGTCCCTGGCCCATCCTGTATCTGAACCGTCCCGTCCTGTATCTGGTCACCCCGTACTGTATCTGGGCCATCCCATCCTGTCTCTGGCCCGTCTTTTCCTGTATCTGGACCGTCCCGTCCAGTCTCTGGACGGTCTCATAATGTATAGCATGTCCTGTCCTGTTTCTGGCCCGTCCCGTCCTGTCACTTGCTCGTCCTGTCCTGTATCTGGCACGTCCCGTACCGTCTCTGGCCCGTCCCATCCTGTCTATTTCCCGTCCCATAATGTATTGCTCGTCCAGTCCTGTTTCTGGCCCGTCTTGTCCTATCTCTGGCTCGTCCCGTCCTGTATCTGGCCCGTCCCATCTCGTATCTGGCCCGTCCCGCATCTGGCCTGTCCTGTCCCATATCTGGCCTGTCCCTTCCTGTATCTGGCCAGTCCCTTCCCATCTCGTCCTGTCTCTGGCCTGTCCCGTTCTGTCTCTGGCCTGTCCCGTCCTGTCTCTGACCCGTCCGGTGCTACCTCTGGCCTGTCCAATCCTGTCTCTTGCCTGTCCCATCTCTGGTCCGTCCCGTCCTGTCTTTGGCCCATCACGTCCTGTCTCTGGAACGTCCCGTCCTCTCTTTTCCCCGTCCCGTCCTCTCTCTTGCCCGTCCCCTCCTGTCTCTGGCCCGACCTGTCCTGTCCTACCTCAGACCAGTCCCGTACTGCTCTGTCCCGTCCCATCCCTGGACTGTCCTGTATCTGGACCGTCCTGTCCTGTATCTGTCGCCCCGTTTCTAGCCCGTCCAGTCTTGTCTCTGGCACGCCTCAGTCCGTCCTATCTACGGCCCGTCCCGTAATGTCTCTGGCCCGTCTTGTCATGTCTCTGGATCGTCCCGTCCGGTCCTGACTCTGGCCCGTCCTGTATCTGGCCCATTCCGTATCTGGCCTGTTCCGTCCTGTATCTGGCCCATCCCATTAAAGGTAGTATTATCAAATCCTCCACAAATTTACACATAAAGGAACTTTAACCTGGGGTGTGTTTTAAATTAAGGTGAGTTCAATAGTTAGAAAAATATGATACTTTCCATAAATTATTAGCAAAATGTTTAAATGACACCTATCAAAAAAACAGCCTCCTCCATATCCCCTCAAGCTGTCCTATCCATCACCAAGATAGGTGCATTTTCTGCCATTTAGGTAGAAGTAATCTTCAAACAATTTGCTTCTAATTTAGATAAAGTACCAGGAAGGTATATCATGCAAACTCTACATGTGATGTTTGCCTATTAAACAATAGTTGTAATATTTATTTGCAAAATTTCCATTTTCTCTACACCTGACCTACACTACTTAATTGTAACATCCATGGCGGCGTGCTGGCATGGCTTCCCATCTCACACCATGCAAGACCGCCGACTTATCCACCAATGCAGGCTGCGCACTATGTTCCTATGCTGGCTGTGTGCATGTGTCTTGGCTGCTTGTTGAGGGCTGTAGCGGCAGCACTTCCTGATTCTTAAAGGAACAGTGCACGCATTCCTAATGTGTCCCCAGTCCTGTATCTCACCCGTCCCATCTCTGGCTCGTCCCGGTCTCTGGCCCGTCCCGTCCTGTCTCTTGCCCGTCCCTGGCCCCTCCCATCCTGTCTATGGCACGTCCTGTAATGTCTAACCCGCCCCTTCCCCATCTCACACCATGCAAGAGAGCCGACTTACCCACCAATGCAGGCTGCGCACTATTTGGCCCGTACAGTCCTGTCTTTGGCCAGTCTTTTCCTGTATCTGTCCCGTTCCGTCTTGTCTCTGGCCCGTCCCGTCCTGTATATGGCCCGTCCCATAATGTATTGCTTGTCCCGTCCTGTTTCTGGCCCGTCACGTACTGTCTCTGGCTCGTCCTGTCCTGTATCTGGCCCGTCGCGTACCGTCTATGGCCCGTCCCGTCCTGTCTATTTCCCGTCCCATAATGTATAGCTCGTCCCGTCCTGTTTCTGGCCCGTCCCATCCTATCTCTGCCTCATCCCGTCCTATATATGGCCCATCCCGTCTCGTATCTGGCCCGTCCCGCAACTGGCCTGTCCTGTCCCGTATCTGGCCTGTCCCTTCCTGTATCTGGCCAGTCCCTTCCCATCTTGTCCTGTCTCTGGCCTGTCCCGTCCTGTCTCTGGCCCGTCCGGTGCTATCTCTGGCATGTCCAATCCTGTCTCTTACCCGTCCCGTCTCTGGCCCATCCGGTCCAGTCTTTGGCCCATCCTGTCCTGTCTCTGGCCCATCCCTTCCTGTCTCTGGCGCAGCTCTGGTCCGTTTCGTCCTGTATCTGGCCCGCCCTGTATCTGGCCCATCCCATCCAGTATCTGGCCCGTTCCATATCTGGCCTGTCCCGTATCTGGCACGTCCTGTCCCTGGCCCAGCCTGTCCCGTATCTGGCCCGTCCTGTATCTGGCCTGTCCCGTATCTGGCCCGTCCCGCATCTGACCCGTCCCGTATCTGGCCCGTCCCGTCACGTATTTGGTCCGTACCGTCCTGTATCTGGCCCGTCCCGTAATGTATGTGGGCTGTCCCATATCTGTCCCATACCGTCCCATATTTGGCTCGTCACGTTTCTGGCCCATCCCGTCATGAATCTGGCCTGTCCCATCCTGTCTCTGGCCCGACCCGTCCTGTCTATGGCCTGTCCCGTAATGTCTCTAGCACATTCCGTCCTGTCTCTGGCCCATCCCGTCCTGTATCTGGTCGGTCCCGTCCTGTATCTGGCCCGTCCCGTCCTGTATCTGGCCCGTCCCGTCCTGAATGTGGCACGTCCAGTATATGGCCCGTCCCTTCCTGTATCTGGCCCGTCCCATCACGTCCTATCTCTGGCCCATCCCGTCTTGAATCTGGCCCGTCCCGTATCTGGCCCGTCCCTTCCTGTATCTGGCCCGTCCCGTCCTGTCTCTGGCCTGACCGGTCCAGTCCTGCCTCTGGCCAGTCTCGTCCTGCTCTGGTCCGTCCCGTCCCTGGCCCATCCTGTATCTGAACCGTCCCGTCCTGTATCTGGTCACCCCGTACTGTATCTGGGCCATCCCATCCTGTCTCTGGCCCGTCTTTTCCTGTATCTGGACCGTCCCGTCCAGTCTCTGGACGGTCTCATAATGTATAGCATGTCCTGTCCTGTTTCTGGCCCGTCCCGTCCTGTCACTTGCTCGTCCTGTCCTGTATCTGGCACGTCCCGTACCGTCTCTGGCCCGTCCCATCCTGTCTATTTCCCGTCCCATAATGTATTGCTCGTCCAGTCCTGTTTCTGGCCCGTCTTGTCCTATCTCTGGCTCGTCCCGTCCTGTATCTGGCCCGTCCCATCTCGTATCTGGCCCGTCCCGCATCTGGCCTGTCCTGTCCCATATCTGGCCTGTCCCTTCCTGTATCTGGCCAGTCCCTTCCCATCTCGTCCTGTCTCTGGCCTGTCCCGTTCTGTCTCTGGCCTGTCCCGTCCTGTCTCTGACCCGTCCGGTGCTACCTCTGGCCTGTCCAATCCTGTCTCTTGCCTGTCCCATCTCTGGTCCGTCCCGTCCTGTCTTTGGCCCATCACGTCCTGTCTCTGGAACGTCCCGTCCTCTCTTTTCCCCGTCCCGTCCTCTCTCTTGCCCGTCCCCTCCTGTCTCTGGCCCGACCTGTCCTGTCCTACCTCAGACCAGTCCCGTACTGCTCTGTCCCGTCCCATCCCTGGACTGTCCTGTATCTGGACCGTCCTGTCCTGTATCTGTCGCCCCGTTTCTAGCCCGTCCAGTCTTGTCTCTGGCACGCCTCAGTCCGTCCTATCTACGGCCCGTCCCGTAATGTCTCTGGCCCGTCTTGTCATGTCTCTGGATCGTCCCGTCCGGTCCTGACTCTGGCCCGTCCTGTATCTGGCCCATTCCGTATCTGGCCTGTTCCGTCCTGTATCTGGCCCATCCCATTAAAGGTAGTATTATCAAATCCTCCACAAATTTACACATAAAGGAACTTTAACCTGGGGTGTGTTTTAAATTAAGGTGAGTTCAATAGTTAGAAAAATATGATACTTTCCATAAATTATTAGCAAAATGTTTAAATGACACCTATCAAAAAAACAGCCTCCTCCATATCCCCTCAAGCTGTCCTATCCATCACCAAGATAGGTGCATTTTCTGCCATTTAGGTAGAAGTAATCTTCAAACAATTTGCTTCTAATTTAGATAAAGTACCAGGAAGGTATATCATGCAAACTCTACATGTGATGTTTGCCTATTAAACAATAGTTGTAATATTTATTTGCAAAATTTCCATTTTCTCTACACCTGACCTACACTACTTAATTGTAACATCCATGGCGGCGTGCTGGCATGGCTTCCCATCTCACACCATGCAAGACCGCCGACTTATCCACCAATGCAGGCTGCGCACTATGTTCCTATGCTGGCTGTGTGCATGTGTCTTGGCTGCTTGTTGAGGGCTGTAGCGGCAGCACTTCCTGATTCTTAAAGGAACAGTGCACGCATTCCTAATGTGTCCCCAGTCCTGTATCTCACCCGTCCCATCTCTGGCTCGTCCCGGTCTCTGGCCCGTCCCGTCCTGTCTCTTGCCCGTCCCTGGCCCCTCCCATCCTGTCTATGGCACGTCCTGTAATGTCTAACCCGCCCCTTCCCCATCTCACACCATGCAAGAGAGCCGACTTACCCACCAATGCAGGCTGCGCACTATTTGGCCCGTACAGTCCTGTCTTTGGCCAGTCTTTTCCTGTATCTGTCCCGTTCCGTCTTGTCTCTGGCCCGTCCCGTCCTGTATATGGCCCGTCCCATAATGTATTGCTTGTCCCGTCCTGTTTCTGGCCCGTCACGTACTGTCTCTGGCTCGTCCTGTCCTGTATCTGGCCCGTCGCGTACCGTCTATGGCCCGTCCCGTCCTGTCTATTTCCCGTCCCATAATGTATAGCTCGTCCCGTCCTGTTTCTGGCCCGTCCCATCCTATCTCTGCCTCATCCCGTCCTATATATGGCCCATCCCGTCTCGTATCTGGCCCGTCCCGCAACTGGCCTGTCCTGTCCCGTATCTGGCCTGTCCCTTCCTGTATCTGGCCAGTCCCTTCCCATCTTGTCCTGTCTCTGGCCTGTCCCGTCCTGTCTCTGGCCCGTCCGGTGCTATCTCTGGCATGTCCAATCCTGTCTCTTACCCGTCCCGTCTCTGGCCCATCCGGTCCAGTCTTTGGCCCGTCCTGTCCTGTCTCTGGCCCATCCCTTCCTGTCTCTGGCGCAGCTCTGGTCCGTTTCGTCCTGTATCTGGCCCGCCCTGTATCTGGCCCATCCCATCCAGTATCTGGCCCGTTCCATATCTGGCCTGTCCCGTATCTGGCACGTCCTGTCCCTGGCCCAGCCTGTCCCGTATCTGGCCCGTCCTGTATCTGGCCTGTCCCGTATCTGGCCCGTCCCGCATCTGACCCGTCCCGTATCTGGCCCGTCCCGTCACGTATTTGGTCCGTACCGTCCTGTATCTGGCCCGTCCCGTAATGTATGTGGGCTGTCCCATATCTGTCCCATACCGTCCCATATTTGGCTCGTCACGTTTCTGGCCCATCCCGTCATGAATCTGGCCTGTCCCATCCTGTCTCTGGCCCGACCCGTCCTGTCTATGGCCTGTCCCGTAATGTCTCTAGCACATTCCGTCCTGTCTCTGGCCCATCCCGTCCTGTATCTGGTCGGTCCCGTCCTGTATCTGGCCCGTCCCGTCCTGTATCTGGCCCGTCCCGTCCTGAATGTGGCACGTCCAGTATATGGCCCGTCCCTTCCTGTATCTGGCCCGTCCCATCACGTCCTATCTCTGGCCCATCCCGTCTTGAATCTGGCCCGTCCCGTATCTGGCCCGTCCCTTCCTGTATCTGGCCCGTCCCGTCCTGTCTCTGGCCTGACCGGTCCAGTCCTGCCTCTGGCCAGTCTCGTCCTGCTCTGGTCCGTCCCGTCCCTGGCCCATCCTGTATCTGAACCGTCCCGTCCTGTATCTGGTCACCCCGTACTGTATCTGGGCCATCCCATCCTGTCTCTGGCCCGTCTTTTCCTGTATCTGGACCGTCCCGTCCAGTCTCTGGACGGTCTCATAATGTATAGCATGTCCTGTCCTGTTTCTGGCCCGTCCCGTCCTGTCACTTGCTCGTCCTGTCCTGTATCTGGCACGTCCCGTACCGTCTCTGGCCCGTCCCATCCTGTCTATTTCCCGTCCCATAATGTATTGCTCGTCCAGTCCTGTTTCTGGCCCGTCCTGTCCTATCTCTGGCTCGTCTCGTCCTGTATCTGGCCCGTCCCATCTCGTATCTGGCCCGTCCCGCATCTGGCCTGTCCTGTCCCATATCTGGCCTGTCCCTTCCTGTATCTGGCCAGTCCCTTCCCATCTCGTCCTGTCTCTGGCCTGTCCCGTTCTGTCTCTGGCCTGTCCCGTCCTGTCTCTGACCCGTCCGGTGCTACCTCTGGCCTGTCCAATCCTGTCTCTTGCCTGTCCCATCTCTGGTCTGTCCCGTCCTGTCTTTGGCCCATCACGTCCTGTCTCTGGAACGTCCCGTCCTCTCTTTTGCCCGTCCCGTCCTCTCTCTTGCCCGTCCCCTCCTGTCTCTGGCCCGACCTGTCCTGTCCTACCTCAGACCAGTCCCGTACTGCTCTGTCCCGTCCCATCCCTGGACTGTCCTGTATCTGGACCGTCCTGTCCTGTATCTGTCGCCCCGTTTCTAGCCCGTCCAGTCTTGTCTCTGGCACGCCTCAGTCCGTCCTATCTCCGGCCCGTCCCGTAATGTCTCTGGCCCGTCTTGTCATGTCTCTGGATCGTCCCGTCCGGTCCTGACTCTGGCCCGTCCTGTATCTGGCCCATTCCGTATCTGGCCTGTTCCGTCCTGTATCTGGCCCATCCCATTAAAGGTAGTATTATCAAATCCTCCACAAATTTACACATAAAGGAACTTTAACCTGGGGTGTGTTTTAAATTAAGGTGAGTTCAATAGTTAGAAAAATATGATACTTTCCATAAATTATTAGCAAAATGTTTAAATGACACCTATCAAAAAAACAGCCTCCTCCATATCCCCTCAAGCTGTCCTATCCATCACCAAGATAGGTGCATTTTCTGCCATTTAGGTAGAAGTAATCTTCAAACAATTTGCTTCTAATTTAGATAAAGTACCAGGAAGGTATATCATGCAAACTCTACATGTGATGTTTGCCTATTAAACAATAGTTGTAATATTTATTTGCAAAATTTCCATTTTCTCTACACCTGACCTACACTACTTAATTGTAACATCCATGGCGGCGTGCTGGCATGGCTTCCCATCTCACACCATGCAAGACCGCCGACTTATCCACCAATGCAGGCTGCGCACTATGTTCTTATGCTGGCTGTGTGCATGTGTCTTGGCTGCTTGTTGAGGGCTGTAGCGGCAGCACTTCCTGATTCTTAAAGGAACAGTGCACGCATTCCTAATGTGTCCCCGGTCCTGTATCTCACCCGTCCCATCTCTGGCCCGTCCCGGTCTCTGGCCCGTCCCGTCCTGTCTCTTGCCTGTCCCTGGCCCCTCCCATCCTGTCTATGGCACGTCCTGTAATGTCTAACCCGCCCCTTCCCGTATCTGGTCCGTCCAGTCCCATATCTGACCTGTTTAGTCCCGTATCTGGCTGTCCCTTATCTGGCCCATCTTGTCCCTTCCCGTCTCTGGCACGTCCTGTCCCGTATCTGACCATACCAGTCCCTATCTGGCCCGTCCCGTATCTGGCCATCTCGTATCAGCCCCATCCCATCCTGTCCATGGCTCATCCCATATCTAGCCTCTCCTGTCCCATATCTGGCTTGTCCCGTATCTGGCCCATGTCGTCCTGTATCTGGCCCGTCCCATATTTGGCCCGTACCGTCCTGACCTGTCTCTGGCCCGTCCCGTGCTGTCCCTGGCCCCTCCCCTCCTGTCTATGGCCCGTCCTGTAATGTCTAGCCCGTCCGTCCCATATCTGGCCTGCTTAGTCCCATATCTGACCCGACAAGTCCCGTATCTGGCCAGTCCAGTCCCATATCTGGCCAGTCCAGTCCCGTATCTGGCCCATCTCTTATCTGGCACGTCTCGTCCCTTCACTATCTAGCCCGTCCTATCCCGTATATGGCCCAACCAGTCCCGTATCTGGCCCGTCCCGTATATGGCCCAGCGTGTCACGTATCTGGCCCATCACCATAAATGGCACATCCCGTTCAGTTTCTGTCCTTTCCCATCCCTGGTTCATGTCGTATCTGGCCCGTCCTGTCCCATATCTGGCCCGTCTCATATCTGGACCGTCCCGTATCTGGCCCATCCCGTATCTGGCCCGTCCCATCGCGTATCTGGCCTGTGCCGTCCCATATCTGGGCAGTACCGTCCTGTATCTGGCCATTCTGTCTATGGCCCGGCCAGTAATGTCAAGCCCGCCCATCCTGTCTCTGGCCCGTCCCATCCTGTATTTGGCCCGTTCCGTATCTAGCCCGTCCCGTCCTGTATCTGACCCGTCCCGTACCGTCTTGTATCTGGCCCATCTCGTCCCGTCCTGAATCTGGCCCATCCTGTCCCGTATCTGACCTGTCCAGTATCTGGCCGGTCCTGTCCCGTATCTAGCCAGTCCCGTCCTGTATCTGGCCCGTCCCGTCCTGTCTCTGGCCTGTCCAGTCCTGTGTCTTGCCCGTCCCGTTCTGTCTCTGGCCTGTCCAGTCCTGTGTCTGGCCCCTCCCGTCCTGTCTTTGGCTCGTCCCATCCTGTCTCTGACCCGTCCTGTCTTTGGCTCATCCCATCCTGTCTCTAGCCAGTCCCATCCTGTCTCTGGCTAGTATCGTCCCGTATCTGGCCCGCCCCGTATCTAGCCCATCCCGTCCAGTATCTGGCCCGTCCTGTCGCTGGCACGTCCCGTATCTGTACCGTCCCATATCTGCCCCATCCCATATATGACCTGTCCCGTATCTGGCTTGTCCCGTATCTGGCCCGTCCTGTTCTGTATCTGGTCTGTCTCGTCCTGTATCTGGCCCGTCCCATCATGTATCTGGCCCATACCGTCCCATATCTGGCCCGTACCATCCTGTATCTGGCCCGTCTTGTCCCGTATCTGGCCTGCCCCATCCCGTATCTGGCCTATCCCATCCTGTCTCTGGCCCGTCCAGTCCTGTCTCTGGCCCGTACCGTGCAGTTCCGTATCTGGCCCGTCCCATCCTGTACCCGGCCCATCCCCTCCTGTCTCTGGCCCGTCCCATACAGTTCTGTATCTGGCCCGTACCGTCCTGTATCTGGCCCGTACCATCTTGTATCTGGCACGTCCTGTTCCGTATCTTTCCTGTCCCGTCCCGTATCTGGCCTGTCTCATCCTATCTCTGGCCCGTCCAGTCCTGTCTCTGGCCCATCCCGTGCAGTTCTCTATCTGGCCTGTCCCATCCTGTACTCGGACCGTCCCCTCCTGCATCTGGCCCGTTCCGTACCATCCTGTATCTGGCCCATCTAGTCCCATCTTGTATCTGGCCCGTCGCGTATCTGGCTTGTACCGTCCCGTGTCTATCCTGTCGGGTCCCGTCACGTATCTGGTCTCTCCCGACCCATATCTGGCCCATCCCATCCTGTCTCTCGCCTGTCCCGTCCTGTATCTGGCCCGTCCCGTATCTGGCCCGTCCCTTCCTGTTTCTAGCTAGTCCCGTCCTTTCTCTGGCCCGTCCTGTCCTATCTCCGGCTCGTTCTGTCTCTGGCCCATCTCGTTCTGTCTCTGGCCCGTCTTGTCCTATCTCTGTCCCGTCCCGTCCTGTCTCTGGCCCGACCCGTCCTGTCCTGCCTCAGACCCGTCTGGTACTGCAGTGGCCCGTCCCTGGCCCATACTGTATCTGGCCCATCCTGTATCTGGCCCATCCCGTCCTGTATATGTCCTGTCCTGTATCTGGCTCATCGCCTACCGTCTCTGGCCCGTCCCGTCCTGTCTATTTCACGTCCCATAATATATAGCTCGTCCGGTCCTGTTCTGGCCCGTCCCATCCTATCTCTGCCTCGTCTCGTCCTATATCTGGCCCGTCCCGTCTCTTATCTGGCACGTCCCGCATCTGGCCTATCCTGTCCCGTATCTGGCCTGTCCCTTCCTGTATCTGGCCAGTCCCTTCCCATCTCATCCTGTCTCTGGCCTGTCTCGTCCTGTCTATGGCCCGTCCGGTGCTATCTCTGGCCTGTCCAATCCTGTCTCTTGCCCGTCCCTTCTCTGGCCCATCCCGTCCAGTCTTTGGCACGTCTCGTCCCGTATCTGGCCCGCCCTGTATCTGGCCCATCCCGTCCAGCATCTGGCCCGTTCCATATCTGCCAATCCCGTATCTGGCACGTCCTGTCCCTGGCCCGGCCTGTCTCGTATCTGGCCCGTCCTGTATCTGGCCTGTCCCGTATCTGGCCCGTCCCACATCTGACCCGTCCCGTATCTGGCCCGTCCCGTCCCGTATCTGGTCCGTGCCGTCCTGTATCTGGCCCGTCCCATCATGTATCTGGCCTGTCCCATATCTGGCCCATACCGTCCCATTTCTGGCTCGTCACGTTTCTGCCCCATCCCGTCATGTATCTGGCACGTTCCATCCTGTCTCTGGCCCGACCTGTCCTGTCTATGGCCTATCCCATAATGTCTCTAGCACATTCCGTCCTGTCTCTGGCCCATCCCGTCCTGAATCTGGCCTGTCCCTTCCTGTATCTGGCCCGTCCCATCCTTTCCTGTCTCTGGCCCATCCCGTCTTGAATCTGGCCCGTCCCGCATCTGGCCCGTTCCTTCCTGTATCTGGCCCGTCCCGTCCTGTCTCTGGCCCATCCCGTCTTGAATCTGGCCCGTCCCGCATCTGGCCCGTTCCTTCCTGTATCTGGCCCGTCCCGTCCTGTCTCTGGCCTGACTGGTCCTGGCCTGCCTCTGGCCAGTCCCGTCCTGCTCTGGTCCGTCCCGTCCCTGGTCCGTCCTGTATCTGGACCGTCCTGTCCTGTATCTGGTCGCCCCGTCTCTGACCCGTCCCGTCCATTGTCAGGCACGTCCCGTCCGGTCCTGTCTCTGGCCTGTCCTGCATCTGGCCCATCCCGTCACGTATCTGGCCTGTCCCGTCCTGTATCTGGCCCATCCCATTAAAGGTAGTATTATCAAATCCTCCACAAATTTACACCTCCAGGAAATTTAACCTGGGGTGTGTTTTAAATTAAGGTGAGTTCAATAGTTAGAAAAATATGATACTTTCCATAAATTATTAGCAAAATGTTTAAATGACACCTATCAAAAAACAGCCTCCTCCATATTCCCTCAAGCTGTCCTATCCATCACCAAGATAGGTGCATTTTCTGCCATTTAGGTAGAAGTAATCTTCAAACAATTTGCTTCTAATTTAGATAAAGTACTAGGAAGGTATATCATGCAAACTCTACATGTGATGTTTGCCTATTAAACAATAATTGTAATATTTATTTGCAAAACTTCCATTTTCTCTACACCTGACCTACACTACTTAATTGTAACATCCCTGGCGGCGTGCTGGCATGGCTTCCCATCTCACACCATGCAAGACCGCCGACTTACCCACCAATGCAGGCTGCGCACTATGTTCCTATGCTGGCTGTGTGCATTCCTAATGTGTCCCCAGTCCTGTATCTGACCCGTCCCGTCTCTGGCCCATCCCAGCCTGTCCCTGGCCCATCCCATCCTGTCTATGGCCCGTCCTCTAATGTCTAACCCGCCCCTTCCTGTATCTGGTCCGTCCAGTCCATATCTGACCCGTTTAGTCCCGTTTCTGACCATCCTGTCCCGTATCGGGCTTTCCCTTATCTAGCCCATCTCATCCCGTATCTGGCCCATCCCGTCCAGTATCTGGCCCGTTCCATATCTGGCCAGTCCCGTATCTAGCACGTCCTATCCCTGGCCCAGCCTGTCCCGTATCTGGCCCGTCCTGTATCTGGTCGCTCCGTCTCTGGCCCGTCCCGTCCTTTTTCAAGCACGGCCCGTCCGGTCCTATTTCTGGCCTGTCCTGTATCTGGCTCATTCCGTCACGTATCTGGCCTGTCTCGTCCTGTATCTGGCCCATCCCACTAAAGGTAGTATTATCAAATCCTCCACAAATTTACACCTCCAGCAAATTTAACCTGGGGTGTGTTTTAAATTAAGGTGAGTTCAATAGTTAGAATAATATGATACTTTCCATAAATTATTAGCAAAATGTTTAAATGACACCTATCAAAAATCAGCCTCCTCCATATCCCCTCAAGCTGTCCTATCCATCACCAAGATAGGTGCATTTTCTGCCATTTAGGCAGAAGTAATCTTCAATTTGCTTCTAATTTAGATAAAGTACTAGGAAGGTATATCATGCAAACTTTACATGTGATGTTTGCCTATTAAATAATAGTTGTAATATTTATTTGCAAAACTTCCATTTTCTCAGCACCTGACCTACACTACTTAATGGTAACATCCCTGGCGGCAAGCTGGCATGGCTTCCCATCTCACACCATGCAAGACCGTCGACTTACCCACCAATGCAGGCTGCGCACTATGTTCCTATGCTGGCTGTGTACATGTGTCTTGGCTGCTTGTTGAGGGCGGAAGCGGCAGCACTTCCTGATTCTTAAAGGAACAGTGCACGCATTCCTAATGTGTCCCCAGTCCTGTATCTGATCCATCCCGTCTCTGGCCCGTCCCGTCTCTGGCCGTCCCGTTCTGTCTCTGGCCCGTCCCAGCCTGTCCCTGGCCCCTCCCATCCTGTCTATGGCCCGTCCTGTAATGTCTAACCCGCCCCGTCCCGTATCTGGTCCGTCCAGTCCCATATCTGACCCGTTTGGTCCCGTATCTGACCATCCCGTCCCGTATCTGGCTATCACTTATCTGGCCCATCTCATCACGTATCTGGCCCGCCTCATCCTTTCCCGTCTCTGGCACTTCCTGTCCCGTATCTGACCCAACCAGTCCCTATCTGGCCCGTCCCGTATGTGGCCAAGCCCATTCAGTATCTGGCCCGTCCCGTATCTGGCCATCTCGTATCTGGCCCATCCCATCCTGTCCATGGCTCATCCCATATCTAGCATGTCCTGTCCCATATCTGGCCCGTCCCGTATCTGGCCCATGTCGTCCTGTATCTGGCCCGTCCCATATTTTGCCCGTACCGTCCTGTATCTGGCCTGTCCCGTACTGTATCTGGGCCATCCCGTCCAGTCTCTGGCCTGTCTTTTCCTGTATCTGGACCGTCCCGTCCGGTCTCTGGCCTGTCCGATAAAGTATAGCTTGTCCCGTCCTGTTTCTGGCCCGTCCCGTCCTGTCTCTGACTCATCCTGTCCTGTTTCTGGCCCGTCCCGTCCTGTATCTGGCCCGTCCCATCTCGTATCTGGCCCGTCCCGCATCTGGCCTGTCCTGTCCTGTATCTGGCCTGTCCCTTCCTGTATCTGGCCAGTCCCTTCCCATCTCGTCCTGTCTCTGGCCTGCCCCGTCCTGTCTATGGTATGGCCCGTCCGATGCTATCTCTGGCCTGTCCAATCCTGTCTCTTGCCCGTCCCATCTCTGGTCCGTCCCGTCCTGTATTTGGCCTGTCTCGTCCTGTCTCTGGCCCGACCTGTCCTGTCCTGCCTTTGGCCAGTCCCGTTCTGCTCTGGCCCGTCCCGTCCCTGGACCGTCCTGTATCTGGACCGTCCCATCCTGTATCTGGTCGCCCCGTCTCTAGCCCGTCCCGTCCTGTCTCTGGCACGCCTCGGTCCGTGCTATCTCCGGCCAGTCTCATCCTGTATTTGGTCCGTCCCGTCCTGTCTATAACCCGTCTCGTCCTGTCTCTGGCGTGTCCCGTCCGGTCCTGTCTCTGGCCCGTCCTGTATCTGGCCCGTCCTGTGTCTGGCTCATCCCGTATCTTTCCTGTCCCGTCCTGTATCTGGCCCATCCCATTAAAGGTAGTATTATCAAATCCTCCACAAATTTACACCTCCAGGAAATTTAACCTGGGGTGTGTTTTAAATTAAGGTGAGTTCAATAGTTAGAAAAATATGATTCTTTCCATAAATTATTAGCAAAATGTTTAAATTACACCTATCAAAAACAGCCTCCTCCATATCCCCTCAAGCAGTCCTATCCATCACCAAGATAGGTGCATTTTCTGCCATTTAGGTAGAAGTAATCTTCAAACAATTTGCTTCTAATTTAGATAAAGTACCAGGAAAGTATATCATGCAAACACTACATGTGATGTTTGCCTATTAAATAATAGTTGTAATATTTATTTGCAAAACTTCCATTTTCTCTACGCCTGACCTACACTACTTAATTGTAACATCCATGGCGGCATGCTGGCATGGCTTCCCATCTCACACCATGCAAGACCGCCGACTTACCCACCAATGGAGGCTGCGCACTATGTTCCTATGCTGTCTGTGTGCATGTGTCTTGGTTGCTTGTTGAGGGCGGTAGCAGCAGCACTTCCTGATTCTTAAAGGATCAGTGCACGCATTCCTAATGTGTCCCCAGTCCTGTATCTGACCCGTCCCATCTCTAACCCGTCCCGTCTCTGGCCCGTCACATCCTGTCTCTGGCCAGTCTCAGCCTGTCCCTGACCCCTCCCATTCTGTCTATGTCCTGTCCTGTAATGTCTAACCCGCCCCGTCCCGTATCTGGTCCGTCCAGTCCCATATCTGACCCGTTTAGTCCCGTATCTGACCATCCCGTCCCGTATCTGGCTGTCCCTTATCTGGCCCATCTCATCCCGTATCTGGCCCGCCTCGTCCCTTCCCGTCTCTGGCACGTCCTGTCCTGTATGTGACCCAACCAGTCCCTATCTGGCCCGTCCCGTATGTGTCCATGCCCATTCAGTATGTGGCCCGTCCCGTATCTGGCCATCTCGTATCTGGCCCATTCCATCCTGTCCATGGTTCATCCCATATCTAGCCTGTCCTGTCCCATATCTGGCCCGTCCCGTATCTGGCCCATGTCGTCCTGTATCTGGCCCGTCTCATTTTTGGCCCGGACCGTCCTGTATGTGGCCTGTCCCGTACTGTATCTGGGACATCCTGTCCTGTCTCTGGCCCGTCTTATCCTGTATCTGGACCGTCCCGTCTGGTCTCTGGACGGTCCCATAATGTATAGCTTGTCCCGTCCTGTTTCTGGCCCGTCCCGTCCTGTCACTGGCTAGTCCTGTCCTGTATCTGGCACATCCTGTACCGTCTCTGGCCCGTCCCATCCTGTCTATTTCCCTTCCCATAATGTATAGCTCGTGAAGTCCTGTTTCTGGCCCGTCCCATCCTATCTCTGGCTCGTCCCGTCCTGTATCTGGCCCGTCCCATCTCATATCTGGCCCGTCCCGCATCTGGCCTGTCCTGTCCCATATCTGGCCTGTCCCTTCCCATCTCGTCCTGTCTCTGGCCCGTCCCGTCCTGTCTCTGGCCTGTCCCGTCATGTCTCTGGCCCGTTCGGTGCTATCTCTGGCCTGTCCAATCCTGTCTCTTGCCCATCCCATCTCTTGTCCATCCCGTCCTCTCTTTGGCCCGTCCCGTCCTCTCTCTTGCCCGTCCCGTCCTCTCTCTTGCCCGTCCCGTCCTGTCTCTGGCCTGATCGGTCCTGTCCTGCCTCTGACCAGTCCCGTCCTGCTCTGGCCCGTCCTGTCCCTGGACTGTCCTGTATCTGGACCGTCCCGTCCACTATCTGTCGCCCCGTCTCTAGCCCGTCCCGTCCTGTCTCTGGTACGCCTCGGTCCGTCCTATCTCCAGCCAGTCTCATCCTGTCTTTGGCCTGTCCAGTCCTGTCTCTGGCCCGTCTCGTCATGTCTCTGGCGTGATCCGTCCGGTCCTGTCTCTGGCCCGTCCTGTATCTGGCCCATTCCGTATCTGGCCCGTCCCGTCCTGTATCTGGCCCATCCCATTAAAGGTAGTATTATCAAATCCTCCACAAATTTACACATAAAGGAACTTTAATCTGGGGTGTGTTATAAATTAAGGTGAGTTCAATAGTTAGAAAAATATGATACTTTCCATAAATTATTAGCAAAATGTTTAAATGACACCTATCAAAAAAACAACCTCCTCCATATCCCCTCAAGCTGTCCTATCCATCACCAAGATAGGTCCATTTTCTGCCATTTAGGTAGAAGTAATCTTCAATTTGCTTCTAATTTAGATAAAGTACTAGGAAGGTATATCACGCAAACTCTACATGTGATGTTTGCCTATTAAACAATAGTTGTAATATTTATTTGAAAAACTTCCATTTTCTCTACGCCTGACCTACACTACTTAATTGTAACATCTATGGCGGCGTGCTGGCATGGCTTCCCATCTCACACCATGCAAGACCGCCGACATACCCACCAAAGCAGGCTGCACACTATTTGGCCTGTACCGTCCTGTATGTGGCCTGTCCCGTACTGTATCTGGGCCATCCCGTCCTGTCTTTGGCCCGTCTTTTCCTGTATCTGTCCCGTTCCGTCTTGTCTCTGGCCCGTCCAGTCCTGTCTATGGCCCGTCCCATAATGTATAGCTTGTCCCGAACTGTTTCTGGCCCATCCCGTACTTTCTCTGGCTCGTCCTGTCCTGTATCTGGCCCGTCACGTACCCTCTCTGGTCCGTCCCGTCCTGTCTATTTCCCGTCCCATAATGTATAGCTCGCCCCGTCCTATTTCTGGCCCGTCCCATCCTATCTCTGCGTCGTCCCGTCATATATCTGGCCCGTCCCGTCTCGTATCTGGCCCGTTCCGCATCTGGCATGTCCTGTCGCGTATCTGGACTGTCCCTTCCTGTATCTGGCCAGTCCCTTCCCATGTCGTCCTGTCTCTGGCCTGTCCCGTCCTGTCTCTGGCCGGTCCGTCGCTATCTCTGGCCTGTCCAATCCAGTCTCTTGCCCGTCCCTTCTCTGGCCCGTCCCGTCCCGTCTCTGGCCCATCCCTTCCTGTGTTTGGCCCAGTTCTGGCCCGTCTCGTCCCGTATTTGGTCCGCCCTGCATCTGGCCCATCCCGTCCAGTATCTGGCCCGTTCCATATCTGGCCAGTCCCGTATCTGGCACGTCCTGTCCCTGCCCGGCCTGTCCCGTATCTAGCCCGTCCTGTATCTGGCCTGTCCCGTATCTGGCCCATCCCGCATCTGACCCGTCCCGTATCTGGCCCGTCCCGTCCCGTATCTGGTCCGTACCGTCCTAAATCTGGCCTGTCCCGTCATGTATCTGGGCTGTCCCATATCTGGCCCATACCGTCCCATATCTGGCTCGTCACGTTTCTAGCCCTTCCCGTCATGTATCTGACCCGTCCCATCCTGTCTCTGGCCCGAACCGTCCTGTCTATGGCCTGTCCCTTAATGTCTCTAGCACATTCCGTCCTGTTTCTGGCCCATCCCATCCTGTATCTGGTCGGTCGGTCCCGTCCTGTATCTGGCCCGGCCCGTCCTGAATCTGGCCCGTCCCGTATCAGACCCATCCCGTCCTGTATCTGGCCCATCTCATTAAAGGTAGTATTATCAAATCCTCCACAAATTTACACCTCCAGGAAATTTAACCTGGGGTGTGTTTTAAATTAAGGTGAGTTTAATAGTTAGAAAAATATGATACTTTCCATAAATTATTAGTAAAATGTTTAAATGACACCTATCAAAAAACAGCCTCCTCCATATCCCCTCAAGCTGTCCTATCCATCACCAAGATAGGTGCATTTTCTGCCATTTAGGTAGAAGTAATCTTCAAACAATTTGCTTCTAATTTAGATAAAGTACTAGGAAGGTATATCATACAAACTTCTACATGTGATGTTTGCCTATTAAACAATAGTTGTAATATTTATTTGAAAAACTTCCATTTTCTCTACGCCTGACCTACACTACTTAATTGTAACATCCATGGCGGCGTGCTGGCATGGCTTCCCATCTCACACCATGCAAGACCGCCGACTTAGCCATCCAATGCAGGCTGCGCACTATGTTCCTATGCGGGCTGTGTGCATGTGTCTTGGCTGCTTTCTGAGGGCGGTAGCGGCAGCACTTCCTGATTCTTATAGGAACAGTGCACGCATTCCTTTTGTATCCCCAGTCCTGTATCTGACCCGTCCCGTGTCTGGCCTGTCTGGTCCTGTCTCTGGCCCGTCCCAGCCTGTCCCTGGCCCTACCCATCCTGTCTATGACCCGTTCTGTAATGTCTAACCCGCCCCGTCCCGTATCTGGTCCGTCCAGTCGCATATCTGACCCGTTTAGTCCCGTATCTGACCATCCCGTCCCGTATCTGGCTTTCCCTTATCTAGCCCATCTCATCCCGTATCTGGCCCGCATCGTCCCTTCCCATCTGTGGCACGTCCTATCCCGTATCTGACCATACCAGTCCCTATCTGGCCCGTCCCGTATGTGACCAGGCCCATTCAGTATCTGTCCCGTCCCGTATCTGGCCATCTCGTATCAGCCCCATCCCATCCTGTCCATGGCTCATCCCATATCTAGCCTCTCCTGTCCCATATCTGGCTCGTCCTGTATCTGGCCCATGTCGTCCTGTATCTGGCCCGTCCCATATTTGGCCCGTACCGTCCTGTATCTGGCCTGTCCCGTAGTGTATCTGGGCCATCCTGTCCTGTCTCTGGCCCGTCTTTTCCTGTATCTGGACCATCTGGTCTCTGTCCCGTCCCATAATGTATAGCTTGTCCCGTCCTGTTTCTGGCCCGTCCGGTCCGGTCTCTGGCTCGTCCTGTCCTGTATCTGGCACGTCCCGTACCGTCTCTGGCCCGTCCCATCCTGTCTATTTCCCGTCCCATAATGTATAGCTCGTCCAGTCCTGTTTCTGGCCTGTCCCGTCCTATCTCCGGCTCGTCCCGTCTTGTATCTGGCCCGTCCCATCTCGTATCTGGCCCGTCCCGCATCTGGCCTGTCTTGTCCCTTATCTGGCCAGTCCCTTCCCATCTCATCCTGTCTCTGGCCCGTCCGATCCTGTCTCATGCCTGGTCAGTCCTGTCTCTGGCCCGACCGATGCTATCTCTGGCCTGTCCAATCCTGTCTCTTGCCCGTCCCATCTCTGGTCCATCCCGTCCTGTCTCTGGCCCGTCCCGTCCTCTCTCTTGCCCGTCCCGTCCTGTCTCTGGCTCGACCGATCCTGTCCTGCCTCAGGCCAGTCCCATCTTGCTCTGGCCAGTCCCGTCCCTGGACGGTCCTGTATCTGGACCGCCCCGTCCTGTATCTGGTCGCCCCGTCTCTAGCACGTCCCGTCCTTTCTCTGGCATGCCTCGCTCCGTCCAATCTTCGGCCAGTCTCATCCTGTATCTGGTCGCCCCGTCTCTGGCCCGTCCCGTCCTTTTTCAGGCACGGCCCGTCCGGTCCTATCTTTGGCCTGTCCTGTATCTGGCCCATTCCGTCACGTATCTGGCCTGTCTCGTCCTGTATCTGGCCCATCCCACTAAAGGTAGTATTATCAAATCCTCCACAAATTTACAACTCCAGGAAATTTAACCTGGGGTGTGTTTTAAATTAAGGTGAGTTCAATAGTTAGAATAATATGATACTTTCCATAAATTATTAGCAAAATGTTTAAATGACACCTATCAAAAAACAGCCTCCTCCATATCCCCTCAAGCTGTCCTATCCATCACCAAGATAGGTGCATTTTCTGCCATTTAGGCAGAAGTAATCTTCAATTTGCTTCTAATTTAGATAAAGTACCAGGAAGGTATATCATGTAAACTCTACATGTGACGTTTGCCTATTAAATAATAGTTGTAATATTTATTTGCAAAACTTCCATTTTCTCTACACCTGACCTACACTACTTAATTGTAACATCACTGGTGGCAAGCTGGCATGGCTTCCAATCTCACACCATGCAAGACCGTCGACTTACCCACCAATGCAGGCTGAACACTATGTTCCTATGCTGGCTGTGTACATGTGTCTTGGCTGCTTGTTGAGGGCGGCAGCGGCAGCACTTCCTGATTCTTAAAGGAACAGTGCACGCATTCCTAATGTGTCCCCAGTCCTGTATCTGACCCATCCCGTCTCTGGCCCGTCCCGTCTCTGGCCCGTCCCGTCCTGTCTCTGGCCTGTCCCAGCCTGTCTCTGGCCCGACCGGTGCTATCTCTGGCCTGTCCAATCCTGTCTCTTGCCCGTCCCATCTCTGGTCCGTCCCGTCCTGTCTTTGGCCCTTCCCGTCCTGTCTCTGGCCCATCCCGTCCTCTCTTTGGCCCGTCCCGTCCTCTCTCTTGCCTGTCCCGTCCTGTCTCTAGACCGACCGGTCCTGTCCTGCCTCAGGCCAGTCCCATCCTGCTCTGGCCAGTCCCGTCCCTAGACCGTCCTGTATCTGGACCGCCCCATTCTGTATCTGGTCGCCCCGTCTCTAGCAGGTCCCGTCCTGTCTCTGGCACGCCTCGGTCCGTCCTATCTTCGGCCAGTCTCATCCTGTCTTTGGCCCGTCCCGTCCCGTCTGTCTCTGGCAAGTCCGGTCCTGTCTCTGGCCCGTCCCGTATCTGGCCCATCCAGTATCTGGCCTGTCCCGTCCTGTATCTGGCCCGTCCCGTCATGTATCTGGGCTGTCCCATAGCTGGCCCATACCATCCCATATCTGGCTCGTCACATTTCTGGCCCATCCCGTCATGTATCTGGCCCATCCCATCCTGTCTTTGGCCCGATCCGTCCTGTCTATGGCCTGTCCCGTAATGTCTCTAGCACATTCCGTCCTGTCTCTGGCCCATCCCATCCTGTATCTGGTCGGTCCCGTCCTGTATCTGGCCCGTCCCATCCTGAATCTGGCCCGTCCTGTCTATGGCCCGTCCGATAATGTATAGCTTGTCCCGTCCTGTTTCTGAGCAGTCCCGTACTATCTCTGGCTCGTCTTGTCCTGTATCTGGCCCGTCCCGTCCATTTCCCGTCCCATAATGTATAGCTCTTCCCGTCCTGTTTCTGGCCCGTCCCATCCTATCTCTGCCTCGTTCCGTCCTATATCTGGCACGTCCCGTCTCGTATCTGGCCTGTCCCTTCCTGTATCTGGCAAGTCCCTTCCCATCTCGTCCTGTCGCTGGCCTGTCCCGTCCTGTCTCTGGCCCGTCCGGTGCTATCTCTGGCCTGTCCAATCCTGTCTCTTGCCCGTCCCGTCTCTGGCCCGTCCCGTCCAGTCTTTGGCCCATCCCGTCCTGTCTCTGGCCCATCCCTTCCTGTCTCTGGCCAGTCTCGTCCCGTATCTGGCTCGCCCGGTATCCGGCCCATCCCGTCTAGTATCTGGCACGTTCCATATCTGTCCTGTCCCGTATCTGGCCCATCCCGCATCTGACCCGTCCAGTATCTGGCCCATCCCATCCCGTATCTGGCCCGTCCCGTCATGTATCTGGGCTGTCCCATATCTGGCCCATACCGTCCCATATCTGACTCGTCACGTTTCTGGCCCATCCCGTCATGTATCTTGCCCGTCCCATCCTGTCTCTGGCCCGACCCGTCCTGTTTATGGCCTGTCCCGTAATGTCTCGAGCACATTACGTCCTGTCTTTGGCCCATCCCGTCCTGTATCTGGTCGGTCCCGTCCTTTATCTGGACCGTCCCGTCGTGAATCTGTCCCGTCCCGTATCTGGCCCATCCCTTCCTGTATCTGGCCCGTCCCATCACGTCCTATCTCTGGCCCATCCCGTGTTGAATCTGGCCCGTCCCGTCTCTGGCGCGTCCCATCCTATCTCTGGCCTGACCGGTCCTGTCCTGCCTCTGGCCAGTCCCGTCCTGCTCTGGTCCGTCCCGTCCCTGGCCCGTCCTGTATCTGAACCGTCCCGTCCTGTATCTGGTCGCCCCTTCTCTGGCCCGTCCCGTCCTTTCTCAGACACGTCCCGTTCGGTCCTGTCTCTGACCTATCCTGTATCTGGCCCATCCCGTCACATATCTGGCCTGTCCAGTCCTGTATCTGGCCCATCCCATTAAAGGTAGTATTATCAAAACCGCCACAAATTTACACCTCCAGGAAATTTAACCTGGGGTGTGTTTTAAATTAAGGTGAGTTTAATAGTTAGAAAAATATGATACTTTCCATAAATTATTAGCAAAATGTTTAAATGACACCTATCAAAAAACAGCCTCCTCCATATCCCCTCAAGCTGTCCTATCCATCACCAAGATAGGTGCATTTTCTGCCATTTAGGTAGAAGTAATCTTCAAATAATTTGCTCCTAATTTAGATAAAGTACCAGGAAGGTATATCATGCAAACTCTACATGTGATGTTTGCCTATTAAATAATAGTTGTAATATTTTTTTGCAAGACTTCCATTTTCTCTACACCTGACCTATACTACTTAATTGTAACATCCTTGGCGGCGTGCTGGCATGGCTTCCCATCTCACACCATACAAGACCACCGACTTACCCACCAATGCAGGCTACGCACTATGTTCCTATGCTGGCTGTGTGCATGTGTCTTGGCTGCTTGTTGAGGGCGGCAGCGACAGTACTTCCTGATTCTTAAAGGAAAAGTGCATGCATTCCAAATGTGTCCCTAGTCCTGTATATGACCCGTCCCGTCTCTGGCCCGTCCTGTCCAGTCTCTGGCCCATCCCTGGCCCCTCCCATCCTGTCTATGGCCTGTCCTGTAATGTCTAACCCGCCCTGTCCCGTATCTGGTCCGTCCAGTCCCATATCTGACCCGTTTAGTCCCGTGTCTGATCATCCCGTCCCGTATCTGGCTATCTCATGCCGTATCTAGCCCGCCTCATCCCTTCCCGTCTCTGGAAAGTCCTGTCCCGTATCTGACCCAACCAGTCCCTATCTGGCCCGTCCCAAATGTGGCAAGGCCCATTCAGTATCTGGCCCATCCCGTATCTGTCCATCTCGTATCTGGCCCACCCCATCCTGTCCATGGCTCATCGCATATCTAGCCTGTCCAGTCCCATATCTGGCCCGTCCCGTATCTGGCCCATGTCGTCCTGTATCTGGCCCGTCCCATATTTGGCCCGTACCGTCCTGTATCTGGCCTGTCCCGTACTGTATCTGGGGCATCCCGTCCTGTCTCTGGCCCCTCTTTTCCTGTATCTGGACCGTCCCATAATGTATAGCTTGTCCCGTCCTGTTTCTGGCCCGACCCCGTCCTGTCTCTGGCTCGTCCTGTCCTGTATCTGGCACGACCCATACCGTCTCTGGCCCGTTCCATCCTGTCTATTTCTCGTCCCATAATGTATAGCTCGTCCAGTCCTGTTTCTGGCCCGTCCCGTCCTATCTCTGGCTCGTCCCGTCCTGTATCTGGCCCGTCCCATCTCGTATCTGGCCCGTCCCGCATGTGGCCTGTCCTGTCCCGTATCTGGCCTGTCCCTTCCTGTATCAGGCCAATCCCTTCCCATCTCGTCCTGTCTCTGGCCCATCCCGTCATGTCTCTGGCCAGGCCCGTTTGGTGCTGTCTCTGGACTGTCCAATCCTGTCTCTTGCCCGACCCATCTCTGGTCAGTCTCGTCCTGTCTTTGACCCGTCCTGTCCTGTCTCTGGCCCGTCCCGTCCTCTCTTTGGCCCTTCCTCTCTCTTGCCCGTCCTGTCCTGCCTCTGGCCAGTCCCGTCCTGCTCTGGCCCGTCCCATCCCTGGACCGTCCTGAATCCTGTATCTGGTCACCCCGTCTCTAGCACATCCCGTCCTGTCTCTGGCACGCCTCGGTCCGTCCTAACTCCGGCCAGTCTCATCCTGTCTTTGGCCCGTCCCGTCCTGTCTCTGGCCCGTCTCGTCCTGTCTCTGGCGTGTCCCGTCCAGTCCTGTCTCTGGCCCGTCTTGTATTTGGTCCGTCCCGTATCTGGCCTGTCCCGTCCGGTATCTGGCCCATCCCATTAAAGGTAGTATTATCAAATCCTCCACAAATTTACACCTCCAGGAAATTTAACCTGGGGTGTGTTTTAAATTAAGGTGAGTTCAATAGTTAGAAAAATATGATACTTTCCATAAATTATTAGCAAAATGTTTAAATGACACCTATCAAAAAACAGCCTCCTCCATATCCCCTCAAGCTGTCCTATCCATCACCAAGATAGGTGCATTTTCTGCCATTTAGGTAGAAGTAATCTTCAAACAATTTGCTTCTAATTTAGATAAAGTACTAGGAAGGTATAGCATGCAAACTCTACATGTGATGTTTGCCTATTAAACAATAGTTGTAATATTTATTTGCAAAACTTCCACTTTCTCTACGCCTGACCTACACTACTTAATTGTAACATCCCTAGCGGCGTGCTGGCATGGCTTCCCATCTCACACCATGCAGACTGCGCACTATTTGGCCCATACCGTCCTGTATCTGGCCTGTCCCGTACTGTTTCTAGGCCATGCAGTCCTGTCTTTGGCCCGTCTTTTCCTGTATCTGTCCCCTTCAGTATTGTCTCTGGCCCGTCCCGTCCTTAATCTGGCCCGTCCTGTCTATGGCCGTCCCATAATGTATAGCTTGTCCCGTCCTGTTTCTGGCCGGTCCCGTACTGTCTCTGGCTCGTCTTGTCCTGTATCTGGCCCGTCGCGTACCCTCTCTGGCCCATCCCGTCCTGTCTATTTCCCGTCCCATAATGTATAGCTCGTCCCATCCTGTTTCTGGCCCGTCCCATCCTATCTCTGCCTCGTCCCGTCCTATATCTGGCCCGTCCCGTCTCGTATCTGGCCCGTCCCGCATCTGGCCTGTCCTGTCCCGTATCTGGCCTGTCCCTTCCTGTATCTGGCCAGTCCCTTCCCATCTTGTCCTGTCTCTGGCCTGTCCCGTCCTGTCTCTGGCCCGTCCGGTGCTATCTCTGGCATGTCCAATCCTGTCTCTTGCCCGTCCCGTCTCTGGCCCGTCCCGTCCAGTCTTTGGCCCGTCCAGTCATGTCTCTTGCCCATCCCTTCCTGTCTCGGGCCCAGCTCTGGCCCTTCTCATCCCGTATCTGGCCCGCTCTGTATCTGGCCCATCCCGTCCACTATCTGGCCCGTTCCATATCTGGCCTGTCCCGTATCTCGCACGTCCTGTCCCTGGCCCGGCCTGTCCCGTATCTGGCCCGTCCTGGATCTGGCCTGTCCCGTATCTGGCCCATCCCGCATCTGACCCGTCACGTATCTGGCCCGTCCTGTCCCGTATCTGGTCCGTACCGTCCTAAATCTGGCCCGTCCCGTCATGTATCTGGGCTGTCCCATATCTGGCCCATACAGTCCCATATCTGGCTCGTCACGTTTCTGGCCCATCCCGTCATGTATCTGGCCCGTCCCATCCTGTCTCTAGCCCGACCCATCCTGTCTCTGGCCCGACCCGTCCTGTCTATGTCCTGTCCCTTAATGTCTCTAGCACATTCTGTCCCGTATCTGGCCTGTCTCTTCCAGTATCTGGCCCGTCCCATCCTGTCTCTGGCCTGACTGGTCCTGTCCTGCCTCTGGCCAGTCGCGTCCTGCTCTGGTCCATCCCGTCCCTGGCCCATCCTGTATCTAGACCGTCCCGTCCTGTATCTGGTTGCCCCGTCTCTGGCCAGTCCCGTCCTTTCTCAGGCACGTCCCGTCCGTCCTGTCTCTGGCCTGTCCTGCATCTGGCCCATCCCTTCACGTATCTGGCCTGTCCCGTCCTGGATCTGGCCCATCCCATTAAAGGTAGTATTATCAAATCCTCCACAAATTTACACGTCCAGGAAATTTAACCTGGGGTGTGTCTTAAATTAAGGTGAGTTCAATAGTTAGAAAAATATGATACTTTCCATAAATTATTAGCAAAATGTTTAAATGACACCTATCAAAAAACAGCCTCCTCCATATCCCCTCAAGCTGTCCTATCCATCACCAAGATAGGTGCATTTTCTGCCATTTAGGTAGAAGTAATCTTCAAACAATTTGCTTCTAAGTACTAGGAAGGTAAATCATGCAAACTCTACATGTGATGTTTGCCTATTAAACAATAGTTGTAATATTTATTTGAAAAACTTCCATTTTCTCTACGCCTGACCAACACTATTTAATTTTAACATCACTGGCAGCGTGCTGGCATGGCTTCCCATCTCACATCATGCAACACTGCCGACTTACCCACCAATGCAGGCTGCGCACTATTTGGCCCGTTCTGTCTTGTCTCTGGCCCGTCCCGTCCTGTCTATGGCCCGTCCCATAATGTATAGCTTGTCCCGTCCTGTTTCTGGCCCGTCCCGTACTGTCTCTGGCTCGTCTTGTCCTGTATCTAGCCCGTCGAGTACCGTCTATGGCCCGTCCCGTCCTGTCTATTTCCCGTCCCATAATGTATAGCTCGTCCCGTCCTGTTTCTGGCCCGTCCCGTCTCGTATCTGGCCCATCCCGCATTTGGCCTGTCCTGTCCCGTATATGGCCTGTCCCTTCCTGTATCTGGACAGTCCTTTCCCATCTCGTCCTGTCTCTGGCCTGTCCCGTCCTGTCTCTGGCCCGTCCGGTGCTATGTCTGGCCTGTCCAATCCTGTCTCTTGTCCGTCCCGTTTCTGGCCCGTCCCGTCTAGTATTTGGCCCGTCCTGTTCTGTCTCTGGCCCATCCCTTCCTGTCTCTGGCGCAGTTCTGGTCCGTCTCGTCCTGTATCTGGCCCGCCCTGTATCTGGCCCATCCCGTCCAGTATCTGGCCCGTTCCATATCTGGCCTGTCCCGTATCTGGCACGTCCTGTCCCTGGCCCGGCCTGTCCCGTATCTGGCCCGTCCTGTATCTGGCCAGTCCCGTATCTGGCCCGTCCCGCATCTGACCCGTCCCGTATCTGGCCCGTCCCGTCCCGTATCTAGTCCGTACCGTCCTGTATATGGCCCGTCCCGTCATGTATGTGGGCTGTCCCATATCTGGCCCATACCGTCCCATATCTGGCTCGTCACGTTTCTGGCCCATCCCGTCATATATCTGGCCCGTCCCATCCTGTCTCTGGCCTGACCCGTCCTGTGTATGGCCTATCCCATGTCTCTAGCACATTCCGTCCTGTCTCTGGCCCATCCCGTCCTGTATCTGGTCGGTCCCGTCCTGAATCTGGCCCGTCCCATCCTGAATCTGGCCCGTCCCGTATCTGGCCCGTCCCTTCCTGTATGTGGCCCGTCCCATCCTGTCCTGTCTTTGGCCCATCCTGTCTTGAATCTGGCCCGTCCCGTATCTGGCCCGTCCATTCCTGTATCTGGCCCGTCCCGACCTGTATCTGGTCGGTCCCATCCTGTCTCTGGCCTCGTCCGTCCTGTCTCTGGCCCGACCGGTGCTATCTCTGGCCTGTCCAATTCTGTCTCTTGCCCGTCCTGTCCTGTCTCTGGCCCGATCGGTCCTGTCCTGCCTCTGGCCAGTCCCATCCTGCTCTGGCCCGTCCCGTCCCTGGACCGTCCTGTATCTGGACCGCCCCGTCCTGTATCTGGTCGCCCCGTCTCTAGCCCGTCCCGTCCTGTCTCTGGCACGCCTCGGTCCGTCCTATCTTCTACCAGATCATCTTGTCTTTGGCCCGTCCGGTCCCATCTGTCTCTAGCCCGTCCGGTCCTGTCTCTGGCCCGTCCTGTATCTGGCCCATCCCGTGTCTGGCCTGTCCCGTCCTGTATCTGGCCCGTCCCGTCATTTATATGGGCTGTCCAATAGCTGGCCCATACCATCCCATATCTGGCTCGTCACGTTTCTGGCCCATCCCGTCATGTATCTGGCCCGTCCCATCCTGTCTATGGCCCGACCCGTCCTGTCTATGGCCTGTCCCGTAATGTCTCTAGCACATTCCGTCCTGTCTATGGCCCATCCCGTCCTGTATCTGGTCGGTCCCATCGTGTATCTGGCCCGTCCCGTCCTGAATCTGGCCCGTCCTGTCTATGGCCCGTCCCATAATGTATAGCTTGTCCCGTCCTGTTTCTGGCCAGTCCCGTACTATCTCTGGCTCGTCCTGTCCTGTATCTGGCCCGTCGCGTACCGTCTCTGGCCCATCCCGTCCTGTCTACTTCCCGTCCCATAATGTTTAGCTCGTCCCGTCCAGTTTCTGGCCCGTCCCATCCTATCTCTGCCTTGTCCCGTCCTATATCTGGCGCGTCCCGTCTCGTATCTGGCCCATCCCGCATCTGGCCTGTCCTGTCCCGTATCTGGCCTGTCCCTTCCTGTATCTGGCCAGTCCCTTCCCATCTCGTCCTGTCGCTGGCCTGTCCCGTCCTGTCTCTGGCCCGTTCGGTGCTATCTCTGGCCTGTTCAATCCTGTCTCTTGCCCCTCCCGTCTCTGGCCCGTCCTGTCCTGTCTCTGGCCCATCCCTTCCTGTCTCTGGCCCAGGTCTGGCCCGTCTCATCCCGTATCTGGCCCATCCCGTCCAGTATCTGGCCCGTTCCATATCTGGCCTGTCCCATATCTGGCACGTCCTGTCCCTGGCCCGGCCTGTCCCGTATCTGGCCCGTCCTGTATCTGGCCTGTCCCCTATCTGGCCCGTCCCGCATCTGACCCGTCCCGTATCTGGCCCGTCACGTAACGTATCTGGTTAGTCCCTTCCTGTATCTGGCCCGTCCTATCCTGTCCTGTCTCTGGCCCATCCCGTCTTGAATCTGGCCCGTGCCGTATCTGGCCCGTCCCTTCCTGTATCTGGCCTGTCCCGTCCTTTCTCTGGCCTGACCGGTCCTGTCCTGCCTCTGGCCAGTCCCGTCCTGCTCTGGTCCGTCCCTTCCCTGGCCCGTCCTGTATCTGGACCGTCCCGTCCTGTATCTGGTCGCCCCGTCTCTGGCCCGTCCCGTCCTTTTTCAGGCACGGCCCGTCCGGTCCTATCTTTGGCCTGTCCTGTATCTGGCCCATTCCGTCACGTATCTGGCCTGTCTCGTCCTGTATCTGGCCCATCCCACTAAAGGTAGTATTATCAAATCCTCCACAAATTTACACCTCCAGGAAATTTAACCTGGGGTGTGTTTTAAATTAAGGTGAGTTCAATAGTTAGAATAATATGATACTTTCCATGAATTATTAGCAAAATGTTTAAATGACACCTATCAAAAACAGCCTCCTCCATATCCCCTCAAGCTGTCCTATCCATCACCAAGATAGGTGCATTTTCTGCCATTTAGGCAGAAGTAATCTTCAATTTTCTTCTAATTTAGATAAAGTACTAGGAAGGTATATCATGCAAACTTTACATGTGAAGTTTGCCTATTAAATAATAGTTGTAATATTTATTTGCAAAACTTCCATTTTCTCTACACCTGACCTACACTACTTAATTGTAACATCCCTGGCGGCGTGCTGGCATGGCTTCCCATCTCACACCATGCAAGACAGCCGACTTACCCACCAATGCAGGCTGCGCACTATGTTCCTATGCTGGCTGTGTACATGTGTCTTGGCTGCTTGCTGAGGGCGGCAGCGGCAGCACTTCCTGATTCTTAAAGGAACAGTGCACGCATTCCTAATGTGTCCCCAGTCCTGTATCAGACCCATCCGGTCTCTGGCCCGTCCCGCCTCTGGCCCATCCCTGGCCCCTCCCATCCTGTCTATGGCCCGTCCTGTAATGTCTAACCCGCACAGTCCCGTATCTGGTCTGTCCAGTCCCATATCTGACCTGTTTAGTCCCATATCTGACCATCCCGTCCCGTATCTGGCTGTCCCTTATCTGGCCCATCTCATCCCGTATCTGGCCCACCTCGTCCCTTCCCTTCTCTGGCACATCCTGTCCCGTATCTGACCATACCAGTCACTATCTGGCCCGTCCCGTATGTGGCCAGGCCCATTCAGTATCTGGTCCGTCCCGTATCTGGCCATCTCGTATCTGGCCCATACCATCCTGTCCATGGCTCATCCCATATCTAGCCTGTCCTGTCCCATATCTGGCCCGTCCTGTATCTGGCCCATGTCGTCCTGTATCTGGCCCGTCCCATATTTGGCCCGCACCGTACTGTATCTGGCCTGTCCCGTACTGTATCTGGGCCATCCCGTTCTGTCTCTGGCCCGTCTTTTCCTGTATCTGGACCGTCCCGTCCGGTCTCTGGCCCGTCCCATAATATATAGCTTGTCCCGTAGTGTTTCTGGCCCATCCCGTCCTGTATCTGGCCCGTCCCGTCATGTATGTGGGCTGTCCCATATCTGTCCCATACCGTCCCACATCTGGCTCGTCACATTTCTGGCCCATCCCGTCATGTATCTGGCCCGTCCCATCCTGTCTCTGGCCCAACCCGTCCTGTTTATGGCCTATCCCATAATGTCTCTAGCACATTCCGTCCTGTCTCTGGCCCATCCCGTCCTGTATCTGGTCGGTCCCGTCCTGAATCTGGCCCGTCCCATCCTGAATCTGGCCCGTCCCGTATCTGGCCCTTCCCTTCCTGTATCTGGCCCGTCCCATCCTGTCCTGTCTCTGGCCCATCCTGTCTTGAATCTGGCCCGTCCCGTATCTGGCCCGTCCCGACCTGTCTCTGGCCTGACTGGTCCTGTCCTGCCTCTGGCCAGTCGCGTCCAGCTCTGGTCCGTCCCGTCCCTGGCCCGTCCTGTATCTGGACCGTCCCGTCCTGTATCTGGTCGCCCCGACTATGGCCCGTCCCGTTCTTTCTCAGGCACGTCCCGTCCGGTCTCTGGCCTGTCCTGCATATGGCCCATCCCGTCACGTATCTGGCCTGTCCCGTCCTGTATCTGGCCCATCCCATTAAAGGTAGTATTATCAAATCCTCCACAAATTTACACCTCCAGGAAATTTAACCTGGGTGTGTTTTAAATTAAGGTGAGTTCAATAGTTAGAAAAATATGATACTTTCCATAAATTATTAGCAAAATGTTTAAATGACACCTATCAAAAAACAGCCTCCTCCATATCCCCTCAAGCTGTCCTATCCATCACCAAGATAGGTGCATTTTCTGCCATTTAGGTAGAAGTAATCTTCAAACAATTTGCTTCTGATTTAGATACAGGAGACAGGAAGAGACGGGCCAGAGACAGAACGGGACGGGCCAAAGACAGGATGAGACTGGCCGGAGATAGGACGGACCGAGGCGTGCCAGAGACAGGAAGGGATGGGCTAGAGACAGGGCGACCAGATACAGGATGCGACGGTCCAGATACAGGACGGGCCAGAGACGGGACGGGCCAGAGCAGGACGGAACTGGCCAGAGGCAGGACAGGACCGGTATGTCCAGAGACAGGACGGGACGGGCAAGAGACAGGACGGGACGGGTCAAAGAGAGGACGGGACAGGTCAGAGACAGGATGGGACAGCCAAAGACAGGACGGGACGGACTAGAGATGGGACAGGCAAGAGACAGGATTGGACAGGCCAGAGATAGCACCAGAAGGGACGGGACACGCCAGAGACAGGACGAGATGGGAAGAGACTGGCCAGATACGGGACAGGACAGGCCAGATGCGGGACGGGCCAGATATAGGACGGGACGAGGCAGAGATAGGATGAGCCTGTCCCGTCCTGTATCTGGCCCATCCCTTCCTGTCTCTGGCCCAGCTCGGGCCAGTCTCGTCCCGTATCTGACCCGCCCTGTATCTGGCCCATCCCGTCCAGTATCTGGCCCGTTCCATATCTGGCCTTTCCCGTATCTGGCATGTCCTGTCCCTGGCCCAGCCTGTCCCGTATCTGGCCCGTCCTGTATCTGGCCCATCCCGTCACGTATCTGTCCCGTTCCATATCTGGCCTGTCCCATATCTGGCACGTCCTGGCCCTGCCTTTCCCGTATCTGGCATGTCCTGTCCCTGGCCCAGCTTGTCCCGTATCTGGCCCGTCCTGTATCTGGACCATCCCGTCACGTATCTGGCCTGTCCCGTCCTGTATCTGGCCCATCCCATTAAAGGTAGCATTATCAATTCCTCCACAAATTTACACCTCCAGGATTTTTAACCTGGGGTGTGTTTTAAATTAAGGCGAGTTCAATAGTTAGAAAACTATGATACTTTCCATAAATTATTAGCAAAATGTTTAAATTACACCAATCAAAAAACAGCCTCCTCCATATCCCCTCAAGCTGTCCTATCCATCACCAAGATAGGTGCATTTTCTGCCATTTAGGTAGAAGTAATCTTCAAACAATTTGCTTCTGATTTAGATAAAGTACCAGGAAAGTATATCATGCAAACTCAACATGTGATGTTTGCCTATTAAATAATAGTTGTAATATTTATTGGCAAAACTTACATTTTCTCTACGCCTGACCTACACTACTTAATTGTAACATCCCTGGCCAGTCAAATCCTGTCTATTTCCCGTCCCATAATGTATAGCTCGTCCAGTCCTGTTTCTGGCCCGTCCCGTCTTATCTCTGGCTCGTCCCGTCCTGTATCTGACCCGTCCCATCTCGTTTCTGGCACGTCCCGCATCTGGCCTGTCCTTTCCCGTATCTGGCCTGTCCCTTCCTGTATCTGGCCAGTCCCTTCCCATCTCGTCCTGTCTCTGGCCCGTCCGGTCCTTTCTCTGGCCTGTCCCGTCCTGTCTCTGGCCCATCCGGTGCTATCTCTGGCCTGTCCAATCCTGTCTCTTGCCCGTCCCATCTCTGGTCCGTCCCATCCTGTCTTTGGCCCTTCCTGTCCAGTCTCTGGCCCGTCCCGTCCTCTCTTTGGCCCGTCACGCCCTCTCTCTTGCCCGTCCCGTCCTGTCTCTGGCCCGACCGGTCCTGTCCTGCCTCTGGCCAGTCCCATCCTGCTCTGGCCCGTCCCGTCCCTGGACTGTCCTGTATCTGGACTGTCCTGTATCTGGTCGCCCCGGCTCTAGCCCGTCCCATCCTGTCTCTGGCACGCCTCGGTCTGTCCTATCTCCGGCCAGTCTCATCCTGTCTTTGGCCCGTCCCGTCCTGTTTCTGGCCCGTCTCGTCCTGTCTCTGGCGTCTCCCGTCCGGTCCTGTCTCTGGCCCGTCCTGTATCTGGCCCATCCCCTATCTGGCCTGTCCCTTCCTGTATCTGGCCCATCCCATTAAAGGTAGTATTGTCAAATCCTCCACAAATTTAAACTTCCAGGAAATTTAACCTGGAGTGTGTTTTAAATTAAGGTGAGTTCAATAGTTAGAAAAATATGATACTTTCCATAAATTATTAGCAAAATGTTTAAATGACACCTATCAAAAAACAGCCTCCTCCATATCCCCTCAAGCTGTCCTATCCAACACCAAGATAGGTGCATTTTCTGCTATTTAGGTAGAAGAAATCTTCAAACAATTTGCTTCTAATTTAGATAAAGTACTAGGAAGGTATATCACGCAAACTCTACATGTGATGTTTGCCTATTAAACAATAGTTGTAATATTTATTTGAAAAACCTCCATTTTCTCTACGCCTGACCTACACTACTTAATTGTAACATCCATGGCGGCGTGCTGGCATGGCTTCCCATCTCACACCATGCAAGACCGCCGACTTACCCACCAATGCAGGCTGTGCACTATTTAGCCCGTACCTTTCTGTATCTGGCCTGTCCCATACTGTATCTGGGCCATTCCGTCCTGTCTTTGGCCCGTCTTTTCCTGTATCTGTCCCGTTCCGTCTTGTCTCTGGCCCGTCTTGTCATGTCTATGGCCCGTCCCATAATGTCCTGTTTCTGGCTCGTCCAGTACTGTCTCTGGCTCGTCCTGTCCTGTATCTGGCCCGTCGCGTACCGTCTCTGGCCCGTCCCGTCCTCTGTATTCCCCGTCCCATTTCTGGCCCATCCCATCCTATCTCTGCCTCGTCCCGTACTATATCTGGCACGTCCCGTCTCGTATCTGGCCCGTCCCGCATCTGGCCTGTCCTGTCCCGTATCTGGCCTGTCCCTTCCTGTATCTGGCCAGTCCCTTCCCATCTCATCCTGTCGCTGGCCTGTCCCGTCCTGTCTCTGGCCCGTCGAGTGCCAACTCTGGCCTGTCAAATCCTGTCTCTTGCCCGTCCCGTCTCTGGCCCGTCGCGTCCAGTCTTCGGCCCGCCCCGTCCTGTCTCTGGCCCATCCCTTTCTGTCTCTGGCCCAGCTCTGGTCTGTCTCATCCCGTATCTGGCCCATCCCGTCCAGTATCTGGCCCGCTCCGTATCTGGCCTGTCCCGTGTCTGGCACGTCCTATTTCTGGCCCGCCCCGTCCTATCTCTGGCTCATCCCGTCCTGTATTTGGCCCGTCCCATCTTGTATCTGGCCCGTCCCGCATCTGGCCTGTCCTGTCCCGTATCTGGCCTGTCCATTCCTGTATCTGGCCAGTCCCTTCCCATCTCGTCCTGTCTCTGGCCCGTCCCATCCTGTCTCTGGCCTGTCCCGTCCTGTCTCTGGCCCGTCCGGTGCTATCTCTGGCCTGTCCAATCCTGTCTCTTGCCCGTCCTATCTCTGGTCCGTCCCGTCCTATCTTTGGCCCATCACGTCCTGTCTCTGGCCCGTCCCGTCCTCTCTTTGACCCGTCCTGTCCTCTCTCTTGCCCGTCCCCTCCTGTCTCTGGCCCGACCGGTCCTGTCCTGCCTCTGACCAGTCCCGTCCTGCTCTGGCCCTTCCAGTCCCTGGACTGTCCTGTATCTGGACCGTCCCATCTTATATCTGTGGCCCCGTCTCTAGCCCGTCCTGTCCTGTCTCTGGCACGCCTCGGTCCGTACTATCTCCGGCCAGTCTCATCCTGTCTTTGTCCCGTCCCGTCCTGTCTCTGGCCCGTCTCGTCATGTCTCTGGCATGTCCCGTCCGGTCCTGTCTCTGGCCCGTCCAGTATCTGGCCCATTTCGTATTTGGCTTGTCCCGTCCTGTATCTAGCCCATCCCATTAAAGGTAGTATTATCAAATCCTCCACAAATTTACACATAAAGGAACTTTAACCTGGGGTGTGTTTTAAATTAAGGTGAGTTCAATAGTTAGAAAAATATGATACTTTCCATAAATTATTAGTAAAATGTTTAAATGACACCTATCAAAAAACAGCCTCCTCCATATCCCCTCAAGCTGTCCTATCCATCACCAAGATAGGTGCATTTTCTGCCATTTAGGTAGAAGTAATCTTCAAACAATTTGCTTCTAATTTAGATAAAGTACTAGGAAAGTATATCATGCAAACTCTACATGTGATGTTTGCCTATTAAATAATAGTTGTAATATTTATTTGCAAAACTTTCATTTTCTCTACACCTGACCTACACTACTTAATGGTAACATCACTGGCGGCAAGCTGGCATGGCTTTCCATCTCACACCATGCAAGACAGCCGACTTACCCACCAATGCAGGCTAAGCACTATGTTCCTATGCTGGCTGTGTGCATGTGTCTTGGCTGCTTGTTGAGGGCGGAACCGGCAGTACTTCTTGATTCTTAAAAGAACAGTGCACGCATTCCTAATGTGTCCCCAGTCCTGTATCTGACCCGTCCCATCTCTGGCCCGTCCCGTCTCTGGCCCGTCCCGTCCTGTCTCTGGCCCGTCCCTGGCCCCTCCCATCTTGTCTATGGCCCGTCCTGTAATGTATAACCCGCCCCGTCCCGTATCTGGTCTGTCCAGTCCCATATCTGACCTGTTTAGTCCCGTATCTGACCATCCCGTCCCGTATCTGGCTATCCCTTATCTGGCCCATCTCATCCCGTATCTGGCCCACCTCGTCCCTTCCCTTCTCTGGCACATCCTGTCCCGTATCTGACCATACCAGTCCCTATATGGCCCGTCCCGTATGTGGTCAGGCCCATTCAGTATCTGGCCCGTCCCGTATCTGGCCATCTCGTATCTGGCCCATCCCATCCAGTCCATGGCTCATCCCATATCTAGCCTGTCCTGTCCCATATCTGGCCCGTCTCGTATCTGGCCCATGTCGTCCTGTATCTGGCCTGTCCCATATTTGGCCCGTACCGTACTGTATCTCGCCTGTCCCGTACTGTATCAGGGCCATCTTGTCCTGTCTCTGGCCTGTCTTTTCCTGTATCTGGACCGTCCCGCCCGGTCTCTGTCCCGCCCCATAATGTATAGCTTGTCCCGTCCTGTTTCTGGCCCGTCCCATCCTGTCTCTGGCTCGTCCTGTCCTGTATCTGGCACGTCCCGTACCGTCTCTGGCCTGTCCCATCCTGACTATTTCCCGTCCCATAATGTATAGCTCGTCCAGTCCTGTTTCTGGCCCGTCCCGTCCTATCTCCGGCTCGTCCCGTCTGGTATCTGGCCCGACCCATCTTGTATCTGGCCCGTCCCGCATCTGGCCTGTTTTCTCCCTTATCTGGCCTGTCCCTTCCTGTATCTGGCCAGTACCTTCCCATCTCATCCTGTCTCTGGCCCATCCCGTCCTGTCTCTGGCCTGGTCCGTCCTGTCTCTGGCCCGTCCGGTGCTATCTCTGGCCTGTCCAATCCTGTCTCTTGCCCGTCCCATCTCTGGTCCTTCCCGTCCTGTCTTTGGCCCTTCCCGTCCTGTCTCTGGCCCGTCAAGTCCTCTCTTTGGCCCGTCCCGTCCTCTCTCTTGCCCGTCCCGTCCTGTCTCTGGCCCGATCGGTCCTGTCCTGGCTCTGGCCAGTCCCATCCGGCTCTGGCCCGTCCCGTCCCTGGACCGTCCTGTATCTGGACCGCCACGTCCTGTATCTGGTCTCCCCGTCTTTAGCCCATCCCGTCCTGTCTCTGGCATGCCTCGGTCCGTCCTATCTTCGGCCAGCCTCATCCTGTCTTCGGCCCGTCCCGTCCAGTCTCTGGCTCGTCCGATTCTGTCTCTGGCCCGTCCTGTATCTGGCCTGTCCCGTCCTGTATCTGTCCCATCCCGTCATGTATCTGGGCTGTCCCATAGCTGGCCCATACCATCCCATATCTGGCTCGTCACGTTTCTGGCCCATCCCGTCATGTATCTGGCCCGTCCCATCCTTTATATGGCCCGACCCGTCCTGTCTATGGCCTGTCCCATAATGTCTCTAGCACATTCCGTCCTGTCTCTGGCCCATCCCATCCTGTATCTGGTCGGTCCCGTCCTGTATCTGGCCCGTCCCGTCCTAAACCAGGCCCGTCCTGTCTATGGCCCGTCCCATAATGTATAGCTTTTCCCGTCCTGTTTCTGGCCAGCCCCGTACTATCTCTGGCTCGTCCTGTCCTGTATCTGGCCCGTCGCGTACCGTCTCTGGCCCGTCCCGTCCTGTCTATTTCCCGTCCCATAATGTATAGCTCGTCCCGTCCTGTTTCTGGCCCGTGCCATCCTATCTCTGCCTTGTCCCGTCCTATTTCTCGCGCGTCCCCTCTCGTATCTGGCCCGTCCCGCATCTGGCATGTCCTGTCCCGTATCTGGCCTGTCCCTTCCTGTATCTGGCCAGTCCCTTCCCATCTAGTCCTGTCCATGGCCTGTCCCGTCCTGTCTCTGGCCCGTCCGGTGCTATCTCTGGTCTGTCCAATCCTGTCTCTTGCCCGTCCCATCTCTGGCCCGTCCTGTCCTGTCTCTGGCCCATCCCGTCCAGTATCTGGCCCGTTCCATATCTGGCCTGTCCCGTATCTGGCACGTCCTGTCCCTGGCCCGGCCTGTCCCGTATCTGGCCAGTCCTGTATCTGGCCTGTCCCGTATCTGGCCCATCCCGCATCTGACCCGTCCCATATCTGGCCCGTCCCGTCCCCTATCTGGTCCGTACCGTCCTGTATATGGCCCGTCCCTTCATGTATCTGGGCTGTCCCATATCTGGCTCGTCACGTTTCTGGCCCATCCCGTCAGGTATCTGGCCCATCCTATCCTGTCTGTGGCCCAACCCGTCCTGTCTATGGCCCGTCCCGTAATGTCTCTAGCACATTCCGTCCTGTCTCTGGCCCATCCCGTCCTGTATCTGGCCAGTCCCGTCCTGAATCTAGCCCGTCCCGTATCTGGCCCGTCCCTTCCTGTATATGGCCCGTCCTATCCTGTCCTGTCTCTGACCCATCCCGTCTTGAATCTGGCCCGTCCCGTATCTGGCCCGTGCCTTCCTGTATCTGGCCCGTCCCGTCCTTTCTCTGGCCTGACCGGTCCTGTCCTGCCTCTGGCCAGTCCCGTCCTGCTCTGGTGCGTCCCGTCCCTGGCCCATCCTGTATCTGGACAGTCCCGTCCTGTATATGGTCACCCCGTCTCTGGCCCGTCCCGTCCTTTCTCAGGCACATCCTGTCTGGTTCTGTCTCTGGCCCGTCCTGTATCTGGCCCGTCCTGTATCTGGCCCATCCCATCACGTATCTGGCCTGTCCCGTCCTGTATCTGGCCCATCCCATTAAAGGTAGTATTATCAAATCCTCCACAAACTTACACCTCCAGGAAATTTAACCTGGGGTGTGTTTTAAATTAAGGTGAGTTCAATAGTTAGAAAAATATGATACTTTCCATAAATTATTAGCAAAATGTTTAAATGACACCTATCAAAAAACAGCCTCCTCCATATCCCCTCAAGCTGTCCTATCCATCACCAAGATAGGTGCATTTTCTGCCATTTAGGTAGAAGTAATCTTCAATTTGCTTCTAATTTAGATAAAGTACTAGGAAGGTATATCATGCAAACTCTACATGTGACGTTTGCCTAATAAATAATAGTTGTAATATTTATTTGCAAAACTTCCATTTTCTCTACACCTGACCTATACTACTTAATTGTAACATCCCTGGCGGTGTGCTGGCATGGCTTCCCATCTCACACCATGCAAGACCGCCGACTAACCCACCAATGCAGGCTACGCACTATGTTCCTATGCTGGCTGAGTGCATGTGTCTTGGCTGCTTGTTGAGGGCGGTAGCGGCAGCACTTCCTGATTCTTAAAGGAAAAGTGCACGCATTCCAAATGTGTCCCCAGTCCTGTATCTGACCCGTCCCGTCTCTGGCCCGTCCCTGGCCCCTCGCATCCTGTCTATGGCCCGTCCTGTAATGTCTAACCCGCCCCGTCCCGTATCTGGTCCGTCCAGTCCCATATCTGACCCGTTTAGTCCCGTATCTGACCATCCTATCCCGTATCTGGCTATCTCATCCCGTATCTGGCCCGCCTCATCCCTTCTCGTCTCTGGAACGTCCTGTCCCGTATCTGACCCAATCAGTCCCTATCTGGCCCGACCTAAATGTGGCCAGGCCCATTCAGTATCTGGCCCGTCCCGTATCTGGCCATCTCGTATCTGGCCCATCCCATCCTGTCCATGGCACATCCCATATCTAGCCTGTCCTGTCCCATATCTGGCCCGTCCCGTATCAGGCCCATGTCGTCTTGTATCTGGCCCGTCCCATATTTGGCCTGTACCGTCCTGTATCTGGCCTGTCCCGTACTGTATCTGGGGCATCCCCTCCTGTCTCTGGCCCCTCTTTTCCTGTATCTGGACCGTCCCATAATGTATAGCTCGTCCCGTCCAGTATCTGGCCCGTCCCATCTGGTATCTGGCCCGTCCCGCATGTGTCCTGTCCTGTCCCGTATCTGGCCTGTCCCTTCTTGTATCTGGCCAATCCCTTCCCATCTCATCCTGTCTCTGGCCCATCCCGTCACGTCTCTGGTCCATCCCGTTCTGTCCTGTCCAATCCTGTCTCTTGCCCGACCCGTCCTCTCTTGCCGGTCCTGTCCTGCCTCTGGCCAGTCCCGTCCTGCTCTGGCCCGTCCCGTTCCTGGACCGTCCTGTATCCTGTATCTGGTCGCCCTGTCTCTAGCCCGTCCCGTCCTGTCTCTGGCACGCCTCGGTCCGTCCTATCTCCGGCCAGTCTCATCCTGTCTTTGGCCCGTCCCGTACTGTCTCTGGCCCATCTCGTCCTGTCTCTGGCGTGTCCCGTCCGGTCCTGTCTCTGGCCCGTCCTTTATCTGGCCCATTTTGTATATGGCCTGGCCTGTCCTGTATCTGGCCCATCCCATTAAAGGTAGTATTATTAGTATTATCAAATCCTCCACAAATTTACACATAAAGGAACTTTAACCTAGGGTGTGTTTTAAATTAAGGTGAGTTCAATAATTAGAAAAATATGATACTTTCCATAAATTATTAGCAAAATATTTAAATGACACCTATCCAAAAAACAGCCTCCTCCATATCCCCTCAAGCTGTCCTATCCATCACCAAGATAGGTGCATTTTCTGCCATTTAGGTAGAAGTAATCTTCAAACAATTTGCTTCTAATTTAGATAAAGTACTAGGAAGGTATATCATGCAAACTCTACATGTGATGTTTGCCTATTAAACAATAGTTGTAATATTTATTTGCAAAACTTCCATTTTCTCTACCCCTGACCTACACTACTTAATTGTAACATCCATGGCGGCATGCTGGCATGGCTTCCCATCTCACATCATGCAAGACCGCCGACTTACCCACCAATGCAGGCTGCGCACTATTTGCCCCGTTCCGTCTTGTATCTGGCCTGTCCCGTACTGTATCTGGCCCATCCCGTACTGTCTCTGGCTCGTCCTGTCCTGTATCTGGCCCGTCGCGTACCGTCTCTGGCCCGTCCCGTCTATTTCCCGTCCCATAATGGATAGCTCGTCCCGTCCTGTTTCTGGTCCATCCCGTCCTATCTCTGCCTCGCCCCGTCCCATCTCTGGCCCTTCCCGTCCAGTCTTTGGCCCGTCCTGTCCTGTCTCTGGCCCATCCATTCCTGTCTCTGGCGCAGCTCTGGCCCGTCTGGCCCCGTATCTGGCCCGCCCTGTATCTGGCCCATCCCGTCCAGTATCTGTCCCGTTCCATATCTGGCCTGTCCCGTATCTGGCACGTCTTGTCCCTGGCCCTGCCTGTCCTGTATCTGGCCCGTCCCGCATCTGACCCGTTTCGTATCTGGCCCGTCAAGTCCCGTATCTGGTAAGTACCGTCCTGTATCTGGCCCATCCCGTCATGTATCTGGGCGGTCCCATATCTGGCCCATACCGTCCCATATCTGGCTCATCAAGTTTCTGGCCCATCCCGTCATGTACCTGGCCCGTCCCTTCCTGTATCTGGCCCGTCCCGTCCTGTCTCTGGCCTGACCGGTCCTGTCCTGCCTCTGGCCAGTCCCGTCCTGCTCTGGTCCGTCCCGTCCCTGGCCCGTCCTGTATCTGGACCGTCCCGTCCTGTATCTGGTCGCCCTGTCTCTGGCCCATCCCGTCCTTTCTCAGGCACGTCCCTTCCGGTCCTGTCTCTGGCCTGTCCTGCATCTGGCCCATCCCGTCACGTATCTGGTCCATCTCATTAAAGGTAGTATTATCAAATCTTCCACAAATTTACACCTCCAGGAAATTTAACCTGGGGTGTGTTTTAAATTAAGGTGAGTTCAAAAGTTAGAAAAATATAATACTTTCCATAAATTATTAGCAAAATGTTTAAATTACACCTATCAAAAAACAGCCTCCTCCATATCCCCTCAAGCTGTCCTATCCATCACCAAGATAGGTGCATTTTCTGCCATTTAGGTAGAAGTAATCTTCAAACAATTTGCTTCTAATTTAGATAAAGTACCAGGAAGGTATATCATGCAAACTCTACATGTGATGTTTGCCTATTAAACAATAGTTGTAATATTTATTTGAAAAACCTCCATTTTCTCTACGCCTGACCTACACTACTTAATTGTAACATCCATGGCGGCGTGCTGGCACGGCTTCCCATCTCACACCATGCAAGACCGTCGACTTACCCACCAATGCTGGCTGCGCACTATTTGGCCCGTACCGTCCTGTATCTGGCCTGTCCGGTACTGTCTTTGGCCTGTCTTTTCCTGTATCTGTCCCGTTCCGTGTTGTCTCTGGCCCGTCCTGTCCTGTCTATGGCCCGTCCCATAATGTATAGCTTGTCCCGTCCTGTTTCTGGCACGTCCCGTACCGTCTCTGGTCCGACCCCTCCTGTCTATTTCCCGTCCCATAATGTATAGCTCGTCCCGTCCTGTTTCTGGCCCATCCCATCCTATCGCTGCCTCGTCCCGTCCTATATCTGGCCCGTGCCGTCTCGTATCTGGCCCGCCCCGTATCTGGCCTGTCCTGTCCCGTATCTGGCCTGTCCCTTCCTGTATCTGGCCAGTCCCTTCCCATATCGTCCTGTCTCTGGTATGTCCCGTCCAGTCTATGGCCCGTCCGGTGCTACCTCTGGCCTGTCCAATCCTGTCTCTTGCCCGTCCCGTCTCTAGCCCGTCCCGTCCAGTCTTTGGCCCGTCCTGTCCTAACTCTGGCCCATCCCTTCCTGTCTCTGGCCCAGCTCTGGCCCGTCTCGTCCCGTATTTGGCCTGCCATGAATCTGGCCCATCCCGTCCAGTATCTGGCCCGTTCAATATCTGGCCTGTCCCGTATCTGGCACATCCTATCCCTGGCCCGGCCTGTCCCGTATCTGGCCCGTCCTGTATCTGGCCTGTCCCGTATGTGGCCCATCCCGCATCTGACACGTCCCGTATCTGGCCCGTCCCGTCCCGTATCTGGTCCGTACCGTCCTAAATCTGGCCCGTCCCGTCATGAATCTGGGCTGTCCCATATCTGGCCCATACCGTCCAATATCTGGCTCGTCACGTTTCTGGCCCGTCGCATCCTGTCTCTGGCCCAACCCGTCCTGTCTATGGCCTGTCCCTTAATGTCTCTAGCACATTCCGTCCTGTCTCTGGCCCATCCCGTCCTGTATCTGGTCGGTCCCGTCCCGTATGTGGCCCGTCCCGTCTTAAATCTGGGTCGTCCCGTATCTGGCCCGTCCCTTCCTGTATCTGGCCCGTCCCATCCCGTCCTGTCTCTGGTTCATCCCATCTTGAATCTGGCCCGTCCCGTATCGGGCCCGTCCCTTCCTGTATCTGGCCCGTCCCATCCTGTCTCTGGCCTGACCGGTCCTGTCCTGCCTCTGGCCAGTCCCGTCCTGCTCTGGTCCGTCCCGTCCTGTATCTGGACCTTCCCGTCCTGTATCTGGTCGCCCCGTCTCTGGCCCATCCCATCCTTTCTCAGGCACGTCACGTCCGGTCCTGTCTCTGGCCTGTCCTGCATCTGGCCCATCCCGTCACGTATCTGCCCTGTCACGTCCTGTATCTGGCCCATCTCATTAAAGGTAGTATTATCAAATCCTCCACAAATTTACACCTCCAGGAAATTTAACCTGGGTGTGTTTTAAATTAAGGTGAGTTCAATAGTTAGAAAAATATGATACTTTCCATAAATTATTAGCAAAATGTTTAAAATGACACCTATCAAAAAAACAGCCTCCTCCATATCCCCTCAAGCTGTCCTATCCATCACCAAGATAGGTGCATTTTCTGCCATTTAGGTAGAAGTAATCTTCAAATAATTTGCTTCTAATTTAGATAAAGTACTAGGAAGGTATATCATGCAAACTCTACATGTGACGTTTGCCTATTAAACAATAGTTGTAATATTTATTTGCAAAACTTCCATTTTCTCTACACCTGACCTACACTACTTAATTGTAACATCCCTGGCGGCAAGCTGGCATGGCTTCCCATCTCACACCATGCAAGACCGCCGACTTACCCATCAATGCTACGCACTATGTTCCTATGCTGGCTGTGTGCATGTGTCTTGGCTGCTTTTTGAGGGCGGTAGCAGCAGCACTTCCTGATTCTTAAAGGAACAGTGCACGCATTCCTAATGTGTCCCCAGTACTATATCTGACCCATCCCGTCTCTGGCCCGTCCCGTCTCTGGCCCGTCCCATCCTGTCTCTGGCCCGTCCCAGCCTGTCCCTGGCCCCTCCAATCCTGTCTATGGCCCGTCCTGTAATGTCTAACCCGCCCCGTCCCGTATCTGGTCCGTCCAGTCGCATATCTGACCCGTTTGGTCCCGTATCTGACCATCCCGTCCCGTATCTGGCTATCTCTTATCTGGCCCATCTCATCCCGTATCTGTCCCGCCTCGTCCCTTCCCGTCTCTGGCACTTCCTGTCCCGTATCTGACCCAACCAGTCCCTATCTGGCCCGTCCCGTATGTGGCCAGGCCCATTCAGTATCTGGCCCGTCCCGTATCTGGCCCATCCCATCCTGTCCATGGCTCATCTCATATCTAGCCTGTCCTTTCCCATATCTGGCCCGTCCCGTATCTGGCCCATGTCGTCCTGTATCTGGCCTGTCCAATATTTGGCCCGTACCGTCCTGTATCTGGCCTGTCCCGTACTGTATCTGGGGCATCCCGTCCTGTCTCTGGCCCGTCTTTTCCTGTATCTGGACCGTCCCATACCATCTCTGGGCCGTCCCATCCTGTCTATTTCCCGTCCCATAATGTATAGCTCGTCCAGTCCTGTTTCTGGCCCGTCCCGTCCTATCTCTGGCTCGTCCCGTCCTGCATCTGGCCCATCCCATCTCGTATCTGGCCCGTCCCGTATGTGGCCTGTCCTGTCCCGTATCTGGCCTGTCCCTTCCTGTTTCTGGCCAATCCATTCCCATCTTGTCCTGTCTCTGGCCCGTCCCGTCCTGTTTCTGGCCTGTCCCGTCCTGTCTCTGGCCCGTCTGGTGCTGTCTCTGGCCTGTCCAATCCTGTCTCTTGCCAGACCTATCTCTGGTCCGTCCCTTCCTGTCTTTGGCCCGTGCCGTCCTGTCTCTGGCCCGTCCCGTCCTCTCTTTGGCCCGTCCCATCCTCTCTCTTGCCCGTCCTGTCCTGCCTCTGGCCAGTCCCGTCCTGCTCTGGTCCATACCGTCCCTGGACCATCCTGTATCCTGTGTTTGGTCGCCCCGTCTCTAGCCCGTCCCATCCTGCCTCTGGTACACCTCGGTCCTTCCTATCTCCGGCCAGTCTCATCCTGTCTTTGGCCCGTCCCGTCCAGTCTCTGGCCCGTCTCGTCCTGTCTCTGGCGTGTCCCGTCCGGTCCTGTCTCTGGCCCGTCCTGTATTTGGTCCATCCCGTATCTGGCCTGTCCCGTCCTGTATCTGGCCTATCCCATTAAAGGTAGTATTATCAAATCCTCCACAAAATTAAACCTCCAGAAAATTTAACCTGGGGTGTGTTTTAAATTAAGGTGAGTTTAATAGTTAGAAAAATATGATACTTTCCATAAATTATTAGCAAAATGTTTAAATGACACCTATCAAAAAACAGCCTCCTCCATATCCCCTCAAGCTGTCCTATCCATCACCAAGATAGGTGCATTTTCTGCCATTTAGGTAGAAGTAATCTTCAAACAATTTGCTTCTAATTTAGATAAAGTACTAGGAAGGTATATCATGCAAACTCTACATGTGACGTTTGCCTATTAAACAATAGTTGTAATATTTATTTGCAAAACTTCCACTTTCTCGATGCCTGACCTACACTACTTAATTGTAACATCCATGGCGGCGTGCTGGCATGGCTTCCCATCTCACACCATGCAATACCGCCGACTTACCCACCAATGCAGGCTGTGCACTATTTGGTCCGTACCGTCCTGTATCTGGCCTGTCCTGTACTGTATCTGGGCCATCCCGTCCTGTCTTTGGCCCATCTTTTCCTGTATCTGTCCCCTTCCGTCTTGTCTCTGGCCCGTCCCGTCCTGTCTATGGCCCGTCCCATAATGTATAGCTTGTCCCGTCCTGATTCTGGCCCGTCCCGTACTGTCTATGGCTCGTCCTGTCCTGTATCTGGCCTGTCGTGTACCGTCTCTGGCCCGTCCCGTCCTGTCTATTTCCCGTCCCATAATGTATAGCTCGTCCCGTCTTGTTTCTGGCCCGTCCCATCCTATCTCTGCCTCGTCCCGTCCAATATCTGGCACGTCCCGTCTCGTATGTAGCCCGTCCCGCATCTGGCCTGTCCTGTCCCGTATCTGGCCTGTCCCTTCCTGTATCTGGCCAGTCCCTTCCCATCTCGTCCTGTCTCTGGCCTGTCCCGTCCTGTCTCTGGCACGTCTGGTGCTATCTCTGGCCTGTCCAATCCTGTCTCTTGCCCGTCCCGTCTCTGGCCCGTCCGGTCCAGTCTTTGGCCCGTCCCGTCCTGTCTCTGGCCCATCCCTTCCTGTCTCTGGCCCAGCTCTGGCCCGTCTCGTCCCATATCTGGCCCGCCCGATATCTGGCCCATCCCGTCTAGTATCTGGCACGTTCCATATCTGGCCTGTCCCGTATCTGGCACGTCCTGTCCCTGGCCCGGCCTGTCCCGTATCTGTCCCGTCCTGTATCTGTCCTGTACCGTATCTGGCCCATCCCGCATCTGACCCGTCCCGTATCTGGCCCATCCCATCCCATATCTGGCCCGTCCCATCATGTATCTGGGCTGTCCCATATCTGACCCATCCCGTCTAGTATCTGGCACGTTCCATATCTGGCCTGTCCCGTATCTGGCACGTCCTGTCCCTGGCCCGGCCTGTCCCGTATCTGGCCCGTCCTGTATTTGGCCTGTCCCATATCTGGCCCGTCCCGCATCTGACCCGTCCCGTATCTGGCCCGTCCCGTCCCGTATTTGGTCCGTACCGTCCTGTATCTGGCCCGTCCCATATCTGGCTCGTCACGTTTCTGGCCCATCCCGTCATGTATCTGGCCCGTCCCATCCTGTCTCTGGCTCGACCCGTCCTGTGTATGGCCTATTCCTTAATGTCTCTAGCACATTCCGTCCTCTCTCTGGCCCATCCCGTCCTGTATCTGGTCGGTCCCGTCCTGTATCTGGCCCGTCCTATCCTGAATCTGGCCCGTCCCGTATCTGGCCTGTCCCTTTCTGTATCGGGCCCGTCCCATCCTGTCCTGTCTATGGCCCATCCTGTCTTGAATCTGGCCCGTCCCGTATCTGGCCCGTCCCTTCCTGTATCAGGCCCGTCCCGACCTGTCATGGCCTAACTGGTCCTGTCCTGCCTCTGGCCAGTCCCGTCCTGCTCTGATCCGTCCCATCCCTGGCCCGTCCTGTATCTGGACCGTCCCATCCTGTATCTGGTCGCCTCGTCTCTGGCCCGTCCCGTCCTTTCTCAGGCACGTCCCGTCCGGTCCTGTCTCTGGCCTGTCCTGCATCTGGCCCATCCCATTAAAGGTAGTATTATCAAATCCTCCACAAATTTAAACCTCCAGGAAATTTAACCTGGGGTGTGTTTTAAATTAAGCTGAGTTTAATAGTTAGAAAAATATGATACTTTCCATAAATTATTAGCAAAATGTTTAAATGACACCTATCAAAAAACAGCCTCCTCCATATCCCCTCAAGCTGTCCTATCCATCACCAAGATAGGTGCATTTTCTACCATTTAGGTAGAAGTAATCTTCAAACAATTTGCTTCTAATTTAGATAAAGCACTAGGAAGGTATATCATGCAAACTCTACATGTGATGTTTGCCTAGTAAACAATAGTTGTAATATTTATTTACAAAACTTCCATTTTCTCTACGCCTGACCTAAACTACTTAATTGTAACATCCATGGCGGCGTTGTGGCATGGCTTCCCATCTCACACCATGCAAGAGAGCCGACTTACCCACCAATGCAGGCTGCGCACTATTTGGCCCGTACAGTCCTGTCTTTGGCCAGTCTTTTCCTGTATCTGTCCCGTTCCGTCTTGTCTCTGGCCCGTCCCGTCCTGTATATGGCCCGTCCCATAATGTATTGCTTGTCCCGTCCTGTTTCTGGCCCGTCACGTACTGTCTCTGGCTCGTCCTGTCCTGTATCTGGCCCGTCGCGTACCGTCTATGGCCCGTCCCGTCCTGTCTATTTCCCGTCCCATAATGTATAGCTCGTCCCGTCCTGTTTCTGGCCCGTCCCATCCTATCTCTGCCTCATCCCGTCCTATATATGGCCCATCCCGTCTCGTATCTGGCCCGTCCCGCAACTGGCCTGTCCTGTCCCGTATCTGGCCTGTCCCTTCCTGTATCTGGCCAGTCCCTTCCCATCTTGTCCTGTCTCTGGCCTGTCCCGTCCTGTCTCTGGCCCGTCCGGTGCTATCTCTGGCATGTCCAATCCTGTCTCTTACCCGTCCCGTCTCTGGCCCGTCCGGTCCAGTCTTTGGCCCGTCCTGTCCTGTCTCTGGCCCATCCCTTCCTGTCTCTGGCGCAGCTCTGGTCCGTCTCGTCCTGTATCTGGCCCGCCCTGTATCTGGCCCATCCCATCCAGTATCTGGCCCGTTCCATATCTGGCCTGTCCCGTATCTGGCACGTCCTGTCCCTGGCCCGTCCTGTATCTGGCCTGTCCCGTATCTGGCCCGTCCCGCATCTGACCCGTCCCGTATCTGGCCCGTCCCGTCCCGTATTTGGTCCGTACCGTCCTGTATCTGGCCCGTCCCGTAATGTATGTGGGCTGTCCCATATCTGTCCCATACCATCCCATATTTGGCTCGTCACGTTTCTGGCCCATCCCGTCATGAATCTGGCCTGTCCCATCCTGTCTCTGGCCCGACCCGTCCTGTCTATGGCCTGTCCCGTAATGTCTCTAGCACATTCCGTCCTGTCTCTGGCCCATCCCGTCCTGTATCTGGTCGGTCCCATCCTGTATCTGGCCCGTCCCGTCCTGTATCTGGCCCGTCCCGTCCTGAATGTGGCACGTCCAGTATATGGCCCGTCCCTTCCTGTATCTGGCCCGTCCCATCACGTCCTATCTCTGGCCCATCCCGTCTTGAATCTGGCCCGTCCCGTATCTGGCCCATCCCTTCCTGTATCTGGCCCATCCCGTCCTGTCTCTGGCCTGACCAGTCCAGTCCTGCCTCTGGCCAGTCCCGTCCTACTCTGGTCCGTCCCGTCCCTGGCCCATCCTGTATCTGAACCGTCCCGTCCTGTATCTGGTCGCCCCGTACTGTATCTGGGCCATCCCATCCTGTCTCTGGCCCGTCTTTTCCTGTATCTGGACCGTCCCGTCCAGTCTCTGGACGGTCTCATAATGTATAGCATGTCCGGTCCTGTTTCTGGCCCGTCCCATCCTGTCACTTGCTCGTCCTGTCCTGTATCTGGCACGTCCCGTACCGTCTCTGGCCCGTCCCATCCTGTCTATTTCCCGTCCCATAATGTATTACTCGTCCAGTCCTGTTTCTGGCCCGTCCTGTCCTATCTCTGGCTCGTCCCGTCCTGTATCTGGCCCGTCCCATCTCGTATGTGGCCCGTCCCGCATCTGGCCTGTCCTGTCCCATATCTGGCCTGTCCCTTCCTGTATCTGGCCAGTCCCTTCCCATCTCGTCCTGTCTCTGGCCTGTCCCGTCCTGTCTCTGGCACGTCTGGTGCTATCTCTGGCCTGTCCAATCCTGTCTCTTGCCCGTCCCGTCTCTGGCCCGTCCGGTCCAGTCTTTGGCCCGTCCCGTCCTGTCTCTGGCCCATCCCTTCCTGTCTCTGGCCCAGCTCTGGCCCGTCTCGTCCCATATCTGGCCCGCCCGATATCTGGCCCATCCCGTCTAGTATCTGGCACGTTCCATATCTGGCCTATCCCGTATCTGGCCCGTCCTGTATCTGTCCTGTCCCGTATCTGGCCCATCCCGCATCTGACCCGTCCCGTATCTGGCCCATCCCATCCCGTATCTGGCCCGTCCCATCATGTATCTGGGCTGTCCCATATCTGACCCATCCCGTCTAGTATCTGGCACGTTCCATATCTGGCCTGTCCCGTATCTGGCACGTCCTGTCCCTGGCCCGGCCTGTCCCGTATCTGGCCCGTCCTGTATTTGGCCTGTCCCGTATCTGGCCCGTCCCGCATCTGACCCGTCCCGTATCTGGCCCGTCCCGTCCCGTATTTGGTCCGTACCGTCCTGTATCTGGCCCGTCCCGTCCCATATCTGGCTCGTCACGTTTCTGGCCCATCCCGTCATGTATCTGGCCCGTCCCATCCTGTCTCTGGCTCGACCCGTCCTGTGTATGGCCTATTCCTTAATGTCTCTAGCACATTCCGTCCTCTCTCTGGCCCATCCCGTCCTGTATCTGGTCGGTCCCGTCCTGTATCTGGCCCGTCCCATCCTGAATCTGGCCCGTCCCGTATCTGGCCCGTCCCTTCCTGTATCGGGCCCGTCCCATCCTGTCCTGTCTATGGCCCATCCTGTCTTGAATCTGGCCCGTCCCATATCTGGCCCGTCCCTTCCTGTATCAGGCCCGTCCCGACCTGTCTCTGGCCTAACTGGTCCTGTCCTGCCTCTGGCCAGTCCAGTCCTGCTCTGGTCCGTCCCGTCCCTGGCCCGTCCTGTATCTGGACCGTCCCGTTCTGTATCTGGTCGCCTCGTCTCTGGCCCGTCCCGTCCTTTCTCAGGCACGTCCCGTCCGGTCCTGCCTCTGGCCTGTCCTGCATCTGGCCCATCCCGTCACGTATCTGGCCTGTCCCGTCCTGTATCTGGCCCATCCCATTAAAGGTAGTATTATCAAATCCTCCACAAATTTAAACCTCCAGGAAATTTAACCTGGGGTGTGTTTTAAATTAAGGTGAGTTCAATAGTTAGAAAAATATGATACTTTCCATAAATTATTAGCAAAATGTTTAAATGACACCTATCAAAAAACAGCCTCCTCCATATCCCCTCAAGCTGTCCTATCCATCACCAAGATAGGTGCATTTTCTACCATTTAGGTAGAAGTAATCTTCAAACAATTTGCTTCTAATTTACATAAAGCACTAGGAAGGCATATCATGCAAACTCTACATGTGATGTTTGCCTAGTAAACAATAGTTGTAATATTTATTTACAAAACTTCCATTTTCTCTATGCCTGACCTACACTACTTAATTGTAACATCCATGGCGGCGTTGTGGCATGGCTTCCCATCTCACACCATGCAAGACCGCCGACTTACCCACCAATGCAGGCTGCGAACTATTTGGCCCGTAGAGTCCTGTCTTTGGCCAGTCTTTTCCTGTATCTGTCCCGTTCCGTCTTGTCTCTGGCCCGTCCCGTCCTGTATATGGCCCGTCCCATAATGTATTGCTTGTCCCGTCCTGTTTCTGGCCCGTCACGTACTGTCTCTGGCTCGTCCTGTCCTGTATCTGGCCCGTCGCGTACCGTCTATGGCCCGTCCCGTCCTGTCTATTTCCCGTCCCATAATGTATAGCTCGTCCCGTCCTGTTTCTGGCCCGTCCCATCCTATCTCTGCCTCATCCCGTCCTATATATGGCCCATCCCGTCTCGTATCTGGCCCGTCCTGCAACTGGCCTGTCCTGTCCCGTATCTGGCCTGTCCCTTCCTGTATCTGGCCAGTCCCTTCCCATCTTGTCCTGTCTCTGGCCTGTCCCGTCCTGTCTCTGGCCCGTCCGGTGCTATCTCTGGCATGTCCAATCCTGTCTCTTACCCGTCCCGTCTCTGGCCCGTCCGGTCCAGTCTTTGGCCCGTCCTGTCCTGTCTCTGGCCCATCCCTTCCTGTCTCTGGCGCAGCTCTGGTCCGTCTCGTCCTGTATCTGGCCCGCCCTGTATCTAGCCCATTCCATCCAGTATCTGGCCCGTTCCATATCTGGCCTGTCCCGTATCTGGCACGTCCTGTCCCTGGCCCAGCCTGTCCCGTATCTGGCCCGTCCTGTATCTGGCCTGTCCCGTATCTGGCCTGTCCCGCATCTGACCCGTCCCGTATCTGGCCCGTCCCGTCCCGTATTTGGTCCGTACCGTCCTGTATCTGGCCCGTCCCGTAATGTATGTGGGCTGTCCCATACCGTCCCATATTTGGCTCGTCACGTTTCTGGCCCATCCCGTCATGAATCTGGCCTGTCCCATCCTGTCTCTGGCCCGACCCATAATGTATTGCGTGTCCCGTCCTGTTTCTGGCCCGTCCCGTACTGTCTCTGGCTCGTCCTGTCCTATATCTGGCCCATCGCGTACCGTCTCTGGCCCGTCCCGTCCTTTCTATTTACCGTCCCATAACGCATAGCTCGTCCCATCCTGTTTCTGGCCCGTCCCATCCTATCTCTGCCTCGTCCCGTCCTATATCTGGCCCGTACCGTCTCGTATATAGCCCGTCCCGCATCTGGCCTGTCCTGTCCCGTATCTGGCCTGTCCCTTCCTGTATCTGGCCAGTCCCTTCCCATCTCGTCCTGTCTCTGGCCTGTCCCGTCCTGTCTCTGGCACGTCTGGTGCTATCTCTGGCCTGTCCAATCCTGTCTCTTGCCCGTCCCGTCTCTGGCCCGTCCGGTCCAGTCTTTGGCCCGTCCCGTCCTGTCTCTGGCCCATCCCTTCCTGTCTCTGGCCCAGCTCTGGCCCGTCTCGTCCCATATCTGGCCCGCCCGATATCTGGCCCATCCCGTCTAGTATCTGGCACGTTCCATATCTGGCCTGTCCCGTATCTGGCACGTCCTGTCCCTGGCCCGGCCTGTCCCGTATCTGGCCCGTCCTGTATCTGTCCTGTCCCGTATCTGGCCCATCCCGCATCTGACCCGTCCAGTAACTGGCCCATCCCATCCCGTATCTGGCCCGCCCCATCATGTATCTGGGCTGTCCCATATCTGACCCATCCCGTCTAGTATCTGGCACGTTCCATATCTGGCCTGTCCCGTATCTGGCACGTCCTGTCCCTGGCCCGGCCTGTCCCGTATCTGGCCCGTCCTGTATTTGGCCTGTCCCGTATCTGACCCATCCCGCATCTGACCCGTCCAGTATCTGGCCCATCCCATCCCGTATCTGGCCCGCCCCATCATGTATCTGGGCTGTCCCATATCTGACCCATCCCGTCTAGTATCTGGCACGTTCCATATCTGGCCTGTCCCGTATCTGGCACGTCCTGTCCCTGGCCCGGCCTGTCCCGTATCTGGCCCGTTCTGTATTTGGCCTGTCCCGTATCTGGCCCGTCCCGCATCTGACCCGTCCCGTATCTGGCCCGTCCCGTCCCGTATTTGGTCCGTACCGTCCTGCATCTGGCCGGCCCGTCCCATATCTGGCTCGTCACGTTTCTGGCCCATCCCGTCATGTATCTGGCCCGTCCCATCCTGTCTCTGGCTCGACCCGTCCTGTGTATGGCCTATTCCTTAATGTCTCTAGCACATTCCGTCCTCTCTCTGGCCCATCCTGTCTTGTATCTGGTCGGTCCCGTCCTGTATCTGGCCCGTCCCATCCTGAATCTGGCCCGTCCCGTATCTGGCCCGTCCCTTCCTGTATCGGGCCCGTCCCATCCTGTCCTGTCTATGGCCCATCCTGTCTTGAATCTGGCCCGTCCCGTATCTGGCCCGTCCCTTCCTGTATCAGGCCCGTCCCGACCTGTCTCTGGCCTAACTGTTCCTGTCCTGCCTCTGGCCAGTCCCGTCCTGCTCTGGTCCGTCCCGTCCCTCGCCCATCCTGTATCTGGACCGTCCCGTCCTGTATCTGGTCGCCTCGTCTCTGGCCCGTCCCGTCCTTTCTCAGGCACGTCCCGTCCGGTCCTGTCTCTGGCCTGTCCTGCATCTGGCCCATCCCGTCACGTATCTGGCCTGTCCCGTCCTGTATCTGGCCCATCCCATTAAAGGTAGTATTATCAAATCCTCCACAAATTTAAACCTCCAGGAAATTTAACCTGGGGTGTGTTTTAAATTAAGGTGAGTTCAATAGTTAGAAAAATATGATACTTTCCATAAATTATTAGCAAAATGTTGAAATGACACCTATCAAAAAACAGCCTCCTCCATATCCCCTCAAGCTGTCCTATCCATCTCCAAGATAGGTGCATTTTCTACCATTTAGGTAGAAGTAATCTTCAAACAATTTGCTTCTAATTTAGATAAAGCACTAGGAAGGTATATCATGCAAACTCTACATGTGATGTTTGCCTAGTAAACAATAGTTGTAATATTTATTTACAAAACTTCCATTTTCTCTATGCCTGACCTACACTACTTAATTGTAACATCCATGGCGGCGTTGTGGCATGGCTTCCCATCTCACACCATGCAAGAGAGCCGACTTACCCACCAATGCAGGCTGCGCACTATTTGGCCCGTACAGTCCTGTCTTTGGCCAGTCTTTTCCTGTATCTGTCCCGTTCCGTCTTGTCTCTGGCCCGTCCCGTCCTGTATATGGCCCGTCCCATAATGTATTGCTTGTCCCGTCCTGTTTCTGGCCCGTCACGTACTGTCTCTGGCTCGTCCTGTCCTGTATCTGGCCCGTCGCGTACCGTCTATGGCCCGTCCCGTCCTGTCTATTTCCCGTCCCATAATGTATAGCTCGTCCCGTCCTGTTTCTGGCCCGTCCCATCCTATCTCTGCCTCATCCCGTCCTATATATGGCCCATCCCGTCTCGTATCTGGCCCGTCCCGCAACTGGCCTGTCCTGTCCCGTATCTGGCCTGTCCCTTCCTGTATCTGGCCAGTCCCTTCCCATCTTGTCCTGTCTCTGGCCTGTCCCGTCCTGTCTCTGGCCCGTCCGGTGCTATCTCTGGCATGTCCAATCCTGTCTCTTACCCGTCCCGTCTCTGGCCCGTCCGGTCCAGTCTTTGGCCCGTCCTGTCCTGTCTCTGGCCCATCCCTTCCTGTCTCTGGCGCAGCTCTGGTCCGTTTCGTCCTGTATCTGGCCCGCCCTGTATCTGGCCCATCCCATCCAGTATCTGGCCCGTTCCATATCTGGCCTGTCCCGTATCTGGCACGTCCTGTCCCTGGCCCAGCCTGTCCCGTATCTGGCCCGTCCTGTATCTGGCCTGTCCCGTATCTGGCCCGTCCCGCATCTGACCCGTCCCGTATCTGGCCCGTCCCGTCACGTATTTCGTCCGTACCGTCCTGTATCTGGCCCGTCCCGTAATGTATGTGGGCTGTCCCATATCTGTCCCATACCGTCCCATATTTGGCTCGTCACGTTTCTGGCCCATCCCGTCATGAATCTGGCCTGTCCCATCCTGTCTCTGGCCCGACCCGTCCTGTCTATGGCCTGTCCCGTAATGTCTCTAGCACATTCCGTCCTGTCTCTGGCCCATCCCGTCCTGTATCTGGTCGGTCCCGTCCTGTATCTGGCCCGTCCCGTCCTGTATCTGGCCCGTCCCGTCCTGAATGTGGCACGTCCAGTATATGGCCCGTCCCTTCCTGTATCTGGCCCGTCCCATCACGTCCTATCTCTGGCCCATCCCGTCTTGAATCTGGCCCGTCCCGTATCTGGCCCGTCCCTTCCTGTATCTGGCCCGTCCCGTCCTGTCTCTGGCCTGACCGGTCCAGTCCTGCCTCTGGCCAGTCTCGTCCTGCTCTGGTCCGTCCCGTCCCTGGCCCATCCTGTATCTGAACCGTCCCGTCCTGTATCTGGTCACCCTGTACTGTATCTGGGCCATCCCATCCTGTCTCTGGCCCGTCTTTTCCTGTATCTGGACCGTCCCGTCCAGTCTCTGGACGGTCTCATAATGTATAGCATGTCCTGTCCTGTTTCTGGCCCGTCCCGTCCTGTCACTTGCTCGTCCTGTCCTGTATCTGGCACGTCCCGTACCGTCTCTGGCCCGTCCCATCCTGTCTATTTCCCGTCCCATAATGTATTGCTCGTCCAGTCCTGTTTCTGGCCCGTCCTGTCCTATCTCTGGCTCGTCCCGTCCTGTATCTGGCCCGTCCCATCTCGTATCTGGCCCGTCCCGCATCTGGCCTGTCCTGTCCCATATCTGGCCTGTCCCTTCCTGTATCTGGCCAGTCCCTTCCCATCTCGTCCTGTCTCTGGCCTGTCCCGTTCTGTCTCTGGCCTGTCCCGTCCTGTCTCTGACCCGTCCGGTGCTACCTCTGGCCTGTCCAATCCTGTCTCTTGCCTGTCCCATCTCTGGTCCGTCCCGTCCTGTCTTTGGCCCATCACGTCCTGTCTCTGGAACGTCCCGTCCTCTCTTTTGCCCGTCCCGTCCTCTCTCTTGCCCGTCCCCTCCTGTCTCTGGCCCGACCTGTCCTGTCCTACCTCAGACCAGTCCCGTACTGCTCTGTCCCGTCCCATCCCTGGACTGTCCTGTATCTGGACCGTCCTGTCCTGTATCTGTCGCCCCGTTTCTAGCCCGTCCAGTCTTGTCTCTGGCACGCCTCAGTCCGTCCTATCTCCGGCCCGTCCCGTAATGTCTCTGGCCCGTCTTGTGATGTCTCTGGATCGTCCCGTCCGGTCCTGACTCTGGCCCGTCCTGTATCTGGCCCATTCCGTATCTGGCCTGTTCCGTCCTGTATCTGGCCCATCCCATTAAAGGTAGTATTATCAAATCCTCCACAAATTTACACATAAAGGAACTTTAACCTGGGGTGTGTTTTAAATTAAGGTGAGTTCAATAGTTAGAAAAATATGATACTTTCCATAAATTATTAGCAAAATGTTTAAATGACACCTATCAAAAAAACAGCCTCCTCCATATCCCCTCAAGCTGTCCTATCCATCACCAAGATAGGTGCATTTTCTGCCATTTAGGTAGAAGTAATCTTCAAACAATTTGCTTCTAATTTAGATAAAGTACCAGGAAGGTATATCATGCAAACTCTACATGTGATGTTTGCCTATTAAACAATAGTTGTAATATTTATTTGCAAAATTTCCATTTTCTCTACACCTGACCTACACTACTTAATTGTAACATCCATGGCGGCGTGCTGGCATGGCTTCCCATCTCACACCATGCAAGACCGCCGACTTATCCACCAATGCAGGCTGCGCACTATGTTCCTATGCTGGCTGTGTGCATGTGTCTTGGCTGCTTGTTGAGGGCTGTAGCGGCAGCACTTCCTGATTCTTAAAGGAACAGTGCACGCATTCCTAATGTGTCCCCAGTCCTGTATCTCACCCGTCCCATCTCTGGCCCGTCCCGGTCTCTGGCCCGTCCCGTCCTGTCTCTTGCCCGTCCCTGGCCCCTCCCATCCTGTCTATGGTACGTCCTGTAATGTCTAACCCGCCCCTTCCCCATCTCACACCATGCAAGAGAGCCGACTTACCCACCAATGCAGGCTGCGCACTATTTGGCCCGTACAGTCCTGTCTTTGGCCAGTCTTTTCCTGTATCTGTCCCGTTCCGTCTTGTCTCTGGCCCGTCCCGTCCTGTATATGGCCCGTCCCAAAATGTATTGCTTGTCCCGTCCTGTTTCTGGCCCGTCACGTACTGTCTCTGGCTCGTCCTGTCCTGTATCTGGCCCGTCGCGTACCGTCTATGGCCCGTCCCGTCCTGTCTATTTCCCGTCCCATAATGTATAGCTCGTCCCGTCCTGTTTCTGGCCCGTCCCATCCTATCTCTGCCTCATACCGTCCTATATATGGCCCATCCCGTCTCGTATCTAGCCCGTCCCGCAACTGGCCTGTCCTGTCCCGTATCTGGCCTGTCCCTTCCTGTATCTGGCCAGTCCCTTCCCATCTTGTCCTGTCTCTGGCCTGTCCCGTCCTGTCTCTGGCCCGTCCGGTGCTATCTCTGGCATGTCCAATCCTGTCTCTTACCCGTCCCGTCTCTGGCCCGTCCGGTCCAGTCTTTGGCCCGTCCTGTCCTGTCTCTGGCCCATCCCTTCCTGTCTCTGGCGCAGCTCTGGTCCGTTTCGTCCTGTATCTGGCCCGCCCTGTATCTGGCCCATCCCATCCAGTATCTGGCCCGTTCCATATCTGGCCTGTCCCGTATCTGGCACGTCCTGTCCCTGGCCCAGCCTGTCCCGTATCTGGCCCGTCCTGTATCTGGCCTGTCCCGTATCTGGCCCGTCCCGCATCTGACCCGTCCCGTATCTGGCCCGTCCCGTCACGTATTTGGTCCGTACCGTCCTGTATCTGGCCCGTCCCGTAATGTATGTGGGCTGTCCCATATCTGTCCCATACCGTCCCATATTTGGCTCGTCACGTTTCTGGCCCATCCCGTCATGAATCTGGCCTGTCCCATCCTGTCTCTGGCCCGACCCGTCCTGTCTATGGCCTGTCCCGTAATGTCTCTAGCACATTCCGTCCTGTCTCTGGCCCATCCCGTCCTGTATCTGGTCGGTCCCGTCCTGTATCTGGCCCGTCCCGTCCTGTATCTGGCCCGTCCCGTCCTGAATGTGGCACGTCCAGTATATGGCCCGTCCCTTCCTGTATCTGGCCCGTCCCATCACGTCCTATCTCTGGCCCATCCCGTCTTGAATCTGGCCCGTCCCGTATCTGGCCCGTCCCTTCCTGTATCTGGCCCGTCCCGTCCTGTCTCTGGCCTGACCGGTCCAGTCCTGCCTCTGGCCAGTCTCGTCCTGCTCTGGTCCGTCCCGTCCCTGGCCCATCCTGTATCTGAACCGTCCCGTCCTGTATCTGGTCACCCTGTACTGTATCTGGGCCATCCCATCCTGTCTCTGGCCCGTCTTTTCCTGTATCTGGACCGTCCCGTCCAGTCTCTGGACGGTCTCATAATGTATAGCATGTCCTGTCCTGTTTCTGGCCCGTCCCGTCCTGTCACTTGCTCGTCCTGTCCTGTATCTGGCACGTCCCGTACCGTCTCTGGCCCGTCCCATCCTGTCTATTTCCCGTCCCATAATGTATTGCTCGTCCAGTCCTGTTTCTGGCCCGTCCTGTCCTATCTCTGGCTCGTCCCGTCCTGTATCTGGCCCGTCCCATCTCGTATCTGGCCCGTCCCGCATCTGGCCTGTCCTGTCCCATATCTGGCCTGTCCCTTCCTGTATCTGGCCAGTCCCTTCCCATCTCGTCCTGTCTCTGGCCTGTCCCGTTCTGTCTCTGGCCTGTCCCGTCCTGTCTCTGACCCGTCCGGTGCTACCTCTGGCCTGTCCAATCCTGTCTCTTGCCTGTCCCATCTCTGGTCCGTCCCGTCCTGTCTTTGGCCCATCACGTCCTGTCTCTGGAACGTCCCGTCCTCTCTTTTGCCCGTCCCGTCCTCTCTCTTGCCCGTCCCCTCCTGTCTCTGGCCCGACCTGTCCTGTCCTACCTCAGACCAGTCC